>NW_024573369.1:1200000-1800000 GCF_018153835.1 Drosophila eugracilis
TCTTGCCACTATTTTGCATCCGAGATGAAGATGAAGATGAAAATGAAGACGGATTGTGGACTGGAAGAAGAAGTGGCTAAAAAAAAAATGCGGACGCGGCTGCGAAAGTCGCATTGGAGTCGCCTCGAAACCGCAAAGAAGACAATTGCACATACTACATACTCCACACACACACACATACACATACATAGACAGCTATCAGAGAGTGTTGGTGTTAGCCAACTCCATTTTGGGCCGCAACATTCCATTGTCTATTTTGTAGTGCGCTTTGTTTTCACCTCTCCTTCGCTCGCTCGCGCTGCTATCTGCCTGATTTTTTCCCTTTAATATGTAACAGTAGTGCAGCCAACAAGAAACTTTTCCTTGGCCAGCAGAGTCAGACGGGGAAAACTAGCTGGAAAAATCCAGTTGCATATTATAGCAGAAAATTAAATAAAGTTGCAACCGCAAGGGTTTCGCCCTCTCTCTCTCTCGAACGCTTTTCGCCCCGTAAGAGTGTTTGGAGAAAACTTTCCACTTTCTTTAGGTTTTTAGAAGTTTCAACAGCTGCTTTCTGAGGATTTCTCAAAGTTGAAAAACTATAAAAATACATTGAAAAATATCAGCAGCAGCTGCTTTAGATTCTAAAGAGATTAGTTAAGATTCAGATTTGAAAATCAAGTTTTAGAAACAATCAAAAAAGTCTGGAAAATTACCGGGTAAAAACAGCATAGCCTAAGCTTAACGACTTTAAGATCAAAAGTCGCACCTTTGTCCTTCGAGGGGTTTCGCCCCCCCGCTGTCCGCCTTTAATCTGGCAATTGTCTTGGCCAAATTATATGTGCACAGATAGTAGTATCGAAGTGGAAGAAGAGGAAAAACTGGCGCCAACAGCAGCGGCAATTATGATCGCAAAACGCCAACGCGTTTTGGTGGCGATTTGAAAAGGTGGGTTCGTATCGAACTTATAGCCAGCCTGCAGATTATATAGATTGGAGGCATGAACAGACTTACACACACAAACACATGGGGCATATGGGCACTTGGGCACCCCTTCCTGGGATTTGTAATCTCCGTAAACAAATATGCAAATCAATTAAATTCACTTTTGTTGTTTGCTTTCCCACTCGCCTCTGCCTCACTGCCCGCAAACCGCTGTTTGGCTAATTGGAAATGCCGCAGGCGTCCGCAGAGTTCTGAGCTGTCACGGCCCCCTTTCAATATATATACAATATACTATATATATATCCCCGACTCTTGCCAACTAACCCTATTCTTACACCTCGAAAAATGGTTAATTTCTACCTGAGAAAGCAGCCTCGAAATCACATTCTTAGCTTAAAGTAAATAAAAATCTTTTTGTTGCATTTTCTGGCAGTGTAGACCCACTCTCGAATCGCCGCCAACCGACTGACATAATAATTACCGCAACTTGGCGACAAAACAGTTTCCTCCCCAAGTGGCCCACCGCCGCCCCCTTTTTTTCTCTCCCTCTCTCTCTCTTGCCACCGCGCCCCTGGACAAGTTGGCCAAGCGTTTAAAACTAATCGCCAGCTTGGATGACTGGGTCTAAAAACACAACAACACAAAACAACAACCAAACAGAAACAGAAAAGACTGTCTTCTGTCGCAGAAAGCCAACATCAAAGTTGCTAACACGAAATGTTTCCTTTTGGGTTTTTCTTTCAGTTTATTTTTGCTTTTGCTTTGGCATTGAACCATGAAATCTTTTCTACGCTTCGACTGCAATTTTCTCTTCCCTCCCCGGGTTTTTCAATTTTTTCACCTTTTTTTTTACATTTTTTTTTTTAGTAGTCATTGTGCGTCTGGGCTTGCGGTCTTGGCTTGGACAATGTGTCCCAGTCGCCGGTCCGCCCATTAGATAATAATATATAGACAAAAGCCGCCGCCGCCGCCGCCGTTGTTAATTTTTGTTGTTGCCAGTTTTATGCAATTTTTGTTGGCTTACATTACCTTGAAAATTGGCCAAGCGGGCGGCTTGAAAATCATTTCGCATTCAGTTGGATTTTAACAGCAATTATGCGGGGTTTTTTGTTTGAAGGAATTTGAAAATGTTACAAGGATATTGGGCAGGGAAAACCCAGAGTTTGAAGTGTTTTTACAACTTTAACATATACATTATCATTAAGTCCGAAAATTCCAACTTAAAAGCCCTTCAAGATGGGTTTTCAAACTTTCAATCTACAGAGAAGTTGGTCGCAAACTAAAGACTAACCAAAAAGCAACTATTAAAATCTAAAAAATTAAACCTTTTATAAATCTAAAAGAAAACTCCAAAGAAACCCCCCTTTTCACCTTCAATTCCCCAGAATGAGGAAACAAATTTGTGGTCAACATTTTTCAGCTGTCCTTTTTTCCGATTCCGTTTAATTTTTGTAAGCTTCGAGTTGGTTATTTTTGGCCAACACAGAAAGTAATTTCTTTCAGTTACTTCTCTTCTTTTTTTTACTTAGCCATGTGGCTGCTTGGTTTCTTCGCTCTCTGCAAAGCTCTTCTTTCTTTTCTGTTTTTGTGTGGTTTCTTCCCAGCTACTTTCTTTTTCGAGTTCAGCCGGCTTCTTCTCTATATAATGCAGTTTGTATTTCTCTCTTCTACCCTCCCCCCGCCCCCTCGCTTTCCTCCTCTTGTGTGTAAATTTTTCGCGCTTTTCATTTCTTGCAATGATGTTATTTAATTTTTTCCCCGTGAAGTGGCTGACTTTTACCTGACGGATCTTGGCTGCTACTACTTTGTCATCTTCGCTCTTTTAGCCTTTTTTATGCGGCTTGTCAATTATTTTATAATAAACGAGGTGGAGAGAGAAAGCAACAACTTATTTGGGCCAAGAACGTAAATGCTGTTGGCCAAAAAGGTTTAATTTTTGTTGGGCTTTTAGTTTTTTTTTTGTTATTTTTGTTGTTCGTTGACAGAATTGCTCGAAAATTGCGGGTAAGTGAAAAGCGGTTTGTCCACAAAAAGAAGAAAAAACAACAACAAAGAGCCGGGTATTGCTAATTGGTTAACTGCAATTGGCAGTCAACTTTTCAATGAGCTGACCCACAAAGCAAAAATGTTGGCCAAAAAGTGTTAAACACATTTTGCGCAACCAAATGTGAAGTGGCACGAGGGTTAATGGGGTGCCAAAAGGAGCGGGGCCTAACGGGGTGGCAGCGGGCGTTTCTTTACACAAAAACTAATTTTACAAAAAGGATAAATTGGAAAATTAAGATATAGATTTTTAGCTGTATATAGTTTATATTTTTCTAGATTTTTAACTTGACTTTCCATCTCTTAAAAATGGGAAATTTGAAATTTTTCTCTGTGTAGAAAAACCAAAAACGTGACCGCAAATGGCAGGCAAATTGGCAAATGGCAGTACAACCAAAAAACAAAACCCGAAAACGAAATTCAATTAACACAATTTTAGGAGTGGGTTGCCAAACAAAATGGGTGGATCTATGGGGGTGTAGGGGGTGCTTGAAACGGGGCGTGGCAGCACTAATGCCTGAAATTTATTTACTAGCTCCTTTGACAGGTGGACACTTGGCAATTTTCCCTCCATTTAGGTGTCAGCACACCGCAATTGCCAGATAACTCACTTAGCACTTTCCCATAACTTAGGAAAGACTTCAAAGACCCCAAAGGATTTCAAAGAAAAAATATGGGAAAAGTTGACAACAAAGGAAAGTACTTTGCAAAGAGATTGACAGATTTTTAGTAAGTTTTTTAAAAAGATTTTTTAACTATTTTAAAGATATTTCTAATACCTTGTCTGGATAAGTGGAAAGTAAGTAGCTATTCGTACTACTCACATACTGTTACTAGCTTAATATGTTTCCTTAAACTAAGATGTTTAAGCTTTAGAAACCCAAATTTCTAACATACATTTGGCTCAGTAAACCTAGTTCCCCGCTAAGCTTAGTTTTTGGAAACAAATTAGCCATAATTTAAGGCTAACAAAATGTAGACCAGCGTTGAGTTACCCGCAATTATACGGGCAATATGGGACAGACTCACACAGCTCGGCTCCGAAGATATTTCTTCACTTATTTTGTAGATTCGTGGATGGGGCCGAAGCTTACCTGCAAAGACAAGAAAAGGAGAACACAAACATTAATTCAATTGTGTGTATGTGAGGGAGACAGGGGTGTGGAAGGGGGGGGTTTATATAAGAAATATATTAATATTTCTAGATAGATATATCTTTATATATAGAAGCTTAAAAGAGGCCTTAATATATTTTTAAGATTTTTGTAAATAACTTGTAGAACCCCCTTAAGAAGGCACCTCTGTACTTTTTGTCTATTCTCTTTACCATCCCCTTCTCAATTCCCCTCCGACAAGCACAATCATGATGACAATTTCTTATCAACTAGCAACACCACAGAGCAGCAGCAGCAGCAGCAACACCAACAACAACAAAGCAAAGCCCGCATTGCGTGTATTGTTGTAGTACTTGTTTTTTTTCCTATTTTTTTTCCTACTTTTTGTCCTCAATTTGCGTAAAATGGCACAACGAAATAAATTAAAATGCAGCAACAGTCTCAAGTCGCCTATTCCCCCGCTTCTTCTCTGCCTGCCCGCCATTTCCCTATTCTTCCCCATATCGCACGCAGCAGAAGTTGTAGACAAGGGCAGTGCAGGGCAGGAGGGGAGTCGCGGGGTCAGAGGCGTGACGATAACAAAACAAACGAATGCCGGGTTGGGAATTGTTATCGAAAAGTCAGAAAACAAAACAAAGAAAAAGAAAAGAAGAGATGATGATGAAAGGCAAACAGAAATTAATAAGGAATTAAGTTAGGTTATGTTTAAGAAAAACGAATAAAAAATACTCTAAAAAAAATAAAATCAGAAATAGGTCACTCATATTATAGAAAATATTAAATAAAAATGTTTAAAATCAAGTTAAAAACTAGTTTAAAAAATTGAATTATATAAAATCCCTAAGAAAGCATTGAGTTTAAGATAAATTTCTTTAAAAATATTGTTTTTAATCTTCAAAATTAGTGTATATTCTTTGTTTAATTTAAGATTTTCATTTCAATTTATGACGCCAAGAAAAGGGGTCGAGTGATAAGATGGAAGGCCTGTGTGTGCCATATAGCTCTGCGTATCTCACTCCCATTTTCTTCACTGTCGTTCTTTTTTATCAGCTTTTTTTTTTCCTTGTTTTGTTTTTTATTATATTTTTTTCTTCTTCTTGTGGGTGTCTGCTGCTGCACTGTATTTGCTGTTCTAGTTGCTGTTGCTGTTGTTGTTGTTGTTGTTCTTGCTGCCGTTTTAATTTGCATTTAGCAACGACAGCCGTCCGCTCGTTATGGCGTCGGCAAAAGTTCAAAAGAGTTGCGTTTTGCTTGTTGTTTTTGTTTTCCATCAAGTTTTTTAGTTTCAATTTAAATAAATAGAAGAAAAAATAATATAAAAAAAAAACACATAATGGCAAGAAATCTAGTGGCAATTGCGAGTGTCTTGGAAAACCCCGCCGTATATATGGACAGCAAACTGCACGATTTTAGTCTTTTTTGGATTTTCCTGAAGCGGTAAACTTGAGCACAGCAGGAGCCACACCCCCGCCACGTGTGCCTCGACTGGATTGAATTGGATTGGATTATTACACACATTCAGTCAGTCAGCCAGTCAGCCAGCCAGGCAGCCATCCAGCAGTTGGCCAAATTGACGACCACCCGCAACAAAAAGACAACAAAAATTAGCGACCAAAAAACGCACGGGAAACGCGGCCAAAGCGCAGCGGGCGGTGGCTGTGAAAAGAGATAAATACACCTCAAAAAAAAAAAAGAAGTACAGTGCGTACTAAAGAGTAATCAACGGGAATTATGTTCATAATACTTTTATAGATGATCTTTAGCAGAGCAAAAGCGAAGAATTACGAAAAAATTAACCTTAATTTTGTAACGAATTCAGTTTTTAGCCAACAATTAGCTAAAATAAAATGCAAATGCTGTTGCCACTTTAATTACACATTCATACCGTATTTTATTTGAATTTTTTAAAGTCTGAGTGGCGTGGAGATTATCGAAAACCTTCAGATCGGATCATATATAATCGGTGGCACTGGGTGAAGCGGGTGGTTGTGCAATCGGCTTTCTAGTGGAGATGCAAACCACTTAAGGTCATCGGAAAAACAGCTTCCGCGAGTGTGCGGTGTGTTTTTGTGTGTTAACTTAAGCTTGTGTGTGGGTGTATATGGGGGACAGGGGACAGACTGAGTAGTGCGACCAAGAGAGAGAGATAGAAAAGTAGAGGGTGAGTGGCAAAAAGATAATTAATGGCACCACTTCAATGCAATTATTGCATAAATATATTGTTAAGACAATAAATATTGGCTGCACATTAATCGCTTGTTTTTGTTATTGTTCTGTTAGCTGATGTTGTTGTTGTTGTTTTTGTTGTTGCTGTAACTGTTGGAATTATTATAGCATTTTGTTGTTGTTGCTGCTGCTGCTGCTGCTAGTGGCGGCAAATTAACAAAGGCCGCTGTCGCAGTCGCGCAGCAACAAACCGGCAAAACGTTTCGCTTGTTTAGACGCCTCAACATCGCCCCCAATAATCCAAAGCAAGGAGAAAAACGCTGGCAACAACAACAAAAACAAGTACTTAACCGACTGTAAACGGTAAAGCAAATGTCGTAATAAAATCATAAAAAAAAAAAATGAATGAAAAATCTACAACAAGCGCCGACAAGCGAGCAAAGGAAAATATAAAACGCGCACTTAAATGCACACACAAAATCTACAAAAAAAAGTCGAAGGAAAATAGAAGGGAAACAAAAAAACGAATAAAAAACAACAAGGCCCTGTGAGGCGTTTTTTTTTGCACGCGTCTAAACAAAAAACACAAACGCCATAAAACATTTGTTCTAATATAATGGGCTTCTGGGCAAGCTGCTCGTTAAGTTGGCTAATGAATGACTCTCGGCCAGAAACTCGAAAACGAACAAGTAACTGTAATTAACTACCAATTGATCAGAGCCAGCCAAGATGATTCACCAAACGAGTTGTTAGATAAATGATTCACTCTTCTTTTTCTATACTTTTTAACATATTTTATCATATTTTAAGTTTATTATTGATCCCAAGTTGATTAGCTAATTCAGAGATGGCTCTTGATTAAGTGTCTAGATCATAATTTATATTTTAAATTATAGAATTGGTTCTTAAATTGTTTAGTAATTAGCTATTGTTTACAGCTTATTAATTGACCCAATCAGTGTTTCTCTTTTTGTAATAATGAATTGCTGCTAAAAATTTACTCTTTTCCCCTTTAGTAATTACTAATTTAAATCTTTAACTTAAGAAATCCTTTCTAACGTAAACCAAAGCAACGTTAATTGATTTATTCACCTTCTTTTTTTTATGGCCTACAACTGTGTTCGGTTGCTGTTGCTCTTCTTTGAATTGATTCATTCGTTTAACCATTATTGATTCATTCGCTCGGTAACACATAAATCATACGCCTCGTTGTCCCCATTTGTATGCTGCCGCCACTGCTGCGACTGCGGCTGCTGCTGCTGGGTTTTCCTCAGCTCTCTTTAGCTTTTCCGTTTCATAATTGGGTCAAAGTTGTCCCCTGGACAAATTGTGGCTATCAATGCAAGGCACCGCCCCCATTCTCCTCCTATTTTTCTACAGGGACTTTTATCCCAGCCGCGCGTGTGAAAATTCAATTCCAGCAAAAACTACATTGGATTTTCTTGGTTTTTCCTTTTGCTCTGTTTGCCTTTGGCCAACTGGAAATGATTGAACATTCAGCCGAAGGAAGCCAGGAAGGGGTGAATTATTATAATCCCATAAAGTCCAGCCACCCCTTCCTCCTCCAGCTCAAGGGGATCGCTTTCATCAAATCAATCAATCGATGTACAGTCAGAAACATAACTATAAGGCAAACCTATTTGCATTGCATTTTAGATACGTTTGTGATAACATTCTTGGCTACTTAACTTTTGAGACAGACACTTTTCTAGCTGGCAAACTCTGAGCTGAGTTACTGACTCACTCCACCACTTCCTCGTTTATAATTTCTGACTTTGCATGCATAAATCAATGCTGGAGATTAGCTCCGGCTACATGGGCGTAGGCAAGGGGTTAGTGTAGTCCTTTTGTTTACGCTTTCTATTGGGGATTAAGACAGAATTATAATACAGTAGGAAATCTATATCTAAGGATCAAGACCTCCCCTCTCTTTCAGCCATACCCCTGACCAACGCTCTAAACGTGTTTTGCATCGCTGTCCGCTGGACTTTTCTAGCCGTGAGTTGTTGGTATTTGTTGTTAATTTGCCAAATGAAGGGGGTGGTGCTGCAAGCGCGGCGATCACAATTTATTGAACGTTTAAGTTTATAAGTTAAAAAGCTAATTGAAGTTTGACGTTGCCAACAACTGGGCAGGCAACTAAAAACCGCATTAAATCATGAGCTGGCTGTTTTTTTGTCGCGGCGCCACTAAATACAGAAACTATAGAAAATAAATACAGCAAGAAAAAAAAAAACAAACTACAATAGCTACACAAATGCTGGCCCGTTTTGGCGGCGGCGGCGAAACACGGAAAAAGGCAATGATCGAGCGTTTTGGTTAGCTCCTATCTACATTTGGCATCTTTCTCTGGATCGGAGGAGCGAGAATCAATTCGGATCGTATCGAATCGCGTTGCCTTTGATCGCGTTTTATAAATATATATATATATGGAGTGCGCGGGTGGAGCGCTGGAATTCACGCGCCAAAAAAAAAAAAAAAAACGGCTGGCAATTACTATTTCACATTTAATATGTACGTTTGTTTAGCTGGTTATGGGTTTTATGATTTATCATTGTTATTACATTCATCTATCGTACATCCATAGCCCCCCCCTGCAACCGCCACCGCCACCTGCAGTCGTTTTAATGGCGACTAATTTGACACTGGAACACGCCCGATATATGGTCATGATCATCACCAACGTCATCATCATCATCATCGTCGTAGTAGTAGTCATCGCCTCGCCGACTGTCAAATCAAACTTCGAAACCACTCGACACATTTCACAATTGAGCCAAGTCAAGCAAAGTCAAGTAAAGCCAAGCCGAGCCAAGCCAAGTTATTCCCATTCCCAATGCCCGGTTCTATTTAGCATTTGCATGTAAATTATGCTAATTAAAACTAGACAAAACACGTTCATATAATGCACGCTTAGGTGTTTGTCTTGTCTTGGCTTGGCTTGGCTTGGCTCGGTTCAGTATGGCAATGGTAATGGTAGTTTGGTTCGGTTTAGTTTGCATCGGAAGATTTTCTTTCAAAAGAGGCTGCGAGGCTGCGAGGCTGCTACGGGGTTGACGGGGCGGGCTGGGCTTTTGCCATATTGAGAGATTCTGAGGCAGGCACAGGCAGGCAAGGAAGTAAATTTGTCACCAAGATAATGGTTACTTGGTTTTCCAATATGGCCAGCATTATACTATACTGATATATTTCAGTCTACTATTTGCCGTTTCTGAAATACCAAAAGTGATTCACTCAAGCAATATCATTTCTGGGTTTTTCAAAGACTGGTTACGCCATCTCTCCAAATGCTGACTTCAATTTTATTGGATTTCAATTCTTAATTCTTAATAATTAACATTATGTTTGATTTTATGTCTTAAATTTAATAAAACATTTGCATATTCATTCGTTTACTGTTATTCTGTGATCTTTTTTTTGGAATTTATTGAGCTTTCTGCCTGGATTTTATTTGCTGTTTATTTGCATTTCAGCATTTTCAATAAGTTTGCCATATAATCAGTGAGTTTTGCTTGAATATTTCTAGACAGACACTTTTGGCATTTGTTTGGCTTAAAACGCTTAACATCGTCATCAAAGCTGAACTTGATTCATTCAAAAGCCTCTACCAGTTTTTAGGATTGCCACCTTAAATAGGTTTCAGAACAGAAATGTTTCTGTTTCGGTTTTGGTTTTGGTTTTCGATTTGTAATAAGCTCTCTCGCTTTGCGGTGCCATTTTCATTTTCCGCATGTCGCTGCCAGCCAACTTTTGATTGCCAAATCGAAGTCGGGGTGTCGTGTTCGGGCCATAAAAAGTCAAACACAGAAAACAGAGAAGTCAGGCAATCGCGATTTAGCCAGTTTTGCTCGATATATTATACTTTTTTTTTCTCTCTTTTTTTTTCTTGGCTTTTCTGCTCAGCCAAATTGTTTGTCACGATTCTTTGAGCTGCGTGCCAAAATCTTCAGTTGCGATTGTAATTAAATATGGCTAGGAAAATATATAAAAAAAATGTCTAAAAGCAAGACTAAAAATCAAGTTCAAGGTTGGCTCGCACGAATCGTGCTCTTGTGGCTTTAACAACAAATAACTATTTTTTCTATATATCAGATTTATAGACCGCCTGCCTGCCTGCCTATACATAGTTTCTGTAACGGTTTAAGCAAATTTGTGTTGCCATTGTTTTCGACGGCGAAAGTTGGCCATCTTTTCGCTAGTTCTTAACCCAATTAAGCCATTTGTTCTTGGTCTAGATGGCACTGGATCAGCCCAGACCGTTAAGTCTTGATTTAATGGCTTTATTTTTATTTGGGTTTTATGAATTACCATTTGAATAAAGTGTGTGCGGCTTGTGGCTTGAAATTGTGGGAATTTCGGGTTGAAATTGTAGATTTCTCCAATGTTCCGAAGCGTTGGATAGACACGTTAACAAGGACAGGTGTAGGCCTGGTCGAAAATCCATGAAAGAAAACCTAACCTGTGGGCGTCTGATGCCGTGTTTTTGGACAACGTCTTGATTTTATTTCATTTCGGATTTTATGGCTGGATTTTTGGTGCTGTGGTGTCAATGATGACACCATATCATCGTCACACACAAAGTTACTGACCAAAGTGCAGCCCACACACGGCTTCGAAAAAGGCCTAAGAGAAACAAAAAAAAAAAATTGGTAGCAACAGCAACAAACACCGAAGCGTAACCGAATCATAATGAAATAGTCAGTCAGCTATATACCTATATATATATATATATATCAGTACAGGTGCAACACAGCAACACCAACAACACCAACAACAACAACAGAGATCGAAGCCAAATCGAAAACGCTACGAAAATGTTAAGCGCGGCTCTCGTGCGGTTTTTGTTTTCGATTTTGTTAATGCATTTTGACCAAGTTTGTTTAGCGGGCGCCTAAACGGCGGCAAGGTCGTTCAAGGTAGTCCATAAAAATGCTTTTGTTGTATTATTTTTTGTTTTTTTTTTTCGGTATTTTTCGTTAATGCCAAAGGCGGCACATGCTGCGTATACGCAATGTGTGAAATACAAAAATTAAAGAGGGGAGAGGCGAGGCGGGGAGTGAGAGAAACAAGTGATAAAGATATAACGCTTATAATTCGCTTATTATTATCGAGGTTTGGCCTATAAAAGTCTTAAGAAAAGGTTGTGCCTTTCGAAACCGGTTGGTAATGGTTGTCTTTGAGATCGTTTTCTAGGCATGTCTTAGTATCTTAGTACTTTCTACTAACTGTTCTTTACTAATATAAATACTTTTCCTATTATGTTAGTTTATAGATTTGATAATCACTTTGTAAGTAAGAGATCTATGGAAGGCTTCAAGAATAGATTCCCAAGATGATTCCCAAAAACCTTAAACATTTTTCTAGATTTTTGTTCATTTTTGACTTATAACTTTTTCATACTCCCCATAATATTTCATTAACAGCTAAACAATACCTCATCTTGACCACTTCCTGCCGCCCACACTCATTGATCTTTCCTTTGATTGGCAATTCCGTAAATTATGTTGGCCTTGTCCCCATTGAGAGGGCCCTCCTTTCGCTCTTTTAATTTTCTTCCTGCTGATTTTTGGCCTTGGCCTGGAATTGGACTTTCCTCCGCTGATTGCTCATTGTTTGCTTAATGATATTGCATTGCGATCGCTGGGCACTTTTGTTTTTCTTTCAGCCTTTTATTGTTGTTACTATTGTTGTTGTTGTTATATTTTTTAAGCGTTTTTCAATTGGCATTTATTGCAAATACACGTATTGTGAGTGGTTTTTGGGTCAATAGATTTGAATTCCAAGCGGTTTGTTGAACTCTTTTTTGCCAACCAGATCCGAGAGTCACTATCTTACGGGTAACGAACAACAACAACACCAACAACAATCTCCCAATGAGCATAGATATATCTATCTCGCATATACCTTTCACAAATGCCAAGCCAAACAAAAGTTAAAATCGATATTTTTATAGTAACTGTAAGATTATTATGCAATTCGATCCTTATAATGAGCAGCAGCAGCAATAGCAGCGTAGCAAAAATCAATTAATTATGAATAATAAAGTTTTGCAATAAAAATAAAGCAGAGAGAGAGAGAGAAAACCTATCAATATATCTAATGCCAAAGCAGGCAGTGGCGGTGGCGGTGGCGGTGCCATGTATCTGTATCGCTGAGATACACATTACAAGACTCGCAATTGACAGACGATAATTGATGGTTATTGCCGTTGCGCCAAATGGATCCCTGAATGAGTAATGGAGCGGAAATCTGGAAGTACAAGTATCTCTCTGCAGATACAGAGAGACACCCACGCCCACGCCTTGACTCTGTCTCTTTTTTATTCGCATGTTTATTATTATTATTATTATTATTTACCTCTTTCAATATATTCTTTTTAATTGTTTCATAATGACTAAGAGGGGAGATAATCTGAGTTGCAATAAAAATCATTTTCAAGTTCATTTGCATAAGAAATAAAAAGTTATTGTTATTGGCCGTCTTCTTATTATTATAATGATTATGGCAACTCCCCCTTCACCTTCGATCAATGCATTATCTTAGAACTATCTGTAGTTGCTATTGTTTGCAGCAGTTTTTTACTTGTTTTTTTTACTTGTTTTTTACTCTTAAAAAACAAAGGTCAATGTAAACTTGTTTGTGCTGATTGATTCATTCGTGCGGTCGGTCGATCGGCTCCGCGTCAATCTCTTCAAGTTTCCTGCTCTTATATAGACGTATCTTTTAATTATTTTCTATGCTGTATTGATGACTAATTAGTCGCAATTAACGCAACATTTCAATTGCAATTCGCTTAGCTTTAAAATGGTGCATTTCAGGGGGAGTGTTGAGGGGAGGATCCCCACATCTGAAACGATGACAGATGATGATAATGTGCCTGCTGCTGATGAGCTGATGCTGATGCTGATGCTGATGCCGAGATGTTTATCAAGAAATCTGCATCGAATGTAATTAATTAATGGGAATCAATCATCATTTAGCTTGCAACTTGGCTTTCTTGGCTCGCCAAACAAAGATTTTTCTGTAATTTCATTTAAATGTCAGAAAAGGGAGCCAAATTAAGTTGTTAAGAAAGAGATTTATACGTTACGAGTTCTTTATATATTATATATGATTAATTCAAGAACGTATTGAATTAACATCCATACATCAGAGAGACCACTGTAGCAAACTAATTCCTCACTCCCCTATGTCCTAAGCCCACCTGTGGAGCTCCTGCTTTCTAGTTTCTTACCCTCGTGTTCTTAGGCAATCAGCTGATTTCCCACACACAAATTTGGGTCGATTTGTATTTGCTTCACCCCACCTCCCCCTTAAACCACCAAAAAAAAAGGTTACAATGGGGTACTTGGGCACTTTGGCTGCAAGTTCAAAGCCTCCAAGTTGACAGTTCAAGAGGCTATTGAACTGCGATAGACAAACTGCTTTTGTTTTAAACTACAAAAAAAAAAGGTAAAAATAGGTAAAAAATCGAAGAAAAAATAAGAAAGAAATTATGTAGGTATATGACCTGCTGCCTGCTGCCTGACGACGACGACGACGACGGAACTTTATGGAAATTATTTCGACCGAGAAGTTTGTGTATTCACGTCGGCGCGCGGCATAAACCAAAAAATTCTATGTCAATTAACGGTCTTTTGTTTACAAGCAACGAGCGGGACAACAGATATGTGCGACAGGGAGGCCAGGTATGAAAAATAAAATCAACTTTTCGTATGGAGCAGTCGGAAAGTCATCAAAAATAAACCAAGAAACGTGGACTTAAATACCCTGCTAACTAACTAACTAAAAAAACTAAACATTTATGCTAATTCCTAGACAATAGTTTGCGATTAAAGAACTTAAAGACGTGTATTAATCAAATCTGAGAAGATTTTGCAACATTCTTAAGATTCTTTAGGCTCTCTTTTGCTGTTTTTTCTTTAAGGAATTTACTTTGATTTGAATTTGAATGACAAGCGGTTAGGTTTAAGGCTATCTCAACTATTAATGACTTTGGAATTTTCTTAGATTTTTGATCTATAAGTAAGGCCTATTGCTAGAAAGGGTATTTCCAGGCAAAATTGTTAACAAGCCGCCATTGTGCGAACTTCATTCTTCATTCTGCAGTCTCTTTTTTTGTAGTTTTCCCTGCTGCTGCTGCTGCTGCTGCTGCTGCTGCTGCTGCTGCTACTGCTAGATGTTATTGTTGCTTGGATGTTGAATGTTGGATGCGATGTGTCGAGTGCTAAGGTCAGTCGGTGGTTGCACACACTCGCGGTCATACGCGTCTGTGTGTATAAGTTACTTGCAATTTGTTTGCATGTGCGAAATCTTTGGAGCCACAAAACGAACTTTGTTGCTTTGTTGTTTTCTTAGTTTACGAGTGTGTTTTTTTCTTTTTTTCTTTTTTGTTTTTTTGTGGTTTCTTTTTTACTTTTTTACAATTCTCTGCAAGCGCTTTCTGTTGTTGTTGTTGCGGCTTTAATGGCGGTAATGGTTGGTTTATGTGCCGGTCTTCAAGTCTTCAACTCTCCGGTCTACAGTCTTCAGTCTCCGGTATACAGTCTACAGTCTACAGTCTACAGACTACAGTCTACAAACTACAAACTACAGTCTTCGGTCTTCAGTCAGTGTGCCATGGCAAAGAGATAACGCAGTTTGAAATGCGAGGGGGAGTTGGAGGGCGGGCTGTAGAGCAAAAGCAGGTCATCATCACACACTGAGATATGCCAGATATGTTGGCCTTGCCAAGACATTTTTTACTGTTCATCTAAAAGGGTTTTGCCTTTTACAGCACCCCCATATATTTTGTATCCTCAAACTTGGAATTTGATTGTTTGATTAATTATGCTTTGGTTAAGTACAAAAACCATTAAATTATGTGATTAATTTTAGGTTTTGTTAAGGCTTTGAAAGCTTTGATTAATAAAAAACCTAATTCGGAACTAGATTTATAACATTTTCAAGGCAAAAACTTAACTAAAACTTAAAAAATCACTAAGAAAGAGGCCTTTTGATTGGATTTCCCTGATAAATTTCACAAAGTTTCGATCTCAAAGATATATACCAAAAGGTTATTGCCATGAAATTGGAAAATCTGCATTAAAGGGGGCCGGAAAACCTTCACTTGGTCTCACATATCACGGCTAGGATTGGATTACCTTTCCATATGTGGAATATTCAAACACACGACATATCGAAAAACTTTCCAACACCGTTCCATTTACTTGCCACAATTTTGTTGCCTCTTGGTTGCTATTATTATTATTTTTTTGCTGTTATTTATGCGGTGACATTTTTGCGTGCGTGTGCGTTAATTTTTTCGCGGCACAACTCCATCATGATCATGGCCAAGCAACCAGCGACGATCATTATCGCGCTCATAATCGCAATCATGATCACTTCTAATGCTGTTTTGCTAGCGTCGTCTTTTGCCGCTGGGCCTGTCGCCGGCATCAGGTGAAAGTTAAAAGAAAACCAATTCAGCAGAGAGAGAGAGGGAGAGAGAGAGAAAAGAAATAAATAAAAAATTTCTTCTTTTTCAGTTTTCGCCTGCACTTTTCCAAGCGACGATTACTTTCGGTGGTGGCTCTCCGGTCTCTGGTCTCCGGTCTCCTGCTCTTCCCCACCGATCTCACACCATGCCATCCCATGCCATACCATACCGCCACCTCATCAAAGTTAATGTGACAGTTTTGGATGAGTGTGACAATGATGATAATGATGATGGTAATCATGATCTGCAGCCGGATGCAAAAAAGCCGCAACTTTAAGTGCCATCAACTTGGAAATTCGTTTAAACCGAGTTTCGGTCGTATTCATTTTGGCCATAGCTTTTCAGTCACCGAAATGTGGCTTAAAAAAGGTTTTTTAAGGTAATACAAAATATTGCAAATATTCCTATTACCAATCGAGTCTCCTTCATGACTTTATAGTAGATAATCTAGTACCATTAACTTCTATATATTCTCCAAATTATTATTAATCGAATTCTTTAGATTTCTTTTCAGATATCTTTGCCGTATGAAAAAGCCATTTACCAATCGCCTAACTGCTGGCTTTACATAATTTTGTGATTAATAACATTCTAGTTTGGTTGTGATTTACTTTGGCCAAAGACAAGTGAGCTTTGACTTGGCCTAGTCTGCGGATTGAGTGACTGACTCTGGGCTCTGAGCTCTGAGCGATCCAATCGGCTTGGCTAAGATCTGATCTGGTTTTCGCCTCGGTTTTGTCTCTTTGCCGCCCACTTTTGGACATGGCAACTAAAAAAAAAAAAATGCCAGCAAAGGTCGTTTCCAAGCCGCACAAACAGCAGCAGCAGCAACAACAACAACAGTTCTCTCTTTATAAAGCTATATATCGCCATATATCGCCTCTGCCCCGCCAGTTTTTGATATACAACAAAGTAAACGTAAACCTGAAACTGACTCGAAAAATAAAATACTTTTAAGAGTATTTGCTGAGTTGGCATTTATCTCGTGTGTGTGTGTGTGTGTGTATCTATCTGCCAATGTTTTCCAAGAAGTTTTTGTATTTCAAGTTGAAATATTTGTCCGCTGATCGCCGAGCTTTATATAGATAGATATATATATATATTTATAAAGATATATATATATATATATCTATGTGCATGACTAACGGCAAAATGCGGCGCCAAATTGGAGTTGGTCCCAAACAAAAAGTATCTTTGGCCTGTATGTGTGTGTGCGTTTTTCTATCTATCCATATCTGTATCTGTATCTGTATCTGTATCTGAAGTATCTGCATCTGTATGCCGCGTATCTGTATCTGTTGCTCTGTTTGCTCACATATTTCGGCTGCTTTTCTGGCAAACAAAAAAAAAACAAGAAAAGAAACTCGTTCATAGTTCGCCTTAATTAGGTTCTCAAACTGATTCCACAAAAACTCTTGCCATCTCCAAGACGAGCGAAAATTCTTCCAAGAACATAAATGGGTTTTTTTTTATCAGTTTGTAAATAGCTAATCATATCTCTATGATAAACCTAATAAAATGAGGAATTTCTTAAGTTTAACATCTCTTTTTTATGTTACCTTTTTTTGTCAGCAAAGCTAAACTCTTAATTCGCAATGTTAAACTCAAAAAAGTTACATTTAATTGATCGAAAACCATCACTTTTCCTGTTGATATTTGTATTTTGTTGTAAGTGGCCAGAGGGGAGGGGGAAAAGTTCAACAAACTGTTCGAAAAAGTGAACGAAAATCTTGACATTGAACTTTTGTGAGTAACCTACCTACCCTACCCCTTTACCTTCTAAAAAGAAGCACAGACACAGACACACACGCACATCTCTCTCTCCTTCTCTCTTGACAAATGTCTCACGCGCTTGACTAATAAACCTTTCCTAAAAAGCCGAAATACGAAAAAAAACACACAAATGGTTTCGCTCCATCTAAAAAACAGTTTTATTTTCTATTGTTGTTAAGCTTTTTGCAATTAGAGGTGCTTAACAATTGGAGAAGAGCTTCGCGACCAGTTCGGGGCTCTTTATTTATTTATTTTTTTTTTAGGAGGTTTGGGGGGGGTTATTCCGTTCTGCATGACTGGACAAGAAGTCGTTGGACTGACAAGACTGGGAATCAATCAGCGATCGACAGACAATGTTAAGGTTAAAGAAATTATATTCGATGCCCTAAACTGATCGATCGATTCAAGCAACTAACTAACTATCATCATCATCATCATCATCATCATGGCTATCATCATCATCCGCTCTTTCTCTTCAATCAATTACCGTTGAGTTTCTTTACAATTTCAACAAATCGAATCAAGATATAGGCAAAAGAGAAAGAATAACTTCGGCTGGGGAGAAATTATTGAACTAAGATGAACGAAGATGGAATACACTTTGTGTTGGTTAAGGTATTGTGGGAAATTGCCTTCTTAAGAGTATAAAAATACCCATTTAAATGGGAACTTTCCTCCCTAAATAATCACTAAATATGAGTTAATGAGGTATTTTCCATCCTAAATGATCACTAAATATGAGTTAATATGGTATTTTCCACATTTGTCCATATATATCTGTAACCTACTCTCTTCTTAGCAGATTTTTAGAATCAATTTAATAGATAATCACCTTAAGAACCTTATAGACATTCATAATACTTCAACCACCCAATAGTTACATTCCAAAATACCTTTCCCAATACCCTCTCCCATCGAACGAGAGATTTCAATTGTGCAATAACTTCAAATAGAAGATAATTTACCGTTTTCCGTTTGCTTTCTACAGCATTTATTTATTTATTTGTAGAATTCTTTCCTATTCATTAACCAACTGGGACTCCACTCTGCTCCGCCACCGACCCTCTCTCAGATCTCTGTCTTGCCCACAATTTGTTTTACAAACATATATAGAGAGATAGATATAGATATAGATATATATGTACAGCACACATTACGCTATATAGAGTCGTGTACTGTAAAAGTTCAAAGTGCTCTAAAGTGCTTTGACTTCCCACCGATTCTCTGACTCTGACTGCGACTCTGACTCTGGCTTTCTGACTTGGAACTTTCCTTTCCCCATTTTTACCCCTTTTTCCCCTCTCTTTTTCTTGCCTTTTGCTTAGAACTTGTTCATCATCTTTTCATGCTTTGCCGATCTTGTGCTGCTGCTGCTGCTGTCTCCGGATTTCCCCCGATTTTCCTCTACTGGCAAGAGCAGCAGCTGGCTTACAGGTTGTACGAGGCACAAATTATGCAAGGCCCTTCACAGTTTGAAGTTTATAACCTGGAAAAGTGTGCTCACAGTTGAAAAAAAAAAAAGCAAGGTAGTTTAGGAGAGAGGGGGAAGAACTTGTCTTGGGGAATAACGAACTCTGATCGGTTTGATCGCTGATCTTGAGGCTAACTGACATCCACTGGCCCCGTGTGTCTGTGTGATCTGAACCTTATTTACTTGTCCGCCATCACGATTAATTAGGCAATCTCTGCTCGGATCGTTATGATCATTAGCTGATCTGCTGCCTGGATATCATTCGTTATTTTGCTTGCAAATTATGGCTTATCTTGGCAGTTGATCGCCTTTATCAAGATCCAAGCAGGTTCTCAAATCAAATGCCCATCTAAATTTAGAACTTTCCCCACTTACCCAAGAATATTCCACGGTTCAGCCATCACTTTCATATATATATAGTACTCGCATATAGTTATCATAACAATAACAATTATCTTGGCATCTCTTACCTGCAAATAAACAAAGGGGGGATACATTATTTTTAGACCGACCGAAAACAATGAAGGAAAACAGAAAACACCAAAAAGATGAAGGGGCGGCAATAACAATAATATTCAAATCATAAAAATGCCCCATCATATATGGGATGTGAGAACTTCTCTCGCCCGCTTTAACAATAAAAACTTCTTAATTTATGCAAAAAACAAAACAAAAAAGGTAAGTAAGTAAAAAAAAAAAAGAATAATACTGGAAAAATAACATTGGGCAGAAAACTCCACGCCCCAAAGCTGCAAGTTCCTGGCCGTACTATATCTATAAATACGATTCTCTCCATGTGGTTACGATGTTATTATTATGATTTTTATTTTCGTTTGCCGAGTTATTTTTAAAAAACGCCACAGGCAAAACAAAATAAAGCACAAGAAGTTCGAGTTCGGGAGATATGTCTTGGGAAGGTTTCCAAAGACATTGAACAAAAAATAAAACTAAAAATAAAAAATGGAAACGCCACAAAAAAAAATAAACTGCACAAAAAGTTCAAAAGTTCAAGGCTTGGCCGAAAAATGTGAGAAAAAATCAATAAATCTCAATAATTAAAAACAAATTAACGCTGACCGAGTGTTAATTACCTTTTAAGGAACGCAAATAAAAAATGAAATGAGGAAAAGACCTAAGCCCAACACGAACACAAAAGAAGAGGCCTACAAACAATAAGCCAAGAGAGGTATGCCAAAAAATTGAACATTTTTCAAGTTATTATCCAATCACAAAGAGACCTTCAAGCTTGTTAACTAAGGATAATAAATGTCATTTAATTAGTCAACACAAACAGGCCAACTGGAGGAGGCAGGAGAGTGGAGAAAGGGGAAGCCGGAAGGTTAAGTGCGGCCTTTAAATATATATATTTTTTAAGCTTTCAAAGTGATCTTTAATGATATACAAAAAGTACTTAGGGGTATATGGGTAATTATTTCATAAAAATCTGAATTTTAACTAGCATAACCTTAGACCTTAAGCGTCATTAAAAACAGACTTTGGTATATCTATTTTTGGCACTATAAATATACCATTTAACAGCTAAGAAGTCAAAGATAATCTCTAGAATTATAGAAAACTTTGTGCTATCTGCTTAAAACTTAAAATTATAACTCTAAATATAAGTTCTTCTTGCTTCCTATTTTTAAATAACCAACCATAAGTAACCCAAGATGGCCTTGTTCTTCCCCGTGTGGCCCAGTCCATTGAACTGTTCTTAATGGATCGTTTTTGGTTTTGACTTTTTTGAGGGAGAGGTTCAAAAACCCTTTCAGCCCGAAAATCTTTGAAGCGTGCAAATTATGTAAAGAGGAAGGCTGAGGAGCAGGAGGAAGACGATGCCATTTGTCAGATTTGTTTGGGTTGTGATTTAGCGGACAGACTTTTTTTTTTGGGGGGATCCATCAACATCAACATCAACATCATCTTCATCTTCGCATCATCATCATCATCATTATCATGATGATGAGCATTTTACTCTTGGTGCTTGCTAATTAGTCAAGTACTTTTTGGCATTCAGAGTTCATTTTTTGGGCAGAACAATGGGTTTTTATTTTTTGTCGGAAAAGAGATGGCTTGAAGAAACCATGAAAGAGAGGGCACGAGATGGCATCTCCAATTCTTAGCAATTCTTCGCTCTTCTGGCACACACGCTTGGCTCTGCTTGGTTGCATCTTCTTGCAGACTGACCAGTTTTCTTGGCAGTTCCATTCGCTGCATCTTCGTTGTTGCTGTTGCTGTTGCTGTTTTTGTTTTCAAGGCGAACACCAACGACCTTGACAGCATCTTCAGACCGCCACCCCTCCCCCCCTTCCTCTATCCGTCTCTATCTTTCGCCAAACTCCATCTCGCTCTGTCAAGATCGTTAAAGCCGCATTCCTTTGGTTTGTCCATTTGATTTGATTTGCCTTTTCCTGCATTCCTCGTTATTATTTTTTGTGTTTTTGTTTTTGTTTTTTTTTTCATGTTTCTTTTCCTCTTTTTGCATTTTATAATATCGTTTCTTACTTGCGGGTGCGGTTGGGCTGATCTCTCCTCCGCAAATCCGTTCTTGACTCTATTCTGTTCTCCGTCGCCGTTCTCTCTTTTTTTTCTGCAATTTGTATACTTGACATGCCAGGTCGTTTATAGTGCGGAACGTGCGTGAGTGAGTGTGTGTGTGTGTGTGCTTAGGGGGTTCTAGTGTCTACGTGTGTGTGTGTGCGTGCTTTAAAAAGACTTTTTTTTCGGTCTTTCATCAGTTTGGTCTATGGGTAACTTGGGATTCTCATGGCCTAGCCAGCTGAATTTTGGTATACCCTACTAAAATGATAAATATTTGTGATTTTAGGGATTTTCACAAAGTTTTTCTTTAAATTTCACAAACTGGAAGTGCTTTGAAAGTGATATATATTCTATAACTTAAGTAATCTATCAGCATTCATTTAATATTCATTAAAATTTTCCATTATAGAGCATTAACAGCGTCGAATTATGTTAATTCTGTTAGGACAATTTGTCAGGTTTTTCTTAGCAACAGCAACAGCCAAGCAACAAATGTCGCCTTGAAGCCAATACCGCTTAACCCCTCCACGCCCCCAACACACGATCCAACCGCCGCCTCAAAATGCGATTGCATATTGCACTCACTCAATTATAACAAATTGCAAAATAAGCCATAAGCCATTAATTGTCTTTGTTGGTGGGCAAATTTCATCGAGAATCGCAAATTGTGAATTGCGAATCGAGGGAAAACCGGGCAGTCGGCGCATTTCTTGAATAACAATTAAAGCAATTACATTGGCTGGTAGAAGAAAATGCAACTAGAAAACTACGCAACAATTGCAAAATAATTCTCGATTAATTTATAATGTATATAAAAAAGAAGAAACAAGCAAAAACACAAGCAAAATGTTTGTATGTAACTAATTAAAAAGTGAAACAAATTTCCACACATGTGGCAATGTTTTTGTTTTTGCTATTTTCCTACTGTTTTGTTGTGTAAGGGGTTAAGCGAGTGAATGAGTGTGTGAATTATCAATGAATGTAAAGTTCATTTCAATGGGAGCGAAATAAATATATGGCCAGGCGAAGGAATTCGCGCAAAGTGTGGCAATAAATAAGCGAATGCAAATGCAATCTTGACTACAATGTAAGAATATCAAGGAATTCGAACTCAGTACTCAGTATTAGATAATCGAAACAAGTTAAATATTAAATGATGGGAAAATTTCCCCATTGCTTTTAAATCGAAAGAGTCCCCTAAATAACACCCTAAATAACACAAAATGAAAAACCAGCCAACCTACCAAATTAAATGAGTACTAAACCGAAGTACCTTAACCGAAACACGATTCGCATGTGAAGCAATTGCAGCCACAATTTGCCATGAAAAAAAACCCCCGAAAACTTGAAATGAAAACCGTTAAAAATTAAAATTTCAAATTTGTCAAGCCCCCGAAGCGGTAAACCAAAAAAAACTAAAAAAAACCAAAAAGAAAAAATGGTTAAAAAAAAAGAAAAATATTGTTGCCATTTTCGTTGTGTGGAAACACACAAGGCAAAAGGTGAGTGAGTGGAAGAAAGGGAGACAAAGACGGAGAAGGAGACAGAGAAAGAGAGGCAGCAGGGTCAGCATGGGTTAAAGCCTTCAACAAGACAGCAAACCAATTTTGAAGTCCCCAAAAACGATGTCACGTTTTTTTTCGCCAACAATTTTTGTTTTGTGTTTTGTTGTTAAGCGAAAAATTAACATAAACATACGAAAATTATAACAAACAAGAAGGGAAGCTAACATTGGCCAGATTGAAGTCTATATACTCTTGTGGTTATCATAAATTAAATCTATTCTTTAATGAAATTAAATTAAAAAAGCAAAACAAATTTATGCAAATTCACACATCATAAACTTTTTCATAAATCATTTCCAATTAAATTCGAATACCCTTTCTTAGAGTATCAAAAACAAGTCATAAGAACGGAGCTGAAAGAGCTTAAGAAAGGGGGTGGGTGGCAGGAAAAAGTTGGTAACAAACAACCAAACAGGGGAAGGGTAGAGAAAGACATGGCCAACAAGTAATAAGAAGTTTATTTACCTCTTTTTTTTGCGAGTCAACACAGTAATATGAAAAAATAACAACAAAAATATGGTAAAATAACAACAAAATTGCCTCTTTATCTGCTTCCTTTCGGCCCTCTTGTTACCCCCCCAAAACCCTCTTCTCAAAACCCCTTTTTTTGACCAAAACGAATGAGCCAACCGAAAAGCAAACGATTCACATTACGCGTTACGAATTCCCAAAACATTTTTCTTCATTTTGGCTTTTCACATGGGTTTTATTTTGATTCACTCTTTATTTTTTGAAGTGCAGCAGCAGTTTTCTTTGTTTTTGGCAATTGTATACGCAAATCACGTAAAATGTTTTCATTGCTTGGGCAAAAATGTTGCGCATACGCCGCATTGCCGCTTTGTCCAAAAACTTGCTGCCCTGTTGCTTCGGCAATTAGACAATTTCATTTGCCAGGCTTTTGTTTTTGTTATTGCTGTTGCTGTTGCTGTTGCTGTTAGCCGCTTCTGATGCAACGGTAAATTGGCTTTGGCTGCTTTTTCATATTGTTTTTGTTGTTGTTGTTATTTTTCGAGCGTGAAGTGCGGAAATTTTGTCGCCAGATTGCACCGTTAGCATTTTTAAGTTAGTCATCACTTTTGTGGTTAGCAGTTAGTAGTTGGCAGTTTTTGGGTAGGGCCAAGCTTAAGTTGTCTTTATTGGAATTGTTTTTGTGATAAGAACAGCTGCCATTAACAAGTTTAAGCGGTTCTATTGTGGGAAACTCTTAAAAACCTTCGTTTAAAAGGTTTTGGCTTAACCAATTTAAAGGCAACTAATTTGAGTTTAATTGCTTTCTCAATTTAATGTCTTAAAACCTAAGAATACTTATATAATTCTTTTCTGCTTATATCACAGCCACCTGAACTAATATTATTTTCTAGAACTCCCAACTTACATCTTATCACATAGCCCTTACACTTCTATCTAGCCCTTATCGTCCAGCAAAATCAAGAGCAGAGTAAACTGCAGAAATGTGCTAGGGAACCTTTTCGAAGTACTATACAACACATTTTACGAATTGTTATTATTTTTATTATTATCAGGGAGCGTTTTTATCGGCACAGCGATAAGCAGAGACTAATTGCCCTGACCATCGATTAGATATCAGCAAATGGGTACAGTTTTCCCTGCAAGGAAAGGGAAAATGTATTCAATGGGTGAAAACAGAAATGGGCAGAAAAATCGAAACCGAAATGAATGCCAAATGTAAGGTTACAACTTGACCATAAACTTGGTTTTTCGCTCTTTGCTGGCTTCCAATTCTATTTCAGATTTCTTTTTCGAGGTTCAGTTTCTATTTCTTTTGATATATCGTTTTTTTTTTTTTTTTTTGTTCTCTTCTTTTTTTTTTTATTGCCAGAGCTTGGCCCAATGCCATTTTGGCATTGCACTTGTGCCGGGATTTAGTTTTGTTTTGCTTTTTGTTTTGGTTAGTCATTCGATTGCATTTTCAGTCAGCTTCCCATTATTTTGTTTTTGTTTTTGTTTTTTTTTCCAGTTATAATTAATTCAGCGGAAATGTTAGTGTTCTCCCCGTCGCCGCCACCGCCACCATGCGTCATCATCATTGCATTTCGCTTGCTTTTAAATTAAAAGCCCGCCTCATTGTCACCTTTGTGCCTGGCCAATTTCGGAATTGAACTCTATATAGTAGAATAATATAGAATATATATATATATATATATCGGTCTTTTTTTTCCATTCGTGTGTGCGCGGCTCATTAATTTCAGTGTCAGTTGATTGATCGATTAATCGCTTGATTAGTTTCGTAGTTTTTCCTCGATCAAGCCAATGTCAAATTGGAAATTTCATTATCATCCCCGTTTGCTAGCTAGCTCGTTCGTTCGTTCGTTCGTTCGTTCCTATCATCGACTGTTATCAGTTGTTATGCCTCTTCTTCTGACTGGAACCCAACTGGATGCTAAAACAGAGGAGAGATATTGTTGAGCCCTTAAGTACCCGCCCGTTCGGGCCAAAGTCCCTGCCCGCCGTCATAGTCATATGGAAATTTGTTTTCTCAAGCGCAACACAACTTTGTTGTCGGCGATTGAATAACACCACACGAAACAACTTGCATCATCTGCTGGCTGGCCAGTCAGTCAACAAACTGAACTAGTTCTGCTGAAAGTGCTTAAAAACTGGAAATTTTAACACAAATTTTTGATTTATTATAAAAACTGAGTTAAGAATCTCTGCTTAAAACGACTCATTATAACATTCATCTAAGCCAATCCCTACAATTAACTCTTAAAAACCTGAAAGTATTGATTTTCCTAATGATCTGCCTGTATATTTTGGCATTTTCCCCTTGTTTTTCAAGTACCAATGTGAGTCAGTTCCATTTGTCAGACAAAAGAATACAAACAGCCAAGAGTTCCCTTCACTTTTGAACTTTTCAAACTGAATCCACTGACAACTTTTGTTCCTTTCTCGACAACAGTCCTCCGCCCTCGCCCCGCCGAAAAGGCAAAAATAATAATAAAGCCAAAAAATGACTCCTTTTGTTGCCCATGGCCATGTCAATGTCAACAGGCCATGGCTTTTTGTATTTGCCATGCCACAAATAAAGAAAGAAGGAAAAAAAAAATAATAATAAAGACAAGAACAAAATTGTTTTTCTCCCCCCTCAAATGAAATGCGTCATTGAGCCGAAGAATTAGGAATTGTGAGCCCATGGTAACGCGAGAAGGCGGAGGGCGAAGGTTCCGTGGCAGCGGGAAAATGGGCAGGCACGGGCTTTGTACGTGAAAATGCGACTCAAGTGCAGGGGGATCATGGAAATGTAGAACAGAAATATAAGCACGGAATATGCAGAGAAAGAAAACAGGCATTATAAATATGTTCTTAAAAGGCTTTACCTAGATATATATTCATATAATTTTTTGATTTATTCAAGTTTATTAAAGTAATTATATATAATAATTATAATCTTCCTGATTCCCTATTTCTATTATTTATTTTACTTTTAATAAAACTATTTATTTATTTAAATATTTTCTAGTTCTACAACATTTTTCCCTCTGCACCGACTAATCACAGAAAAATCATTCGAAAAATGTCTCTCGTTGCCGAGTCGCATTTTATTATCTTATCTTTTCCAGAGAGAAGAAGACACAAAAAGGGGTAGATAGTATGGGGGGCTAAACACCAGCCAGCCAGCCAGCCGCCCACTCACCACCCAAAAACCACCCATCCAAGGTATGTTATTTGTTTAACAAGATAAAATTCCACTGAACCATATAAATATTACGAAAAAAAAAAAGTGCTGTAATCACCAGACCTGAAGGCACAAAATGTTTTGCAATGAACTAAAAAAAAAAAAAATAGATATATAAATTAAAATAAAAATTTGCAAGAACTTCCGTTCACTTGATGGGGGGGATGGGTGTGGGGCAGGGGTGCCCCCTCTGTCAAGGTCACTGCACATTGATTTCGAACTCGTTCGCTTAGCTTTTGGCCTTGTCCGAAGTCAACTAACCACAAAAAGGCAGTTAAAAATCGTACACACAAAACGCAAAAAAAAAAAGAGGGTTAAAAAAGAATTCATAGCCAAAAGGTTAAAAGGCCATCTAACAGCGCGTCAAGCGGAAATGGAAATCGAAAAATTGCCTAAAAAATTGCTCAATAACAAAGCAACTGAAGCCGAAAGCCAACTAACAAAAGATAATAACCAAGCTCTGTCCACAAAGCAAACCAAGTCATTAGCCAAAAAGGAAGCGTTGGAAAAAATAAGTTCCATAGCTGTGTCCTTGACATTTGAATGGTTCCTCCCAAAGGCTAGTTCAACAGGAGTACAAATCAGTCAATAACTTTGATCTGAGATTTTGTTATTTGGGTTTGCCCCCAATTTGCGCCAAAAAATGGTAGTTTTCTGCCCATAAGTAAGCCAATAATGGTACGAATATGAAATGTAGCACCTCCGTGAGTTTGTTTTCTTATTCCTAACAAATCTGCATTCAAAGTTGAAGAAGTCAAATTTTTGGCATTTTTAGCAAAATTTAATGATAGTACCCTTTCCCTATCGAAAATGCTAGTTTAGGGTTTTCCTCATTTTCCTCCTACAATGACAGTATTTTCTTCATAACCAAGCCAATAATAATTGGGATGTGATACCTTGTTAAAATTTCCATGAAAACTGCATTCACAGATAAAAATCTTGATTTTTGGACATTTTTAGAAAAATTTGACCCCTTATCGAAAAAATTCAACAATTTTTATACCCGTTACTCGTAGAGTAAAAGGGTATACTAGATTCGTTGAAAAGTATGTAACAGATAGAAGGAAGCTTTTGCGACCCTATAAAGTATATATATTCTTGATCAGGATCAATAGCGAAGTCGATTGAGCCATGTCCGTCTGTCCGTCCGTCCGTCCGTCCGTCCGTCCGTCCGTCCGTCCGTCCGTCCGTCCGTCCGTCCGTCCGTCCGTCCGTCCGTCCGTCCGTCCGTATGAACGCTGAGATCTCAGGAACTATAGCAGATACAAAGCTGAGATTAAGCATGAAGATTCTTGAGGTCCCGGGACAGCGCAAGTTTATTACAGCATCCTGCCACGCCCACTCTAACGCCCACAAATCGCAAAAAACTGAAATTGCTGAAATCTCAGGAACTATTGCAGATAGAAAGTTGAATTTCAGAAAGTATAATCTTTAGATGACAGCGCATCTTATAGTGGTACTACTATCCGGCCACACCCACCCATACGCCCACAAGGCTCAAAAGACCGTTTTCGGATTTTCTAGAAAAGCTGATATCTCGGTAACTATAAGAGATAGAAAGTTCGGATCAAGCATGTATGTTTCTATGATGCTCCCAATGCGAATTGTTTTTTTCCGATCACGCCACGCCCACTCTAACGCCCACAAAACCCGAAAAACCAAAAATGCAAAAATCTCGAAAACTATAAAAGCTACACAATTTTACTTAGGAACACGTATTTAAGAGATGCCTTTGCAACTTGCCACGAAGTTCCTTCCGGCCACGCCCACTCTAACGCCCACAAACCGCGGAAAACTGTGGAGTCTATAATATTATTATGAATGCCTTCGTTTGACCTTTTGTAACTTATTTCTGTTAATATCTATCGATTTACAAAAGATTTTTCAAATCGGAACATTTTTTCGCTATTTATGAAGAAATTAAGGTTATAAGGCTCCACATGGGCAGTGACGTCACTATAAGCATACTCAACATACTTCCTCTGACAATAGGTGGCGCCTTGTGAATTTCCACTAGCAAAATTAATATTTTAAAGTTGTGTAAAACAGTAACGGGTATCTTATAGTCGCGGCACTCGACTATAGCGTTTCCTCTTGTTTTTTTTTGGTTAAATTGCATTAACTATTAATTTTATGGCCTTTGTGGCTTACCATTAAGGCCTACATATCCACCCCTCGTGCGATGATCTCCCCTTTTTGTTTACCTTTCGGCAAATTGTCGTGACATTTGGCCATAGTTCACATTAAGCTGTCAGCATGACTTAGTCACCCTGTCAATGACCCTGCCCCACCTCCTCCTCCTCGTTCTACACCTCCCCCTTGGCAACCATCCCCCTCCGATGGCCCATCCCCTCTGTCGAAATGACAGCCAAAAACCTCATTAAATGCAGCTGCAGCTTTATCAACAAAAGGGAAGAACAACCAGAGGCGGTGGGTGGTAGGGGGCGGTTTTATGAGAGCAATTAAAGTTCAATGCAGCAGGCAAGTGGAAGAAGAAGACACACACATGCCACATTGAGAGAAAATTATAATGGATCACTTATCGTTATTTCTATATAGAATACAATCTAGTCTAGTAATCTATTTTCATAGAAATTCTCTAAGCAATAAGCAATTGCAGTATAAAACTATAAAAATTTATAATAAATATATAAAAATTAATAAAAAGATACACTTTCCATTTCTTGCAGTGCACTATAGTAGTCGAAAAGATCCGAAAAACAAATATCGAAGGGGCGTTGGGGTGAGTGTAGGTGGTTTTCCATTTCCACAAAACCAAGGGTTGCAATCTATTTCCATTTATTTAATGTCAATGTCCAGGGTTGCCGACAACACGATTTATTTATTTTTTTGGGGAAAGGGATGTACGTACTGGCCAGACATTTCACTTTGGCCATAGAACATTTCTACTTCTAGTTTTATGTTTTGTCATCAATTTTTATTGTTGACTTTTCGGTGATAGTTTCTTTTTTCTTTTTTGGAGTAGGTTTTAAGTTAACATCCCCTTGTATTTTCCCACCCAGTGGAAATTTCTGTTGACAAGAAGGAAATGTTTACAATACTTTCTGGCATTTCTTTTGATAAGCTGCTTTTGTTTTACCCTGCTTTTCACTGTGGTACAGTACAGACTCCAAAGCTAGCTATATTATTAGTTTTTGTATTGAAAGAAGCAAACTCTTAACTATATATATATGAAAACTCTTTCAACATTCAATGGTTTAGTTTAGTTAGTCTACCCTGTAACAAAAGAAAATATGTTGATTGCACTTTCTTCAAGCTTTGCTGACGATTACTCGTGTCTCTTTCTACATATCTAGCTCCGGCTTTCTTGTCTTCTCACTTGGCTTTTATTATCTTCAGTCTTCAATTGTTTTTCTTGGTGTTGTCAACGCGTTAATTATCTGAAGAAAACATTTTTTCTCGTGTTTGAAGGCAAAAGTGTTGATGTTATTATATTTTTTCTTCTTCTCCGTGTTTTTCGCTTCCTGAAGCGGGCGAACTTTTGTTATTGTTTGATATTTTCACAAAGGAAAGTGATTAAATAAAAAAGTGATACAAGATGTATGAAACTTGGAAAATGCAATGTTATTTATTGCCTAAGCAAATGGAAAATTGGACTAATTATCTTAAAATCAATCGCACATCCACATTATGTTTATTTAACATGCTTAAGAATCATTTCCATGGAAATTTATAGCCGAAAGAAAGTTGATTCTCATCGAAATGATGCGATTCCATGTCCCGCTGACATTTTCCTGCAAAGGAGTTTCCATCATTCCTATATATAGACCACCATCACCACAACCACATTCAAGGTCGCATTCCCAGTAAGCTACTACCCCAACATTTTCATTTTGACCGCTGACTGTTGACTGACACTCCCCCCCCAATCCCACGACAAGAACTTAGCATAAACCACTCAGCCGGGGCATATTGAAAAACTCAATTAAAATGAACTCATCATCGACAGTTTTAGGGAGCTCTTTCTCTCGTCTTTATACGCAGCCCATATAAAAGATATAATCAAAACTGTATCAATACGAGGCAATAAATTATTGGCAGCGTGGGCGTCTCAACTTGGTTTCGGTTAATTAGCCAAAATGGCAATTTGAAAAATTAATTTGCAAATAAACAAACGAACAGAAAAACCAGGAGCAACGGCCCCAAATGGGTTAATGTGGGTGGGCATCGGGCAGTTAAAGTTGAATTTTAATGCGTTTCTTTCAGTCAAATAAACAAATGCATTAAACACACAAACCCCAAAATGCAGATAAACAAATGTGAAAGTCTCAACTAAATGAAGCTTTTTTATATTTGTTGAGATATAGAAAGGTCTGTTGTAATATTTTTATTGGAATGCAGAAAAAGAAAACTTAACGAGAAGCCTTGCGATAACTCTGATTAATACCAGGAATTATATTTTTCATTATAAATATATATGATTTTCCATTACCAACCACATACTATTTTAAACTTAAACCAGCACTGCATCTCTCTTTCCCCCTAAGAACAGTTTCCCCCAACTACCCTTATATCTTGTCTCCTTACCCAAATGGTGACAAAATCGATTGCGCCTGTAAAAACAATGGGAAATCTCGAATCTTGTTGACTTTGTCAATGGGTCCTCGAGAACATTAAGGGAGACAAAGATGCCCAGATAGGCACATCCTGTACACCCTATAAAACCCTACCCAATCCCCTAATATATGATCGATATATTCCCCTTAGGCGCAGCACAGCGCCTCTAAGATTACCCCAAAACTTAGACTTTTGTCAAAGAGTGGCAGTGGCGGAGTGGAGAATGAAATGATGGTTGGTTGTGCTGCAGGAACAGGGTGGTTATAATAGGCTTTTATATATTTGATTTTCCTAGGGCCTGAACCTCGCCCACGCACAAATGTGTTTTTGAGTCCGGCAGAAAAACCCAGGCACTCAAACTGAAAATGAACCCAAAGTCATCTATCAGCTGGTTTGGGTATGTATATTTATTTCTGTGTGGGCGGACGGGCGGCCTTCTTTCTCCACCACCTTACCATTATTATCCCCCCCTTGGTTTTGCTGTTTTCCGTGGGATTCTGGGGGTTGGTTTTCCTGTGACGTCAGTCACACTCATTGAGGTTATGTTAGGTCTACCTAAGGTAGAAAACCATTAAGGGAAAATTCGTTTCTAAGTGGGAAAGTCTGCGCAGCATTTGGCAGGCTTTTCTGATGTCTTTTCTTCTTTGTAAATTTAGCAAAATTTGTACTTTTCCATAAATGATATTTGAAACACTCCATCACTTGACAAATATCTATTGATTGCTTAAAAAAAAACATCATTTAATATTTGTCAAATAGACAAATGTATATAATATCTGCACAAATATATCCTCAAACCTCAATCCAACATAAATAAAGACCTCCCAAAAGGTGTTACTTTCGTCGTGTGCAAACTTCAATTGATTTGTAATTATTGTTATTCATTATTGATTCGCAGTCTCTGCCAAATAGCTATATGTATGTATAATATTTTTGCACAAAAAATGGAATAAAATTTCCATTATGCAAGCGTTCGACTGACTGCCGCGCTGCTGTTGCTGTTGCTGTTGCTGCTGCTGCCCACAAAATGCGTCCTAATTTCCAATTGAAAGGCCAAACTTTGAGCCACGAAAAAACTGGACAATGTGCCAATGCTGAAGTCAAGTGGGCTTTGTGAAGTCTTGTGGCAGCCACAACAGCCACAACAGCCGAAACAGCTGAAACGGCTAAAAACAGCCAAACACGGCCAAAAGACAACTGAAATACCAGCAACCAAATCTCAAACTCCGGTGTCCACAACTTCATTTGTCTCGCTGTCAATTTGTATTTCTTTTTCTTCGATTTTTGTCATTTTTTCTCTTAACATATAAATTGGGCCATAAGCCAGCAGCAACACCAACATACATAGTTTTATTTTTTGTTTGTATCTTTTTCCATATATCATCCCATCCATCCAAGTCCAATTATGCACAGCTCAAAAGTTATAAGAAATAATAATAATAATAGTGTACGAGTATATGTATGTGCGTCGCCCAATTGGCCAACATTTTTTGGCATTCCGGCTTGTGCAGAAATCTTTGCCCCTAAAAATTGATTGACGGCTTGCAATTGTCAAATGTTTCCATTTTGGCAGGTTTTTTCTTTCCTTCCTTTTTTTTTTTTTTTAATTCACTGGTCATTAGGGTTAAACTTTTTTGGGGCGAAATTTATTGTGACATCGGAAGGGGGTTAATTTAAATGCGCTTTAAATAGTTTCTATTGACGGTTTAGGGGGTCTAAAAGGGGGCTAAAATAATATTCATATTTTCTATGCCATCTAGCTACAATTTAATGTTAAATCTGCCAAAATAAATACAAAGCTCATTATCTATTTGTTTTATATTGCAGTAGAACTTTAAGTAATAATATTTGCACCATTTCCCCACTAAATCCCTTTTCTGTGGAAGATTTTCTGCTGGCAAAACAAAAAATATTATTTATCGCACACTGCATAAGAATTATATAGTACAAAGAGAAAAAAAAAACAGAACTTCCCTCCATTAACTCACTTCCCTCACCTGATTTTCCTTATCTGTTTTGCGACTGATAATAAACAAAATAAGCTCCACAGAACGCATATTTCTTGGGCCAAAACGCTCCAAAATTATGCGTTGATAAAGCAAACGAACCAAAAAAATAAATAAATTAAAACAAAGTCAAGACAAAACGTGAAACGAAAGCAAACGCAGCAACAAGTTGGCTTTATTGAGCGAATGCGGAACCAGAGAAGCATGAGAAACCGACTCGAAATGGCTAACAAAAAAATGAGTATTACCAAGGAAAAATAACCCGTCTGCGGCGGAGAACCTTAACTGCTACATAAGGCAATTTTTTGGCTTCGAAATTCCAAAGGAGTTATATTGAAAAACATGGAATAAGTTAGGGGAAAGAACATAAGACAAGGGCAACACAGAAAATTATAAGATATATAGTCAAAATAACTTCAAATTTAACTTATATAACTTATTTATAATTATAATATAGAAACACTCAACATTCAAGCTAGCAAATCTGTTATAAAATAGAGAAATTTGCAGCGTTTTAAGTGATCAACAGCATATAATATAGCAAAACATTTACGAGAAAGTTGAATTTATTATAACAAATTTGAATCCATTAAATTTTTAGCAAACACCTAATTTCAAAAGTAACAGTTAACAGTTTGGGATCGTATTTCTCTCTTGTTTCGTAATTAAGAACCTAATATTTATATTTCGGAGTCATATGATTTGATAATGATATTTTTAGGACCATAAGTCTACGAATATAATCAAATCAACTAAAGATATCAATTAGCGCCCTCCTAAACTACTTTTCTTAAGTATTTCCTAATGAAATATATATGATTTCCATGGGGATTTTACAACCAACACTTTGGGGATACTTTGGGCTCTCTGATAAGAATTACGGTTTGGGAACCACAATCGATGACAGAAAAATTGAATTTCATGCGACTGCCTGCTTACGAAACTCGAAAACGTCGCGATTGGGATTTAAGTTTTATTATTAATTTTTCTTTTTTTGTATTTTGTGTTGATAACGCGAAGCTTATCAAACAGAACGGTGGACTAGAATGATAGATGGGGCCCCATAGAAGTACGAAACAGTGGCGTTCGAAAGCAAACGACCTTCGTGAGGGGGTGAAAAAGGGGCGTTTGTGGGTGGCGGAGTCTAAAGAACTTTAACGAAACGATTAAATGCTAAACTAATGAGGCAAAAGCAAAGTAAAAATGCAAAATTATAATGAAAAAGGGTAAGAAAATATGCAAATCTAGCTGAATATAAAGGTAGTCAAAGGGCATTCGAGAGATATAGAAAAAAGAGGGAACGAGGGACTTAGAAAGAGACGGAACATGAGGGTCAGTTCGCCAGCAAACGGTAACAGCTGCTCTTTGAAAGAGTGAGAAAAAAGGGAGAAAAAGAGCAGAATGAGGAAGACAAGCAGGCGAAGGAGGAGGAGGAGGAGGAAGAAGAGGGAAGCAGGCAAAGAAACACAAGGAGAAGAACGAGATGCACAGTGGTTGCACAAACCTAAAATTCTATATAATAAACCCAAATCCCTTGAACCGAAATCAGGTATGTTAGGAAACTAAAATCTCTTGATACATACACAGTCCGTAAAGGAGATCGATCATCTGGGGAACTTGACATAGCCAGATTACTATTTGGTAACTATTTTATAGAATACATAGGACGAAAATAAACCTCGCAAACTTCATTTATAGTAATACTAGTGGTATACATTTTTGTATACTTAAGAAAATGATTCTTATACGAAAAGTTTACAATTTTCTCTGGTGCCATATTACTCATAGTACTCAGAGAACATTTTTTCAAAATCCAACCAGAATTTAACTAGAAATTCGAGAGTTTGGTATACAAAGATATTTACAAAAATATTTATATAGTAGTACAGATAGATAGTTCATATTTTTCAATATATCTATTGATGATTTTCATAACAAAACCACTGTGCCGTTATCCACACAAAAACTCTCTTTTTGTCTCCCGTTCACATGTCAATGTGTGTATGTTGAGTAGAAGCTCACACACATACAAACAACTCGCAAGAAAGAAGAAAAAAGTAAATAAAACAAGTTTTGAGACGCAGAAGTTTTTCAGAAAAATAAAACAGACTTGCGACTGACTTTCTTTAACATTTTTAGCTTTGTTTCGGTGTTTTTGGGATTTCGCTTTTATTTATTTTTTGGCAGCTGCTTTTGCACAGAAAGAAAATATCGATATAAAATGATATTCAGAACGTTAATTTAAATGAAAAAATATGTTAAATCAAACGAAATATATGTAGAAAGAAACTTGGTAACGTTGTAACTCTAAGGTAGTATTTAGGTTCTTACGCAGAGAAATCTAAGCAATATACGCATTAAAATTTTACTTTTATTAAGATTTAAAGAAAAATCTTGTTGGATTAAAATCCATAAAACTCATTACACTCTTTCCTTACATTAAAGCAAACTAAGAACAATACTTGTTATTATAAAAAATATTTAACTTTTTAGCCAACTTTCATTACATTTTCTCGGCGAGTTGAACTAGTTAGGATGGTAACAGAATAAATAGTTAAAAGTATACAGGTATATCTCAGATTATATAGTTCTGTTTAGAAACAATCTTTAGAGATCTTGAAATGATCTTTTTTTGTTAATCTTGTTTAGATATAATCTTTAGAGATCTTGAATATCCATTCCATTTCATATCGAGTTCATTTTTTCTCTGTGTGGAGATGCGAGAAACTTGTTTCTTGATTTTTTTGGTTTGGTTTTTTGGCAAGGGAAAAGGGGAAAAAGACTGCGAAACTTAAAACTCTAAAACTCACCTGGCAAACGGCGTCTGTTCCACCTCGTAGATCTCGTTGATGTCGTGACACGACACGAGGAGTCCCTTTAGCCGATCGGCGTCCACATCCAAAAGTCCGTCGCCAATGGGAAAAATTCCCTTTTCGGTGAACATTTTGTGTGTGTGTGTGGTGGTGGTGGTGTGGTGTGTGTTTGAAGATCGAATCTTCTTTCGATTTAGGCTTTATTTATTTAATCCTTCGTTTGATTCTCCTTTTTTGTAACTTTTGTATTTCTTATATTTGGAGGGGTAAAAATTCAAATCTCAACTGCACAGAACCAAAAAAAATTGTAGTTTAGTGATAAAAAACACACACGCTTAAAATAATTCTGCGGAAAACGTTGCGCGCGCTCTCTTTTTCCACCGAGAGAGAGCAAAAGATGGAGTAGAGAGAGAGATGGACAAAATTCCAGTACAAAAAAACAACAAAAATAATAAAAGAAGCAAAAACTATGCAACTGCAGCACACACACAAACGCGCGCAAAGAGAGGCCCGAAAAATTCCCGCGTGTGTATGTATGTGTGATGCTGTTGCTGCTATTGCTACTGATGTTGTTTTTGTTATTTTTGGTATTGTCAAGTACCGTTCCGAAGAACTCCTTCTGCTTCTTCTTCAACTTCGATTCAGCAAAAAGGTTTGACGGGAATAATAGTCCGCAGTTTTTGGCCAGGTTTTTGTTGCTTTGTTGTTTGTTTGCGGAGGTACGGAGGTAAAACTCGCAGCGGAGCAGCGCGCACGAACCGTTCGTTGGCGGACTTAAATTTCAATAATTTCAATTACTCGCGTCGTGAAGTGTTACCGGACGTGGACTGCCCAAATCCCCTCGATGCAGAAACATACTAATAAATCTTGCGGGCAAATACATAATTTGGTCACACTTACGCGCGAATGTTAACGTAAGCCGGAGTTAACACTAAACATCGAATAGATGTTAACAGTCGCAAGACCTGCAAGAAATTAAAAAAAAACTAAAATTATTTATCGCATAAACTGAAAAAGACATTTAATAGTTATCTCCCGTAATTGCGAAACTCTTATTTCATGGGAAAACCTCTATAAAGAAATATACTAAAAGATACTGAAAATGCGGAATAGCAGATAACAGCACTGGTTAACGACCTTTCGAAATGTAATAACATATTTAACGATTGTAATAAATGTAAAAAAAAAAAGGAAAAAATAAAATGCTTTATCTTTATATTAATGTCTATAATATCCACTATATTAAATGATTTAATTTAACGCTTTTGAAAACTAACCCAGTAAAGTTTACAGTATTGTAATTGGTTACATCGTTCATAGCTAGTTTGTTATTTACCATACATGGTCACACTGCGTCATGTTCAAAACATGTTTTTATTTATTTAAGTTTTTCTTTTAAAAAATACGCGTTTTTCCAAGAGATCCAATTTGTGTGGCGCCTGTTGTCGGGGCGTGTAGGCGTGGCATGACGGCGAGGAATAGAGGGCGGGGAGCAGCCTACAAATAGTTGGCATCTAGCATCTCTATTGAATTCTCAATTTTATATTTATATTTATGCTTGCAGTTCCCTGGCTTTTCCTCGCCCTCCAAGTTTTTCCGCCGTTTTCCCTTGCGTGTGTAGGTGTGCTCGCCTGTGCGAGTGTGTGTGTGCTCCACTTGCAAGCCAATGCACATTTTTAATGCACTCTAAAAATGATTTATAACCACCTTAAATTATTACAATAAATATTATGAAGCTTATGAACATTTACATTTTAACATATTATAAAGCTGTTGATTTTTTCTTTGAATAGAATGTGTAGAATTAATTTCAACTTTTTAAAGTAGAAATCGTAAACCGATTTAACGGTTTTTTAAAATATTTTTTGTAAGTGTGATCGGATTGGATGGGATATGCATTGGATATGCGTTATGTTTGCATGTTTCGTGTGTGTTGCATATATTTTTGTCACCACGACGGCATCTCAGGAATGCGGAGCACCAGAAATAAACCAAGTGCAAAAACCTTTAGCATCCGTCTATTAATAATGCCGTCGTCTCCGGATCTCCTCAAGATTTCTTTTTTTTTGGCCGGGCGGTTGCCTCGTTCCTGATTTTCTTGCTGCGAACTCGCCAAAAAACTCCTCTTGGCAGCCGTTCAAGTTTAGCAGATCCGGCTTTTGACCTACGGAAAATGCTTTGGCCAGTGCGAAAATAGAAAATCAGATTGGCGACCGATCGCAAGTAACTCGAAAAACGGCAGACAACTAAAAAAAAGGAGTATTTTTGAATTAAATTAGAAGTTTTAGCTCATTTAGGAGGTAAAACTTTATGGAAAGTTTATTTCGAAATGAAATAAAGTTTCCAATTATGCCAAGAAAGTAGTATTTTCTACAATTATGCTTTTAAATATTTAAATGATCCATTATAATCAATAATCAACCCTATTATAGAGCAGTTTCTCTTTAAAAAATATATATTTTACTCTAAATATATCCTGAACAACTTGCGATTTATCCTTTGGAATAGAGGTTTCCTGATGAATAAATCCGAATCCAAGACGAGCGACGACAATGGAGAACACTTTTGAATTTGGCAAGCCCCTAAATCTGCCTTTATCTTATTTGGAGGCCTACTGAGCTTTGAGGTAAGTTTGGGATGACGTGGAATGGATATAAATTGGGCTATTCGGCGCAATATGGGCATTGGGGACCTGCGGTGGCCTCCTCATCACCGCTTTCACCATCAGCGCTTCCGGCTCGGCCACCGCCACCACCGCCACCGGAATCCTCGCCCTCAGCACTGCTACGATAATCATCAATGATGGCCTGTAACTCCTGTTGGGCATCCTGGAACTCCTGCTCTTCCATGCCCTCTCCAGTATACCAATGCAAATGGGCCTTACGCCGCAACATGGCCATGGAGCCATCCAGTAAACGCTGGAATAGCGACTGAATTGCCGTGGTGTTACCTATAAAACATAAATCCCGGATTAGTTTGGTATTTGGCACAGAAGGAAATACTAATAATAAATTAATATTAAGAATAAATTATTATAGGAATCCCACCTATAAAGGTTGCCGACATCTTAAGACCCCTCGGTGGTATATCGCAAATAGCAGTCTTAATGTTATTGGGTATCCAGTCAACAAAATTGTTAATGTTCTTATTCCTAACGCCGGTCATCAGTTGATCCACTTCTCTCGGTGACATCCTACCCCGGAAAATACCCGCTGCTGTCAGAAGTTTTCCCTTTCGCAGATCGATGGCACACAACAAATTATTGCTGGAAAAGATCTGCTGCACTAGCTCTGAAACGGTGCCCTTGCTAAACTGTTGCTGCTTGCAGGTAACCAACGGTGCGAATCCTGGTATAAGGAAGTGCAGCCTTGGAAATGGCACCATATTCACATAGATCTTGCGCAACCCGGCATTCAATTGGCCTGGAAACCTGAGGCATGTGGTTATACCCGACATGGTCAGGGCCACAATATGATTGATATGCTCATAGCCGGACATTTTGATCTTCAGATTTCGATTGCAGATCTGGAATAGTGCCTCGTTGTCCAAGCAGAATGTCAAATGGGAATTATTTACCAAAGCTGGAGTACTCAGTAGAGCATTGTAAGGTTCCACCACCACCTGCGACATATTAGGCGAAGGAATTGTCACATAGTTGCAGAGCAAGTTGTCCGGATACTGTTCCACCAATGCCTCCATTATCAGCGAGGTCAGGCCAGAGCCTGTGCCTCCACCAATCGAATGGAGCAGCTGAAAACCCTGCAGTGAATCAACCGATTCCACCTCCCGACGAGTGTTGTCCAACACCTGCTCCAAAATGGCGGCACCATCTGTATGATAGCCACGGGCAAAATTGTTCCCAGCACTCTCCGATCCAGCTACAAAGTTCTCCGGTCTATACAACTGACTGCTGGCGTTCAAACGTTGAATGGTACTGGCCTCCGTATCGATGAGTATGGTACGGGCATAGAACCTTTTGCTAGCCGTGGCATTAAAGAACACATTAATTCGCTCCAATTGAAGCGGACTGGTGCCACCAAATCTTCCCGATGCATAATCCACACCATGTTCATGCGAGATGACGTGCCAAAACTGGAAAAATGTGTTGCTGGTTAGAATTAGGGCATTAGTAAGTAAGCCCTAGTTTACCTACCGAATCACCAATGGCATTGCCGGCTCCGCCGATCTGCAGGGTGACTATCTCCCGCATATTGACCCTAAGTTGTTTCCTTTAAACCACTTACTTGGAGGCTACTGCCTCATCCTCTCCTTTACCTCTTCTCGCTCGGTCGATTTGCTGCTCGGTTTTCATGAGGCTCGACTTCTCCCTGCCGCCCTGATTATAATTTTGTATTTTTCCCAGAGACAACTTTTGCTAACTAACATTATATTGTGAGTTAGGGAATTTTTGAAGAGGCTCTTAGATAAATATGTATATTTTGAGTAGCTAAGGAGTTATAAACCATCTGGTCTGAAGGTTTAATTCATAATATATAGACTTAGACATTACGAAGTCTGTCTTTTGATATAGACACATATTTTCACTGTTAATTAATTCATATTATTTAGAATTAATGCAACACTAACTTCAAGTACTCTGGACGAACTATAGGACAACACAAAACTACAACATTTTCGCAATTAATCAAAATCTAAACACATATGTTAAAGCAAAAAGTCAAAGTCGTCTTACCACAAAAGTGTAATTTAATGAGACATAAAGTGAGGAATTTGGTTTAAGAATAAAAAAAAAGATGTGGGTTTAGCTGACTGCTCCTGGGACTTGCTCCTCTTCCAGCTACTTGTCCTTCTTGTCGGCGGCGAGGGAATTGAACAGACGGTTGACCTCGTTGGCCACCAGATTGTCCAGAACGATGCCGTTCTGATCGATGAAGGCAGCGCAAGACTTGTTGCTGCTCTGCTCGCGCCGTTTGCCATTTTTAGAGTCCCGGACGCTGAGAGTCAGCAGATACTTGTCGTCATATTTTCGCATGTCTGAGCTGGCCTCCCACAGGCGCTCTCGTTCCTTGTCCTTCTGCAGGGCTACCGCAAAGGTGCCCTTTTCGCGGAAACTGGAATGGAGGGTAAGGATGCCGAGGAGAGCGAAGTAAGCGAGAACGCTGAATAGAAGCACTGGACGGGATTCTGGGAAGGGGTGGGTGAAGTCCCAAGCGTGAGCCATGATGGCCACGAGCACGGCGAGGGCGCAAAGGGCCAAGCGGGTGTTGACCAGGCCGAATTGTTCCTTCAACTGGGGACGATCGCCCAGGAGGCAGGTTTTCACTGCATCATCTAGCGCGTGCTTCACTGCAGATCCATCCCATTTGTTGACCTTGACGAGCTGGACGAAATACAAATAAAATGGAATCAGGTAAATATAACACCCAATATACAATGACGTGTCTTGGAACACATCTTGATGGACCAAACGCTGAGCCGGCATCTGGTTTTCTCACCTCATCTCCCGGCTGTGCCTTTTCCTCCTTTTTGCCCATTTTCAATTTACTTTATACACTCTTTTCCTGTCCTTAGTTATTCAGAAAAGCTTGTGTGGCAGCCAGGGAAAACTCTTTTTTGCAGGAGTTTCCTTCTTTTCTTTTGACAACGCGACAACAAAATTTTGTATCGTCTATCGCTTTCAATCGATAACACGCAAACGGTGTTGCCCTATCGACAAGTGAAAAATACTAAAAAATACCTTTCAAATGCAATAAAGTGCGCGCGTAATTCAAGTATAAAATTAAGCTTGGCTTTACAAAAATATATTAAAATATAATCTCACAAAATAGAATGAAGCTCAGAAAATACATATTAAAAATATTTCTTTTAAAGATTTATAAATTTAAAAAAATAACATCCATTTATTATCAGCTGAAATACCGCATATAAGCGTGTATTTTCCATTTAAAGATATAAAAAATGGCTGAGCTAACTTTCACACAAACAAAACGGAATTTTTACATGAAAAAAAAAGTTATACAAAAGAGTGTCTATAAATACAGAGTATGGAATCAATTCACATGGACTTCATCTGCGCCATCAGGTCCTCCAAACTGGTTTCGTCCGCGGGCGCGGTGGTTACAGTTTCTTCTGGATTTTCGGTCGATTTTTCAGGAGCCTCGTAGGCGAGTCTAAGACCTTCGCCAACCTCAGCGGTTTTTGCAGGCGTTGGATTACTTTCTGGTGCGTCTTCTGCCACCAATTCAATGCCCCATTCGTTGGTGGCATGCAGCGGCTCCTCGCTGACTTCCTCCTTCGTCACTACAGGTTTGGGCTTGGCCTGGAATTCTTTTTGTCTTACCAAACAGTTTCTGTCGTCGCATTGAGGATTCGGCTTAAGCGTCATCTTCGGAAAGAAGTCGCTAAGGGCGTTATATCCCAGATAGTCGGAAACTTCGCCGAAATTCAGCAGATACTTTAAGGCATTCTGGACGAGAAAACCAGCCGTTATGCCCATTGTTGTGGGCAGTGAGGCCGCACACACGCCTTCCCTTTTAAGGGTCTTCTCGTCAATGTTCTCTGCCACTACCAATGGAGGAGCACAAGCAAAACAGGCCGTGTCCCCTGGACGGATAAACTGAATGTGACCTGAGACGGCATTCTCTGAAACACCCGACTCAAACCAGTTGAGATTACGCTCATTACAAGCCGCATTGATGGCCATTCGTGCCTCGAAGTTGTCCACACAGCTGAGTACCAAATCCACTGGCTGTCCAGCAACTTTAGCACCCTGCGAGATTGTGTCCAGGAAGCGATCAAAGTTATCCACTGTCGTGATATTGTAGTTGTGGGTCTCAATCTGTACGTCTGGATTGATGAAGCTTAATGTGGCGGCGGCTGCCTCGACTTTAGAGAGACCTGCCTGGTCAGGAGTGAAGAACAGCCGGTTCATATTGGCCAGCTCCACTTTGTCGTAGTCGAACAGGATCAGTTTTCCAACCCCGCAACTGTAAGGGATTAAAAGTGTTAATAAGAAACTTAGCTTTTAGAAAGATGTATTGTATTAAAATGACTATTGTACGGATGCTTTAGAATAAGCTCATAATGGTGAAATCAATTATTTTCCTAGCTTTGTACGAACCGTGTTAGCATGTCTGCGGTGACGCTTCCAACACCGCCCACACCCACAATGGCCACCGCCTTGTCCCGGATCCTTTCGTAGTCTTTAACGATGTTCATTCTCTGCAGGGCCATCAGGCGACTGTAAGGATTGGAGTCCACGACCTCAGCGGACATGCGTTCGATGCGATCGCGTACCTGGCGGCTGTTGTTGCTTCCCGTTGCCTTTGGCTCCTCCAGCTCCGTCTTTAGTTCGGCGATGATCGCCTGTAGTTCATCGATGGCGTGCGACATCCTGGCGAAGGTCTCCTACAGATCCTGACTCTTGTGTGCGGCTACAAACGCCTCTAAAACGTAAACAGTAAACTTTCGCTTTTAAGTTCGCTGTCGCCGTGTCACTTTTGACCTGCGTTGCCAGATGGGAAAACTGATTTAGAGATGGACAAACATCGATAGCTTAGCTAGTAAATAGCCAAAACACCGCAGAGATGTGAAAAAAACATACCAAGAAAAACAGTGTTGGCTAACACAGTAATTGGTGCGCTTATTTGAATTGCATTTATAATCAGCTTGAAAAAACAATTTATTATCTGTGGGAAATAACATCTTAGGTATCTTAGAAAACTCAACTTTTGATGAATTTATTAAATAGATTCAAGATGATAAACATTGCCTGGTATATTGCTCCACATTTTCAAGATTAAATTTAAATTAGAATTAAATTTTCCGTAAAATACCCACTTTTAATGTTTTAACTTTTCTTTATCCATTCACTCACCTTATTTTCGATTCATCTATATCGATTTGTATAATTACACAAAAGATTTATTGTCAAAATCATTACACAAAAAAGGTATTATAATTATTAAATAACCAAAAAAAAAAAAAAGAACAGTTAAAGGAAGATGACGATAGTAGTTGTGGTTGCTTTTCGTGTTAAATGCGACAAAAAAATAATTATTATACTATTCAATAAATCGAGTGTTGGAGCACGTTTATTATTTAATATTATCAATATTACTGTATAAACCGGTGACTATCACTTGCCAACAAGTAGAGATATATGTATGGATAAGTGTCCGTTCTGTGTAGCTTATTTGTGTACGGTGTGCTGTCCGCCAATCCGATGACACCTCTGTCCGTCCGTCCGAGTGGTTCACCTGGTCCGCGGCTGCAGGCGCACACGGAAGCCTTCCTCCCGTTTCAGGATAATGTCTGCCTGCAGCTTGAAGTCCGATTCGGTCAGGTCCGAGTAGACACGGTAGTTCCGCAATATGGTCGACAGTAGGATCTTTAGCTTGAGCATCGCGTACTTGCGCCCTAAAAATTATAAGTATTTTATAATTATAGTTCATATTTATAAAATTTTTATTGTTTTCCGGACTTACCCACACAGCTGCGTGGCCCCGCGGAAAATGGGACAAAGGCGTAGTAATGGCGATTGGCCTGCCTTTCCGGCAGGAAGTTGTCTGGATCAAAGACGTTCGGATTGGCGTAGACCTTGGGATTGCGGTGCAGAAGGACGGTGGCCACAGTCACCGTGGCGCCCCTGGGAATAACATAGTTGCCGGAATTCAGCTTGAGGTCCTCCTGCAGTTCGCGTGCGATTAGCGGGACGGGAGGGTACATGCGCAGGGTCTCCATCAGGCAACGTTCCAGATACTTCATCTCCAGTGTGTCCTGCGATCGGAAATATGGATATCAATCACAGTAAGTACTTTCTGTATATAGTTACCCACCTGAAACGTGGCCGGTCGCTGTGAGTCACCGAAAATGGAGTCGAGCTCGGCGAGTACGCGGTCCTGAATGTCCTGGTGGATGCCCATTAGCGAGAGGAAAAACGAGGAGCCAGCAGCCGTGGTGTCGTGACCCTCGAACATGATGGTGTCCACCTGTTCCTTGATTTCCGTATCAGTAATAAGAGCTCCATTCTGTGCACTTTCCAGCATCAGATCAAGGAAAGCCAGCCGTTTCTTCTCGCCAATATCATTGTCCTCCACATCCAGATCATCCTTGAGTCCAGCGGACTGGCCATAGGAGAGTCCCGCCACTGGAGTTGTCTTCTCTTCATTCGCAGCCGTTGAGGTCACAGCCGGATCCTGTTCACGTTCCCTTTCCAAGGCAGCCGCCTTCAGTTCACACTGAGCCAACGATCCACGTGTGCCCTGCTCAAAGGCTGCCTTTTTGCTCTTAATCACTTTGGTGGTCAATCCGTGGATGATATTCAGCAGACGACCCTGCTCCTTATAGTAACGGGTCAGCGTGAAGACGAACTCGTTGCGCAGGAAGAAGCTGCGATGGCGGGCGTGCAAGATGTCGCACATCCGCATCACGGCCATGGCGTACTCGAAACCGGACTTGTCCTGCGTTTTCTTGGACACGCCCATAGCAGTCTCTGGAAGGCCAAAAAAGGTACACTTAGAATAATAAATAAAAAGAAAGTCCTGAAAGGAAGTTAATTTGTCCAAGAAAGAAGCAACGAGAAAGCAGCTCAGCCTGAATCCCAGTTAAGGCATGTTTAAACCACGTGTTAAATGTCACATTTGAATCTAATTTTTCCGTCCAGTGCAGACTCGGACTCGGTGTTTTGGAGATCGAGATCGGAGATGGACCCCCAGCCCAGCACAAATGGGGGGAAGTGGAATGCACTCGCCTGACCCAAGCGCCAATTGAACTTAACAAACAGACAACAGGCGACGGAGGTAGCCCCCGGTTTCCCCGCTCCATCCATCTATCCATCCCGGCTGTCTAATTGTAGATACAATGCATAAATAGATCTATAGATGACAGCATAAACGAGCTTACGGACAGATCCGCTTTGGGGAGTACAATCTTTTTGTGCTGTGGGAAAAATGTGAGCCAGGAATTTGGTACATTTGTTTTGAATTGAGATAGCCATCGAAAGGAGTTTTTAAGTCGAACGTTCTCTCTACATTTTGTCTTAGTTTATAAGGAAGAAGTTGTTACTTTAAGGGATTGGGAATAAGTGTGAAAAATATGCTTAACATAAAATCTTCACTATCTTTCAATCTAACCATTTACCATTTACCATATCAAAATAAAATCTTCAAAAAATTATACAAAAGTTAGCTTGACATAGAAAGTAATAAGGATAGGTTCTTAAATTTGCCTTGACTTTTGTTTGTTTTGAAATGAATTTAATTTATTCAATCTTCACAGCGATCTAAAGTTAAGATAGGTCAATAAAAGTCTCGTTTATTACCCAGATTATATAGTATAACTGAAGGCCCAATCAATGATGGCTTTATATAGTACATAAACACTTCCATATTTCGTGATGACTTGTATGGCAAATGAAAGGAAATCTGTCTTATGCAATGACATTTGGTTTTTCCTGCCCATTCTTACGATTCGAATTGTAAAAAATTAGCTGTTTCGTAGTTTTTCATAGGCTGGTTGGGTTGGTTTCGTTCAGGTCTTAATTGCTAATTGCCCGTTTGCGTCAGACCCCATAATCGTGAACCGTGAACAACAACCTCAGCTCTGAAAATAAATGTCGGCCGTTGCATTCAAATTTTCCTGATTAAATGCTTAATGGCAATGCGACGTGCCTTTAATTGCAGCTGAGTACTCTGGGATTCGTTGCATTTTCGTTTGCAGTTCGGCTAGCTTCGGTCCCGAACCCCCATCCATCCATCTATCCATCTAACCATCCAGCCATCTATCCAGTTGCTAAATGCAATCTTGGCTGTATTTCAATTGAGGGCTCGGATTATGCAATGGCCTAGAAATCAATCCCAAAATCGGCCAAGCAATCCACTGGCGACAATGTCATTAACATTGGCCGCCTTCCAATTTGTCTAGCTCTTGGCGGTTTCACTTTTAGTTTGGTTTTATTTTCCAGACCTTAAAACGTGTTTGGCTTTAAGCGATTTTGGTTGATTGGGTGGTATTTGCATGGCTAACAACCCATTTTGGGTGGTCTAAAGAGTATAGGGCTAACCTTAACCTGCATCTAGGAGTGGGTGGAGTTTTCCTTCTTATTGGGCTTGGGGTTTATCTTTTAATATCCTGTCAGTTTTAAGGGGATTCTTTTAGGGCCAAATATTTTGTAGATTTTAGCTTTATCTACAAAGCTAATTACTTTCCCTTCGATATATTTTTTAATCATCAACTTGAATTAACAATTTAAGCCTCTTTAATTATGGAATTTTTGTAACTAAGCGAAATGATCGTTTGGAGGACAAAAAATCCAACCAGTTTGCAGCAGTTTGGCAGATAATTCGGTGGCATAATTCGGTTAGATCGGGGGCCGGGATCTGATATATATATATACGTACATATATATCTCGTTTGCGCCCATTGTGGGGCCACAACAAAAGCAGAAATTTTTGATTTGTCAGTATATAGGGAAATGGGTCTGCACTCAATTGTGTGTGGCATACAATATAATGTATCGCCGTATAGTATGTTTTTAGCGGAGATTAGGTGACTTGGGCACACGCATATAACTGAAATGATGCTGGGTATATATCATATATATATATATATATATATTGGGGATGATCGCTGTGCGAGTGCGAGTGCGTGTGGGTTGACTGTACTTTTCGTGTAATCACCATGACGGATACAGCTACAAACTCATATATATATATATATATCACCGTATCCGTATCTCGTTTCTATATCTATTGCTATATCACTTACCCAATAGAATCTCCACGGTTGCCTCGCTCATGTAATCATGGCAATCAAACGTGCGACCATCCTCCGCACGCAGTTTCCTCACCACATTCCGCGAGTTCTCGTTGAAGAGCTCGATGAAGCTCTTCAAGACATTCAAATGGAATGTGGGTGCTATCAGTTTGCGGTGCGAACGCCATTTTTGACCTGCAACAATAGAAATATATAGAAGCGATCAAGAAACTGGATAATAGAGACACCTGATCTTACAAATCATAAGAACTATCAATAGGTGGTTGCTAAATCCATGAAATGTATAGCTAGAAGAAGTATTACTAGATTTCTTATTTAAATCATTTGTCTTTAAACCTTCTTTTAATAAACAGACCGGAAATCGACTTCTAACCACTCTTATATGTATATTAGAGGGAATTTTTTTAAGAACTTCTCTAAGCTTACTCCGAAACTAAGTCTATAAAGAATCATATTCAAGCTGAAAGAATGAAAAGCAAAGTGTAGCTTCCTTTTCCAGAATATTTTTTGATAAATTATTTATAAGAAATTTCCGAAAAAAAAGCGAAGAACATCTTTAAGAAATTCTCAAAAATTTGATAGCATTTTCATTTTTCCAAGTAAATTTTTGTCCAATTTTTAACTTTAAACGACTCCTTAATTTTTCTCCGTGACTTTTCTGCGACGTTGATTTTATTTATAGCGGCATTGTTGTGCCAACTGTCAGGCTAGCGGATCGCTTAATTAATTTATGATTCCGCAAATTGCATTAGTGGCAAGTGGTCCTCAAATCAGGCCCCCTGAAGTCCCACCGACCCCTCCTCACCTGTGCTGATCAGCAGACCATCGCCCAGCCAGGGCTTAAAGAATTTGTACTCGGAGGCCTTGTCAATGTAGACATGGCTGCTCAGCAGCAGCTCCACGTCCCGGGGATCATAGATGAAGACCACCAGCTTGGGCCCAATCCACATCTTGGCTATATGCTCGAAGGGGGCGCTCTTACGGATGACTGTTTTGAAAACAGCTGCGGGGAAGAGATTATTATTGAATTGTTCTTTTGATTTTTTTGAAACATTTAAAAAGGGAAAACCCACTTTTGCTAGAAAGTAATCTACTATTCCAGAATTTATAATCGAAAACAACATTTTTAGCTTTCTATTTAACCTCGAAACATGAAAGTTCATCAAGGATATTTGCTTTGTATTACCAGAGAAAGTTAATAAACTAAGCCTTGCACCTAAACTATAAAGATGCATAAAATTTATTAAGAAATGAAAGTGTTTCGAGTTTAAGCATCATTATTAATGTTTTTATAGATTTCTTTTTGCAAAAGGACTAAACCTAAACTAATTAGTGAGAGTGTATTCTTTAGGGATTTTTCGAACCTATAAGAAAGTTTCTTTGAAGATTAATAATTGTTATTAAGATTGAAAGGATTGATGTTTATCTTTGTCAAAAGAATCTATCAAATCGAATATCAAATTCAATGAACTTTGTTTACACTTTGCAGTTTGATAATAATTTCTGATTAATAGATATATAATTATGAGATTTACATGAAGCTGGTCCAATCACATCGAACAGATGTCCCACGATGGGCAGGCCCCTGGGTCCCGGCAGACGTCCGGCCAGCCTGTAGAGATGAGCTCGGGATAACCGCCAATAGATGTACCACAAGATCAGTGTGGGCAACAGCAGGAAGTAGAAGACGCTGCTGGGCGAGCCCAGGGCGGCGTCCTTCTTCAGCACTTCCATGTCGTTCAAGGGGGAACCTTTTGGGATTTCTAACTCCTCTCTCAATTGAATATGTTAAACTCTATCTTGGTCAACTTGTTCACCAGCAAAACACCAAAAACACCAAACAAAAAAGATAAAGCGATCGGAGCACGCACACTGCCCAGGTACACACGGATCGGTAGCTATCGATCAGCTATCCATGGGATGGGATGGTGGACTCGTGGACCGGATGTTACTCGCTGCTCGTCCAGCGCACAACTAAACGGTGACAGCCCCTCGCCGAGGCATCCAGCGAAAATGATCACGAAAATCAACCACCCACACACACGCGCGAACACCACACACGGGGGATTGAGGAGTTACGGACCCGGACTCAGACTCAGATTCGGAATGGGACATATATATATATATGTATTTATATATATGTAGATATATAAATCAGAAACGATGGACCCGCACTCGCACTCCGCGCGCCTCTGTTCCAGCGACTAGCCAGCGCCGACGGTGCGAACGACTTTTATAGCCAACAATGTGCAGCATATTTACACTGGAAAAAAATGTACTTGAGTTGTTTCTTAAGCCTTAAGGTCTTTCTTAGAGATAAGTGCATCACAATCCTTTTTTTATAAATTTAAAATATTATTTTTAGTTACTTTCATAAGCTAGAAAGATATTTTTCTTGTTAACTTTTAAAGATAGTTAATGCAAGTTAATTTTAATTATAATAAATAATATTTTCATATCAATTTAGACAAAGTACAACGTTTTTTACTGTGTTTAAGAAAATAATTTGTGGGTCTCTATAAAATCAGATCATGTGAATCGGATAAATTCCTCACGAAAAGCGAACAAAATGTCTAAAAAACCAAAAATTTATAGTAAAATAATTAAAAATTTAACCTTTTTTGATAGACTTCTTAGATATAATATTTAATAGCTTAAATCACACACACTTTGAAAATAGATTTGAAGTCTTTTTCGTGGTTTATTTTTAAGATGACATTTATGCTTGGTATGGACATGAATTACAATTAAGATTACCGATAACTTAAGCTACCTCATACGGTTAGAAATCCTCAAAAAAAAAAACATATATTATCTATGACTATAGATAGATATTAAATCACCTGCCGCGCTTTGCATGTGTGTAAGAGTATGTGTGTGCGTGTGTGTGTGTGTGTGTGTGAGTGGCCTCAGTACGTATGAGCAATGTTATTTGCCTAGACATTTGACTATATAATAGCTATAAGTACGGACACTAACTTATGGAAGTCTGGCAGTGCTACAGTAGCCAGTGCTCACTGTAGCCCATGGGTGACGTTCAGCAGCCTAACTACGTTTGATATTTTTTTCTTGATATAGAAATGTTTTTGGTTTGCCGATTTGCCCAAAATTATGCAGCACTTTTTTTTTGTTAAACGATGGAAGCTCTCTAGCTGTCTGGTTTTCTTTAGTTTTTTTAAACTATTTTTAAATGAGTTTAGACCGAAGACTCGTAGATAACAATCTGCAGAACCTTCGGCTTGTTATTCTGTGCCTCCTTGACCTCCTTCAATATGGCATTGGTGATGGCTTCCAAGGCTGCAATATCGGGACTATGTTCGTTCTTCTTGCTATTCCACTTGGGCATGGAAACCTGCAAGATTATTCCCTTGCATTATTATATTTACACATATTTCTAATAACATTTCCTACCGTAAGAACCTTTTGCAGTGCTGTGTAATCTAAGCCCGTGCCTGCTGTTTCCCCCAAACGACGTAAGGTCTCCGCCATGGGACCAGAAAGTTCCTGGAAAATTTGAATATTTTACTAAGTAACCTTCATTTCTTAATAGTAATCTAAACTCACCTGCAACTTGGCCCAACTGGTGGCATATTGCCGTCTCACCAGCTCAATTATGGTCGATGTCAGGGCCAAGCCAATGAGAATATACAAAGTGCACAGCAACATATAGTTGGGTTTCTCTGGAAAAGGGTTAATACATCAGTAAGTAGGTAATAGCATCTTTAGACTTCTTTCTTAACCCACTTGGCACCAAATCACCAAATCCTATGGTTGTCATGGTGATGAAACAAAAGTAAAAGCCATCGAAGAAGGTCCAGTCATCTTCCCAGAGCAAAAGAAGACCAGCACCAGCGGCCAAGTAAACGCCTAAGAAGCCAACGGCCAAAATGGCATAGAACCAGGTTTTGCCTATAAAGTTAGTGAACTTGGGCTTGGCTAAGGGATTAAAATAAAGAAATATATAACATATAATATTATTATATGAGACATTCACAGTGCGTATGAGTGATGTTTTACTACTACTGCTGTACTGTTATTACTCATACGCACTGTTTTCGCTTAAACAGTTCGAGTTATGTAAAATGAGCAGCATATCTCATATAAAAGCTATTATTTTATGTAAATATAGTCACTCACTGGGCATATGTTTGCCAAACACAGAGACAGCCGTGGCAAACAATCGACCCCAATCGGCAATCACAGTGAGGGTGAATGGTATGCCGATGAGGGCGAAACAAATGCAAAATACCCGACCACCTGTTGTCACTGGCACAATATTGCCATAACCTGAAATTAAACAAATTAAAATTGATTAGATTTCTATAGATTATGAGATATTTTAACGAAAATAATCATTTAAGTTGTTAAAAAGATGGCAAAACTATCTGTAAACTGGGAACTATCTATCTGGGATCTATTAATTTTAATCACTCACCTATGGTGGTTAACACAGTCGATGAGAAGAACACAGCTTGCAGAATGCTCCATCGCTCGTAAGGCTCTGGAAAGTCTTTATCGGCCACAATAAGCAGCCCTCCTTCAGCCGCCAGTTGAACGGCCTGCAATACATTAATTGATTAATGATTAATAATATTTGATTTGGTATATGTATATATAACTAACCGCTTCATATTTGGCCAACTCGAAGGCCAACAGCTCGTTGAGATTGTGCACCTCCGTGTTGTTCAAAATGGTGTGCATGAAGCGTTCCCGGTGGGTTTTCACCACATCCTTGAGATGGGAGAGACGCTCCACCTCTGCAGGACGTTCCAAGTGGCGGAATATCTATGAAATGTTAATAAATAAAATAAAGAAAAGAAATTCAAAGCACAGAGGTTGAATTTGAAGAACCAGAAAGTTTACTTTAAGTACTCTTTTAGAGAAAATTCTTTGACTAATTAATAAAGGAACATAACATTACCTAGAAATGCCGATAATGTAAGATTTATTTCAGGAACATTTTCCCATCGCTTTTCCTAGTATTGCAAACGCAAAGCATTTAAATTCCAATAAATTCTGAACTTTACCTTGTGACCTTCACCCCTAAAAACCACGACCAATAATCATAATTATGAACGATAACTTTACAATTAATTTGAATGGGCCAAAAAGCCATTTCCATTCAGTGGAATTCAAAAGTGTTGTTGTTTGATGTTTTAGTGATGGAAGGAAAACGTAAATACAACAAATTCAAATCTTCATTCAATTTCTCGCACATCATCACTGGAAATTTGTTTAACTTGTAGTATGTTGTTTTCGATATAAAAATAGTTTGTGCAAATTGATTTTGAGTTTTATTTTTAACAGCAAATCGAAAGCGAGAGACCGGCCAAAGAAATGTTTGCGAAAAAAAGAGGAAAAGCCGAATGAATTTGGAAATTCAATTTAAATGTGTCAGACAATTTTTCTTTCAGCAAACACACACACACACATATAGAAACACTGAAAAGAAAATGGGGTAAGGAAGATATACGGGCAGCCTTGAGTGTCTCAAAGTGTTGCCATCATTTGTGACTTTGACAGAGTTGCAAAAGCTTTTGAATTCCTAGCACGTCTGCATTTTGATTAATTGAATTCTCTGTTCTTGCTGCCATTTAATTTTAGTTTCAGTTTCAGTTTCAGTTTCTGTTTCTGTTTTCCCCTTCACCAGCTGCACATTCTTGCATTTGGTTAATTAATTCCTGTCCTCTCAAATCAATCCCTTTGGCCATTTCCCTGAACAATTCGAAAGGCGACAAGTTGTCCAACTTGCAATGGTGTCATGTCATCCTTACATCCTACAGATATACTCGTATATAGATATAGATATGGGTATAGGAAGGAACTGGTAGACAGATCTGTAATTTGGTTCGTTACATTCGCAGACAGACTAACAGCTGAAAGTTTGCGTCTGGGTTTATTTCTGTGCTGGCGCATAAATTATAATTATTATTTGGACATGGGTTTTATCGCTGGCTCTGCTCCTTTTGTTGGCTGACCACTGCGAAAGCGGGGGTTCTCCCTGAGTTATGATGAGGCTTGGAGTGTGGGTGGATAAGCCAGCTCCTGGGAAATGGAAGTTTCTTCACACGAAAACTGTGACTGCTACTTTTATTTTTATAATTTACTAAATTTTATTAATATTTTATCAAAATTGATATAGTAGGCGTATCTTTTTTATGTTAACTTAAATGTAATATAACTTTAAAATATATAAATCAACTGCTGTTAAAACTTAAAGGAAATGCCTTAGGAAACATAAACTCTAAACCAAATTCATGACAAATGACACGCTCAGCAAGTTTTGGCCATAAAATCACTGTTTCGCAAAGTGACTTCCTGCCCGCAACTCTTTGCTAGGGCCAGCTTATGGTACTTGTCACTTTGTCACCCCATTTTGCACCACATAAATCACACGCAGCGGAGCTAGAGTGTTTTCCCACCCCTGGAATTACCAATCTCCGGGTCCCAAGCCCCCAACGAATCCTTTCCCCCCTCCTATTTACCCTCCAGTCATCATGGTACATGTGCGGCAATTAACGCACGACATATGGAAATAATGGAGTGGCCCTACGGCGCCTTAATCTGACCACCTGAACTGCGCTTTAGGATCTGATACACTACAAGAAATATTTTTTGAAAAATTATTTAACAAGATAATAGTGATGAGAATATAATAATTTAAGAAAGAACATATTTTTTAAGAGTTAAGTTCTTGAAATACACTATTTGTATCATATATAATCATTAAATATATATTTTACCTAAGTATTATTTAAAAATATTAATAAAATATAATAATAAATCAAATATCCCGCGTTTTTTCCCTGTTTTCTAAACCTTTCGGGAGTGGCAGTAAAAATACAAAAACCAAAGCAAGTCCAAACCTAATCCAGATTGACAAGCCAGCCTAAAAACCAGAACAGAAGTTCCGTTATTCCATTTTTACAGCTGCTCCTCTTTTTGTTTTTATTTTATTTTTAATATCCACCGTTAGAGTACAGCGCGATTTCTCTTCATTACGAAAAGGGGGGAAGCCAAAGAAGGAAATGAAAATAAGAAGGCAAGACTCGAATTTTAGATACCCTATAATAAGCGAATATAAATATAAATTGGCAGTGAACTTTTCATCTCTGGCCAAATATTTCGCAACCTTCAACTCACTTATTTTTAAAATTTCGATTAATAATATATATCTATTACCAAAAGGAAATAGTGGGAAAAATATATAAATGAGCCACTTACCTAGCTTTTCCATATTATTCCAGGTTCCTATCAGGGTCTGCTGTATTTCTTCCTTGTTCTTCTTCACATTCCCATTTCTCTGCGTATATCTCGCTCATATATACATGTACATACTTGTAGGAGGGCGCACAATAATTTCCCCTTTCCCCCCGAAGCACCCTTTGCATGGGCATCTATGCAAACACACACACTTTCCCTTGTCCAGCGGATCACCTTTGCATTATTGCATAGAAAATAGGTAAATTCACAATTTAAACAATATTTTAACTCAAAACACAGTCCTGCGATCACTTTAGGAAATGTTTTTATCTTTTGTTCACATTTTTTAAGCGCACCAGCAAAGAACACGTCATATCTGGGAGAGCGACTGTTTACGACTGACAACAGCAGCGGTGCAAAGCTGGAGAGAGAGTTTGAGAGTGCAGCAGCTGAAGAGAGAGTTACCATCTGAGCAGCGCTGCCACAGATCTTGGCTTTGCCTCTGCTCTCTCAGCTAGACCACTCTCGCTCTCCCAGGTTGTCTCTTTGTCATTCTTAAAAAGTTGCTGGCAGAAACTTCTTGCAAATTTTGTTTACGCGGTGAAAAGTGTTCAAATTTTATTAAATAACGTATAAAAAGTGATCGCAGAAGTGTGGATTTTAGTTTTTTGTAAAATATATTGTTTAAATAGTGAGTTTAGTTAGTTTCTATGTGATAATAAGCAGGGTGCTCCGCTGGACAAGTGAAGATCCATGTGCGGGCGGCAAAGGGTGCTCCGCTCCGCAATGTTTGTTTACATATGTAAATATGTAAGTATGTAAACTTGCACAAATACGTAAATATGTACATTTGTGTAATATTCACAGGTAAAAGGGAATGCAAATCGGAATTCAAGGGAAAAGAACACAGCAAATCCCGATAAGAACATGGAACATTATGAAAAGTTAAGGTAAGTGCCCTGAAAATATCTTTTACATTCTATTTATTTCCATAAATTGGAAAAAGTATTCATATAATGTACATCATTCAGATCTGTTGGAAAAACTTTGCACTAGGGCAGGGCTATTTAAACATAATTTCTTAATCAATTTTTAAAATAATTATCTTATAAAGACAAAAATTGAATATTCGAAGTGAAACTAAACTTTTTTCAGTCTACCCTCACGGCTTTTGCTCCTTATCAGTAATTTATATACCTTCCTCGGTTACATACTTCCCAACGTAAGCAATACTCCTCTTATAAAGGGTATCATAAATCTCGGCTAAAATGTTTTTGCAACTCCAGCTGTTGGTTGTTGCTATGGGTATAAGTATAAGTATAAAAATAATAAAAATAATGATGTGCGCGCCCATTTAGCGGGCGATAATTCATTTCCGCTGCGAGCGCCCCAAAAGCAGGCAACGGTCAGTAAACAACCAGCAGACTAAATGGCAGCCCAAAGACCCAGAACAAGGTCACAGATTGATTCAATATACCATCTTTCGGAACCATGAAGTCCCAGGGGTGAACAAAGATGATATAGGGGGTCATATTTCAGGATCTATGCAGTGCAATAAGCTGGGATGAGCAAAGTGGGTCGTATATAAAAAATTATACTTAAGGTTTTCCATTATTTGAGATAGGATTTGAGGCAACAGGGAACATTAATAATATTAACAAATTTACAATTAATCCCACAACCATAAACAAATGTTTATTTGAAATACCAAAAGTGTTTATCATTAGCTTTTGTAATTAAATAAACTTTTTCGAAATTTTCCCAAGACTTAAATATCCCAAAAATGTATTTACCTAAATCGACAAAACAGATTTAAACACCCAAACATAAGCAGATATAGACGCGTTCACTCAGCGAGCTAACAAAAAAATAACAATAAATCTTTACATTTCGTATTTATGATTATTTACCAGAAGAGAACATTATTACGAGGGCCGTCAGGGTATAAAATCAAAACAAATGCCTTTGGGCCAATGCATAATAAATATAAATTGTTATTATTTATTGAAAATTAGTTCCAGGGGCGGCAATGACCGCTGGTCTAAGGACCCTGACCCATAAGAACAAAAAAAAAAAAAGGAAAAGGAAAGGGGGAAGGCGAAAGTTTCGTGAGTCCTGCCAAAACGGAAGCGTCGTGAAAATTGCGAAAATGGACCGCGGCGTCCGTTGGGTGCCATTTTCAAGCTGATTTCGCTTCAACCCATAACCATATATTGTTTCATTTTCCCGCCAAAAGGAAAGAAAAAAGAAGAGCCCACAGACTTGTTTGTTTATGGGCAGGGAAAATAAATAAAAAAAAAAACGAAAAACGAAAACACTTTTCCACATTTTCCGTATCGCCGCGCTTCTGTCGCTCGCATTTAAAACCGCGGGCGGGCATCGTCAGCGAATTTTGGTTTGTTGATTTTATGAGTTTATGATTTGATACCAAATTAGACATAATTCCCACAAACTTGTTGTTCCATGCATAAATCGCTGTCAGTTCATTAAGTTTTGATTATTTATTGAGTGCGCTTCGGCCCCCCTCCCAGTCCCCGTCCCCGTTCCCGTTCCCGTCGCAATAAAACCGAATGGCATGAGGGCTCTTAACTCGGAAGATCTACTATATTGTAAAATTTAATGATAGAACTTGTTAAGTGATTGTGATGGCCATCTGAGAACTCAGGGGATCTCTCTGTGGATGATAACTAACTGGAAATTGACAGGCTGTAAAATACTGATAAAGGAGAAGGGGAACAGGGTGTGGGTGCGAATTACATTTACTATGAAAACATCATAGTTTGCCTTACTTTGTGTTAATGTAAATATTATTTTAAAGTTATTAAGTTCTTAAACACAAGATATATGGTAAATTTTACCTATCAAGCTGTTATGATCTTTGCTTAATGACATTCTACAGGCATTATAGCCTAGCCTAGTTCAGTAGTCACAGAAGTAACTTAAAGGCAGTTAAATAAATCATTTCTATCATATAAATCTCAGCCCAAAACTCAGTTTAACAGACTGATAAACATAAAAAGCCATCATAATCTTTAATAGCTAACCATCTCCGAGTCCCTTCAACCGGAAACGTAATAAATTTGATATGCAGAACAATCACAGCACGTGGCACCTTGTAACTGTTGGATTTCCAACAGAGTTCAAGATTTCCCATTCCCAAGCTATATACCGTCGTTGACACACAACGGAAAAAGGCCCAATTATAATCGTAAATATAAACGTTTATGGCTTTTTATTGCCAAAGGCACAGCAGCCCTCGCTGAGGACCACCCACTGTTGGCCACTCCATTCGCACTTTTCGCCACTTGACATATTTATGTGTAATTATTATTGGCCAAGGCCGATGGCAGGCACAAAAATATGTTATAGTTAAAGTATAAAAGCAAAGAAAAAGCAACACCGAAATCAAATTAAAAATCCAACGGAATGATAATGCCATGGAGGGCAGAAGCCCCACCTGCGGTTAATTAACCAATTCCGGGGCACAATGCCCAGCAAAAAGCGCCGAGTAAGTGCCATTCCTGGAGCGCCTTTTGGATGTTCGTTTTATGCTAATGCCATCGCTTGACCCAAATAAACCCCCCCATGTACCTCAGACTTCATGGGCTGGGCATTCGTTTTGCCTCTGAAAGCCCAAAGATTGTCATCATTATCGGGTCTAGACACATGCCACATGGTCATGATGGTCATTGCCAGGACTTTTGTCACTTGATTTCCCTCCAGACCAGACCAAATGGCAAATCATCATAGGAATTGGAAATCAGCAGGGATTATTTGGATCTACATGGAAAAACAACAAAGCACATTTGCTGGGAGAAGGTACTCTATTTCACTAGCACATTGGAATTAGTTTGCCTAATTTTTGAAACCAAATCCTGAATATTTGCCCTTAAAATCCGTATTTTTGCTATAACAAAAGTCAATTTTCTTCTCAGAATGACAGTATTATGTCTATAAGCAAACCGATAATGGTCCGAATGTGGAATGGAATATCTCGCTGAATTCGTTGTTAAATTTCCAAGAAGACTGCATTCACACCTAAAAATCTTAATTTTTTATCAGTTTTTCGCAAAAACGATGATGTTACCCCTTATTGAAAATGCAAAATTTGGTTAGTCCCGATTTTACCCCCAAAGTGACAGTATTATGCCCATAACTTAGCCAATAATGGTCCAAATATGAAATGTAATACCTCGTAGGGCTCGTAATTTGATTCCTGTGATTCCCAATTTATTTGTATTCAAATCTGGAAAACTTTAATTTTTAAGATTTTTTGAAAATTTTGATGATGGTACCCCTTATCAAAAATGTGAAATTTTATGAAAATATGAACTATCCAAAATTAACCACACAGTCATATGGATCGAAAGGTGAGATCGTTAGCTACTCAAAACAGTCCGCCTTTTAGTCGTGCGTCTTTTTTTGACAACGTTAGAGCTAAGAAAGTGCAGCAATACCAGGCTCTCTGCTGTCAACAGACGTATACGTAATTTTGGGCGCAAAAAAATTAGTTTCTTAGCCATAGCACAGCCAAAAATAGCCCAAATGAGGAATGTAATACCTCGTAGGGCTCGTAACTTGATTGTCATGATTCCCAATTGGTTTGCATTCAAATCTGGGAAACTTCATTTTTGGCCCATTTTTGAAAATTTTGATGATGTTACCCCTTATCAAAAATGCGAAATTTGGGCCAAAATTGACTTTCCCAAAATCGAACAACGGGTGATAGGGGTGGTTAGTGTTGGTCGTTAGCAGCACAAAACAGTCGTTCTTTTGGCTGTGCGTCTTGTTTTGGCCGAGCTAGAGCTAAAGACCCGAACATAGTATTGCAAATTTCTGTTAAAAATCGGTTTCCTGATTTTTTAGCCCTTAAAACAGAGCTCGCACCTAAAAATCAGAACAATAATGATAAAAGTAAGTATAGGGGCTTTAAGTTTCGGTAGTTAGCTTCATAAAACAGTCGTTGTTTTAGCCGTACGTCTTGTTTTAACAAAGTTAGAGCTAAGGAACTGCAACAAGCCGGGCTTTCTGCAGTCAAAAGGCGTATACTTGATTTTGGGCACAAAAAAATCAGTTTCAGTAGCGAAGCCAAAAATGCTTCAAATGACGAATGTAATACCTCGTAGGGCTCGTAACTTGATTGCCATGATTCCCAATTGGTTTGCATTCAAATCTGGGAAACTTCATTTTTGGCCCATTTTTGAAAATTTTGATGATGGTACCCCTTATCAAAAATGCGAAATTTGGGCCAAAATTGAATTTCCCAAAATCGAAAAAGGGGTGATAGGGGTGGTTAGTACTGGTCGTTAGCAGCACGAAACAGTCATTCTCTTAGCTGTAGGCCTTGTTTTGGCAAAGTAACAGCTTAAAACCTCTAAAAAAAAGACGCCTAAAAAGGCCTAAAATCTAGATTCCTAAACTAGACGCCTCTCTCAAGCCCTCAAATGGTATGAAACCATTAAAAACAACCAAATTAAACTCTGACATAAAGATTTCTAAAAACATAAACTCTGTCAATTCAGTTGACTTAATCGTAAGCTGACTTTAAGCTCTCGTAGCTGTTTTGGGTAACCAAAAATCATAACAAATCTGACGTGAATGGAGGCAGTGACCCAAACTGAAAGTTCCATACACTCCATACCCCACCTTTGACCCCTGCCATGCGGAGGAATGACCCACCCTTTTCGCGTGTCCATCAGCACGTGACAAGCCAACGAAGACGTTAAGAGAAGAGGTGGGCGCTATTTGCATGCCACGACAACAAATCAGCTGTTGGGGCTAATATATATATATATATATATATAATACACTCCAAATACAGTTGCCCCCGTCCACGTGACTTGGTGTTTCCTTTTTTGCCGCCTTTGATTTGTGTGCGTCTGCGGCGCGTTTTTTACCGCCCCGTGATGTGTGTGAGCCAAACATGGCAGCGGCGGTAAGCAGAAAGATTACGCCCGTCGGATTGGAAGAGGGTCTCAAGATTGCGTGCCACATGGCATGGCCTTACGCGGGTGATAGGAAGAGGAAATGGAAGCGGTGGAGGAGGCGGAGGCTGGCGATGGATGCCATTCACGAGGCGATAGTATCGCTGTTATAAATCGCAAAATTGCAGAATAATTGTTTGGTTTTACAGCAGCAATTTAGTAATAAAGATTACTGCAGGGATGTTCTTTAAAGTTCTTTAAATTTTAGATATTTTAAGAAGTATTTGCTGGCATTTTGAATTTTTCAAGTATTTTTTTAATATTTTTGTTTTTAGTTTTAAAAAAGTTAATAAAAATCTTGCCAAAACTTCAGTATTTATAAAAATATTAAAGTAAATATATTTTCACAAGCTTAAAGACATTTTTAGTCTGAAAGATACTCTCTAATTTATTATAAAAAACTTAAAAAATATATATTAATACTATATTAAAATCATATTTAATATTATCAGCTCCTCCCTAACAACTTTGCGTGTGAAAATCAAAAAGATTCTTGGAAAAGCCAGAAAGCCTTAGTTGCTGCCGTAAATATGCTGTATTTAAAATTGTTATTTCCCCATAACGAAATCATGAATAAATTATGAGTCACGCACAAAGAGCTCTTCTCTAGCCCGAACTTAAGCTGGCCAAATTAGCAGAATCCCCGGACTCAATTTTAATCTCATTACGAAGTGAGTTTTCCAATGACTTTCACAATCACCTTAGCTCATCTTAGCATCTATGGCCATGCTGGGGGGATCTCAGCTTCTCAAGTGTCTTAATGAGCCACGGGAGGAAGGAATTTGAAAATAATGAAGTACAAATTTAGTGGACAGCCGAGAAAGATAGTTTTTTAATTTTCTAATTATGAGCTGGTGTATTACCATTCCCGCCTCGCCATCTCTTCTACGTTTTTTTTTTTGGCAGCTGTCCGTGGTGTACGCTGACTTTTGATTGACACTGTGTTGTGGCCAGCTGCCGGATGAATTTGTTGGCTAATGAGATTGCCGTTCTGCTCGGCTATGTGGCCCACGATGATTTGTGGGTTTCACTCGCCTTTTATTTTATTTCATTTTATTTGATTTTCAATTTGCAAGCGATGGCATCATTTTCGGACAAGAGGGCGTTCCAGCCATGAAATTGATAGCTTTGGCAGGGGGTAAGGGCAAGTATTAATAAGTGTCTGCGTTGCTTAAGTCTATAAATGTTTGTCTTAAATTGGACAGCTTACGTTTGGTAGGAATTTCAAGGGAGGGAACACCATTAACCAACTTAACCTTATAGGTTAACAAAAATCTTTAAAGTGGGTTAAGCAGGTTTTCGGCTTGTGATTGTTATGACTGGTGGGAAATTTAAGCAGCTAAGATATTAAAAAGCTTAACTTAATAAAAACCTACAATTTCCTTTCACAATAATACACATTCTAAGCAGATTAAGCTTTTTCCTAAGCGCTTTTAGCTGCCGAAAATGTAATTTAACTTTGAAGAAAGTTGCACATAAATCCCTGGGAATCTAAACCCAAAACCGTAAACTGTTCTAGCTCCCCTAGCACATTTCCATAATCGACTTATGCATAACTTTCATAACTCCTCCCCCCCTTTCAATAAGCTCAACTTTAATGCACTTTTGCAGGCTGTCAAAGTTCAGGAAAAGTATTACATCCATCCATGGACCCGTTGGTGAGTGCGTAAGTGTTTTTATTGTTTACCGCTTGTCGTTCACTCTTTTTCCTTGCAAAATATATGCAGAGTTTGGGGGGGAAAACTTTGGCTCAAAACATCGTCACACGCTGCGTATGCGCATTATGTGCATTTAGCTTGGGAACACACACACACACACACTCGTGCAAACACACAGCAAGTCACCATCAATCAACGCCATTTTGACATGCAAAAATTTTGCACGCAACTTTTACATGTCGAAGATTTCTTGGGGGAAAGGTTTTATAGACTATTAATTACCCATTGGTAAGGAAATGTCATTCTGTATTAACTAAAAGTACTGACTGTACTTAAAACTAATTAAAATAAGTGATGAAAAGTATAGTTTATAGTGCAAACTTAACAGTTTTTCTTTCCCTTCAACATTCCCCATGAATACCCTCGGAAAACCTTTTAAGGATCAGCTCCTGCCGCTGCGTTTTCCTTTAAAAATTGAGTTGCTTTGCCTTCGACCTGCGTGCTGCCGCATGTCTAACTAAGATTGTGTCGACTGTCGACCTGCAGAAAAAAACCAAAAAAAAACAAACAAAAAAAACAATCAAAGCCCCGTCAATGCTCAAGTGAAAAGGAGGGGCAAATTGGCCAAGTTAAGAGGGAGATGAAGAGGTGGGTTAATGGGACTGGGCTTCCTCGGATTTTGGCTTAGCACCGGATTTTTGGTGCAGCACGCGAGGCGCCAGTAAGGCCGGGGTCTAAAAAGTTGACCGAGTTCTAGTTCGCTTCTCGTTTTTGGCTTACTCCTGTTTTGACTCCTTGGGCTGTTTGGCTTTCACTTTCTGGTAATTGCTGCGGTTGAATTTGGTGAAAGTGTTGGCAGGGTATTGGCAGAACTCTAGATTTTTGCAAAATTAAAATTTATTTAAATTAAAATTAAATAAAAAAAATATTATAAAATTCCAAAGAGCTTATTGATGAGAGATCAAAGTCATTTGATCATTTAGCTGTCTTCCAAGACAAGCTATCATATGGAAGAGATCATAATTAACATCTGGTTTGGATCACATAGTCTTCTTTTCATGGTTATAAAAATGTTGTAATTCCATTTGGTTTTTTTTAGAGATTTTCTTAAAAGATTAATATTGAAAAGTCCATCATTGACACCCTAAAAATGGCTTTAGCCTTTTGATTTCAAAAATATTTCTTCAATAATTTATATTATTTTCATATTCTGAATGCGCAAAAACTAAAACCTAAAACCCATATAATTTTCCCGAAGAAAAGAGCATTTCTTCAGTCCCTACAAAGCTGCAAGAACATTTCTTGCTTTGCTAACCAATGTCTCTTCCCTTTCCCCTTTCCAATTATGCTAATTCAACGTCGAACGTTTTGTTACAAGGCACTTCCTCTCACTAAAACCACCCACAAAAACGAAAAAAAAAAAGAGGAAAGGGAAAACTTTAAGAAGAGCAACAGTAACAGCCATAAAAAGAAACAACAACCTTGACATGCCAACTCCACATAAAACTGTTCAGTTTTTCCATGTTTGTTTTCCTCAATTTGCCAATTTAAATTTCACACCATAATTTTCGTAATATTCGAAAGAAAAAGAAAAAAAAAATAAGAAAATAAAGAAAGAAAAACAAAAGGAACAACAACAAACAGCGAGTTTATGCTAGGCAAATAAATAAATCAAAATCAGCCAGGCTAGTTTATTATTTTAATTTGCTAATAAATTGTATAAATTATTAATGCCGGCACATTTGCAATGGCCAGGGTGTTTTGGCAGACATACACGGGCCAACAATCATCATCATAATTATACTGCGATTCCTGCAAATAGTTTACAAATGATTTTCAATTTATATCCCCAAAACGAACGATCAACGAGCCACGATTCGCGATCTGCGATCCCAATGCAAACAAAGAATTCTTCAAATTTATTTGCTTCACGGTTAAAGATAGAAACGAAACGTGAAATATGCTACATTATGTTAAGCATAGAACAAGGAACTGAAGAAAAAAAATCACGCATACGCATATTACTCATACGCCACGTACGACGCCAAGCTCTGGGGAAAATCAACAACAAGAGCAAGAACAAAAGCAAGGTGCGAATGATGCGAACAAGCAAACAATGCGAAAGTGATAGTGATGATGGTCAGGAGGAGGGGGTCCATCGCGTTGCCATTGTCAAGGGGCGTGTGTGTGATGTGGCCGCCCATAAACCGTGACGTCTTTTTAATCGTGCAAAGCGCGTGGGCGTTGAGATAAAAAAAGAAGGAAATTCGGAAAAAGTATCCGCATTTAAATGGCAAATAAATACGGCCAAAATGTAAATAGTGCTCGGAATAATCAGGAAAACAGAAGGAAAATGCAATGGAATTCGCTTGGCGACTGAAATTTCTGAAAAATGACTGGCAAAAAAAAAAGTTGTTAATTTCTTGGAGAAATACTTTTGTTTATAAAGTAGAATACTTGCTGTAACGATTTGTTATTTGAAATCTAATTTCATTTATTTTCAAAGTATTTAAACACATTTTTGATCAATTTTCTTTTTGATAGAAAAATTGTTTTCGAAATGCCAAAAGTTAGTGTTTTCATTCCTGACAAACTTTCTCGATCATCATTCATTTTTCACACTTTGCAAGTACATAAATTGGCCAGAATTTGGCTGGCATATCAATACCTATATATATATATATATATGAAAAATAAATCACATTCTGTAAACAAACAATTAAAAGTAAAAACTGATAAATGCGATAAACCAACTGGCTGGGACATTAACGATTGATTGATGGATAAATGGATGGATGCTTCCAGCGGAACGGGGTTAACTGCCCCATGCACTTGGTGACCTGAATTGCTAGAAAAACTGATTACTATATCTATATATATATATATATATAGGCCCGATTTAAGTGGCAACAACTTAACGAGAGAGATTCCCCCAAAATGAGTCAATTTTATTCATATATATAAATATTTTTGGACGAGACACGCGACGCGACGCGAAGCGACAGAATCTGGACTGTTGGGGGAGGACATACTATATAGTCGTAAATTCATTTCACACTTGGCGACTCACCGCATAAATCTGTCCGGATCTTGTCACCTGCCTGTCGTCGCATAATTTGTTAATAATTTTACGGCTCTTAACATTTGCCCACTTGATTTCCATTCCCCCCATTGGTATCTGTTTTTGTTTTTCTTCCGCTGGCCGTTGGCCAAAAATAATTTGTATCTCGTGCCGCCGTGTGACATATGTAAAATCAAGCAAAGGCTCGCTGGCTCGTTCTTGCGTGTTAAATTGGTGAAAGTTTTCACTTCTTGTCTCTGCTGATTTTATGACTTGCAAACCATTTGATCTCTGTGTCCTTTTTTTGTTTGTGGTTGTAAATTGAATCTCAATTTGTATGCCTCATGCGTGGCGGAGGAACTTTCGTCTAATACACTTAAACACTTTGGCCAGAGTTTGTAGCTTGCATCTCATGGAACTTTGTCTCGCATCGAATCGTTTGGCTTGACTTGTCATTGTTTGGTAATTTTCCGAAGGGGGGGGAAAAAGTTCAGTTTTTGGTTGGGACAAATGGTGGAGACATGATTGGAATTGGCAAGTGTGGTATGAGGCGAGAAAGTGTTGCATATTTGGGGGCGTTGGACCATAATGGTTTCATTAGCAAACCAAAATCAAATGGACTTCGGGTATTCCATCAGTTGTGGTAGAAGACCAAAAACCAATACAAGTAATAGCCTTCAAAGCAAGGAAAAGTGATGGAAAATAAACAAAAAGAAGGAGGAAAATCAGATTGATTTTACTTTGGGGGAAAGTTTAAGTTTCTTTTGGGAAAGACTTTCCAAATTTTACATTTCACTTTGGCAGATAATAATCATTATCAGAAATCAGTTAAAAACACTAACTTAATTTGAAGACTTTCTCGGAAAAGTTAACTTTGTCTGCCTTTTACCTAACCTTTCCATCAATCTTTAAGAACCCTAAAGCCTACCAAGAAAAATGTCAAAATATTGTCCTAATGTGAACCTGACGTGATTTTCCAGCGTTCCCCCAAAACGTATTTCGCCCTTCATGGCTCTTCTTTGTCTTCCTGTTGCAAACATCCGCGGTGGAAATGCGAAAAAGCGTCTATTGGGCCGAGCCTAGTTCCTGGGCCTTTTTGGTTTTGGATTCCGTTCAGGGCCAAGAAGCAAATTGGCCTCGATATGAAAAATCATGTCTGGGCAGGCTTGGATGGGTCAGTTAATCAGATAACACCAGCACACAAACACTCACACACACGCATATGAGGAAAGACAGACATTTAAGACAATACAGCAGCGGGCAAGATGGTAGTATCTATCATACTATGAAATATTAAATCGAATTTCAAATAGTTCTAGCTAATATGTTTACTAGCAGTTTCTAATACTTAATGCTAGCAACTGCTATTATCTTGTCCGCTATTGTATATAGATAGAACGCATAGAAAAAGGGGAGAAAGTGAGGAAAATGGGCTGGGTTGACTTGTGTCTAATTGGCCGTTTTGTTGTTCTGCCAGCAACTTAATTCACTTGGCCTCTAACTTTTTCCGCTGGACAACTTTTGACAAAGTGAAATTTTTCACAAACACACACACTCCCAAAGAAAGCTCACATGTACGTGGAATGAATTGGCGACGCCTTGAAGTATGCTACAAAATGCTAATTAAAATGATTTATGGCCAACGCATCCCCTTTTTTCACCCCCTCATATCAGCCATATGTGAAAAGGAGGCTGTTTGCTTGTAATTCGAGCGTCACTCCTTTCCACTTTCCCTTGGGAATTCCTTGCTTAATTTTATTAATTAAACTGACTCGTGTATTTACAGGCTGAAGGAGCATAGAAAAAAGCGAAATAAAACCGTAAAATAGATAAATGTCTTTGGTCAGCTCATCAACCAAAAAAAAACCAATTAAAAGTTTATGTTTTCTACTAGAACTAAAAGTGATTTCATTTTAAAGCAGCTTATAGTTTGGAAAAGGAAGAAAATCTGAAAAAGGTGACGCCATCAGCTTGGTTTTATCATTTTAAAGGCTAAACTTTAGTCAATGGTACTTGCAAAGTGTAAAAATAAAACAAAACTTTAGTTAAAATTGAATGTAAGGTCTAGCCAGATCATAATTCAAAGCCATTAAGAGGGCAAAAAACTAAACTGTAAACTAATCTCAAGGAAAACATAGTTTGGGGTCAAAAGTTTTTGTCACTGGTCAAGTGACTGAATCTGATTTCCGGCTGAGAAGAAAACATTGAGGAAAAACTGCAGGAAAACTTGAATGTCATGTGATATGCTGATGTGGACAGTTCCGTTTTCGTTTCAAAGATTCATTTCCGTTTAACTTGTGATTGGTTTGAGGTGGGTTAAAAAGGGCTGCGTCAATGGAAATCTATAAGAACCTATTTAAAACTCTTTAAAAATACAAATATTTTCTCACCGAAAACAATAATGTATCATTACAATTTCAACAGCTTTAATTAATTTTTCCTCAGTTTATTAAGAGAGGGAAAAGATCAAGCGTTTGAGGAACATAAAACAAATGCTATTCCCCCAATGAGTTTCAAACAAATTTGATGAGCCATTTAAGTGAGAAGTGCGCATAATTGGCCAACATGTGGTGGGTGCTGGGTGGTGGGTGGTGTGTGGTGTGTGTGTGGCCAAGAGATTGAAGGGTTCCCATCTAGCGGAAAATTCTGAAAAGGGGATTGAGATTCCTCGACAATCCATATGAATGCGAATGTGTTGCCTGATTAATGCATGGCTTTTGTGGCCAGAAATCTGCGCAAATCGGCCAGATATATCAGTGAGGTGTTGATAGGGCTGCTATATATATATATATTGGAGGGGATATTGCTGAGGGGAACTCAAATTTGATATAGCCCAGATAGATATATATGGCCAAGAATCCAAGGCACTCATGAATCATTTAGTTGCCAGGGTAGAGTTAATTTATTTATTGACCAGACAAGAATATGGCTAAAAAGATAATAGATAATAAATTTCATATATATTTTTCTGAGATTTCTTAAGCCTCTAAATACCCAAACAACCTGCTTTAAGAGTGCCTTTTCCCACTGCATATACATCAGCCATCCTTGATAAGCTTCGACATCCCCTTAGCACCCACGCCATATCCTTCTGGTCTATCCGTTTCCCCAGCCGAGTCGGTAATTGTTGGTGCTCGGAGGAAATTGAGAGGCAATATAACAAATACCTTCCCGGCACGACACTTGGCCATATGTCAAGTCGCGGGACACAACAATTAGGCCCTCTTGCCACCCACGATATTGAGCCGGATTAACTGCAGCTATTCTGCAGTCATGGACAGCTGACGGCATTAATTTCAAATACAGAAGTTATACATTTTTTCTCCCTCTCTCTCTCTTTTGGCTTAAATCTGAAAACCACAACGTCATTGGCGAAAATGTAAATGTTTAGACAAGGCCAAAAAAAAGAGAGAAAGAAAATAAGGCTGAATGATGCAGCTCCTCCGGCTCCGCCGACCAGACAGAATTTCGGTGTCTGGATATGCAGTGGCAATTAGGGGAGGCGGGGCACTTAAATGTACAAAATAGTTTTATGACTTAATTTTTGGGCTAATTTTTAGTATTTCCACTGCAATAAATTTTCGGCTCTGTTTGGCTTATTGTCTTTATACTGATTGGTACAGTAAACGATCGAAAGGTTATTAAAGTTTAAGAATTGTTAACTTAAATCAGCGATTTAATCGCTTTCAAAATGGGTTTCCTTCATTTTAAAGAGAACTTTTTTTTAGTAATCATTTAAAATAAGTTTTAGGATTTCAAAAGTAATCCTTTTTTAATCAAAAATATATTTTTAAAATATATTATTTACTGTAATTTTTATACATTTTTAATCCCAATTAATAATAAATCGAGTCAACTCAAAAACTTATCTTTGGAATATTTTTACAAATATTTCTCACTTCAATTTTAATCAAAACACAAACACAGTTAATAAATATACATTCAAGACGTTAGTTTAATTAACTTATTTAAGTTTTTAAGCCAAAGCTTAGTCACTCTTATTAACCTTATAAATGTTTAATCAAGAATTGAAGAAATTTAAGTCTTGTAAGTCGTCTTAAAGCCTTTTGACTTCTTTTTGGCCAACTTCTTCATGAAAAATGTACAATTTTTTTTAAATAAACAAATAAGATTAAGGCTTTGTAACTAATTAGAGCCCCAATTAATCCCCTTCTTCGATTGGGCACTGTATTTATGTGTTTTGCTTTTCGTTCTTCCTCCAAACAATTTGAACGCTCGCCGTTTCTCGGCTTTTTGGGCCCAACACAGAAATCATTTTGCATGTTCGCGGCAGCCGCAAAAGGCGAACCAGAAAAACAAAAAAAAAACATCGAAAATAATTAAATATTTGTTTAGTTATGTTCGGGTCTGGTTGGGACGTGGAACACACGTTCACGTTGAGGTTCTCTTACCAATCCGCCCACGCCGCAGTAGATGGACAGCGAGACGAGCAGTCCGATGTGATTGAGGGCCGACTTCCACTTCACCGACTGCCAGCAGGCGGTACTCCTTCGTCCGCCCGCCCCACCCTTGGCCACGCCTCCGCCCTCAACGGCATCCACACGGCGATCCAAGTGCTTCAGCTTTTCCAGCAGCTCGGTACTGGCCTCATCCTGCGAATCGTACTCCTTCACCGATACCTTTTTCATCGGCATTCTCCACTCCTATTTTTATTGTATTTTTTGGATTATCCCCTCAATTATTTTGCAATCATTTGTTTTTTTTTTTTAAATATTATTTTTAAGTTATTTCATTTTTTTAGGGGCTTTCCCCTCTTCGGTCCAGTGAGTCCATCATTTTTATGACACTCTTGGGGCAATTTTCGAAATATTCTAACACTCGCGCCAAACGGTTAAGATTCCGACGCAGCCCCAGAGTCCCGAAGAGAACCAACCGTCAACAAGTCAAAGTTGCGACTGTTTTCGGTGTTTTCGCGCTGCTTTGGATACACGGGCTCCCCCGAAAGAAAAGGTGGCCACTTTGGAGCCAAAACAAACGGCCAAGTGGCAACCTTGCTCCAAGAGCTGAAAATTATAAAAGAACCGTTGTAATTTTGATTTACAAAAACAGTTTTTATATTATTAAACCAAAAGTTAAATAAGGTTTTTAATAATATAAGCAAATTTCGAATTTATTTTCTAAGAACTCGGAGATTTAATAAGTTTTAAGGAAACAAAAAAGATACCTCCACTGGATAATAAAACTTAAATGTAATAAAAGAAAATCTGGTAAATCAGTAGTTTTAGAAGTCGCATAAAATAAAGAAACAAAATATGGTAAAAGATTTACATAAGTTTAAAAGAAGGCGGCTAAAACATTTCTGGTCGGCCGTATGGCAACTTTACGAAATTCAAATCAGTTTTTATAAAGACCGCGCAAATCACATAGCTATGGCAAAGTCTTCACCTTAACACAAAATAAAACATATTTAGTTAAAATTACAGCACTGAAGGAGGATTTGAAGTGCCAAACCAAAACCCAACCAAGGACATGCAACATATTTGATCCATTTCGCTTTGTTTCTCTTTTTACATACATACATATTAATTTGTTCATTAATACATTGAATTTACAACTAATTTAAGATGATATACGCTTAAATATATCATTTTGTTTATATTTAATGTGCATTAATGCGTTCTTCTTAAAAAATCTATGTTGTCAAAAAAAGGTTTATGAAAACTGAACAATAAACGTACGTTCCTTTTTGTTTTTATCGTATAACTAACATAACGATTCGTTTTAGCAACATAAACATTGAAAATACATTAGAAAATATCTCTCATCTTTGTTCTTACATTTCTCAATCTAATAGTTCTTACTAAATAATTTTACTTTTCAATTTTGTTTACTGTTTTTTCTGTGTTCTGTTCTTATGTAAGTGTTTTTTGTTGGTGTTGCTAGCCCAGTTTAGCTGACTAGATCAGCAACGTATCTTGTTCGCAATTTTGGATTTTCTTTTCTTTTTAAAAAGATGACGATTACGAGATGAAAGTGTCTTTAAATAGTAATCAAAAAATTAGTTTTTGATAATAAGAGGTAAAGAAATGAAAAGATCCAAAAGAAAGTTAAGAACATCAGCGGTCCTTAATCATCAACCTCTTTAACACATTTCTATGCCTATGTGTGTGCTTGTGTGTGAGTGTGTGTGGGGGGTATACATATGTATTTCTCTGAGTACTTGAGATGCAAGCTTCTCAGCCAGCATCTTATTCAGCTTCCTAGGATTCTAGAGCAGTCATTATTTCGTCCAGAGTTCCCCTCGAGTTTAACTGGAAATCGGGTTCTGAAAGGCGCAAGCACAGAATTTAATTAGTGGACGGCTTAACCAGATTATTTAGTAAGGTATTGGGTAGTTTTGTTAGTTTGAGATGGGTCACAAGTTAAAATGGTTGAAAACCTAAGTCTGAAATCAAATTGCAATTCCTTTTAGTGAACAAAAAGACAAGTAGACCAATTTCTAAGACAAAGACCAACTAAATCAAGATTTACTTAATAAAATCAAAGTACCTTTTCATAAAATAAAAAATAATTGAATTGGCATAATCTGCATGTAATATATTCCTTTTATTTTCTATAAATTTACTACTTTTAGATCGATAAAAATTCCATATTTTCCAAGATCAAACTAAAAGCAATTTAAGATCATATTAAAAGTGCACAGAAACTTTCCTATCTCTTCTGAGATAAACTATAAATTATATAACCTAATCAAATCAAGGAATTTAAGTGTTGTTGTATGAAATATAAAGAAAAAAAAGTAACTGCTTCGAGCAAAAAGACATTTCGGAAAATTCGTCGCAAATGGAGGATGTTAAGAACGGGTTATGAACATACTTTAGTGTCTTGAAAAATTTAAGCTTCTTTACTTTCTTTAATCTACAAAATAAATATATTATTAGTATGCATATTTATAGGATTGACGAGATCAGGCTGACTCACCATCTAGCTGGCCAAGAACCTCGTCATCCAGCGTCGGCATGGAGTCCATGGTCGGGTAAAATGGCACCGATTCACTGGATCCGCTTGTGGGATTGCTGCCATTCGTTGTCCTAGGTGCCAGTGGCGGGGTGATAAGACCAGCAGGAAGTTCAGCGGGATCGAGGGTATCTTCGTTGATGGTAGCTGAGGGTTGTTCTACAGCAGTTTCTGTTGGCTTCTCTGCCTCTGCCTCATTTCCATCATCGTCCTCGACAATTTCAATGACTGGTGCAGTTGCTTTGGCATTATCACTGGCGGACTTAAAGCTGCATTCGGAATCACCAGAATCAATGCGAATGCGCGGCTTTGGTGTACTGAGGCGGGATGGGGGCGTTTGCAGCTGACGGACATCATCCAAGGATGTCTGAATCTCTAGAACATCATCTTCTTGGTTCTCATCAGTGGTGGACGGGACTTTTGGCGAGGCTGTCAAATCGGTAATCTCACCCTCAGCCTCAACCTGCTCTTCATCATCGTCAATTTCTACAATCTTATCTTCGACTGTGGGTTTTTCTGGAGATTTATTGAGGTTTTCAGTGGTTTCTTCCGGGATTTCATCCAGAATTTCTTCGGTTTTCTCTTGCTGAACTTCTTCTTGAGCATCTCCTGCATTTTCCTCCTTGTCTTTCACTAAACTATCTCCAATTTGTTCCTTTTGGTGATCACCAGCACTTTCATCTGGTTTTTCCTCTTCAGCATCTGCAGATTTTTCTTCTGATTCTCCATCTCTTTCTAGTTCACTTGCTTCAGCATCGTTGTCTCTCTTCTCTTCCTCTTTTAATTGGGCGTCCTCTTCTGTTGGCTTGACTTCCTCTTTATCGGCGTCATTAGAATTATCTGTGGCTAAAGGAACTATTTCCTTAACAGTCTCATTTGACATTTCCTGATTTTTCTCCTTTTCCTTGTTCGGTTTGTCAGCTTTCGCTTTTCCTTTCAGCGATTTATCCATATTCTTATTTGAGACTTCTTTCTGAGGCTTCGGCGCCTTTGGAGCCTCCTTCGACTTTTTTGGCGCCGGCTTTTCATCCTCATCGTCGCTGATGGTTGTGGTGAAGGATATCTTCTTTTTACTGGTAGGCGGCGTTCCAGATCTCGGAGCTCCGGGCAGTTCATTGGGCACTGGTCATAGAAATAGAATGGGATTAGTTTTAACTCAAAACTCTTCATTAATTTCTATAGTAATTATTGTATTTCTTCGATTAAATGTCAAAATGTTGATGTTCCCAATTTGCATGAATTATTTCGTTGTTAAAAAAATGAAAATTCAAGGTTTGCTTTTAGGAAATTTAGTATATTTTAAATGGTTTTGGAAAATGCTTAGAAAAAATATACAAATGTTTGCATTTTTTGTGATGTACGAACGTTTAATGAAATTAATAATTAATTACAAACAATTTTATGACATAAATGAGTTTACATGGACGATGGACAACATGGACGATTAACAAAAAAAAAAAAAAAAATACATCATATCTAGATCAGATATTGTTAAACCTTCCAATTGACAATCTTGGAATTAATGTTTATGTTTTCATGAATTGCAATGATAAGTTCATGACCCACAGATTAGGCATATATGTAATGTCGTGTCATCTGGCTTTTTGCATCTACCTACCTATGTATTCCTCATCTACATCTTCATCAGACTTAGGGCTGTCGTCCAGACGGAGGCTGGCCAAACTTGAGAGCGGCAACTGTTGCCGTGGGCGCTTGAGACGCGCGACAGGCGATCCGTTGCAGGAACGGCGCTTGCCTTTCTCTCGGGAGCTGGTGGATGTCGAGGGGCCAGCGGGTGAAGAATAGAGCGGTGTAGAGGTCAGTGCTATGTCCTCCAGCACATTGCCCGTGGCATCAACTCGTTGCAGGCGTGTGGGTTTCGGAGTTCTTGTCGAAATCGAACCAAAAGTAGAACGTCGAGATGTGTTGCTCTCGTTGCTGCCCAAAATCTCGACGGCTTCGCTAAATGACACAGACAGATTGGTTTTCTTTGGCCGTCTCTTTTTGGCCCCGCCAATAGGCCTTGGGCTATACTCTGGCCACTTGCCCGACCAAGGTGTCCTCTTGACCTTTACCACACACCCAAAGTAACGAGCGCCAAAACGCTTGATCAAAGCCTGGGTGGTCTGACGTTGTACAATCGTTGTGGGCTTGGGACTCGTCTTCGATTTTGGCTTCTCTGGTGACGAGGTCTGTTTTTTCAATGATCTCTTGGCCAAACTGGGCGGAGGCGTGTGCGTGCGGGTCATGTGATTAACAGCCCGTTTCTTGGCGCCATTTTGTAGAGGAACTTTAATGTGGAAATTATTTTGAGCCGGTGACTTTTGCTTTTTGGGCGGCGATGGTACGTTCCTTTTGGCCCTTGTACGCAACTTATTGCCAGCCGGTCGAGACGAATTTTTCGCTGGGGCAAATGGTGAATTTGATACAGATTTAAATGCCGAATCGATTTCCCCCTGGGTCAAGCGACGAACACGCACCACAAACTTAGCCTGATCGCTGAACATCTTCTGCTCGGCCTTCGTCTTTGTTGGCTTGGCGGTTAATTGGTTATCATCGTCAGATTTGTCCGAGATCTCTTCATCCAGAGTAGTCTTAGCTGGTCTCTTCCTTTGCGGTTTTATGGAGTTCGAATTGGATGCCTTATTCGCCACTGTGGTTTTCTTCGATTTAGAGTTGGCCTTGTCGGATTGCTCGGCTTCTCCTAGATTATTCGAAACAGATTCTTTCTGTTCCTCATCGGGTTTGATTAAATCTTCAAGACCTTTGTCTATTTCTTCGGCTTTTCCGGTTTTCACTGCTTTCTCGGTTTTCCCGGCTTTTTCGGTTTTCCCGGCTTTTTCTAATTTTTTAATCTTCCTAGGCATTTTGAATGGCGACTCGTCTCTATTTAAGGTTGTATCGCTTGAACTTCGTCTGGATATTTGACAGATTGAATCGTCCGAATACTTTTCCAAATCATCATCGTTCGATTGATTCGCAGTCTCCAACAAACCTGTAAAATAAGAAACCAAGAAGGATAAGTGCGAAAACTCCATTAAATTTTTGACGTTTTTTTATGTATGAAAATACATTTAGCATGCGAAAAAGTGCGTTGTAAATGTACCCATTGTGCTGTATGGAGAATCGGGCGGAATCGGCGATGGTGTGGATATCTTTCTGTCCACCGGATTTATAGTTTCAGGCGGCGGTGCCGCTTTTACCATATCAAAAATGTCCATAATCGAAAAATGCCGCTCGTCGCTATTTTCCCACGGAAATGGCAATGGCTTAACCACACACGTTTGCCAAACGGTTTCTTTTAGTGAAATTGTCTCGTTTGCGATCAGTTAAGTGGCTCCTTCTTACGAGGACAATTCCTGGCGCGGAACAAGCACTTAGTTGGTTTTCCTAGTTAATTTATGCGCCCTTTAAATTCCCGTTTTCATTCAGCAAAATTGCTGATAATTTGTTGAAGACGCCATCACCGGTGTGACCGTCGCTAAGAAACCGCTAGAATATTTCGCGCTTTTGCGAAATCCTCCTCCTTGGTCGTTTATTTTAAACTTCAAATTTTTAAGATTTTAACCAAAGCATAGATGAATAAAAATCTTTAAGAATTTCTGCTATTTTCTATACAGGACCAAAATAGCTCTTTAAGAACTACTGTTCTGTATAAAGAACCGCCATTGCAGACTTGCAAGAGAATTTACAATAAAAACTTTTTATTCTTACCATATATTTTATCTAGCTTTTAAAATATTTAGATATGCCATAGATATCCACCTTTCAAGATATATTAGTTATGCATTGAGTATCTACCTAAAATCTGATTTAGATACCTATTTAATTTAAAATCAAATAGATAAACTTGTGCAACAACCAATACGCATGGTACGCCTTGGCTAGCATACTCTTTTTGTAAAATCAATTATCTAAGTTTTACACCTGGAACGGTACGTTAGTGGTATTTTTTGGTATATAACACAGCCGCCCCGCTTGGTATATAATAGCTTTCGCATTATGGTCATACCCTTAGTGGGCGAAAAAAAACATTCGTAAAATCGCTGTCGTCGATCGAACGCTGTATTTTTTTCCAGTGCAATATTCGGCCGATGAATAAAGAGTGATTGAATTGAAGTACTCCCTTAAAGATAATATACATATAATTAATAAATAAAGTCAACAAGAACAGCAGCAAAAAGAGAGAGCGGTGAAACACAATAAGAATTGCTGCCGTTGAGGTGTGTGCGTATACGTGTGTGTGTTTGTGTGCCTGTGTGACGTTTACAGTAGCAAAAAGTTCGGTGGTGTCGTCAAAATTTTCGAGTATTTTAAAGTTAATGCAAACGATTCTCGATCGGATATGAGTTGATCGCGAGTCATCGATCTAATCGGATGTGGCAAAAGTCTGGCTGAGGAAATCGAGAAGAAAAAACACCATAAACAACGGCAATTTGTTGCTGCCGCAACAATAGCAGCAGCAGCAGCACACTAACACCACCCCCCGTTTCAGCCTAACGGTTCATTCACAGTGGCCGCAGAAGCAGAAGAAGAAGACGAGGTAAGTTCCAGCATCTTTATTTATATTTTATGTGAGGTTGTTCCTCGTCTTCATTCGTAGAAAAACTCTACGTGTGTATGTAAACATTATCAACGAAAAATGGAGTGAGAAAAAATACAGAAACTTTCTTTCGCTGTCTATGTGGGTTTTGGCCTGCATGGGTGTGTGTGTGATTTGCTGCTCTTTTTTTTTTTTTACAAATTAGCGAAGCAGCAAAAGAAAAACTGGTACAAATTTTATGTGCTTTATATTCGCGCATTAATGTAATTAAAAAGCGTCCATTGTCCATCGTTCATCATTCATCATCGCTTCACAGCTTCGGTGGGTGAGCAACAACAACAACAGCAGCAGCAGCAGCAACAGCAATGATAACAGGGCAGTCCTGCCCTTCCTTTTTCCATTTCCATTCTTATTGCGATTCCCATTTGCCCACTTCCACATCCCTTTTCCACACCCACCACATCAGCTGCTGCTGCTGCTTCTGCCCTGCAGTCGTTGTTGTTGTGTTGTAACCTTGTCTTGCTTGCCTCTCCTTTTCTGTACTTTCCACCCACTTTTGTGGGTCCTACGTACAGTGGAGTTATCTGTCAGTTTTCGTTATAGAAAATAAACATAGTTAATGTTTAAAGATGCAAAGCTATGTTGCTCAGATGCTACTAAAACATGAACTATAAAAAGTAGCTAAAAGTAATTGTAAACATTGGCTATTGAGAAATGGAAATAATTTTCCAATAAGCAAAAACGTAGCAAGCCGAGTTTGGTTCGCACTGCCCACTGTGAATAGCACCATCTCACTCTGGCGTGCTCTGCGCCTGCGCATTGCCACCGCGGCGACACCTTGCACGCAGCGTTGCCACCTTGCACACGGCCCACGTAGACGCGACAGACAGTCTGGTTAAAGAAATTAGTATGTCTTATTGGATAAAATATGGAAAGAAATTTCTTGTTAGACAAAAATAGTTGCTCAGTTAATCTGAGGTAATCCGTAATGGGTGCCGTCTGCCGTCTAAAAATATATGTCATAACGAACTACCTTGAAATTAGCTCAAAGATTAGTGAACTTTTGTTCATCTGTCGGTTTGTGATAAGCTTGTTTTTGGTTTTCATCCGTATGTAGATTAAATCTACGTGCAGATTGTTGGTTTCTGTCAGTTTCGACTTGATGATATTGAGATTTTAAAGATGAGTAAAAGCAGGGAAGAGGTAAAAGCAGAAATTAAAGTTTTTCATTACATGGTCATAAAAATGAATTTACAATCGAAACACTTAAAACTTCTTTTATGTTAATTGAAAGGTTGTCAAAAGACCTAATCCTTTGACCTCTGCTGTGGTAGGCACATCTTACTCCAGTATTTTTGGGTTTTGTGTGTGTGGGGAAATGTTGCGTGCTTATTCAAATTTCTGTTGTGCTATTTATTTAAATCATGAGCATTAAAACTAGTGGAACACATGGAGCAGAAAGTCATCGTCATGTTAATTATGATCATAAATTTCGTTGACTGTCTGTGGGTGTGGGGGTGTATCATCCGTCATTATCTCGCAGAAGGTTGGAGCAGGATAGCCTTCATTCTGCCTTCTCTTGCCAAAAGAAGAAAAAAAATAATAACAAAAGTCAAGTTACTTTTTTTTTCGGTTTATTCCAAAACGGAATTCTTTTTGCCATTTATCGGGTTTTTCAACTATCTGCTCAAGTGTTTTTGCCATGTTTCGTTATTTGCATTGTTTTATGATATTTTGGCGGCTGTTTGTTAGTTATTATGTTGCTTTCGACCTTCGCCGCAAAAGCAGCGAAAAATATATGTCAAAAATAATTTGCACTTGAGTCGTCTATTTCCCTATAGCCGTTTTTTTTATACATACATATATATTTTTTTTAACGGATCATAACAAGCGCTTGCCAACACGTTTTCGCGCAACCAAACTAAACGCAAATTAAGTAAGCCAGCAGGGAAATTACAGTAAACACTGGAGAAAAGGCTAACAAATAAAGCGACGTTTCTTCCTCTTTTATCATTATTTTATAACACCATTGATCTTTTGCAAAGAATTTGTATATTAATTACTTTAATTGAATACTAATTAATGGAGTCAAGTTCATGATCGAGTTGAAAGCTTTCTTTCTTTTTTGGGTTCAACGAAATCTTTAATTAGCGGGGCTTTACTTTATCACTATTTAGTGGTTTCCTCTTAAATTTGTTTTTTGTATAAACTTTTTTTTTTCATAAACGATTGACAACCTCATGCTGTCTTTTGCGATTGCGCAGCTCCCTTTGTCTGCCATCTCTTTTTGGGGAGGCAAAAAGTGCCGTTATGTAAAAATTCAGGCAAAAGCTTCCACAAAAAAAAACATCAAATCCATAGACCCAAGAAATATCGAAACACAAACACAACAATGGGACGGCAGCCAGCATCAGCACAGTCAGAGCCAAGGTATTGTGACCAACTCCTCCAGCCGTAGACTTACCAGATTTACCTGCCCCGAAGCATCGAAAATCAGGTAACAACAGAAGTGGTAATAACGATTCAGCGATTCCCGATATGTGTGCCAATCTCCATGCAGACGTGCTGGTATTTTTTGTGGTCCACAGTGAATGCCCATTAATTAAGCCAACTGTGGTTGAGAGAAATATTTGAAATATAATAATTTGGTTATGTTTTCTTAGTAATTGTCTTAACAATGATTAAGTAGGGTTCTCTTTTAGGGGCTAAAACATAACTAAAATAAGATATATTAAATATTTTTTCAAAATTGTACATCCATTGTGATCGAATACCCACTGTATTTGGTAAAATTCCCGATTTGAAGCAATGAATTTACAGTTTCGACAATAATGTCGGCTTGTTTGTTGTTGTTAGCTGTTTGCTGTTTGCTGTTTCTTTAGCCAGTTTTCTTTCCTTATTTGTAGGAGTTTTGGCCGTTCCTCATATGTATATAGATAGATATCTATGTATCTTTTCAGTCATTCAACAGCAATTGCAGACACATATAGTTTTTGTTTTTTGTATTATTGCTCGGAACTGAAGGAGTTTCGTCTGTTTCCATTTCCATTTCAATTTCAATTTGAGTCTCGGTTTCGGTTTCGGTTTCTTGCGGCTGTTGAAATCCAAAACGGCTCAAATATTGCGTTGAAAACACTTTTTATTGGAGCACTTGTGAATGCTACTGGGAATGTATAGTTCGTTTATTTCAGCCAATAGCAACTGAAACAACAATGGTATTAGTACACTGTTAGATATTAGAAAAATCAATTTGAAAAATCAAATTGAATTTTTAAGTGATTTAATCGAGGAATTAAACTTGGCATTTAAATTTGTTTGCATATCAAAATGAGTTAGCTTAAAGGTCAGTGCTTTTGGTTCTAACAAGAAATCATTTCATTGAGTTTCGAAATGAAAAACAAGGCAAGATATTGGCATTAGTTTTTCCAAGTGCAGTGGCAGCATACAGCAGCAGTTGCTGAATAAATTATGTTAATGAGTTGGGAGCCAGCAGGGGCTTTCGTGGGGCGGCTAAAAACTCAGGGGAATTGTGTTTCATAATTTCATTTTGCCGCTGCTTTTTCCGTTTGTTTCATATTTCCACTTTGCTTGACTCTATTTCATCTAGCCGCCCATTTAACCCACTACTCTTGCACTACAAAAGCGGTAAAAATAATAGGACTGTTAATGTTGGAAATCAGTTTACAAGATGTTTTAGTTTGTAAAACACTGTAGTACAAATTTTGTGGCTTTATTACCAATAACTCATCTTATAACTTATAAATTTCAATTATTAAATAATAGAAAAACTTGCAATTTCTTTATAATAAAACCGAAACTAAACCGAATCCTATTTTTCTGACTGCATTTGTAAATGCGATAAAGTTTCATTGTTCTGAAATCTTAAAATTGTGCTCGATCGGAGTGCGTCTTTTGGCTGATTGAAGAAATCGTGGAAATTCTTATCGTAATGCCCTCTTGTATTTCCCCCTCAGGGTTTCTATTTTCCTCTTCCTGCCACTGTGCATTGCGGTTATTGTAGTGCTCTATCAGAGTTCCACTGTATTTTCCACTTGGCGATAAAAAGGGAAATTGAGTTCGAGTCGGGGCGACACTTGGGAGTTACATTATTACATTAGCATTACCACTAATTGTGGCAAGCAGACAGGTAAATGCATTTTGAAATTACTACCGGCATACAGTGGTAGCTCGATAAGGGAAATGTTTAAACTATGGCTTGGTCTACATAACAGCTAAAAAAATATTAGAGAAAAGGGAAAACTTATTTAAGGTTTAAGGTCTTGCGAGCAAAAAACTGAAAGATAAATGAAAATATCAAAAAATAATATTGCTATATAGTTATTGAATTTCCTAACAATTACCATCTAATCCAATGCCTACTGTAGCTGACGTCACACCATTGCCAAGGGCTCAATTGCAGTGCGTCGGAACGAGATAGCCAATGAGTAAACAATTCAAATTGGGTTAATGAGAGTTGGCCAACTCAGGGCTTGGTTCTATAAGTGTGTATGTATGTATGTGTTCGTGTGTATCTGTGTACTATACAAGTGGGTGGTGTTCGTGGGCGTGGCATTCATGAATTTTTGATGATTGGGCCTTAAATTACATTGGGGACAAAATGCGGAGCACAGCGACTGGCTGTGATATTAGGAAAGATTCTCAAACGGGTTAGTTGCTTATTAATTCACAAATTATATTCCAAAAATCGTGATCAAAGGCTATCAAGTAGATAACTAAACAAAGCCTGCTTCACAAATATAAAAAAGATATTAATAAAAATGTATAAAATAGAACCAGATAAATGTCAAACAAAGATATGTGACTTTTCCCTCTACTCTCTAATCTGCTGGAGTCTGTGGCATGGCGGAATGTGCCTTATAACCATGGCTGCCACTGTACCGAATGGGGCATTTGGCTCGAGGGCGTGACTCGAGATGCATTAAAAAATGCAAATGCAAATGCTAAGAAATGCAGATGCAAATTGCAAAGTATGTGTGCGTGCGCAAATTAGCAAGCCAACAAATGAACTCCGCTAAATGCTGTCGTGCCCGGCGGTGGTCACCCATGTATTATTCATTTTGTCCGGCAAAAAAAAAACACAAAACTAAAAAAAAAACAAACAAAAATCGGGAAACAAAACAAAATAAAACCAAATCGAATAAAAAAATAAAAAAAACAGCGAATGAGCAAAATTGTGATTTGTTCGAAACTCTGTCATTAGCTAAAGCATTCACCATCAGGTTTCTGACTAATCGCCTGGTACAGTGGGGTCCATTTAAATTGGTCATACGCACGATACTAGATGCGAGTGAAAAAGAAGAGGATGTGGAACAGATGGCACTGCGGTCGTCGTGGCAGTTAAATATATTAAACAAGCCGCAGAGATAAAATAAAAAATAACATTGCAATGAGGCACGTTCTTTTTCACGAATTTCCAATGCTCTCTTTTGTAAAGAATATAAGTTGTTTAAAGTTCAAATTAAGATGCTAAACTGGTTTAGAAAAGATATATATATTTACCATACAGAATTCGGTCAAAGATACATTTTCGAAAAGCATAGTGAAAGGGAGAGGTAAACAAGTTTTTGGAATATATTTAAGGCCCATTTGAAATGCCAAGATGAGTCAGAAAGAGTCTTACCTGTGCGACAAAGCGAATGTTTGGCATTAAATACCCAGAAAATAATCGGAAATAGCGATGGTGTTTTTATATTTTCCATCTGTGGGTTGTGCCACCGTCTACTAACGGTTGTGTGCATATATAATGCTAAAGCCATGAGTCGGCTTGGAGTTTTTTTTTCTTTATAATATTTCTTAGCAAGTCTCATGAAAGCCGCCGACTGCGAACAACAAGAAGCAGTAGAAGAAGGCGAAATGTGAAGAACTTTTTATGAATGAATTAGACTGGAAATAGTGCAGAAATATCTACCAGCACACATATATGCTGGCCATATACATATGCTCATGTATATATCCATTTTTATATGCCTCTGCACTCGAGCTTAAGGCTGTAGAAACTTGAGAGGTCTTAGAACCCTCAGTGGGCGTTAATAATTAAGGGGCCAGCTAGCTCATAGACCATGCAAAAAATTATATATATATAATTTTTTAGCCTCTGTGTCATGGAGCGGTTTCAATCATTTAAGCTGGAAAACTTTATTTGCTTTTGTTTTTCGTTTTCCGTCTTATTAAGATCCATTAACTAGCTTTCAGAGGGCTATCTTTTGAATGGCCTGGCTAGCAGTATGTTAACATCTGCTAACAGACTGTAACAACAATTAGTTATCGTTATTCTCTCGATTATATATATACACTTGTCTGCTGGCATTATTTTTGCTCGATTTGTTGCTGTCGCAATTATCTTTGCCTCGAGTTGATAGCGTCAGTGGAACAATGTTACTGAATTGCCAATTCAGCACAAAAACAAAAACAAAGAGACAAAGAGAGACAAAGTACAGTGGTATCTAGATAAAGATGAAGTTTAAAATAAATATAGTTTTATATCTTTTTCTAGTTTGGTTTTGTTGGTTAAACTGAGAAATCATCACAAATTGCCAGAAATAGATTCTTATTAACCCTTAAAAGTTGTAAAACTTTGTAATGCTTTCTATTATTAACATAAATATATATATCTAAGATAATAATTTAATAAAATTCAAATCATTAAATAGCTTTGTAAATATTAATAGAAATAAAACTTAACTACATATTTTTGTCACATAAATTTCGGCAGCCTAAAAGTATGAAAACTTTAGTGGGCAGTCAATTTATCGACACACATACTTATCGATTTTCATTGATCGGAAATCAGGTTAAATTTGCTCGTGTTTCACTTTTGTGACGTCAACAAAAACTTTTGACAGCAAGTGTCCCCAATTTTCTTTTCCTATTTTTCATTCCACGATATAAACGAAGTAACGTCTGGCCTAAAAGTATACCCCGAAATCGTAGATATTTCTAACACCTTAAGTGCCCTATGTATGTGTGTGTGTGTGTGGATTGATAAGAGGTAAAGGTGTTATCAATGGATCCACAGTAGACGCGTCTACATAAGCGGTTATGAACCAAATATATTAATGGAAACCTCTCTGGTACACTGACTATCAGCCATACCCTTTTTGTCACTGGCTCTATCTTCGATTTTATTACCATTTTCGAATGTCATTTTATATAAAACGTTTTATTCGATCAGCTTGTTTGAGTACCTGTCAAAGATAATCCCAAGTCTGATGTGGAGGGAGAGAAAAATGAAAAGTTAGTACTGAAAATATATCTGTAGAAGCTTTTCCTTTGGAAAACTTTGTTATTTATGCAGTAAACTATGATCTCTCGTTGAACTTTGTTTATGATAACACCTATCACTATCATTACCATACAAATATAGTTTCTAGGTGTTAATTTTCCATTCTGCTGGGTAATCGTAATCCCTTGCAAGCGGTATTTATTAATTTATTTTTTATTCAGGGTTAATCTTGGCCAATCGGTGTTTGTATTAACACAATTATGAAGTCCCCACTTGAACATCGACCAGGTGCGATTCCATTTGCCTTCGTGTAGGTGATTTGAAGGCCCCTCAAGGTCCCAGTTTGTAGTTGTTGTTGTTGTTTTTCTGATATCGATAAAGATCGGCATGCAACCGGATGAGCGAAGACCGCGGATTCGCCACCTTTTTTTTTATTGTATGTTTGTGGATTTGCAAAAGCTTATTTTTGGTTTAACAAAGTTAAAAAAAAGAAACAAGTAAGAAAATCGTTTCCACGGCAACAAAACACCTGCCAAATACCAAGTAGCACTTGTACCCTCATAATCTCTGGCCACCGTCTTTTTATAACATTTATTTGTTTTATTCGTCTACGTAAGGGTCCTTATAATAACTAACACTATCGACCGATTAGGAAAAAAAAGAAAAGAAATGTTATTAGAAACCAACTTAGGCAACTACTTAAGTGCATAATGTGAAGTTTTTTGTGTTTTTTGTGCTTTTTGATACATGGGCGGATGGAAAACTTACAGATTGCGATTCAGAACTATGAGAATGGGTGATTTGACTAACAATAGAAACAGAGATAACAGCATTTAGATGAATTTTAGTAGCTAATAATGTCTATTGAAAAATAGTTCTTAACTTATATAGAAAGAGTATGATTTCTATAGAAAGAAGGTCTGAAGAATGTCTATGGATTAGCAAGGACAGCTCAAACTTGCATTTAAAATATGATTTAACAGTTTTTTAAGAATATTTTTTAATTCAGTAAAAGAGCTTCCTACAAAAATAACTGGTTATAAACTACAAAAAAAGAAGCGACATTCACTGAATGTAGTTAGTTTAACAATTAGTTTAGGCCAATGGATAAGATCACTACTACTGACCACTGGTGGTCATCACATTGATCAGGCCGGGCATAACTTCCGCCTGAATGGGTCCATAATCCACCCGTTCGCCATCCACAACCAGAATGCCATCAGAACTGTTAGGTTCGATACGGAATGCCTGGCAGGCCACCACTTTAATATAGGGATCCTCACCGATGGGCAGATGGGTGCCAGTATTCAGGCTTAGCATGAAATTGAGCAACTGATGGCGACTCACGCCACTTCGGATGATTACCAGGTAGATAAGGCCATCGTCTAGACGGGATTCTGGGGCAAAGAACACGTCGGAGGAGAGATGAGTAGTGTAGGCGGCATGGACCATCACAAAGTCACCATCCTCGCAGACCCAGCCATCGGTACCTTGAAGCGGCACCTGCAGTCCCGGAATCGTACCCGTTGGTACCTTCTCCGTAAACTCCGCATTGGCTGCCTCGATGCGCTGACTTAAACTCATTCGACTGCGATTGGAACGCAGACTTGGTCCTCCCAGAGAGTAATATGCCGTTCTGCGGGACATGGCCGAGTGCCAGCTGTCGACGTGCTGTCGATAAACCGAACGATCCAGGGATATAGCATCGGCAAACTGTTCTCCATCCGGATCCGCCTCATCTTCCTCGGGTAAATCCCGAAACTCGCCAGCATTCAGTGGCAGTGAGGAGCGTATTGATGATGATGGCATCTTCTCCCCTTGTGGCATCTCTCGAGCTTCTTTGGCTGTCTCCACGGGTGGCTCCTGATCTTTCCTGCTCTTGGGCAGTAGGTAAGACACCCTGCCCTTGTAGGTCCTCAGTGTGATTAACCGCTTGATGGCCCACAGTGTAAATCTCTGTGCTCCGATCGATCTCAGCCGCTCACTTTCTATATCGATATCGGCTATTAAGCCCCAACCCACCGACAGAAAGGAGTACATCACAAAGTGCTTATCCCTAGGCGCCAGCTCCACTCTAACCACATCCATGGGTGTACTTTTGCCGGCTATGCAAGTCAAGGTGGCATGGAGTATGGGCTTGGGTTCATAGGGTTCGTTGCAATGATGGGCCACACTCTTGGCCAGACCATTGCCAGAGCCGCATGGTATGATGCCAAGTGGCAATTCCCTGCAAGCTCTGCGCCAATCCATGCGTTCCATAAGGCCATTCAATACTTCGTAAAACAGGCCATCGCCGGAGGCCACAACAATGCCAGAATAGCGTTCCAGGAGATCCTTCCTGGTTCGCACAAACTCCTTGGCATACTGTGGATGAGTGGTGATCTGTAGATCATATTGAGCCTCGGCTTCTGTCAGCAAGGGGGCAACTTGTTTCTGGAACAGCTCACGTCCCTTCCCCGAACCCGACTTGGGATTCAGCAAGATGAGCAATTGCTTGCCACAATCGGCGGGTGAAGCACTGCCATTGCCACGCTTGTGCTTACGAATCGTGTGATGCCACTGCTCTGCGGTCTGTAGATTGACACTATAGTCATTGCTCGATCGGAATCGTAGAATCCTGAGGGTTTGAACTCGTCTCAGTGGTTTTTCCTTCTTCAAATACGCATAGATGTACAGATAGGCGCTATTGTCGCTATCTGGTTCGGGTTCCGTCTCCTGACCCGGGACATTTGGATTCCGGCAGGAGTTGAGACCACCTCTGGCTCTCTTTTTCAAGCGTGGTCCATACCGCGACCCAATGATATCATCAATCCTTATCAACTGCTCGTTGATATGATCATCTTCGTCCGTTTCACGACGCAGGTAAACTCCTTCCGGGCAAAGTTTAACCTGGATTTTAATGCTCTGCTTGCGACGGCTGTTGTCCACGAAGAAGATCTCGCTGAGTTCGGTGGTCGTGCCAGCGCCCATTTCCGTATCCGAAGTGGGCGTGGAGGGTTCCTGCTGCTGTCCACCATTACCCAGCAGATCGTCTGCTGTGTTGGCCGTCATGTTAGCTCGTTTTTTCCCAGCGCTTCTTTTTGACCTTGTCGTTGTCGTCTTCACATGCAAAAAATAAAAAGACACAAAAACAAAAAATAAAAGAAATTTGCGAAAAAAATGTATAATAATTGCCAACTTGAAAACTCGTTTATTTCGGTGTTTCTTTTTTTGTATTTTTGTTACTAATATTATTGCGTTGGCTTTTACTATTATTAGTTTGGTCTCATCTATGCCAAATTGGAGTTTGAAAACTGGTTTTCGTCTTAGTAAATTATATACAATTATTTCTATTTGCTTTCGATGTGTGTCGAAAATTTCAAAGCTTGGCGTGCGATTTCACTTCAAGGCAAAAATGAAATAAATAAAAACTTTTCCATTTGCGTTATTTAAGTCGTATTAAACCCGTTAATGATTGAGTTCCTTTCTTAGAATTTTGCCGAATTCGTTTTCTTTGTTTTGTCAATTTCTTTGTTTTACTCAGTTTTTGAGAACAAAAAATAAAAAACAAGACAATGATAAACGAAATATTTTTAAGCTGTTGTTAGTGTTGTAAGCGTTGGTTTATTGCTCATAGCTTAGGAAAGTTTCTCAGTCACTTTTAGCTTGTTATCAGCAGCCACAGAAAACATATGTTCCATTTTTTTTTTATTACTTTGTAAGTCATCTAGAATTTTATTGGTTATTAATTGCTGGAATATGTCGACTACTTGTTGTGGTGTTTTTAAAATTAAATTTGTATTTGTCATAAAAATTAAGTTTATGGCCTTTTAAGAACATAGTTTGATTATTATATTTAGTAATTATTAGTTAGTCGTTCTTGTTATGATTAAATTAAGAGTTATTTTGTTGTTTTTTTTTTTCTCTTGATAACTCTGCTCGTCATTGCCGATTAATATTTACTATTTTTGTTTGGCATTACATTTAATTGTTTGTCCACATGCGATCGTCGCTGTTCACCACTGTTAAGTCTGCGTTATAAATTTATATGAAAAGATATAGGTTTATATAGTACGATCCGATACGATCCAATCCGATCCGGGTTGCGATCGCTTCCTGTGCGCTTGACACGACAATTCGTACTGAAACTCTGAATCGCGAGGGTGAACTAACCTTATTTTCAATGGAGATTTGGTTTTACGATTGCACTGTTGTTGTTGGTGTTGTTGCTGTTGCTGGTTTTGCTTTTGGTTTTGACTTTGCTTTTACTTTCTCACATACACAAAGCCAGCAGCAACAACACCCCACACACACACACTTGCTATTTCTTTCTGTACTCTTTCGTATGTATTTTCATGTCGAAATCTAATCAACACGTATCGTATCGATGAGATATTACCGTTCGTTGGCTGGTTGGCTGCCTTTGCCAGTTGTCTTTATCTTTGTGCCACCTTTTTCTGCTTTTATTTTGGTGTTTACTTGTATTTGATTTACTTTTTATGCTGAGTTTCGCTCAGTGTAGGACTGCAATTGAACAATTTGCCTTTGACTTTGGAACGAGAGCTTTTTGGCATTGCCTTTCGTTAAATGTGTGAGAATATTGCATTCTTTCATTCTCTGGAGTACAGTGGGTAGTCGATAAGATGGATTGTGTGTTGGTAAAAGAAAAAAGTGAATATTTATGAATTATAATAATAATATTAAAATATATTATAGAGAAGGCTAAAAAGGCTTAGGAATTCTATTATTTTCTCTAAAGAGTATAGATATTAGTTCACACTTTCGTATGCCCACTGTAATGCTAGCCTTCTGCATGCAATAAAAATGTAAATTTCGAATATGAAAAGCCCAACTATAGGAAGCACTGTACACATGCAATGCCCAATGTACCGACAATGCAATTGTTTGCTTACATCGACATTAAAACGCCACTTAACCCCATCAGTAGTGGTCGTAACAGTGTGTGTTTTCTATTGTTTTAATCGATCATTTCGGGGTGGGATAAGTGAGTAATAAAACAGTGGGTAGGCATGTGGTATGGGGGATATATTGCGGCACCTGTTGCGTATACGTCATGTTGGTCTTCAGGTCTTATCGCCCAACAACATGTGCCCTAATGATAGTGATTCATTTGATCACAATTCGCACGAAAATGTCACATTTAATACTCACACTCCCCGCATAAATGATGTTTGGCCAAGAAATCAAACCCGAAAGTAAGCATTTCAGCAGAATCATAAGGCAGGTGTTTGCTTGGGTTCAACTTGATATGGCTTGTCAGTTTACGGTTTTAAGGGCTTGCCATAAATAAATCGCAATTTCTTGAGAATAATCAAATTCTGATGGCAGGTGCACAGAGTCTATACAGCTCTTCTGTTTTGGCTTTGAAACTGCGAACGCGTTTGTTGATATCAGTAAACCAAATAAAGATTGCAAGGCAGTGGTCATTCTTGGTCAAATATGTATATATTACAGTGGTTACTCGGAAAGTGTTAAAGTGTTAATTATCTCAAAATTTGTTTACAAATTTCAAGTCTTTGTGTCATTGTTTACAAGTTTTTTTTATCTGAAATTAAGGAAATGTTTTATTTTTACAATATTATCTGGCAAATTAGTAAGTAATGTACATATATACTAGCTTTTATTGCCTTTTTAGGCTAAAAAATATTATTTCTGAATCACAAATGAATGCTCTTATTAGCTCTTCTTCTTTGATACAAATTTGGGCTAAAAAAAAACCCCTAAAAATTCCAAATAATAACTTAATAATATTTCCTAAGCTCACACCAAACCCTAACTTTTAAAAAAGCCTTTAAAATGGCCAATAAAAATTTGGTTTTTTCTACTTCTACTTAAACACACCTAAGAGCCCATCAAGTATACGCAGTGTTGACGCAAGAGACTTACCTACCTGCGTTTTACTGTAGTTAAATCGAGAGATACGCCTTGTAAAATACGCCTTGTAGACACGCCAAAATGGAATTTTTAATGGATTTTAAACGCTGTTTCTGACTGATTCATGAAAGGTTTCTGGCGTTCGCACCTAAAGTGAATCAGACCATTAAGGCAAGACCAAACAGCCGAGCTCTTTGTTTAATTATAACTCGATTATTGGTCTTAAAAACTTTGATTTATCATTTGAAAAAAAAAGGGAGCCACTCAAAAGCTTACCACTTACACTGTACCTATATATATGTCTATATATCTATATCTATATCTGTATAAAGACAAACATATGAATGCACTTGCTCACGAAAAGCCGTATATTCCATTGGCTTGTTTATCGTTTCCTGACCTACATATCTGTTTGAATTTACTTTGCCTTTCCATTGTATTGAGAGCGGCCAGAGCAGGAGCCACTTTCTGGTAGAGGGGAGCAGGGGGTGGGGGGCATTGTCTGGCCAGAGGAATCCATTAGATAATGGCCAGACGTAGCAGACACACAAACCCAAAGGCGGCTCAGAGTGCCTCCAGATATAGACAGCTGTTTCAGATGGGGTTAATGCCAGCTGATGGACTACAAGTGTATCCATTAAGCGAATGTGTAAAATGGAAATTAAACTACTAATGGGGGGGATAATTACAAAGTTTCTTAAGTATTTAAACTTAAAATGAATAGTTTAACTATTTTTTTTGTTTTATTTTCACAACTCACTAAGTGCAGTCTGGTTACCCAAAGTAATCTTTGGAAAACGAAAGTGATATTTTTATAGATGACAGCCTTGCTTATCAGCAAGAAAGTTAAATTTTGATCCGTTTAGATAAGATCATTCTAGGTGTCAGAATCATATATGTATGTGCCTTTTGAGGGAATAAAAGTTGCTAGAATGTAATGTTAGGAAATCAATTTTTCACTTTTCCTACAATCAGTAAAGTTGGATTATTGGAAAAATCAACTTTAGATTATTAGGAAACTGATAAAAAGTAAGAACATACCGCAGTGTTTTACTGCATTGAAATCAAACTGATTGATTGGTTAAATTAAATCCAAATACGGAATGTGAAACTTATCAGTAAAAGAGAAGCCTGAGACTGGCTGACGAACAGCAAGGCTAAATTATTAACAATCTAATAAAAACAATATTGCGTCTTCTATTGCTTTCTTCCCGTGCCCAACAATCTATTCCTCTCCAAATTGATAACTTCTTTGTTTTTATTTTCATTTTTTTTTTTTTTTTTTTTAACAAGTTTGAACTTCCTTTTGGATTTATTTTGTTTTTTTCCCCAGAGAGAGAGACAGGCAGAGGCAGAGGCAGAGAGCTAGAAAAGTCAGAAAGTGTTGATAAAAAATGTATGGGGTTCTCTTTGGTTTTGGTTTTTAGTTTACAAATACAGTAAGATCACAGTAATCATGTGCAGTTGAAGTGTTTTAAATAAGTTGAAGAAATTCGAATTTTTCAAATGATTTTTAGAGTGAAAAATTTTTGAGTTTGTTAAAATATTTTAATTAAAAAAGATCAAGAAGGTTTTCAAAACTTGTGAATGGAAATATAACTCCAAATTAAACCTATAAATTCTAGATTTTTATTAGTTCTCATAATTACCTACAAATCCCTTACTTTTCTATGGTTTCCAGTTAGTTTTTTATGGTTAATGAGAGTGAAAAAGAAGAAAGTTAAACTTGATCTAGTAAAGTTGAGTATACCCGTTGGGAAGAAATTGAGGGCCAAGGCAATCAGCAGAAAGCCCTGACAGCTTTTTCCATTGTTCGGTTGCAGGTCCGCCCCCTCGCCGCCCCCCTTTATAAGCACGGGTTTTGTAGGGCGCACGAATAATAAACAAAACAAGAGAAAAACAAAAACACAGAGGCTGGCAAACAGACTGAAATACTTTGCACTCGCTTCTATTTGTTTTAGATATATATGTACTATATACAGATATATATATTTTGTAGTATTTCCATTATGTGGCACATGCCAGATCTCGATGGGGAGTTCATTTCACTGGTCCCTCGAATTCCGGTAACTTCAGTTTCGCTATCAACCATTGAAGTCTCTTAGTTAATGTTCTACTAACTGATAAGTTTTAAACTCTATTTCTTACAGTGTCTGCGAATTGGGAGCATCATGTGGCGGTTTTAGAAGAACTGCCAAAGGACTAAAAACACTGCTTATTGAGAGGAATATTAGAACAAGATCTTGTTGTTGGCAAGGTTAAGCTTAGAGGGCCTGAAGATCCAGACGAGAAGAAGAGTATAGACTGAGGAAACGGAGCCGCGTCGTCGTTCTGCGTCAGAAGATGACCCTGACCACAACGACCACTGCCTCATCAGCCGAGAGCCAAGCGAAAATGGATGTGGTGAAGGGCGGAGCACTACCCGGTGAAGAGAATCTGCCCACCTCCGAGATGGATCTGCTGGCCAAGCTGGAGGCGGCCAACAAGCTCATCGAGAGCGATGCCAAGTCCCTTAACTCTCTCCACTCCACGCACAGTCGCAAGAACTCGGACACGAGTCAGATTAGCCTAACGTCGAGTAAGTATTAGTTTAGGTTTTAGGTTTACTTTTTAGGTAGATTTTCTTATTAGATTCCCACATTATCGAATTGATAAAAGCAACCCACAAACTAAATTTCATAATATATAGAGTTAACATAAACAAAATCGCCGTGTAATCATTCTATAGCAAAATCCACTTTAAGAGATATTATCGATAGGGGATTTCATGTGATAACTAAGTAAATGCTGACTGCTGGCAGTGACTAATATTAAATCAGTTTCTGACCAAAATCGATGACTAAAACAACGCGCAGCTCAAAAATAGATAAATAAATTTGATTTCAGTTCGTGAAGAAAGAGTTGTTATGCCTTATTGGGGTAGTTCTCGTTTTTGACAAAAGTTAAATGGGTAACTAACTGATATGGTTTTCCTTACAGGTGGAAACTCGGTGGCCGAAGAGGACATCTGGACGACGTGGGCCACCATCCTGAATGACTGGGAGGGAGCTCTCAAGCGAAAGAATCCCTGCGTCAATGAGCTAGTGCGTCGTGGTATTCCCCATCACTTCCGAGCGATCGTCTGGCAGCAGCTGAGTGGAGCGGCCGAGGCGGACAAGAAGCAGTATGCGGAGTACATTAAGGCCACGAGTGCCTGCGAGAAGGTGATCAGGCGGGACATTGCCCGTACGTATCCCGAGGTGGAGTTCTTCAAGGAGAAGGATGGTCCCGGGCAGGAGGCACTCTTCAATGTGATCAAGGCATATTCCTTGCACGATCGAGAGGTTGGCTATTGCCAGGGTTCGGGCTTCATTGTGGGTCTGCTGCTGATGCAAATGCCCGAGGAGGAGGCCTTCGCCGTGCTCGTGCAGATCATGCAACAGCATCGAATGCGTCACATGTTCAAGCCCTCCATGTCGGAGCTGGGCCTGTGCATGTACCAGCTGGAGAATCTGGTGCAGGAGCAGATACCCGACATGCACATTCACTTCCAGCAGCAGGGCTTCCAAACGACCATGTACGCCTCCAGTTGGTTCCTCACCCTGTACACGACCACTCTGAATGTCAATCTAAGTTGTCGCATCATGGACGTCTTCCTCAGCGAGGGCATGGAGTTCATATTCAAGGTAGCTCTGGCCCTGCTTCTCACTGGGAAGGAAACGCTGCTCTGCCTGGACATGGAGGCCATGCTTAAGTTCTTCCAAAAGGAGCTGCCCGGTCGTGTGGAGGCCGATGTCGAGGGCTTCTTTAATTTGGCCTACTCCCTTAAGCTGAATACCAAGCGGATGAAGAAGATGGAGAAGGAGTACCAGGACCTCAAGAAGAAGGAGCAGGAGGAGATGGCTGAGCTGCGGCGACTGAGACGCGAGAACTGCCTGCTGAAGCAGCGGAATGAGCTGCTGGAGGCTGAGAGCGCTGAACTGGCCGATCGCCTGGTGCGTGGCCAGGTGTCCAGAGCTGAGGAGGAGGAAACTAGGTGAGGAAGGGGGATATGAAAGCCTATTTAAGGGGTTTTCCTTGGAGGAACTTAGCTGTGATTAGCTTATTTTCAAAACTCATTCAATGCAGTGACTATTTTAGGGAATTTTTTGAACTAAAAAACAACTTTAATGACTTTCTGATACTTTGTTTTTTCAAAAAACATTTAAAAACATAAAAATAACAAAGATAAAAGGCTATCTTCTGTATAAAAAATAACTTTAATGACGTCTAGAACTTATTTTTCCAATTTAAATATTTTTAGAATGTAAAATTTTTAAGAAATTCCAACTTAATCAGGCTTACTAATTGACAGTATCTAACGTCTTACTAATGGGAGATTTCTGAAACTTATTTTTCAGCTATGCCATTCAAACCGAGCTGATGCAGCTGCGGCGCTCTTACTTGGAGGTTTCCCACCAGCTGGAAAATGCCAATGAGGAGGTGCGCGGCTTGAGTCTGCGGCTGCAGGAGAATGTGAGTATAGATTTAGTGTGACCAAAGTCCATTAACAATCAAAGAAGCCCCTGTCTCGGTCATTTGTCCTGTAACTAAAACGGAATATGTTGCTAATCTTCTGTATTCTTTTCTATTTTATTTGATTTCTTATGGTTGTGGTGCTTCAAATTCAATACACACAAAAAATGTTCGCTTAAATCCGAAAAAAAACAAAAACAAAATCAATTTTCAAATCACAAACAGAATGTATCCATCGACAGCGTAAGTATCTTATAGGTTGCTCACGCAACTCAGCTTAGTAGTTTGAATCAAAGCAATGCCGTTCGGTTGATTTTTGCTTCTTGCATGTTTATGGTTTTGACGTAAAAATACATAAAAAAAAACAGAAAATAGAAAACCTAAATTTGTATCTTTAACCAGTAAGCCCAGAAATTGCTATAACCTATTGATTTTTGGCTTCTAAATATGCTAATCAGATTAAGTTGCTGTCTGCGTATGTAAAGAAGTCTAACCTAGGATAAGTACACCCATGTAGACGCATTCGTTTCATGGCTAACAACCTAACACACTCTGCATGCCCTAAACAAGTTAAGAATATTCGTAGGAACACCTTAAACTAATCTCGTTTCTTAACCCACATTCAGAACAACTCCCGGCAGTCGTCCATTGACGAGCTCTGCATGAAGGAGGAGGCTCTGAAGCAGCGCGACGAGATGGTCTCGTGTCTCCTAGAGGAGCTGGTGAAAGTACGCCAAGGTCTGGCCGAAAGTGAGGATCAGATTAGGAATCTCAAGGCCAAGGTGGAGGAGCTGGAGGAGGATAAGAAGACGCTGCGGGAGACGACGCCCGACAATTCAGTGGCCCATCTGCAGGACGAACTGATTGCTAGCAAACTTCGCGAGGCCGAGGCCTCACTCTCGCTCAAGGATCTCAAGCAGCGGGTGCAGGAGCTGAGTAGCCAGTGGCAGCGTCAGCTGGCCGAGAATCAGCGCAGCGAAAGTGAACGCACCACCAATGCTGTGGATTCCACACCCAAAAAGCTGCTGACCAACTTCTTTGACAGCTCGAAGAGTAGTGAGCATACCCAGAAGCTGGAGGAAGAGCTGATGACCACACGCATTCGGGAAATGGAAACGTTGACTGAGCTCAAGGAGCTAAGACTTAAGGTCATGGAGCTGGAGACACAGGTTCAGGTGTCCACCAATCAGTTGAGGCGGCAGGATGAGGAGCACAAGAAGCTCAAGGAGGAACTCGAGATGGCCGTGACCAGGGAGAAGGATATGTCGAACAAGGCGCGTGAGCAGCAGCACAGGTTCGTCTAGATTACTTAACTTGGTTACCCGTTTATATAATCCAAAACTAAAACCTTTTTCATAGATACTCCGATCTGGAATCTCGCATGAAGGATGAGCTGATGAATGTGAAAATCAAATTTACCGAGCAAAGCCAAACGGTGGCTGAACTGAAACAGGAAATTTCCCGACTAGAGACCAAGGTTAGAACTTCATTTTCCCAACCATTCCAACCCACTTTAAATCCTTTTCCTTTCCATTCACAGAACTCGGAGATGCTCGCCGAGGGTGAACTGCGCGCCAATCTGGATGACTCGGATAAGGTGCGCGACCTGCAGGACAGGCTGGCCGACATGAAGGCGGAGGTGAGCCAGACTGAAACAGTCCAGTTGCCCAGAGCATTTGCCACTAATCCCTCACTGCTTTTGGTTTCGGTTTCGTTTGTTTTTTGTTTTTCGTTTTTAAGTTCATTCAAATGCCAGCAGCAGCCGACATTCAATAACATTCTACACCCCAGCCACCCTACACCCCACTCACTCTTAAGCTGACTTAACCAAAGGCCAGATCCGAGTCATATTACCAATCTGGAGGAGCACGCTATAGCCTCCTGCAGGCGATTCTCACACCTTGAATTCTGTTTTGCTTGCCAGCTGAAAGTTGAGGGCAAAGCTGTTTGGTTTAGAAATGGAATTTAGCAGGAGGTTTCCTTGAATTTTGGGTTATCACAAAGTCAAAGAAGTCTCTTGCTAAAAAAGATATCTGCAACCTTTCAAAATCTTCAGATTTGCCTTGCAAGTTTCGAAAGTTTTATAAGTTTTGCTAGGCTGTGCAGTATAAACTTTTTGTTTTTGTTTGATTTTGATTTTTTGTGTTGATTTTCGAAACCCAAACCCATCTGCTGTAAGCCAAGATAATAATCTTGTATTTCTCATTGAATTTCTTTCTCACAAAAACAATGCCTTTGTTGGTTTCGCTGTTTAGTATCCCACGCCAATAACCAGCCCCGACACTGAGCCGTGGAAATGGATAAGCTAAACTAATTCTTAACACAAACTGAAAAACTGAAAATGAAAACCAAAACCAATTGAATGAAAAAAACGAAACTTAACGAGCAAAATTACTAAAACAAAAGAAAAAAAAACTAAAAATTAAACAAAAAAAAAAAGAAGATATTTAAAAGGCAAATTAGCGAAACCCAATTTGAAGACACAATTTATCCTCTAATCTCTCTCAAAGTACACAAAATCCCGAAACAAAAACCAAACTCAAGCAGCAGGCCAAGCTACCAACATACCCAGGTCTCTATGAAACTGCTAAAAAACCATTTCAGTAACTTTAACCTTTGTAGCGTTTGTTGACCTTCCCATAGTTTGCACGTTCTATATGGTCTTGCGAGATCTTTCGTCATAATTGCTATTGAATTTGCTAGTTTTGATATACTCCCAAAAACTGCATGATTCTAGTTTGTTTCTGGGCTGCCAATGTCATGGATATCATTTTTCTATGGTAAAAATGTAGTTTATGAAGTTTAAACAACTTTTATGACTAGCTTTATTTGATTTTTTATAATTATTTATAAATATTTTATAGCTTCTGAGAGGCTTCTTCATGTTTTTCTTACCATATTTACGAAGCTATCAAATATTTTGCCTCTAAATTAGTAGTTTTCTTATTTTTTTCTGATTGAAAATTGTAATTCCTGCATCTAAGATCGATTTGGTTTATATTTTCTAGTCTAAGTATCTAAGTATATCCAAAATTTATCATAGAAATTATTGGAAAGTTCATTTAATAGACCTACCATTAACAAGTGCATATCAATTCCCAACTTATGCAGTCTAGTGTAATTTCCCCTCTCAACTAGCAAAGCTTTTTGCTTTGAGCTTTGAGCTTATACCCCAACCATTTAACCGCTAAACATTCTAGTTCCGATCTAGTAGAACCTCTTTCCTATGCTTTCAGTTTAAGTCAATAATAAGGTCAATGACTCCCCACTGCCATTAGAACTTAGATTGCATCCGCCGTTAGATGTTGCCATGGAAAGTGCCTGATTTTCATCAATCTTCGCTGTTGTTTGTTTTGCATACTTGTAATGACATATTGTGATTGGTGATGACTAGTGATCACTAGTGATCAGTGATCGTTAATCGTTGATCTTGACATGACATCAGTTTGATGCTGTTTTGACACGAGCTCGCGTTGCGACCTTGCTTTGGTTTATTTATTTCGATTTTCTGAATGAAATGCGGGGAGTGTTTTCCTTTTCAGATCGCTGATTTATAGCAATGCATATTTTGTAATATTATTCATTTTCTGCACGCTTGCATGTCCACTTATCTAACAGACATATTCATAGCAGCTAATCGATAAGGTATTTAAGACACGTTCCCAAACACGAACACCTAATCAGATCTATTAGTAAGCGTATCTATGTTTTTCCTTGTTTGTAAATTACTGGGCCAAAACGATTAGGGCGGTGCTTTAAATGGTAGTTACAAGTTATAAAAAAGTTTCAAAGTGTTAAATTTGTATTCTAAAACTGTAAAACTGTTAAACTGTATTGATAATTTTATGTTTTTTAAAGAGCTTAAAAGCCAAACTCTGTAAACAGAATCTTTAACAATCTTTTTTCTCTTTTATAAACTAATAACTGTCTTTTTATAATCACCGCATGACCAAAATTGCTTTGGCCTTGTAATCGTTAAGCTTATTTCTAACTTATATCTTACCTAACTTAAAACTAATGACATCTCTTCGAACCATAGCTGACGGCGTTAAAGAGTCGCGGCAAATTCCCTGGCACCAAGCTGCGCAGCTCGTCGATTCAATCCATAGAATCCACCGAGATTGATTTCAATGATCTGAATATGGTGAGGCGTGGCAGTACAGAGCTATCTACATAACCTAGAGATCGGTCAGATCGGGCATATCCTAACCCATCAACAAGCACAGCCACAGCCACAGCCAGGAAAAAAGCTCAGAGAGTGAGAGTTGGAGGAAGGTGGAAGGTGGAGAGAAACCCAAACAGGACAGTACAGGATACACTCATGTATGATGTATATACATATATGGGGAAAAGAGCTAAAGCTGATATATATATATATATATATATTGGCAGGCCTGTGATCACAAAAAAGGAAAAAAGAGGAAGCGGAAGTGGAAGTAAAAAAGAGGAAAAGAGCAGAAGAGTTGCAATCCCATTACAATATTATTTATGTATAATATTCGTTTAAAGTTTACTATTACTATTATTATTACTATTATTATTACTATTACGATATGGATATTTTATGATAATTATTTTAAACTATTACTATTTTTTTTGGCAATAATTTTATTACTGTTATGTTTTGCTAAATCGAAACACACTCATATTTATTTATTTTAAAACTAATTCCTAATTTGAAACGATATTTTGTGAGAGTATTTTGTATTTTTTTTTCTATTCAAACACCTTTGTATATTATTCGATGGCAACTAATTGGGAGATCGGCACTTGGTTATCCCCTAGATTTATATATATACAAAAATATATATAGCACATATGCAATGCAATGAATTTTATGTAAACCCCCCTTAAAGAAAATATCCTCCCCGAACCTCACTTTTAATGTAAGTTTTAAGCGAATGAAAATTGTTCTTTGGCCAGGCGAGAAGAGTAGGGCAGAAACCTTTTTAAGCTCCCAGTTTTTAAGGTGCCTGGGGAAAACCAATTTGATTTGTATTATGATTTATGATACCCGTAGAATGATATTAACCGTTGTCGGGAATGAATATTTTGTAACGCTCGTAAAGTAAGCTAAACCAATCGAAAAACTAAAACTAAAACCAAGTGCGAAAGACAAAGTAACAAGCGTGGCCAAAAGCAGGGAGAACTGCAAGATGAGAAACTGAAAAAAAAAACACAAAAAACAAAAACAATTAAAAATATATAACTATTTAAAATAGTTTAAAACGATATGTGAAAGAACCATGAGAAGAAAGGGGGTTAACATGCCCCCCCTGTACTCTCTCCGTTTAAGAACGATATTACGATAAACGACTACGATATTCACACACTACTTACGATATTCTACTTAGTTAACCCGTAGCGCTTGTCTATAACTCTCAAAAAGCAGATAATGTATGATTTGTAAGATCTTGGCAGCTTGTCAACTTTCGAATGATGTAATAACTTTCTCCACGATTATTCAGGTTGAACCGTTTTCCATGTGCAATATGTTTTTTTTCATGTATATTATTTTTATATTTTAATTACTTTTTTTTTTGAATATCATTTTGTTAGGTTTGTTACTTACCGTGATTAAGAGCCGATGTTTAGCAATCGATGAACTTAATTTGTGTAATTCCATTGATTTGCTTTTCATGACAAACCGCTAGCAGAGAGAGAGAGTTAAGAAATCCATGTAATATGTTTCGATTAGCGTTTAAGAGATGGCCGAAACGTTGTCACAAAACTTTGTTATGTAAACACTAAGTATATGTAAAGCTTAAGTTTTGTTCCCGACTTTGGCAGACAAACTAGTATATACGAGGCTGCTGGGGGGAGGGCAGTATTAACAATCAGCTGAAGTTAACAGATTTATACAAATTAAAGAAAAACATTCCCAAGAAAGTGAAAATTGAACCAAGAGAGGAGTAAAGGAGTAAAGAGAAACCCCAACAGCCTCGAGTCTTAAGAAGTGTGTTTTGGCAAGTGTAGAGTGTAATTGCGTATTATGTTATTATGGCAAGCGAAGGCACAAATTATACGATATCTAAAAAATAGTTTATACAAAAATTGATACATGGCGAGAGAGGATTATTGTTGGCCAAAGTCTAGACTTGGCAGCGCTCGCATAGTTCGTGTGTGTTAACTGATTGACCAATAAGTGTGGAATTTTTGTGCGAATTACTGATCAAATAATTACCCCCACTTAAGTGACTCATATGAGCATTGGTATAATGAACTCCCCCCGCCCGCCATGTCAGTTCGATTTGATAAATGCGCAAAGACTTGGCCGTTTATCAAGGTGGCAATGACTTTGGCCCAGACAGAAACCAGACAGACGTTTGCGATTTGTTGACCCGCCCGAAACTCCTCCTTTCAAACCAAGTAATTAGCGGGCAAACACTCTCGCAGTATGGCATATATGCTAATATATATATAAACTTAATGCAAATAAATCAAGTTCAGCTTCCATTCAGCAAAGACAGTCTTCAGTGTTCATTTCGATTTGCACTTTTTAATTGCGTTTCTCGTTTCGATTTTTGATTTTTGATTTTTGATTGTTGATCATTGAGCAGAAAACCAACAGCAAACAGCAAACAGAAAACAGCAAACAAAATTCAAATCACAAAGAATGGAAAGTAGTTGAAACAGAAATAGTGTTATATACCTTACATATACAAACAGTATATATATATATATATATCCTTATATATATATATATAACTATATCAATATAACGATAAAACTGAAGAGCAGAGGAAAACTCGCAGGGCAAACACACAAAAGCATGAAAGAAAAAGAAAATTCAACTAAAACTACAAAAATCAATAAACTTAAACGGATATACAAAACGAAATCAAAGTTACAATTTTTAGTATTAAATAAATAAAAATGGAAAATAAAAACCAAACCGATTTTGATATTGGGAATTAATCAGGCAGCTTATCGGCCAAGGAAAAAACTCAACCCCATCAATGAACCTTCGCATTGAACTTCATGGTAATCTACAAATCAGTCTATATGGTAACTATATAGTATAGTATAGGCTATATAGCACGTGCTGATGACATCAGAGAAGGAAAGTATTTCGTTTAACTTTACCTTTAACTTAAAAATCCAAAGGGAAAATCTTAATTTCCAACTTAAGAGATTCTTAAAAGTTACTTTCCTTTTTTATATTGTGTATTTTTTTTTATTTTTTAGTGCATTTACTTAACTAGAGAGTATATGTATGTAGTTTAGGATTAAAGTTAATTATTTAATATCATTAACAAGTAGTGGGGGTAGGGGATTTTCTACTTTGGGGGAGGTCTCAGGGGGTGTTTTTGATACTAGAGCTTTATGTTTTATTCTTTAAAGATGGTGGGGATGTATTTTTTGGGTTCTTGCTCCTCTCTCTCTTGACCATTTTATCTATACTTTTGGTCAACACAAAAAAAATAAACTCACATACTAAAACCTAAATAACAGCAGCTAAAAAAAAAAAGAAAAAAATCTTGGGAAATATCAGTAGTTAGGGCTGCCTTAGGATTCTAGTTCTGGGCTTTGTGGGAAAATACGTTAGGTAAAAACTAAGCCTACGGTAATGCATATAACTTCGCGTTCGGTGTTCGGGATGTTCGTGGGTCAGTGGATCAGTGGATCAGTAGATCAATAGATCAATGGATCAAAGGTGGTTTAACAACAATCTATATAAATCGATAACAACGCTGGAGATATGGGAGACATGCTAGTGCAGCCCAAAATCCAAATCTATTCGTCCAGGCAGATGGTGCGCAAGATGGCCTCCACCACGGAGTACGGGTCACAGTTGGAGCTGGGTCGGCGATCCTCGAAGTAGCCCTTGCCATCATCGTTGACGCCACGGGGAATACGTATGCTGCATCCACGGTTGGCCACACCGGCACTGAAATCGTTGATGGAGCTCGTCTCGTGCTTTCCGGTCAGACGACGGGCATTGTCCTGACCCTGTTTGGGGTCATAGGCGCGAATGTGCCTCTCATGGCACTTTGACAACTTGGCCACGGCCTTCTCAATATCACGAATGCCGCCATCTTCACGCATCGCCTTGGTCGATACATTGGTATGGGCACCAGCGCCGTTCCAATCGCCAGGCATGGGCTTGGGGTCCAGAGTGGACACGATCTGTAAGTATGGAAGATTAATTTTAATATATTTTTCTTATTAACAGTAATAGAACTTACGCCAAACTCCTCAGAGATGCGGTGCAAGAGGAAACGGGCCATCCAGAGGTCATCACCAATGGAGATTCCCACGCAGGGTCCCACCTGGAATTCCCACTGGGCGGGCATCACCTCGGCATTGGTGCCGGACACCTTGATTCCGGCGTACAAGCAAGCGCGGTAATGGGCATCTACAATGTCACGGGCATAGACCTGAAAAAGGTTTGTAAAGAAAAAGGGTAAGTTTTGGGCTCCAAAAATGATCTCTATGAAAATATTAAGTATACGCCACATTGTCTTTTCAGAAACTAACCTTATTGGCACCAACGCCGCAGTAGTAGGGTCCCTGGGGTCCGGGGAAACCGTTCTTGGGCCAGCCAAGTGGATGACCATCAAAGTCAAGGAACGTGTACTCCTGCTCAATGCCAAACCAAGGCTCCTCATCGACACACTTGTTGGCCACCTCCAGGCAGGTCTTGCGCTTGTTGGTCTCTGTGGGAGTGCCATCGAACTTGTAGGTGTCGCACATTACCAGAATGTTGTTGCCGCGACGGAAGGGATCCTTGTAGATGGCCACCGGATACAGGTAAGTGTCCGAGTTCGAACCCTCGGCCTGGTAGCACGAGCTTCCATCGTAGTTCCAAACGGGCAGCTCTGTAATGGTAGAGGAAAATAGTAAAGGGGTTAGTTTATAGGGGTTAATTGGAAAGGGGTGACCTCGTCGCTCACTTAGCATGCGATACCCTCGAATTAAATATAATTGACGGCAATTGGCTGAGCTTCGGATTGGGGTTCAGTTTGAAAATTCACATCTCTTTAATAGAATCAACCCCCCTTGTTTTAGGGACTTAACGATGTTGTAAACAAAATGATGGCTAAGTTTAGAACTTGAAATGAGCAATTTAAGCTATCTATTCTTTAGGTTTATCTGATTTATGAAACACTTTCGGTGCTAAACTAAAACCAACAGAGATCTGTTTAACTTTGTTTGCACTTAAACTTAGATGGATTTACAGCTAACTAAATAGAGTCTCGTTTGGCAAGAAAACATGAGTTGTGGTGTGAAAAAGCCTTGTCAAACTTGAGTTATTGAAAGTAATATAGCTAGCTAATGAGCTAACGTGTGAAAGTTATTGTTTTTTCAACTGAAATAATAAGCTGATAATTATGTTGCCTTCCCTGAAGCCTCTTCCCTGATGTTTTCCTCTATATATATATCTAAACTTATAGCTTATTAAGTTTCCGAATGCAACGCTGGTTTTTCCTACCCAAACTCGCCTTGCATTTTGATGATCCATCAGCAGAAAAAAAGCGGCTTGTAAGTGAGAATAGAATTTGAGATGGATGTTTACGCGGCAACCCGTTTCCCCATCGCCTGTTGTTTATTATAATAAATACTTAATTCTCCTCGTTTGTAAATAATGCTAATGAAAATATATTTCACTTATGCAAATTTCTAAAGCTGAGGAGGGGGGGGAGAACTAGTATGAAAAGGGGGCGGGGTGCTGCTGCCGCTTTGCATTGTTGTAACAGGCGGGGGGTGACCTTGAGCCAGCGTTTTCATTTACAATCTGGTATCTCGTGTTGGTTCTCTATCTCTATAGAGCCCTCCTCTACCCGCCCCGCCCCCTACTGTAGTGTTTTTCGTTTTGTTTTTGAGTCTGTATTGGTGCTCGAGTATCGGTGTGCCACTCGAATTGATAAACAGCTGTAGATTTTTCCACAAACTCACCAAAACAGCCGACTGGTTCTCAACTAGAAATGCCAGTGTGTCACTGTGCCACCAGCACTACAGTTATTAGCCTTGCTCTCCGCCAGTCAATCCACCCCCCGCCCTCCTTCTCACAACCCGTATCAACTAAGACTATCAAATGCTGTTGCTATTTGCTTCCGATTTTGTGTCCTACACAGCGAGAAAAGTGGAACTTGAAGGGTGATGATTGCACTATCAGTCGTTGGAGATTGCAGTTTCTGAGATCATTGATCTTGGAACTTACTACTGGGGGGGTGGGGTTTATATAGTAATTCATAGGCCGATTGATCAGATTTCTTGATCTATGATGGGATAATGACTAATGAATCTCTCTTTTCTCTCAGTGTCGGCCCTTGCCGGCTTGCAAACTGTACTTGCATATCCCTGGACTGCTCTAATGCCACTTGTTTACCAGCTATCTCCCTCTGGCCTGCCCATCCTTGAGGGAAGGCTGGCAAGTAGTGCTTAAAAATGCAATCGGGTTAAAAAGTTTTCAATTACACTTGATTGCAGGTGGTATTTGCCTGCTGCCGAATGTGGGTAGGGGGGATTCCAAGGAATTGATGACAAAATCGATTGTCCCTTATGGAAAGCCGCACGCTTTAACGATTAAATGTCATTTGGCTGGCAATTGTTATCGCTGATCAAATTCACTTTGAACTTGAAATAAGTGTAAGCAAGAGAGAGAGAGAGGAAGAGGTGGTGTGTATATTAGGGTGTGTCAATCAGTCAGGCTTCTTCTTTCTCCAACACCTACGCCCTGCAAGTCCTACCTTCTCCAACGCCCCTCAAATGCACTCAAACTGCAAGGGGGCCAGATAGGCAAGTTAGTGCGCTTCTTAATTAGTAATTGTGCGCATTAAGTCATTTGTTTTTGTTTTCTTTTTTATTGTTTTTTGTTTCTATTTGTGTTGCGCTTTTGCTTTTGCTTTTCAAGTGCAAGTAGAATAATTAAGGTGACAAGTTCGCGTGCTGATCGGGTTTTTGTTTTGCTATTGTTGAGGAAAAGGGGATTTTTCTTGGGCTTAACAGACAAGTAGCTGTCCTTCTCGCACGGCTGATTGCGTTTGCATTTTACCAGTGTAACTTTGTAGAGATTCTAACTTGAATTTGTAAGACTAAGCATTAGATAGATAGGCAATTTGCATTACTCTAATCTTTGATCTTTACAGATAGAAACTTTAATTTGAGAACCATAGAAAGTGATAGCATTAAAGAAACCCCCGGAAATGATTGCAATTATGTGAGTGATAAAGTTTCACGCTTCTCTCAGCAATTAAGACACTCCATAAACCTGTCACAGCTAAAGTTAGAAAGTTTGGAATTAGTTTACAATACCCCCAATATCCCCATGGCAGCCCTAAATGCTTCCTCGTTATATTCCACGGCTAATTGCACATTAAAACGCAATCAATTAACCCGAAGAACACAAAAAGAACGGACGGCCTTTTTATTATTATAAAGAACCAGGCGATTAAATCGCATTATCAGACGCGCGCGAGTTTAGACCATAAACCCAGACCGAAAGCCAGAGCCAGGCACTTCCCAGACGTCCGCCGGCAGAATCGTGCCAAGGCAAAGGTCATCATCCATTGCTGGGCTGCTTGGATTGGGGTTATATAACCCCGTGAGAGGGATCAATAAAAAACCGCAACAGACGAAGCCGTTCATTGCCAGTTTGACGTTTTGGGCGTTTATGGGCTAGATTTTCAGACGCTCATAAAATCGCACAGATCTAGTATAGTATAGTTTACTATATACTATATATATATATATGTCATAAAGCATATATAGCTATTGCGTAGTAATTACTGGCAAATGCGAATTTAAGGCGATTCAAAACTGACAATTTGCCAGCGGAAGATAGGGGATGACAATGTGGGTTTGTATAGGAAATGTGATGGGAAAAACTAGAATTAATAAGTATTAACTTGATAGATAGAAACTTTTGAGTTATAGAGTGGTTGTCGAAGGGCTTTCCCAGTATCTTAAAATCTATTAAAAATGTTTAAATAATTAAGGAAATTTCCCTATGCCTATAACCTGTATATAAACCTTGACTTCTGAATGATTTGTTATATAAAAAAAAGTTGCGAAAAAATATGAAGAAATCTTTTAAAATTAGAAAATTCACTCAATTAGCTTGTAATTTAAGCTAAGCGTGTGCCTGTGTCTCTGGCCTTTGACTAACTTGCCAAAATTAGCACCTGGCGAGACTTATCTTTCTTAGCAGACTTCTTTCTTTGTTCCATTTCTTTTGTTTTGGCAACTTTCTTCGGGTCGTTGCAAATGTCAGACTTTGATTTAAGTTCAATTTGTTTGATTCAGCAAGAGAATCACTTTTAGACTTTAGTTTAACCACCATTTGATAAGATTTATTTGCAATTTGTAATCCGCTTTTCCCGAGATCCCCTTGTTCAAGTTCATTCACACCCGACCTATTAAAATCCCATTACGATTTCCAGCTGGCTAATAAAAGCGACTTGGATCGTCGAAAAGTAGTGATAAATCTAGACGGGGACATTCTAAAGTCTTAAGACACTCCAGATTAGATTACACTTGCAGAAATTTCAAGTATTTCGCACATAAATCAAGTGCGGACACGACCTATGCTGCGATAAGCCAGGAATTACTTAATGCCTACAGCTACTTGATCGAAAATGCTATTTAACTAGCAACTAATCGGGAATTATAATTAATGTTTGCTGTACTTTGATTACTGTATATATTTGCCCTATAAGTTTGTGTCTAATCAAGTTGGCTTTTAGCATCTTTTTAGTTTATAACTTTAAGGTTTATCACTAGTCTAGACTTTCGGTTAGTGTACCTTTGGAATTATGCGACTTTTAATCATAACTACTAATACTTTAATCAGCTTTTGGACGAAAGCAAACAAGGTGTAGGTGCGTGAAACTAGATTTTTCAAGATTTTTTAAATTAATATTTAAAGACACTTTTCACTTTCGATCTTAGGAACATAGTTTGCTTTGGCTTTTCCGGGTTCTATAGTCTACAAAGACTGATTTACATTTTCCAGCAACTTACCCTTGGGGCTCTGGGGAATAAAGTCAAGGGTGCGATCCTTGCAGCGCAGATCCTCGCCAGTGCCGTCGATCCAGACGTAGGTGGCCTGGACGATGTTCTCCTGGAGGGGCAGGGAGAGATAACGATCGAGGATCGTCTTGTTGATGCGCGCGTTGGGCGAGTCCTCGAGGATCCTAGCGGACATACTGCTGTTGCAATTAAGACACCCAACAACAACAAAAAAAAAAATATGGTAATGGGTAAGTGGAATCAAAAATAAACAAATCTTTTGGCACTCAGTTTTCTAAGGGGATTTCCCCCCTGTTTTTCTTTTAGATTTTTACGGGTTTTTCTATGATCTGCACCTGAATTATTTGCACTCTGATTGGGTTTGCTGAATTTGTGATTGTTGGCTGGACGACTGGCTGCGTCCTTTGGTTGTGATTTGGTGGGGATATTCTGGTTTAGTGGATGTGCGCGGAAGCGTTACTGGAACACGACTAAGCTGGAGCCCCTTGTTCCAACTCAATTTATAATGACCAACAACAAACAACAACAAAGCAAAGCAAAACAAAAGCAAAAGCGACCGCTTAGTTGTTGTTGCTGCTGCCGCTGTGTTTTGTTAGAAGCTGCTATAAACCATATACAATATACACTATATATACTATACTATATAGACTGCCATACACACTCTACACTCTACACTCTACACTCTACACTATACACTATACTTACAACAAACTAGCAAAGCGACAGCAGCGGCAGCTACGTTGACAGCGACGCTGGCAGCATGCCATTGAAAAACAAAAGCAACAGCTGTTGCCGTCGCAGCGCAGTCGCCGCACGATCAACGCCCCCTCTCTCTCTCGCTCGCACTCTGGACGCGCGCCGTTCGAGCTGCCCTCCCACTCCCACCTCCACCCACTGATTAGAGGCCTTTGCAGTTTGTCGCCGCCGCAGTTTTGTAGCAAAGGCAACAGAGAGAGAGAGAGAAAGGGAGAGAGCTATAATAGGCTGTGCTCTCTTTCTCAATTGGATTCCTGGCTGACGACGCTTCCGGTTACACGGGGGAAAAAGTTGGAGGAACTTTGACTTGGAAATTTGGGTAAGTTTTGGAAAGTTTTAACTGAAGTTTATCTTTTAATCTGACTAAAGTTGGCAGTAACACTCAAAAAAATTAAGTACACTTTAAAAAAAATGCAAAGTTTTAAGTAGGAAAAATAATATTTTCGGAATATCACAAAGAAATGTAATGCTGTTGGCCTTCGTTTTCTGAATATCTGATTACACCATTGAGCGTTTTTGTTCTCAGTGTAGATTAACAGTTGCAGGCCGAGTTGCCAAATTGTTTTGTTTATTTTTAATTCACTTTTGATGTGCGAGCAAATGCGTGTAAATGAGTAAAAGTCGCTTATCAGCTGGATCGCCAGATCGCCAGCAAATGAGTTTTGTTTTCTGTTTTTTATTTTGACAAGGACAAGGACAGGCGACTGACTGACTGACTGATGTAATGATGAACAACTTACGCTGAATGCATTTTACTGTGTTTTATTAATTTTCAATGATTTCCCGACAAACTTAATCAATGTAGTAATTACCACACGCGAACTGTTTTGAATTTTTTTGTTAATCTTTCGAAAAGCTTTCTTAATCCCGCTTAGGAGTTTTGAGTTTGAAATTTCGCACTGATAGAGTAAGCACTTCTAAGGAGCGACTGCGCAGATCCATCGGCAATTGATCCGCTTTTATAGGCTCCCAGCGATCGGATCACTTCGCACTCGGACCACTGGGGGAGATGTTCGGATGTGTGACTCGATTTTTTGATTATTTTTTTATGGCGTATAAAGCAAACACGACCATGTGCTAATTACCTTTTCAAGATTCTCACATTTCTGTATTATTATTTGGCGTTGGGCTCGCTGAGAAATGAAAATAAATTAAATAAACCGAAAAAAGGGAGCAATTCCTTTTTCGAGCCCAGATCAGGCCCCCTAGGCTAGACTAGGCTAACCTATCGTCGTCATCAGAAATCAAAGTCAAACTCCTTAATGCGTATTCTCTACACAAGCTGAAAAATGTTGGCCATGTCTGCCATAGTCAGGCGTAGGTGTGAAAAAGTTAATTGCAAACGAGTTTCGCACAAAAAGGTTAATTGTTAAAATGGATTTTTATGACTATCTGGCCAGTAGGTAATGTAAATTGACCGGAATTCACAGCTTATCAGGGCAGTTTTACCATATTCGACTGCCGTGTTAAACCCTAAATGGTATCTAACTTGATGCTGTCTTATAGAGCGGTTCCTACTTCTTAAATTGGGTATAAATAGGCATAGGCCGAGCTAAAACTGGTAATGGAGAGTATTATCTTATTTCTGACTTAAAATATCTATAGAAATCGTAGTTAATAACGTTGGCGTGCTGAAAAACATTTACAAAGTTACAAAACTAATTGCAGATTATAAAAAAAAACTTAAAATTACAGCCATTAATTATTGAAATATCTACAAAATCCTCTTTTTTTTTACCAATTAAAGGCCAACGGCTATTAATTCCCAAACATGAATTAAAGTAACATTTTTATATCTACCACAATCTAGCATTTAACACCTTTATTTATTAGTTTTCTATTTCAAACATCAACTTAAGCGGCATTAAAAGCCATTTTCTCTTTGGGTGTAACCAATTCCAGCCAGCTGATCTAAATTTAAACGCAAATAAAAACGTCTGGCCGGGCAGACGGGCGAAACAACAAGTTAACGTATCAAATAAATTGCGACAAGCCACATTTTATTTCAATTTTAAATGCACAATTAACATATGTGCTCGGCCAGTCGAAGACGCACAGGCAAACATAAAATAAAACAAACAAGCAAACGTGAAATAATTTTCTATTAATCGTCGGCTGCGTCTTTAAATCGGCTCAGTGCTGGCAGCTAAGCTCTTATTCGTGGGAAGAAAATCCAGATATTCAAAAATTTTGTTAAATAACTCATCTTTTTAGTCATTTAAATGGTCGAATTAAGGGTATTTTTGGTAATTTTGTAATTAAATTAATCATAAATCACGTGCCTGAGTTGGCCAACAGTGCGTATGAGTAATTTACTTAACTCATTTTGCGTTTCTCACGATTTTGAGTAGCTTAATCAGTTTGCTTATTATAATCGTTTTAAGGAAACAAAATTAAGTTTTTATTTTTTTTTTAAGTTACCAATAAAGAAACGTGGCTGACAGGGCGGATGAGTGATTTTATTTAGCAAGCTCAAGTCAAGCTCCATTTCAAGCGTTTAATAAGCACTATAAAGTATGGAAATGAATGAAAATATTGAAGTTTATAAATGAAATATATAAAATAAATATTTTTACAGCTTTTTGTGGTTAAAAAACTTGAAAAGAAGCCAGAAAAATGGTTAATGAGATTCTTTTTGATTTTTTACTGATGTTTCTATTACTTTAAAAATATTTTAAAATTATAAATCAATGAGTTAAAAAGTTGTTATATCCCTTACTAATATTTACTATTTTTTTTATGACTTCAAAAATATTCTAAAAATATTTAACACTTAACTAATAATCCTTTCTACCTTTTTTTTAGCTATCCAACTTCAAAAATGGCCAGAATAGCCAGAAATTTGTCAACGCTGGCTATCTGTTCACGTGAACTGCGCATGCGTTTCCCGCTGCGGTCAACACCCGCCTTTGCCTCCGTCACCGTCACCGTCTCCATTTCAGTCCGTCGATCGTCGTCCGTCGTCCGTCTTCTGGTGTTTGCTCGCATTTAACGAGGCTTTTTCGCGAGCCTCTCTCTCTTGCCGGCTGCATTCAAATTGGCTTAGGCGACGGGCAGGCAATGGCGGGGCCATAAAGCCCGTAAACCGAATAAAAGCTACACAAACGAAACACAAACGAAACACCCGTAAAACTTTGATCTTCGATAGCGATCGAAATGGCCAAGCCGGCGAAGATTAGGAGCCCAGGAGGTAGATGGTCAGCCCTAAAAAGCCGTGGCTAGAAGAAGAGCCAGCGACGCGTGGCAGCGATAACCGACTTAGTGGTAAGGAGGTGAAGGCAGCCTTAACTATATGGTCTCTCATATACGTAAATATATATATATAGAGGGCGGTATATACATATATATGACTAATTGATTGGCGCAGACTGTGATGGTAATTGGGGAATTTGAATTGGCATTACCACTTCTCATATTTCGCATTAATTTCGCCAGCTTAATTGACGATCATCAAGCGGCAATTTATCATCGAGTCCCATCATTGGACTTTTAATCTATTTTTAGGCCACGCGTTGGGCCACAATTTTCCAATACGATCAGCATCATTGGGGTCAGGCCAGTTCTCTACTATCTTGATTAGAAACTAAATGAGAATGGCAACAGCCAGTGATAGTTTAACCATCGGTAGCTGTCAGTGTCACGTTTTGCATTGTTATCTTTTGGGTTTGTTATCTTATTTATCTTTGTACCTCACGGTCTAATTACTTATCCAGATACTTAAATTGTTTCATTCAATAAGGGGAATGTTTAACAGCAGCTTTGGCTGGGCAACGTGTCGCTTCTATTTGCCATTTCACTGAGTAAACTTTTTGTGAGAAGTTCTGTCAGGAAAGGGATTTTTCTTTTAAGGATTAACTGGGATTTAATCTGTAGTTTCCTTTTAGATTCATAGATTAAGTTCCTGTGAAATTTTCCCAGCAATGTTCTAGAATCATTATCAGAATAATCAGATGGGGGTCACTGTGTGGGCGCCATTTCCACAGATGACTATCGCTGGCATCGAGTGGCTTTTGTTTGGGCTAGGGCCACTTGTGGGCCTGTCATAAAGTTGCATAATCCGTCGACCGAATGGCCGATAGCAGCCCCAGCCAGTCAAAGATTGGCAGTTGTAGTGCTTCTGTTTCCGTCCAAAGGCCCTGAACTTTAACAGTGTTACGTAGTTTCTGGTTAGTTAGGTTTTCGTAGGCTTATCTGGTTCTAGAAAGTCTGAGTTCCAGGGGATGTGCGTCTGCAGTTTGAAGTGAGAAATAAAAAAAGGAGTGGGCAAAGGGAAAGGGGTAGGGGTAGGGGTAGAGGTAGTAGGGTAGGAAAACTTGGAATTATAAAATGCGACACTCTTTATGCCCCCAATTGGCGTATAAACTCTATTAAACAATTTATGCTCTAAACTGTCTGAATTGCTTAACTTCTTTATGGCACTCGGGCATTCGCATTCGCATTCGGTTTCATGCCCGCGCACGCTTATTTATTCTATAATAAACTTATCTAATAGTCATGTGCACTATATTAGGCCCCAGCTGTATTGTTTTTGCAGTTTTGCTGTTTCGTTCTGTTGGATGGATGGATGGATGGATGTTTGTGGTGCCAGCTTAGTTTGGTTGTCATGAAGCAGAGTAACAGCGTGATCGGTGGCTCTCGTGTACCCCTTGAATGCCTGTTTACCCCTCATCCGAATTAAGGCAGCTCCCTCGGCGGATTCTACTGCTATTTTGCTGACTCTTCAAAACAATGTCAGGCCATCTCAATTGAGATGAGTGCTGGGAGTGCGCCCCCTTCATCCTCATCCTCTTCTGTGTATCTGCGGGTACAGTGAGCTCTAGGTTGGTTATAGGTTCTTAATATGGGATAGATAAAGAGCTAATTTGGGATTTTAAAGATAGCAATTTTTAGTTTAGGGATAAGTTAATGATTTTTGAATTATTATCTGATAAAAAATGCTCCTTAAAGAAAAGTTTCTCCTTTTGTCAAGCTTTTAAATGGCTTTTTCCTTGTCAAAGAAAACCCTTTAAAATTCTGTCAAAATTCCTATAAATTCCTGAGTTGGTTTAAAGAGGTTTCCCTGTACTTCTGATGCGTGTTAAGTAATGGTTGTGCGTTTTCAGCAGGGGGAGTAGGGTTTCTGTATGAGGGCGACCGCCTGGTTTGCTAGGAAGTTGCTGCTAAACAAAAATAAAAAACAAAAACAGATAAAAAATAGAAGAAAAAAGCGAAATGCATATGGAAAAGGGGCAACTGCTGACGGCTGAGCAATTGGCGTTGATTCAATTTGCTAAGCATTTACGGTACTCAGTACTCGGCACTCGGTACTCGGCACTGCCTCTGCTGCAATTATGACCATCAAATCTATCCCAATCCCGCGAATCAAGCAATTTACTTATCATCATCATTACTATCATCAGCACCCAGTGTTTTAAATCAATTTGATGCCCTTGTACGGTCAGAGGGGGACCCGAAATTGACCATTAATTCGGTAGTTTTTCTCAGATTAAATAAATTGGTTCTTAAGGAAGTGAGTTTTTTAGGCTACCTAACTAACTTTCTTAAACTAAAGGATTTCGTATCTCTCTCTCTAAGAACCTTTTGGAGGCTGAACTCGTAGACTAACCTTATCGCTGCTCTAGATCGACCTTCAATGGCGTCGCGGCTTTTTCAAACTCGATCAAACACACAAAGAAAAAAAAACAATGAAAAACACTGAAAAACCAAACCCGTGAGCCTCCAGGTGTGTGCGTGCCATCGCTGACGTCACCGGCACGAGGAACGTGCGCTGCTAATCTAAGCATATATACTACATACTACCTGACTACTAAAAAAGGCATAAAACAAAGGTAAAAATAAAACTTAGACTCGTCTGTGGCGTTGACAAAAAAAAAAACCATAGCAAGAAAACTCCAATACATCAATGATCGCACTCGAAAAACCGCACACACAGCGGCGGACAGGTTTGCATGATTTATGACTCCGCAGCTGACAGGCAGCAGGGCGAACCGGTGAGGATTCTGGCTAAGCGGGGGTTAAGGTGTATAGTGGGTTAACTTGTCGATTTCAATATAAGCCAGTTTGGGTATTAACTAGTATTTAAAGTCGATTTGTTTTTAATACAAACTATTGGGAATTCGAAATTTAGAGGCTTACAGGTTGCAGTTGCTAGTTTTTGTGATCCATTTTTGCTAAGAATGTTTACAGGGAAATATTTATCTTTTTAGTTATAGGAATAGTCTAATTATAGTTCCAACTACTTTCTAACTTAATCTTTGCATCCTTTAACCTAAACTTTTATCGCCTAAATCACGTGATAGAACAATTTTATATCCAAAATAACACCAAACACCAGTTTTATGTTTTGATAAGGCCACATACTCGCTATTAACCCTTATCTCTATGACTCATGAAGGTCATCTATCAGGTTCTAACTGAGTTAGGTATAGAATTACATTTGCTTTTCAAAAATACAAGATAAATGTCAAAGGCGGAGATTAGCAGAAGTAGGTCTAATATTCACAATAAAGTAGATGTGATTTTTGAACTTAAAGAGCAGTCTTAAGAAGATAAGTCAGTCGATAAGCAAAGACGAACTCATTGTAAAATTTATCAGAATTTGATTTTAAGGAAAATTCCCAGTAAATAACTTTATCAACTAACTCCTAATCCCATTTTTGGTTATCCAGCAATGACCGAATCCGCTCCTGAAACCTCATGCTGTGCGTGAGTGGGCTAGAGATTAGTTAAAAACGCACGAATTTTGACGAGTCCGACGTCCGAGAGTGTCTTAATCTTGATTTGTTTGTATTTTGATTACTGAAATTAGCGGGCAGCGCTAATTGATGCATTAGCTCTGATTGCGACTCGTTCCCGGCTACTTGTGCCTGTCGTCCGCTTCGATTCCCCCATTTCAGTTCCATAAATAACAAATGGAGCTTACGAGTGCCTCGTATTCGAAAGGTTACCTATCCTATCAGCCATTCCAACAAATTATCTAGGCCTTAGAAATGCAATAGCTAATGGGCTTAAACTTTTGGCCAAACTTTTGCCTGAATAACAAGTCAATTAAAGGGGCTAACCAAGATGTTAGGGTTATGAAGGATGCACTGCAAGATAATCGTAGATATTTTAAACTTTATTCTATAGGGTTTGCTTAGAATGGCAATTTAGTTAGAGTGACTAATTTATTACTTTATTCTAAGTGTATAAAAATGATTACCGCTGACGACTATATAAAGCAGATTTCTTTGCAGGATACCCCAAAAGTCCTGTATCAACCATGGCCAATTGGTTTCGGTTTCTGAAACGCGATCAGCAGTTGAATGTGTATTTTTTTGCCGTGCCCAAGCTCAGCCTGGACATCATGGGCTATTGGCCGGGAAATATAGACAATAGACTGCCCAGACGGTCCATTGTCCACTTCGTGATCCTAGCCATTGGAGTCATCACGGAAATCCATGCAGGATTGCGTTTTTTGGATCAACAGCAGATTACCTTGGCCCTGGAGACCCTTTGTCCAGCTGGAACTTCTGCGGTTACACTACTGAAGATGTTCTTAATGCTGCGCTATCGCCAGGATCTGTCGGCCATGTGGAAACGTCTGAGGAGTCTCCTCTTCGATCTCAAGGCAGAGCAACCAGATCAGCGGGAAATCCGATTGAGACACTCGATTATGGCGGCCCGGATCAATTTCTGGCCTTTGTCCACTGGATTTTTCACCTGCACTACATACAACCTGAAACCGATCCTCATTGCCATCGTCCTGTTCCTCCAGCATCGAAGCGAGGACTTCGTCTGGTTCACACCCTTTAATATGACGTGAGTTTAGGGGTGTTAATTAGCTGTTTATTTATAAATTTTAAACTTAAGTTTAAAAACTAAGCTGCAGAAAATAGAACACAATTATCTGCTTTACCCTTCGGCTGACTAAAAGTTCGTAAATACTTTAAAGAATATTAATAAAAGCGTCAAAAGACTGTTTTTTTTTACATGTAAAATTTACACAAATGTTTGCGTTTTTCATTGCCTATCTTTAGGCGCTGTCGTATTTGCAATAGCTAGAAAGGGGAATTTATCGGTGCAAAGCTTTTGCCTCTGATACCAGGCGAACATAATCGATAGCAAGCTTCTGCTGGGCTTCAGAAGTTTTTGTGATCGAGCGTTCTGATTGGCTGACCAATAGGAATTCAGCGTACTGGAAATTTACAGTTAGTAAAGTTAATCAACAAGTCGATTTCCACCTGCTATGCGTTTCTGTTCGCCTGGTATTAAAAATCATAAAATGAATCAAAACTGGTTAATAATTTGATCAACAAAGTGCTTTTTCGGCGTCAAATTGGTACATTTTTGATTTCAAATACCAGGCGAACAGAAACCGTAGCAGGCTGCTTTTTTAGTTTTCAGTTGCCACCTGTCCACCTTCTGACGATTATGATCTCCTGGTATTTTTTTACTAAATCGTCCAAATTGGTCGCTGAAAAGTCATTTTTCATCGTAAAATTGGCAATTTTGGGAGTTCAGATACCAGGCGAACAGAAACCGCAGCAAGCAGCTTCTGTTTTCTACGAGATTAAATATTTTCAAGATGGCTGCCACTGGCAGCCATCATTTTTATTGGAGACAACCGTTGCTTTGCTACCAAAACATGAAGTAGAGATGAGCAACCACGTTGTTTACCATATCGTATCACGAGTTTGGCACGATAATCACGAAATAATATTAAAGTCCCATGTAATTGATTCGATCGTGCCGAAAACCACTACTCACATGGCCATCCCTAAGTGGAGCTCATAAATTCGCCGCCTTTTCAAGATGGTTGCCATTGCAGACCAAAACATAAACAAGAGATGAGCAACCACGTTGTTTTTTGTGTAGTCTCACGAGTTTAGCACGATAATCACGAAATAATATTAAGATCCCATGTAATTTATTCGATCGTGTCGAAAAGCAGTGCTCACGTGGCCATCCCAAATTGGAGCTCATAAATTTAGCGATTTCCACCTGCTACTCGATTCTGTTCGCCTGGTATTTTAAAGGCATCCTCTAGCCAAAATACGTTGAAATTTTGATCAAAAAAATAATTTTTTCCCAGTCAAATTGGTCATTTTGGGAGTTCAGATACCAGGCGAACAGAAACAGCAGCAAGCAGCTGCTGTTTTCTGTGAGCTTTGTTTTTTTTTCAAGATGGCTGCCTTTTCAAGATGGTTGCCATTGCAGACCAAAACATAAACAAGAGATGAGCAACCACGTTGTTTTCTGTATCGTCTCACGAGTTTAGCACGAAGGGCACGAAAAAGCAATTAAATCCTATGTATTTCTTTCGATAGTGTCGAATACCACTGTTCACATGGCCATCCCTAAGTTTCACTCATGTCTGGATGGGAACCGTTAGTCTGCAGCCCAAAACATAAACAAGAGATGAGCAACCACGTTGTTTTCGGTGTCGTCTCACGAGTTAAGCACGATAATCACGAAATAATATTAAGGTCCCATGTAATTTATTCGATCGTGTCGAAAAGCAGTGCTCACGTGGCCATCCCAAATTGGAGCTCATAAATTTAGCGATTTCCACCTGCTACTCGATTCTGTTCGCCTGGTATTTTAAAGGCATCAGCTAGCCAAAAAACGTTGAGATTTTGATCAGAAAAATAAATTTTTTTCAGTCAAATTGGTAAATTTGGGAGTTCAGATACCAGGCGAACAGAAACAGCAGCAAGCAGCTACTGTTCTCTGTGAGCTTTGTTTTTATTTCAAGATGGCTGCCATTTCAAAATGGCTTCCCTATTCAGCTTCCCCTATTGTTGAAAAAGAACCGTTGCTTTGGAACCAAAACACCAAAATAGAGATGGGCAACCACGTTGTTTACCATATCGTTTCACGAGTTTGCTTCTGTTCGGCTGGTAATATCGATAAATCTGGCAATTACATATGTTTTTATTAGTACTTTAGCTTCTAACTTAGTTAATCCACAAACCAAAAAGAACAACTGTTTTGAGTAGCTAACGACTGAAACTTACAATCCTCACCATTTTTGGCTAGTTTTATTATATTTACTTTTCGACAGGAATTTTAATTATGAATTCAGTAATGTATGATATTCCATGTTCTTAGAATTTTTAGGTTTTTACTGGGAAGAATTCTGATGATTTTGGACCCAAAATCGGGATTATTAGCTTTGACAAGAATTGCCATATTTTTATAGGACTTATATCTCTAACTTAGTCAAAAGAAGGCGCACAGCTGAAAGGACGACTGTTTCGTGCTGCTAAAGACCAATACTAACCACCCCTATCAACCCTTTTTCGATTTTGGGAAAATCAGTTTTGGCCCAAATTTCGCATTTTTGATAAGGGGTACCATCATCAAAATTCTCAAAAATGGGCCAAAAATGAAGTTTCCCAGATTTGAATGCAAACCAATTGGGAATCATGGCAATCAAGTTACGAGCCGGTCGAGGTAATACATTCCTCATTTGGACCATTTTTGGCTTCGCTATGGCTAAAAAACTGATTTTTTTTGCGCCCAAAATTACGTATACGTCTGTTGACAGCAGAGAGCCTGGTATTGCTGCACTCTCTTAGCTCTAACGTTGTCAAAAAAAGACGCACGACTAAAAGGCGGACTGTTTTGAGTAGCTAACGATCTCACCTTTCGATCCATATGACTGTGTGGTTAATTTTGGATAGTTCATATTTTTATAAAATTTCTCATTTTTTATAAGGGGTACCGTCATCAAAATTTTCAAAAAATGTCAAAAAATTAAGTTTCCCAGATTTGAATGCAAACCAATTGGGAATCATGGCAATCAAGTTATGAGCCCTACGAGGTATTACATTCCTCATTTGGAGCATTTTTGGCTTCGCTATGGCTAAGAAACTGATTCGTTTGCGCCGAAAATCAAGTATACTCGTACGCCTTTTGACGCAAGAGAGCCCGGATTGTTGCCGTTTCTTAGCTCTAACTTTGTCAAAGCAAGACGTACGGCTAAAACAATGACTGTTTTATTAAGCTAACTACCGAAATTTAAAGCCCCTGTACTAACTTTTATCATTATTGTTCTGATATTTCAGTGCGAGCTCTGTTTTAAGGGCTAAAAAATCGGAAAACAGATTTTTAACAGAAATTTGGAATATTACTTTCGGTTTTTTAGCTCTAGCTCGGTCAAAACAAGACGCACAGCCAAAAAAACGACTGTTTCGTGCTGCTAACGACCAATACTAACCACCCTTATCACCCCTTTTTCGATTTTGGGAAAATTAATTTTGGCCCAAATTTCGCATTTTTGATAAGGGGTACCATCATCAAAATTTACGAAAAATAGCAAAAATTTCACATTTTTAGGTGGGAATGCAGTTTTGTAGGAAATTTAATTACGAGCTCAACGAGGTACTACTTTCCATTATCGGACCATAATTGACTTAGTTATGGGCATTTTCTTAAGGGTAATATCATCTTTTTAAGCTAAAATGTGTTTCCTTTTTTTCACAGAATGCCCAGAGTTCTGCTAAGCTCTCCATTTTTTCCACTGACCTACATATTTATTGCCTACACTGGTTACGTAACCATCTTTATGTTCGGAGGCTGCGATGGTTTCTATTTCGAGTTCTGTGCTCATTTGTCGTCTCTTTTCGAGGTGCTTCAGGCGGAAATAAGATCAATTTTCAAGCCCTATAAAGGTGGGTGAAAAGTGTACTGGAAAATGCTTAACTTTTTCAATAACCTAACCTAATAGATCACTTGGAGCTTACGCCATTGCAGCTTTATAACTTGGAGGAGCGAATGCGAGCGGTGATTATCAGGCACAATGCCATCATTGAGTTGACCAGATTTTTCCGGGAGCGTTATACGATTATTACCTTGGCTCATTTTGTATCGGCTGCCATGGTGATTGGTTTCAGCATGGTGAATCTCTTGGCAGTGGGTAACAATGGCCTGGGCGCCCTACTCTACGTGGCCTATACGATTGCTGCCTTGAGCCAACTGCTGGTCTATTGCTATGGCGGCACTCTGGTGGCCGAAAATGTAAGTTGGTATTTTTATAGGTTTTTTTTAAAGTGTTACATACCTTCTTTTTTATAGAGTACGGAGCTGTGTCGTGTGGTGTTCTCCTGCCCATGGCAGCTGCTGAAGCCTTCGCAACGTCTCCTAGTCCAGCTTTTGATCCTGCGATCCCAAAGACCCATGTCCATGGCAGTGCCCTTCTTCTCACCTTCGCTGGCCACCTTTGCTGCGGTAAGTTGGTCGAAGCTATAGCTAATCAAAAAGATATATTAAGTTGCATATTAACTTAAGTTAAGTTAACTTCATCTTGTCTTTTGCAGATCCTACAGACGTCTGGCTCTATTATTGCCCTGGTTAAGTCTTTTCAGTAGATTGTAATATTCAAATTGTGTTTGTTGTAAAAAATAAATAGCAAGTCTAGCTTCATTTATGTAAAACTTAGAGGTTTAACGGTCATTCATCACATTTATAAACATGAAGTTACTTTATATGATTAAAATATTTAACAATCAGAATCTAGAAACCAAGCTAAGGCTAGTTCCCTCCACTAAGCCTTCAACCTAACACCTTTTTTCGAGCCTTTCGTATCTGGCATCTCCAATAATTAGACAATGACCTTGCCATTTCCCTTACCATAATTTCCACAAACATTTCCAAAAACACGCAACACCAAAAAACAAAGAGCTCCTCAGTTTGTTGACAAAAGCAGAGCCGTAATGACATCGCCGGATGACCGGAGTTTCTGGGAACGACACGAATTCAAGTTCTACCAATACGGACATGTCTACGCCTTGATTTATGGCCAAGTTGTGATAGACTACGTACCTCAGAAGGCATTGAGACGAGGGGTAAAGGTGCTCCTGATTCTGTATGGACATCTGTTTAGCATGCTGTTGATTGTGGTGCTGCCAGGATATTTCTGTTACCATTTCCGGACTTTAACCGACACTCTAGACCGTCGCCTGCAATTGCTGTTCTATGTGAGCTTTGCCAATACCGCGATTAAGTATGCCACTGTTATCGTGACCTATGTGGCCAATACCGTGCACTTTGAGGCCATCAATCAGAGATGCACGCTGCAGAGGATGCACTTGGAGCAGGTGTTCAAGAATGCCCCGCAGGAACCGAAGAAACCTTTTGAGTTCTTCATGTACTTCAAGTTCTGCCTGATCAATCTGATGATGATGATCCAAGTATGTGGCATCTTTGCCCAGTACGGGGAGAAGGCTTCGGTTAGCCAGGTGCGAGTCCATTTCGCCATCTATGCCTTTGTGTTGTGGAATTATACAGAGAACATGGCTGACTATTGCTATTGGATCAATGCCTCGGTGCTAAAGTACTACAGGCAGTTCAATCTCCAGTTGGGAGCACTCAGGGACGAGATGGATGGCCTGCGACCTGGAGGAATGCTTCTCCATCGCTGCTGCGAGCTGAGTGATCGTCTGGAGGAGCTGCGGAGAAGATGCCGCAAGATAAATGACCTGCAAAAGGATAGCTTTAGAATGCATCAGTTCCAGCTTATAGGCCTCATGTTGAGCACCCTCATCAACAATCTTACCAACTTCTATACTCTGTTCCATATGCTGGCCAAACAGTCGCTGGAGGAGGTCAGCTATCCGGTGGTTGTGGGTTCCGTCTATGCCACTGGCTTCTATATAGACACCTACATCGTGACCCTGGTCAATGAGCATATCAAACTGGAGCTGGATGGTGTTGCCTTGACTGTGCGGAGATTCGCTGAGCCACCGGAAAGGGATGAGCGGCTGTCCAGGGAGGTTAGCTATTGAATTTCTGAAAATATAAAAAGAAAACTTTAGTAAAAAATATTTTTTAGATAGAACACTTCTCCCTGGAGCTACTCAACTACCAACCGCCTATGCTCTGTGGCCTTTTGCATCTGGATCGTCGGTTGGTCTACCTCATTGCAGTCACAGCCTTCTCCTACTTCATAACCCTGGTGCAGTTCGATCTCTATCTGCGCAAGAAGTCCTAGTGGAAGTTCCTAAAAAAAAAGATTGTTAAACCGAATTTATTACCTACTATAAGGAATCCTTGTAGACTTTTGAGCTTTCAAATATAACAATTTAATGGAAAGTTCTATTTAATTTGTTCTTTTGTACCTCAATGCTAATGGCAGCTAAGTTTAACCTTGTGAATGAGGTGTGTCCTTTGAAGATATCAGTCCAATAGCTTACTGTTTGCTCAGATAAGGATTTCAAGGGGTGGCCAATGTATTCCTTTCGGGACGATGAACGATGAACAATGCCCTGCCTTCAGTTACTGGCCACAATGCAAGTGGGCAAGTTGTGCCGCTTGGCTCTGCGCTTCTGGATGGGATTGACCCTGGTGCTGGGCTGCTTCTGTCACTACTATTGCCCCACTCGGAGGCGTCTGGTGTATTCCCGACTTTTGCAGATCTTCAACTGGGTGATCATGATCGTAAACTTGGGAATGTATTACTTCTATTTTATATACGCCACGAATTACTTTGCAAAGGGAACATTCAGGCGGCAGACATTCGTAATTCAGGTGGGCAAAAATAGGGATTAGGTTTTATGATTATTTAATTTGAAATTACATCTTTATAGCTGTGCAATTGCAGTGTTAATTTGCAGCTGCTGATAATCATAGTCCAAAGTATATGGCGATTGCTAAGGGAACAAGAGGTGTGCCAGGCATATAACGAGTTGTCCGAGATTTTGGAAGAAGACCTCCAGCTGAAGGAACACAGTCGTTTCTACAGCCTGGCTTTCCTGGCCAAGATCCACAATTTCATACACAACTTCAACTTTGCGCTGAGTGTCCTGATGATTTGGGGCTTGCGACCCTTTGAAGTGTCTGACTTGTTGGCCAACTTTTTTTACGTTTACAACTCCCTGGCCAGGGATTCCTTTCAAGTGGCCTACATCCTAGTCCTTCTCAATGTGAGTGAGGCACTGCGCCAGAACAGACAGCAGGAGCCAGGCAACTATCTCCAATTCATGAGGAAACTACGCAGACATGAGCAATTGATGGAGATTGGGAGGCGAGTGCATCGAAAGTTCGCCTGGCTGGTGGCTGTCGTCCTGTTTTACCAAGTCTACTTCAACACGGCCACCATTTATCTGGGCTACTCCTTCTTTGTGCAGCGGGAGGAGCCCTTGGGCCTGTGTGGCTGGAACTTGAAGATCCTGCTCACAGTCATGTCCATTTCGGTCAAACTTTTTGATGCCCTGCTTTTGCAGATTATCTGTGAAAACCTGCTGACCGAAGAGAACCAAATCTGCCGGAGTCCCAAACTCCAGAGGCAGGATGTCAACTCCAAGGCGGTTCACAGACAGGTGATTAGTTATAATAGCATATATATATGGCATATATCTGTATTATATTTTCTAGTGGGAAATGTCCGCTTTGAGACGTGCCATTAGACGAGCCTCGTCGGAGAACAAAGTGCTGGGAATGTTCAGAATGGATATGCGGTGTGCCTTTGCCCTGATTAGCTGCAGCGTTTCCTACGGCGTCATTATCATTCAGATCGGATATATCCGTGGCTAAATTAACCCTCGCGTAGTCGGCACCTTATCGTTGCTTGGTTTTAATTAGGCTAATTACCAAGCTAATCGAAGGAATTGGATCTCTGGGGAAACAAAAACATGGAAAATATGAACTTAGGGGACTTAGACCAAGAGTTTTTTGGAACAAACCCAAATTGTGAGATAAAATCTTAAAACTTTAATAGATTTAGTTAAAGTTTTTAAGCCATGACAAAAATTATAAAACCTATAAGAATGTCTCCGATTTAAAATTGTAACTGGTTAAGTCTTCAGTTTTTTAATGCTATAATTTCCACGAAAATTCGATTTCAGTTTGGAAAAAGTTTAGGCTTGGGTTTTCTTATTCCTCTTTTTGACATTTTTTGTGAGAAGATATCTGGATTTTCCACGATATCCGATGAGAAGCTAAAGTCCGGATTAGCCGACGAAATCTCGTGCTGGTCGAGACTTTTCGTGACAAAAACTTTGGGATCGAGAATCGTCGAGCTAATGTCCAAATCAGAGCATTTAGCTGGATCATGGATCATGGTTAACTGCTCCTTCTCAGCCTTCAATCGATCCAGACGTCGCTGTTCATCCTTCATGAAAGTGGAGGCCATTAACTGGGAGTTGGATTTTTTGGCCATCGTTTTTGGTGGTGGCCTTGGCATCTTGGCACAGCGGATGTGCATGTGGTAGTCAGTGGTAGACTGTGAATTCTCACTTTTGTTGCCACTAATTGCGGTAAAGGAATCGATAGTACAGTGGCTGGGACGCATGCCATTCCATTCCAGCTTCGTCTGAATCCTTGAGATCTTCACATACTTCACCTCCGAGTGATCCGTGCAGTTGAAACATCCCAGAGATATTGCTTTCTTCAGTAGTTCCAACAATCCCTCGGCCTCCTGCTGTCCCAGTTCCATTGTCATGATTTGGGAATCATTTTCCGATTTTTCTGACCTATCACCTATCTGGTTCTTCCTTTCTGCCTCGGTTTCTTCATGCTTCTCAAAGAGTTTCTTGACCCGCTCGTTCAACAGCCTGGACTGTGAGTCGCGTACCATCCTTTCCATATTTTTGGCTTTCAACAAATCGATGGCCAGTTGAGAAGGCGTTTGGACATCTCTGGACAGATGATCAAACTGAATGCGCTCCTTTGGGGCCATTCCGAAGATCTTTAACGGTATAGTGGAGCTTGGTCTGAGACCAACATTGGGATCCTGTGATCGCATGGTCTGTGCCAGCTGCCCTTCTCTCCTCTGTGCATTGTACTTCCTCATCGTGGCTGCTTTATCGGTGGGCAGGCGCTTCGGCTTTTTGTTCTGACCCTTAACCAAGGGATGGATCCTTACCAGATGAACTGTAGAAAACAGAAAAGAGTTTCATATACTTAACTCTGGCTTTATGCTTTACTTACCATTTGGAGATGTGTTGACCCTGAATGGTGCTTCGTTGTAGGGCGTCTTGGCCCTGATCCTTCCCATCTTGCGGGACTCACTGCCACCGGATGCCGTGCTTGAGTTGTTCCTGATCACCCGCCACATGGGTTCTTCATTGCAGATCTTTGGTTTGCCAGCAATGTCTAGCAGGGTTAACATATGTTTTAAGCAGTCTTTACTACGACAATGTTTCGTACCGCATGTACTCAGGATTTTCCTTATCCAGTCCAATCTGATGGTGTATGCCATGGCGTGACTTCAATCGAAATGCACAAAGAAAAAAAGGAGAACGGAAGATGAATTTTGAGATCGAATTTTACATGGATATTAATATAGTCGATTCCATTACTTGAACTGGGAAACAAACTGACCGGCAGCAGGGTAGAAGCCTACTTAGTTGGATTAACTAAGCATTACTGAAATATTTTTAAATTTTATAGGAATTTTAGAAGCTTTTATTTGTTAAGAATTGTCCGATTCAAAATGATGGTCCAGCATTTTGTAAGCCCTAAAAAGTATGCTATAAAAATTGAAGAATTTCCAAAGTTAATTAAAGAAAATCATTTTCCAGCTGAAAACAAGGAAAATCCAAGGCATATGATTACGTATTTTTATTACGGTTTATTTCGAGTGTGTTTTTGGGGTGTGGGCGAGTGTTTCATCCGCTGATGAACAAATTACATTTGACATAATACATAATGAAAACGCTTTTGAGGCCGCATGGGGTCTCTCAATATTTTTTGTTTCTCGCACATGAACATGAGTATTGTACATATGTTGGGTGTACTTGTGTGTGTTCTTTCTTCTTTGTTTTTTTTTATTTTGCCCATGTATATATATATGTATATATATCAACCCAATTCTTAAACTCTTTACTTCCATTCGTTTTTTATGTTTTGTTTTTCTTTTTGTGGTTTGCACTATTATATATAGCACATATATAGCTCTACTGCCGATCCGTATGCGAACTTCAACAAAATTGAATTTGATTTACTTTCTTTACTCATCGCTAAGGCTAAGGGTTTCTTCGTTTTTCTTTTTAACTCTTTCCTCTTCGTAGGTGTATGACTAGCAAAAAACATTGCATTTTGGATGGGCTTGAATGGGTCTGGGGTGGCAGTGGGGGTCGGGATGTAAATGTGATGTTAACGGGGATGTACATACATAAATGTGAGCGGAAACCATACGAAAGCTGCCCGTACATGTGTCAATGTGTGTGTATATTTTCATCGATATTCGACATATTCGATATTCGATTCGACAACAACAACAACAAAAAGAAAAGGCACAATTTTGATGAAACGCTTTCCCATGCTTTGTATGCGCGCGCGTATGTGTTAGTGGATAGGATATATATATATATATATATAGATATATATCATCTGGGGCGAATTGGGGTTTCTCGATTTTGCTTCCCTTGTCAGCCGCTCCTTGATCTAATTTAAATATATATATATTTTCTTTATCTAGTTGATAATTGCTTGATAGTTAGTTCTCGAGGGTTTCATGTTTAGTTTAGTAAAATCTAAGGCTAGTTGGAAAAGTGATTTGAGTTCTTGGGTTCTCGGGGGCGTCTCTCTCTCTCTCGGAAGAACCGCTTGGAAAATAGGCCTTCCCCTTGATTTAAATATTTTTAGTTTTTAGTTTTTCCGTTTTTTTTTTTTTTTTTTTTTGAGCGAAAAAAAATCACTTGCTACGAATAGTCACCCAAAAAAGACGTGGGGCGCACCCTGTTAAGCGGTTATCTATAGTTAACTCCTCATCTCTCATCTCGTCTAATGTTAGTTAATGCAATGCCTTTCGTATGCTAGTTGGATGTATCAAATTGAAGTTAAGAAGTTCGATTTGTTTATTACACTTAGCGGGTTATCCTCCTTCTTCTTTTATGTTTCTTGTTCTTATTTTCATTTTAGAGTGGAAATTATTCGCATAGTTTTGTATTTTGTTTTATCATTGTTTTAGTTTTTTGTTTGTTTATTAAATATAACAATGCTCTCGGCGCAGACATTGTGAAAATTATAATGCTTTGTTGTTTTCATTCTTTATTTGTATAATAGTTATATGTATATATTTTTGAAATAATATCCATAGCTGCTGCTGCTGTGGCGTCGTCGACGTTTTTGCAATATACAAAAAAGTTAAATAAAAAAAAATATATTTATATATGTTCGAAGTAGGATAATAAGTAAGATAGGGAGCAAGAGAGATGGACAGAGTTGAAAAAAAAAAAAAATAATAATAATATTTATATGCATATTTCGCATGAATAATAATGTTAACACTCAACTTGAATTTTGCTAAATTTTTTCGAACAAATTTCGTATGTGTTTTGTTTTTCGTTTTTCTTATTTTTCTTTTTCTTTTTACTGTGCGTTGGCTATAAATCGTAAATTGGTTTATATAAATTAATCAGCAAATATATGTATAGTTATCTAATTTGAGTTGATCTCATCTCCAGCTCTGCTTCTTGTCCGCTTTCGCTTTCGCTTTCGCTTCTACATCCTCTTCCTTATTCATTTATTTATTTGCCTTTGCAATTCGATTTGTCTTGTGTGTGGTGTGGTGTTTGTATGTATGTGTATAAAATTAGACCGCAACGGTAATCCATGTATGTTTGTATGGGTTCGTGTGTGTGTATGTGTGTTTGTATTATCTACATACTATATTTGTTTCATAGATTGTTAAATATACAATATATTACTCATTATATAGATTTAAATCAACGCGACAACAAATTCCATTTCTTTTCTTTTCTTTTTTCCTTCTCTTTCCAACCGCTTGCTGTCGTAGTTTACATTATGCGGATGTTTTGTGTTTATTTATATAGTAAAATGACTTTGTTTCGACGATCTCTTGCGGACTATAGGCTAAATGGTACAGATATATATATATAGTAAGTAGATGTGTGAATGAATGTCTGTGGTTTTCTTTTTATATGCAACTTTTCCACTAGTTTCTAGTATTTATCATACGCATGTTTTATTAAGTTGTTTTTTTTTTTTTATAGTTCTTGTTGGTTTTTAGTTTTGTGTTGCTTTTAGGCAAAGGCGAGTGGGAAAAATTACATACATCTAACAACAAATGCACCAACGTTCTTCTCATCATCATCTTCCATCGTTATTAGCTTCGATATTCATCATCAATATCATTATCATTAGATCGTAATCGTAAATCGTCGTTATCGTCGTCAATCTCTGACTATCCGCTGGATCCGCAACCGTAACCATAACCATAACCATAACTAGAACCGCCTTCACGTCCCGTCATCGTCGTCATTTCATTTCTCGTAGTCAGCTACTAAACATTGTCGTACTTAAAGTTAACCACCTTGCCATGCAAATGCACTTGTGCATCAGCATCGGCATCAGCATCACCATTAAACCCCAAAAAAACATTATTGGTGTGCATGGTTCGGGGGGGTGTCTGTGCCAGTGCCAGTGCCTATGCCTATACCTGTGCCTGCATGTTTACATATATTATATAGATCAATATATATCAAAAAACACATTATCGTCAACATAACTAACTCGCTATAACTCTTGGCTCTCGTATATAAACATCAACATAAACAAACAACACTCTAGCGCTTAACGAACTCCTCGAAGCCCTTCTCTCCTTCGACTCTCGACTCTATGCTTTCTATAATCGGATCTTAGTCTATATAAGTGGTGTGTATATATATATATATATATATTATATTTCGCTTCTCTTCTTTTGTTTATATCCAACTTTGTTCTAACTAAAAACTATACACCTTTGTCCGCTTCAGTTTGAACACCCCCATAACTCTCAACTCATATTCCTACGATGCCAAAATGCTTTGCTCTGATGTTCGCTCATTTCCTTCCATCCTTGTCTAGCTGCTGGATGTACGTTCACATGATCGTACTGTAATGAGTGCATCCAAATAAAATTGCTTTGGACAATTTGCTACATTAAGTTGGCTGCTGCGGCTGCGTCGTTATAAATTTTTACTGTCTATATGTTTGTCAAGTTTGTTAGTCCGTTTCCGTTTCCGTTTTCTGTCGTTGTTGTCGTCAATGTTGTTATAGTTGTGGCTGCTGCTGTTGTTGTTGTAGTTGTAGTTGTAGTAGTTGTTATTGTTGTTTCTGTTGCTGTTGTTACTGTAATGGATCATCAGTGCGGCGTCTTCTGTTGTGGCTGCTGATTTGTTGCTGCTGCTGTTGCTCCTATTGTTGTTCTCGAGACCGGTCGGCATCGAACTCGAGGCGGCAGTGTCCAAGTTGTGGTGGCTGTTGGTCATAGAGATTCCTTGGAAGGTACCCAAATGGTTGGTCCCGACTGGGACCAAATCATCGATTTCACTTTGCTATAGATCTCCTCGATGGTATCGCCCTGGACAACGCCTGTGAATAGGAAAATAAAAGGTAGATAAAAAGCTCTATGCTTGTTTTTGGTAGGTTCTTCATTTACCCGTAAAGTATTCGCCGAATTCCTGCTCCATTTTAATAGCCCGCTCGTAAGTCTTCTTGGCCTGCTCCTCCGTCATGCGACGATTCATCTCCCTGTAGAAGTATATATTAGTAAGAACCTTCAACCTTAAAGCTACAACTACTATCAAAAACTTACATCACAGAGTCCACCGACTTGGGCTTGATGAACACTGCAACGGGATAGAGCTGGGCCACTTGCAGGCGCTTGATGGCATTTCCGGACACGTCCAGGATGCAGTGTTTGCCCTTCTCCGCCACCTCGCGCACACTGGCCACCGAGGTGCCATATAGATTGTCGTTATACTGGCCCGCCTCGATGAACAAATGGTTCTGGATATCCCTTTCCATTTGCTCGCGAGAGGACACAAAGTGATAGTCCCTACCGTCCACCTCGTACTCCCTCTTGGGTCGAGTGGTGTCTAAGGAGGAGAAATAAGAAGATGATTAAAATGATTATTTTGTTTTCTCAGATACTCACGTGGCACACAGGAGCCGAACTTTTCGGGATACTCCGATATTAGATCATCGTTGATGCGATCCTTGAGCGGTCCCAGGATAATCACCGGGCGCGTATAGTTGATGGACAAACGTTGCACGGCCTCGTAGGACAGCACGTTCTCCTCGGAAGCTGGAAAGTAGGTTAAGAACTTGGATTAGGACCTTGGCGTGCAGGTGCTCTATACATCATCGCAAAGTGTTCTAAATGAGTGGGTAACGGAGAGTGGGAAATGGGAGGTGGGGTTATCTCGGGGACTCTACAAAACAAACTTTCTATTTTTCGGTCTATGTTGCAACTTTGGGACTTTAATATTTATTAAAAGAGATCGTTACCGATCAAGGCAAGTCAGTTAGAGTTAGGAATGTATATATGTAAATAGTTTCTATTGTTAATTTAAACTAATTGGAAGTTGCTTTCTACGGATTTAGGGAGAAGAGTGGGAGAATTTGTAACTATAAGTTAGAGGTTCGTTTAATCTAAGCTCTGGCACACAAAAATTTACAAGAAATCTTTCGTTTTCATAAATGAAATTGAAACTGCAAAGTAAAAAAGATCGAGAAACCGGCAAATACTTGTCAAGTCATATGGCACTTATCAAGCATTCACTGTGCTTACCGAAAAACAAATCATAAATCGAGCAAAGGAGGCAAAAATGCTTTATGTTCGATTGGGGTTTTGGTTCCTAAGGAGAAGTCACTTAAAACTTAAAATATATGAAACTTAAATTCGAAATGGAAATAAATCAAATATGTAAATGCAAAAAATGTGAAATGGTAACCAAAAGCTACTACACTTATGTATGTATGTTTTAGGCCATATATGTATATATATATAAAGATATAGATATTGAAATGATAATTATGTAGACATAGAGCAGGCGATCTACGAGCAAACAGTTAACAGACAGTGGGCACATTGGGTTAGAGTCTTACATGGTTACATACTACATACATGACATCATGATCTTACATACATGGCACACACAAAAACTTGGACAACATGTGTGTGTGTGTGTGTGTGTTATGAGTGAGTGTGTTTAGGTTATGTTCTTAGATCATTAGAACTAGCTCAGGATGAACCCAGTTATTTGGATTGTTTTTTTCTTGAGGTAACACAGTCGCACACTTCCTCTAAGCAGAGGGGAGAAAGAGGGGGATTTACTCACTTGACGCCTTGTAGAACTCACTCACAGATTAGTTTGAGGGGGTACTCATTTACTGACGCACGGTACGTCGAGTGCTATACGAAATGGATTAACAACTGCTCGATTAAGGCAAATAAAACTCCCTCGATTTGTACAATTCCTTTATTTCAGCTTCATTTTGGGTTGGTTGGGCTCATAGCCCGCCATTATTTAATTCACAATTATCTCTGGACTCTAAGACGAAAGGTTGGGAGGGGGGAGGCAACTTAATCTGATGGTCTTTCCCCTCGAATTGGAAACAATTTTTGCTGTGGGTGGTTGTTTTCTCTTTGGACACATGCAAAAAAGACACGACACGAGACGAGCAATACATAAAAAAAAACAACAACAAACCAACTGAGCATTGGAATCGGTCCAGTTACACTATATATATATATCTATATAGATAGATCTGTGTGATAAAAAGTGTTTGTGTGTGTGTGGGGAGGGGAGGTGTTTATGTCGACAAGGTGAGGGTTTTTAGCTAACTAAGTAAAGGACACGGGACAAACAACTATCCAGGCAAAAGGAAATATTACTCTAAGCTCAGCTCATTCGGGTGGGTATTGCGATCTTCTGATCCATGGGTCAACTTCTGTTGCTGCTCGGGTGATACTACGCAATGTGGCAACCAAAAAGAAAACAGGAAAAAAGGAAACCCAAAACTAGGCAAACGATACATGGTGTGAGAGTGTCAGTTGTGTGTTTTTTTTTTGTGGTTCCACAAAATTTGCTATCATCATTCGATTCTACGCAACTATCAACAATTCACAACATTTCAGGAACTGATAACGAAATCATAAGTTCTAGAATTTGGGGGTAACTAAAACTCAAAGTGTGTGGTGTCCAGGGAGGAATTCCAATTTAAACTTGGGAATAGTTTTTTGTATGCATCATAGGCATGATAATAAAAACAAAAAAACATTATTAAATATTTCTCTGCTAAAAATAATCATTCTACTTGCCAGAGGAAGAGGACTTTATCCTAGTTAATATACAAAAATGAAATCAATGAAGGGAAAGAAAAGAAAAACGAAAAACTACCGAAAAAGCCTTTCAAAAAGGTTAACTCTGCAAACGAAACAGGCCGATAGAGATAGTTATATAGCAGAGAAATAGAGACAGATAGAGAGAGATGTAGTGAGACAGCATGAGTGAGAGACAAAGCAAGAGATAGCCAAGATAGGAAAATCAAAGAAAGAACACAAAAAGGTATAAACCAAGAGGAATATTGATCTTGCAAAATTTTGTTTCTTTGGATTTCACAACTAAATATTTAACTTTCATTCTTTCGGTTTAGGTTTTTAAGGTTTTTAAGGTTTTTTGTTTTGTTAAGTTAAGTAGAGGAAAACATAAGCTTTGTTGTAATTTTCACTAGTTTTACAAAAAAAATAGAAGAGACTTTGTTGCTTTTATTTTGTATTTTTTGTTTTTTTGCTTATTTTGTTTGCTGTTGTTTCTGGTGGTTTAGATTTAGATTTTTTGTTTGTGATTGTTGATTGTTCAGATGCTCGACTTACGATAGTCAGCATCGTTATTCTCCAAGTAGATCAGAGTTATCTGCTCCATATCGGGTAGCTCCACCCTGTAGATAATCTCGCCTGAGCAGTGATTAGTCGTTTAGCGATGATGGCGCAGATTTAGAAGAATTTAGTAGTAGGTAGTAGCAGTAGTAGTAGTAGTTATATATAGTAGTAGTAGTAGTAGTAGTTGGTTGTTGTCGCAGTTCGTGGGCGCATGGTTATAACAAATATACATATATATGTTTACATATAGAGATATATATCGGTGGTCATATTGTTGGTTTAATTTGTTTTTAATTCGATTGGTTGGTTGTTGGTTTGATAAGTTAAATATTTATATATATATATATATAGAGAGATTGAGAGAGAGCGAGATATTGATATTCGAGTGTGTGTGTGTGTGTGTGAGTGGTATGGGAAATCGAGTGTAAGAAAGTTTCGTGAGTTAAACAGAGGTTTACAAAGAACAAATTAAGGTTATGTTTGGTGTTTGGTTCCATCATGGATATATTCAAATATATATATTCAGATGTGGAGTGACGTTGCGTTTACGTTTACGCACAATTTTAAAACGGTAGTAGATATAGTAGCAGACATAGTAGTAGAATAGTAGTAGATTCGAACGGTAGTAGTTGTTGTTGCCGTTGAGTAGTAGTAGTTGTTGTTGTTTGTTGGTTGGTTGGTTGATTGGTTGATTGGTTGGTTGGTTGGTAGTAGTAGTTGAGTAGTAGGCAAACAACACAAGAATTCAAAGTAGTTCACAGACACAGGGGTTAAATGTAAAAGAAGAAGAACAAAAATACCAAAGGATTAACAACAAATCGAAATCGAAATCACCATTTTACTCATATCTTCTACTGTCTGTCTGTGTCTGTGGCTGACTGAAAGAACTGAACTTAACAGAAAATCAAAAATGAAACTCGAAAAGGAACAGAAAATGAAAGGAGAGTTGAGTTGAGTTGAGTTTTCTTTTCTGTCTTGAGTGAGTGAGCATCCCGAGCTGAGAATTGTCCAAGGAAAACTTTCTTTCGGTTGGCTGTGGCGTGTATCTCTGTATTTATAATGAATCTGATCTGTTCTGTATCTGTTCACACCAAAAGTACGCCATTCCAGAGTTACATCTATATAGTTAGTATGTACAGTATTATATTATATCGCATCGAGTGTGTATGTGGCAACATTGAAACACGACGTGATACAAGCGGATAATAAAAGAACGAACAGCGAGTTGAGAATCGAAATGGTATAGTTTGATTTTCTGTCATCAATATGTCCGTATATCGTACATTATAGTATGCGAACAATCAGGGCAATCGAAAGATGTAACTTAAAAGGAGAAAAACCTAAAACACTAAGACCTTGTCCTTGAAAGATCATTGCCTGATGTTCAGATTTAATGTACTTCCTGTACAACTTCTATTCATATATTCATATGCAAATCTGATGTATACATCATTTTACATATTTCTTATGATTTCCTTTATACATTTAGTGTACATTTAATGGACATTAACATGCATATGATAGAGTTGGTTCGAAAGTTACATTTGGACGATCCATTCATCGTCGATCGGTTAGATATATAGAAATATAGTGGGCTATATATATAGATTTGGAAGATCTTGACATGTATTTATAGCGATAGATAGTGATGTAAGATCGCCAGAGACATGTGATGTACAGATGTATGTATGATCGTAAATAAAAAGCGCTGAGAACCCAAAACTTCGAACGGAACGAACACAAAAATCAAATTACCGTTAATCACGTGTGATGTCTTGATGTATGCATGTATGTAAATAGTTATGTTATGTATGTATATATATATGCAGGTAAGTTGTGGTTAATCGTATGTCTTTCTGCTGAGACTGTGTTAGTGTTTTCTTACAGCAAATGCAATTCTATGTATGTTAAAGTTATGTAAATCGAAAAGTTAGCATTATGTTAGGTCTGTTTTATGTTCAATGGATAGAGATATACTCAGTTATAGATTATATAGTTAGATATCGATATGTATATGTTGGTAAATTCTTCTGATCGAGTACATACCTCCTTCAGCATTGGCATCGTCTTGTGTGTAGCAAAGCATAAAGGCTAGAAAACGAAGAGAAAACAAACGAGAAACCGAAAGGGAAGAGAAAAAGAGAGAAAACAGAAGAGAAGAAATCGAAACAGATATGGTTTTGTCAGTTTAAAACAGAATAGCGGTGGAGATCGGTTCATTTTGGGGTACACACAACATTATATATTATATTATTAATATTATTTGGTTCAAAAATGTGATCCTGAATGGTTCTTATTCTTATTGCTTTCAAAGCAAACATAAAGATATATGGTCACACTTGGTAACATATGTAACCTTGATGTAAGAACCATTCAGGATCATCTCGAAAGTTGGAGAAACCATCTGAAGGCTCCTTCTACTTCTGTATGTATTATAGTTATTAGAACAGGATGGCAAGTAGTCAAAGGTTGTTTGCTAGATATCATTAAAAACTGTTTAAAATTCGTAGTGATGTAGATATTTGATGAAAGCAGCTGGACACAGAGTTTATAGTTTTGATATTTTGATAGAGAGACGAGCGATAAGAAGTTAGATGTACTGTCAGTAGAGAGTAGCGTTAGAAAAAGCTTTTTAAATGAACTAAAGAACGAAATCAACTTGGATTCATCTCGATGGGGGTTCGGTGATGATGTATCGATGTATGATTGTACATTGATGTAGATCGTGCAACTCTGCCGCTGAAGAACGCTCTTCGGGATACAGCTAAAGTTTCTTCTTAATATTTGTTTTTAGTTTTTAGCTTAATCCAAGACTATATACACGATGATGGCCATGAACTATAGAACTCCCCGCGAACGACTAACGGTTAGTAAGATCGTGTGACTATAGCGTACTGTCTAAAATGTATACAAAGTGTGTGTGTGTTTGTGTGTTTTCGTTTACAGGTGTTTGTGTGATTGTTAACCAAGACTAGACCATCTGAGAAGCCCTGACACCTTAATACATTTACAAGCGGATAGACCTTGATATATACAGATATATATATATATCGCCGATATCGGCTCCGTTCGGAAATATTTCCCTGCGATAACTTCGGCACTTACGTTGCGGCTCATTCGCCTGGTTGTTGTTGACATTGTTGATGTCAATTTCGCTGGTGCTGCTCACAACTCCATTGGCTAAACATTAATAGTTCGGGATCGGGGCACACGCAAGATAGATAATACAACATCCAACATCCAAGCACATCGAATGGGACAGGAAATGAGTGTGTGGTGTGTTTTGTTTTTTTTTGGTGATGATGTGTGTGATGTTTCAGTGTGGTTGATTCGTTGGTTCATCAATGGATTCGATCGGTATATATCCAGGATTTGGTAAATGTGAATCGGATGAGTGTTTTCGGACATCACGGGTTTCGGTGGGGTAAAAACATATATGAAAATAAACAAGAAATGGAAATCATATAAAATGCATAACAAAACGATAAATATATAAGAATTGGGAGGGAGCAATGTGGGTAGTAAAACATCTCAACCAGAAACATTAAACGAAACATTTTTCTAATTTATTTTGAATAAATTAAAAACATCAACTCAGGACAGGACAAATAATACAACAACTGTAAGCCTCTGATGACTATTCTTCACAAATATTTGCTGAATGTAAAGTAAATCGTTAACCTTTCATGCCCACAAGTTACAAATGACTTAACAATAAGTTGAATAGTTTTAAGGAACCGACTTTTATGACACATAAACAATGGTTAAAACATACGTTGATAACATAAACACATCTTGTTACGGCATGAGAGGGTAAACTAAGAACAATCACCATTGCCAAGTAAGAAAAAAGATAACTTTATGGGACAAGGACATCGTGAGGTTTTTTGTGCAAAATTTGTGCTCTCCACGAAAGATGTCTTAAAAAACATGTAAATCTTTCTTATAGTTAACAGAACAGACACACTCTCGAAGTCAGTCAGAAACACCCGCCCATTATAGCAGACACACACGCTCATCCATATCCAGTCAGAAATTGAGTAGAGAAAGCGACAGAGTAGAAAATCTTTGAGCCTTAAGCCTAGGACTAAAACAAAAGAACGCCTTGGATTGAGATTTAGTTGATTGATGTTCTCCCATTATTGGCCATCTCCGGAGAAAGAGCGAACGATCGAGTCTGTGACAGAGTCGGACTGCTGGCTTCCCTTGGACTTGGTCTACTTACGCTCTTGGTCGCTGCCATCTTCATTCTTCTCATCGCGACTCTTCATAAACGGAAATTTGCGCGAGAATGTGAAATTCTTTTTCTTTCGATCCAATGTCGATTGCTGAAAGTACAGAAAGAAATATAATGATTAGTTAAGATTCTGGGAAATGGGTTCTTAAGAGCCCTTAGCTTAACCCACCTTATCCAGATTATTATTGGCTGCCGCATGACCCTGGAACTTCACACTGCGATCCCTGGCTCGCATCTTGCGCTCCCAACGCCTTTTCGATGGCACAATGCCGATCTGCTCATCCTCATTGTCGCCCAGTACCCGTCGTGCCTGCCACCATTCATCGTCGGAAGCATTGGTCACATGCAGGATATCGCCATGCTTAAAAGGCAATCCTCGCGAGGGCAATCCATCGTCACGATTGGGGTCATAGTCGAACAGGGCGCGCACATACAGCGATCGTTTCTGCGTGGTTCGCAGCAGTGTTCCCGATCCTCCGGCACCGAGGGCAGCCTGTTGTTTCAACTCCTGGATGCGTGCCTCAAAGCGGTTGTACTCCTCAGGGCGGTACTGCGCCAACAGGGTCACCACACCGCCAGAAGTCTGGAATAATGCAGATTTAACTTCTGCTAATGGCAAATACCGAGTCGGAACTCACCTTAAGTGCCTGGGCCGCCTCCTCGTGGGTGGCGTGCGTGAGGTTGACATTGTTCACGCTGAGCAGCTGATCGCCGCGCTTAAGCTCGGAGCCAAGATCGGCAGGGCCGCCGGCCAGAATGAAGGACACATAGATACCCTGGCCATCTTCGCCGCCAACGATGTTGAAGCCCAGGCCCTGAGGTCCCTTCTGGATGGTGATGGTGCGCGGTTCTCTATGAAGGCAAGACTTTATTATAACCGAAAAACGTGCAAAAGGGTTAAGAAAACTCACCTGGTTATATCCTCGGTGCTGACAGCGCGCGGAGTTCCTGGCGGAACGGCGGCCAGGACATTCGTGGAGGCATATCGCGAGCCGGGCTCTAGGTTGTTATTTAGAAATTTGTGATTTTGGTTTAGGTTTATCGGTCGTTTTTTTTTTGGTTATTATTATTTCACATTGAATGGGAATAATTATTGAGACATGACAGAGATAGACAGAGAGACAGAGACAGAGAGAGACAGATATAGAGCGGTTAATAATGCTTTTCGAAAATATAATGATTTCTTTGCAGATTGGAGCGCGTCCAGAAAGAGTCCAGACAGAGACAGAAATAGAGACAGACAAACGCATAAGGGACAGAGACAGCTGGCACCGCCGAGAAAGAGAAAGAAACTGTTTAAAGAAAAAGACAGCGACAATAAAACTGAGGCCAACGGAAACCAAGATAACGGAAGACAGAACAGAACGGAAACTGAAGATAGCATTTGATTTTTTTTTTTTTTTTTTTTGATTTAACCCCTCCACAACACAAACACACACTATACACACAGGCACACACGATATCCCAGGCACACCAATAACGCTTGTTAACACCTTTATATTACAGCACAACAAATCAACAGAGATCGGCGGATCAGATATATGTATATTATTAATATTAATATTATTATTATGGTCTGATCGCCGGAACACAACTTTAGAACAGGCACAGATCTAGAGGGCGGGATGTTCAAATCAACAGCAATATGGCGGTGAGGACACTGACTACAGGAGAAGGCGGGAGCAGCTTCCAGCGTGTGTGGTGTGAAAATGAAAGTGATCTCTTCTAGGACCTCAAATTACTTGGCACAGCAGCAATAGCATTTGAATATAGGTGGGAAATATTGGTAGGAACATATATACGAAAGGGTTATATATATGTGTGAAGGATAAGCGTGAGGAAGGATAAACCTTTCTCGAGTGCTTTTATGAGTTGGGATCTCACATCTCATAAACCCAGTCGAGTAGGTCAAAAATATACACATAAAATGGTTAACTTATAAGCTATCCTAATAAAGAAATCATTTTTGTAACTAAATACTGATTAAGTTACTTTAAAAATGGATTAGAAAATGATAAGCCTTTCAGATTATCTAAGAAAAAAGGGTCTTTACAGAGATTGACTCAGGTTAACTTCAAAGAAGAACTTAGAAAACCAGAAAGGTATTAGAAATCAAGAAAAATATACAATAAAATACAATATTCTTATCAAATAAAATGTTAAAGAAGGAAAAAGAAAGGAAACAAAGAGCCATGATGAAGCCCAGGACAAGTGCATTTATGCTTAGAGATCTTAAGACCTCCGATAAACACCTTTGGCCTGGACATTAATGATATATATAGATATATATTAGTCACAAAAGAAGATCGGTTAAATAATAAACAAATCAATAGCTTACGACGCGGCTGGGGTGATTGGGAACGGTTGTTTGTTTGATTGGATTCGACAGGCAGGGCGGGCATGGAAGCATTGTTATAGAAGGAGGCGGGTGGAGATGCTGCTGCTGCTGTTGGTGTTGCTGCTGCTGCTGCAACAGTTGCCGTCGTGCTGCTATTACTGTTGTTGTTGTTGTTGTTGATGTTATTGCTGTTGTTGATGTTATTGCTGTTGCTGTTGCTATTGCTAATGCTAATGCTGCTGTTAGCGCCAAGCGACGGCGGCAACTTGCTGCTACTGTTGTTGGTGGCTGTGGCCGTGACTGTGGTGACTGTGGTGTTGCTGATTGTGTTGTTGCTTGCAATGACTGATGCAGATGCAGATGCAGATGCAATTGCTGCTGCAGTTTGTGGTGTTGGTGGTGAATCGACAACCGTATGTCCCACACTATTTAGCGCACCTGTCGACTGCGAATTGACCATCGGCGTCTGATGCTGCTGCTGGTGCACCTGACTTTGGCTCTGGCTGGTTGCCAACTGCGATTGCGACTGCGACAACTGTTGTCCAGATGATAGACCTCCTCCGCCGGACGCACTGGTGGTCAGGTGCTGCGTCTTGCCAATGATGAGCGTCACCTTGTCGGTGATGGACTTCAGTGTGGCCACCGCCAGTTCGTGCGTTACGTTCTCCAGGTTCTTTTCGCTCTGTCAGGAGGAGGATATAACATAATCAAATCAGAGTTGCTTATTGGAATCTATAGTAGAACACTCACCCCATTGGTGCGCACTGCAATCAGTTTGTCTCCGATCGAAAGACGTCCATCCACCTGCGCTGCTCCGCCGTCCATCAGCTTGGTCACATAGATACCATTATCGCCGGGGATATGCTGGTTGCCAATGCCGCCGGCAATGGAGAAGCCCAGTCCCTTGCCGCCCTTGACCAGATCGATTTCAATGACCTTAGGACCACTATCCCGGGCATCTCCAGCTGCCGATCCGGCTGCCGGAGTTGTGGCCGTTCCACGTTTTCGTTTCACATGCAGCTTAACCACATTTCCTGCCTTCTTTAGAGCATCCACAGCAGAGGCATGTGGCACATCCACCACGGACACCTCGTTCACGGAAACGATGATGTCGTTAATGCTCAGCCGTCCATCGGCGGCAGCTGCTCCGCCGGAAATGAGCTTGGTGATGTAGATGGAGGTGTCGGTGCCGATGTGCGGATTGTCTGTACCGCCGGCAATGGAGAAACCCAAACCAGAGTTGCCCCGCTCCAGCTGAATGTCCTCGTATAACCAGCTATCATCGCCATTAACCTGGAGGGGAACACAGATTATTAGTTTGGTTCATAAAGAGTTATGGGCTTTAGAAATGATTACATAATGTGTTGGTAAGTGTTCAAGTGTCTTATGAGGTGAAAATGTAATGGGAGGTGTGTTTATGTGTGTGTGTACATACAGTCAGTAATGAGTTACATAAATGTTAACCAAGTTTTTATTGGTATTAGGACGACTTTCTTTGGTTATCAAATGTACATCACATTTTAATTGATTGCTTTTACTATCAATATAATCTTAATCAGTTCAGATTTGTTTGTCAAGATTATGTCAAAGATAAACAGAAAGTTGCATTCCAATTAGTAGCAAACCAAGTTATTGCTCAACATTTGTAAATAACATCTTTGCAATGAGAACTTCATAAATTCATCTTCTTTATTAACAATGTAGTAACAAATTTATGAACTTGTTTTTACTTTTGCTTGTTACATAAAATTTCGAAATTGGCCCACCCTGAAATATATATTTTTCCCAGCTAAGATGCGATATATATATGACCTTCTCAGGTTTTTCAGTGATTTTGTGATGTCATAGCATGGATAATTCAGTTAAGGCAGCGAATACATAAAACAACATGAACGAAGACAATACACGACGATCACAAACAGACAAATGCAAATGCAGTTAAAAACGAAGACAAACAACGTTGATTTTTTAGTGCCCAGTTTCCATTATCGAGTTCTACTTTATTTTCAGGGGAAATCAAAGATTTATTTTACAAATGCCAGTTCTCAGACATTGGAATATGAGAATAAATTTTAGACACCAAAAAGATATGACCAGTATAACCAAATAAAGTAGATTTCGACAATGGAACCAGAGATGGGTTATGATCTTTTTCCACTTTTGGATTCATCCGGTGGCTTACCTTTGCCGACGACGCCTTATGGAGCTGAAAGTCGATGAAAGTGAAAGAGGAGGAAAGTTTAGAGAGGATGCTATTCCAAAGTTGTGTGACTAATAAATATGGTATATATATACGTATATTAACCCTCTAAAGGCCCCCTCAAACTGGCTGGAGATGGGAAATCGTGTCAATGGCGACTCTTGAAATATCTTGAATTATCTGGGCCGTAGCCAAAACTCTCGTTGCAATTAACGGGCAACCAAAAAATGGAAAACCAACAAACAGTGTGCTAAAAATGGCAACAAAAAACAACAAAAAAAACAGCTTGCACAACTTAAAGCGATCTTGATGGGTTAAGGGGTAAGGAGGGGCTGCCGGGCTGCCGGGGTGACGGGTTATGGCATCGTTAAACGAGTTCAATTGATTAGCAGGCCAGTGTAAATGAATTCATCAAGCAGCGACGACAGCAACATTAACCCTAAGAAAATGCAAAAGTGGGCGTTTCTCTTTCCCTTAACCCCACAACATATACATACATTACATATATATCTATCTGTATATATCTATATATTGCCATATCGGATGCTCTTGTCTAGCGAAAAATTGCCAATTAACCCTGGAGAGTGGGTCAAGATAAGTATACGCCTAAGGGAACCCAAGCAGGCGGGCTAAAAATATTAATATGCTCTTTGGGTTAATCGCTGGAGGATACTCTGTGCAGTGCAGCTACAGTGGTTGGTCGATAAACAAGAATCTTAACCCACTTTCTTAATAATACTCTTTATACAACTTTTCTTCAGGTAAATCATAGACATAACCTTGCAAAATGAACGCCCCTTAAATAGATTTAATTTCTTTAATTACACGAAAAAATATACGTGTTACATCTATGAGAGCCCATTAGCGGGCTAACACTGTACAAGGCACTTAGGCTAACAGGTTCGTGCCGCTTTTGCTTCCGCTGACAACTCTGGTTACACTTTTTCCAACCCAAAAAGAATTATAAAAAGAAGAAAAATTACATCATAAAGTTAACAATCGGAACTCACTTAATAGGAGCGGGCAGCAGGGGGACCAAATGTTGGAGGGGGGGGGTCACAAAAATGTGGTCGGGGTGTTGGGACAAGCACAAGACTTTGAGCCAACTAAACCCCAGGCACAAAAAAAAAGTAACAGCAACAGCACGCTATATTAACGGGGCCAACGAGCTACAATCGGTTTTTTTTTTTCGTACTTCTGCTACTTTTTTCTTTTCTGGGCCTTGTTTTTTTGTAAAGTTGTACACCCTTGAAATTAGTAGCTGGCACTAAAACCAAATCATATCATATATAGAGCACTTATCTTATCTATGATAAACATATGCTTTGGGGGCCACCAACACAAGCGCACTGAAAATGCGGAAAACCCGAACCTAGACGATAAAATTCTTAAGCTTTTGTAAGAAACTCATAAATTCCAATGCACATTTTGATATTGTTATAGAACGAATTGAGATGATTTAAGTTCTATAAGGCCCTCGCAAATCAACTGAGTCATTAAATTATATTCTATTTCAAGTACTCAACTCATTTGATTATTCGCTTTGCATGCAAAGCGAGGAAAATGTAATTTAATACCCAATGCGCCAGTAGAAAATTGTAAACAATGCCTGATTTCAGCCTATACTATATTATAGTAGATATGTAACAAAGTTTTCTAGACTTAAGCTTATAGATAAATAAGTTAATGAATAAAATTGATCGCATTAGAGGCCATATTTCAGGGTTCTTTGAAATGGTAAACCAATTCTAGTCAGGTATAACCAACAGGGTTTTCTTTAAAAGAATAAAGCATCGAAATTTAAAATATATATATCATAAAAATATATGGCTCACAACAATATTATTTTTAGTACGATCATAAAGACTAGCGAAAACCAAAGACCAACCAAGATAAACAAATATGACGCATAGGAAAATCGGATGAGATATCAGGCTAAAGAAGTCAAGATTATATTTACAGGCATTTTAAGACTATAAAGTAGTGGAGACTCCCAAGAATTCTTCAGTTCTAAACCCCACCGAACGTAATAACTTTTCCTACATCAATATTATTAATAAAAAACCAATGGATAATAATCCAGGGCCAATGAGAAATTTGAATGCGTCAAGCTGCGTTGCACTTCATTGATCAAATCGAGTATAAAAATGTTGGCAAAATGCCCGGGGGTCTTTACTATATGGAATCGGACGCACATGACGGGACGTGACGGTGACGATGATGATCGTGGTCGAGACACCTGCGAGAAACGCAACTGAAACGGAAACTCAAACCAATTATTCCATTATTCAGCACCCAGAGGGGGTGGTGGTGGTGTTGGTGGGAGGAACTAAAATTATGGTTCAATATGTAAACTTGTCCTTCGAATTCATTTATTTGGCCGACAGACGATGCGTGATTTGTTTATAAGTATTTAAAATGAATCTGATCTAGAAAGTCAAGAGCCTTGGTTTTTACAGTGGATATTCGGTGGAGTCAGTAATTTTTGTTTTAAAATGACTAATAGTTAGTATTTACTCAGTTTCATACGAATTCTTACTAAATGATCAATTTCCTTCCCATCTCACTTATCCAATATCCACTGTACATTCCTTTCTTTTGTGGGTGGCAGAAGTCACGAAAATAAAACTATTTCTGGCAAAAAACGAGCGAGAGGGAGAATCCAAATTGGGGACAACAACAAGTGCAGTGGCTACGCCTGCGCTGAATATTAAGGGCACCAGCTACAACAACAACAACAATAATAATAACAAGAACTCTACAGCGAAAACAATAACAAAACCAACAAAAGAAGAACCGTTCGTTGAAGCATTAGAAAGAGATGGCTGAGAGTCTTTCTATTATTTTTCTATATTTCTTTTTTCGCTGCGAACGCAATGCAAAGACGCTAAAACGATGACAACGCACCCAATTGTCTGTGTATGAGTGCGCGCACAGTAACGGGCAAAACGGTAGAAACAGAATTAAAGTACGGTAAAGAACGCTGATTATTTGTTAGCCGTTAAAGGAAATCTAGTTTGAACTTATTTAAATACAATTCTAATAATGTTTTTACACTGCAATATGCCTATAGCCATCCAATAGGAAATCCTGCGATGTTATTTTAAGGTTTTAAATTGATAGAGAAACTTGATTACATTATATTTAATAGGAACACAGTTTACACAGATTTATGTTATTTCTAAAATGTATATAGGAAAAGAATGTTCGCAAAGATTGCCAAAAATACGCAAGCCTAGGACTTTTCAAAAGGTAAACAAAGCGCTAAACAAGTGTAAACAAACACTAAAACGCTTAAGTAAGCTGTAAATAAACAAACTTTTTGAGAACTGTGGTCTGGGGGCACTTTGGATCGAATCCATGTCGAGCGGAAGTAATAAAAGTAATTTTTGGCATTACAATTTTGCCCGCAGCTGTTCGCACACTCGTATATATCGCTTTTGAATCGAGGAAAATCGGCTAGCGTTCAGTTTGTCTGCGAATTTGATTTAAAAATAAACCATGGAATCATCGCACACTATATAGAGCACAGATGTCGAGCCTTTCTTGTCCATCAGATATACTATAATAATGCTAATGGGGATAAAACTCCCAATTTTTTTTTACCGAATCCAGATTGAAGAGTGATGAAACTTTCTTGATGAATCCGCCGCCACTGCCGCCACCGTCACGCTTCTTTTTCCTTGTTGTCATCGCTGCGGCTTTTATTTAGTTTAATTTTATCTTTATCTTATGTTTATATTTGTATTTTCTTTTTTATTATGGCAGTTCAAGGGTTAAAGTTACAGCCACACAGACACCAACACACCGACAAATGCCGGCGCTGATGCTTCTTCTTCTTCCTCTTTTCGTTTGATATTTCTTTTTCTTTACTTTTTATTTGTGATTATCCAACTTTCTGCACTAGATAAACAAAAAATGCACACATTTCGAACTTTATTTTATATATATTTGTATTTAAATCGTACGCACGGGCGTGTTGTTTGTGTTTTAGCGATCGGGAAACTGAAAAAAAGAGGCCGCCGAAACAACAAACACAACACACGCACACACTCAGAACAAAAAGGCAACACGCACACACACGAGTGCCAGAGGAGAGCGAATTCTTTTTTTTCGGTATACCGACGAAAATTCTCTCTCTCTCGTTGTTTTGCTGGCATTTTTACCCCCGCCACCACTGATTCGATCGATAGACCGCGACCTATCGTTATCGCTCGTTCTGACAATGCTCGCTCTCACTCTCGCACTCTTTAGAGTTACGCATTGCCGCTGACGGTATCGTACATGGCTCATAAACAATTCAACCGAATTAAATTACTTGCGTTCACATTTCCAATGCACAAAAACAAAACAAACAAACAAAAAAAAGTACAGCAGCAGAACGCGAACGCGACGAAAACAACACACCCAACTACTAGAATCGATTTTTGCAGCTATAGCTTCGCCTATCGATAGGCGGCACTGTGACCGTATAGTGATCTCTAAGCAATACCAAAAAATACTGAGACAGGGGTTTTAGTATTTTTAGCATAATATTACTTAAATTTTAATTATTTTTTGTATTTTAGTAAACCATTTTTTCGATGTAAGGCAGTGAAGTAATATTTAAACAATGGAAATCCAAGATATATAAAAAATATAATGGGAAATTTGTAAATAGGGTTTGTGTCATGGGTATATCTGCCGGGAAAACTCAAATTTTTTAAAAAATATTCTAGTTTCCAAAATGCAGGGCCTTTTATAAATATTTTAGGTGTACAATATTAATTGAAAAGCAAAACTTAAAATAAAAATCAATACAAACCATAAATCATCAAAGCAATTAAAACGAACAAACATATCAAAAAAAGAAGCGCAAATATGTAAATATATATTTTTTGTTTTGTTTAATTTTCACATGGTATGTTTCTTAAAAATAAAATCAAATTTCATTTGGCAACTGAAAACATTAACATAACCAAGTCATGCATAAGAACTTAGGCTTAAATTATAAGTAAATCGAATGTCTTTATTACAATGTTCATTTATTTGTTTCTTAAGTAAATACAAATCAAACGGAATCATGCACCAAAGAACTTAGTATCAACATCGTAAGCTTTTATATAAAGAAAATGTGTTACGCCTGTTGGCGATTTTCCCGTTTTCGTATATATTTTTCTTTCTGGCCAGGTTAGCTACAACAGGCCAACAACAACAACAAGAACAACCCACCGGAAACGGAAATGGGCGACGCTTGGCCCACAAAAAAAGAAGCAAGAAGGCCGAGCGCCTTAAGTAAGTAACGATTCGTTAAAAAGGCAGGAAAAATTGTGGAAAATGGTGGAAAAGGCGGGTAAATAAAGTGGGCGGGTATGGTATAAAACGGGCGTGCTCCCAATTACACTGGGGTTTCCATTGGCGATTTTCACAAAACTGGCGTTTCCTCCTCCTCCTGTTCTAAATGAATAATTAACTTGAAAATGTAGTTTCAGTCGCATGTAAAAAATCCATCATAACTTGAATTTAATCAATTTTCAGTAATACAGATCTAGAGCAACTTATATATATATAATATTTTCGAAAGTTGCATCTTTATCTTTATAATGTAATTACATATTGATATTCATATTAACGATGGAAGCTAGGGAAACACAAGATCAAGATCAAAAAAAGAGTGGGAGAAAAAGAAAAAGTGATGCCAGGCAATGGTCGAAGCTCACAAAACCTTTTCCGTTTCGGTCCTTTGAGATCTTTAAAAGACATAGTATCCACGTCGCATGTAAAAAATCCACCATAACTTGAATTTAATCAGATCTAGAGCAACTTATATATATATATAAATATACAATGTATTCGAAAGTTGCATCTTTATCTTTACTGATTAATATTCATAGCACTGATCGAAGCTAGGGAAACACAAGATCAAGAACAAAAAGTGACTGGAGAAAAAGAAAAGGTGTCACGAAAAGAATTCCAATAGATTAGACCCAATCATGGTCAACACCCGGAAGTTTAGGGGAATACCAGTACCGGGAACGTAAAACCAAAGCTACGATAGACCAATAAATGCAAGACCAACATCTTCCAGTTCTACCATAACCGCGCAAGGGCCAAAGTATTCAAAGGGCAGAATTAGATGAGCACAACTACGACGAAGTTAGAGCCTCCGGAGCTGCACAAAATACTAAAAGACAAAGCAAAGATGGAGTCTACCATAAACAACGCCAATAAAAGGATATGAGAGGATATAATGATAGAGCATAAGAGGATAAAGGAAACGAGATCCATTGAGACGAAAGTTGATCAACAAGGTAAGGTTGTCTAAGGTAAAAGATTATTAGATTATATCGAAAGTACTTCAAACGCACACCGACTCAATCTACATAAATGAATAGAAAACATAGACTTATGGACGATCACAATTTACAGAATTTATAGAAAGTTTCTGTAACCTTCAAAAGGTAATAAATAAAAATGAAGTAGCATCTTTATCTTTACTGATTGATATTCATAGCACTGATGGAAGCTAGGGAAACACAAGATCAAGATCAAAAAAAGAGTGGAGAAAAAGAAAAGGTGTCACGAAACGAATTCCAATAGATTAGACCCAATCATGGTCAACACCCGGAAGTTTAGGGGAATACCAGTACCGGGAACGTAAAACCAAAGCTACGATAGACCAATAAATGCAAGACCAACATCTTCCAGTTCTACCATAACCGCGCAAGGGCCAAAGTATTCAAAGGGCAGAATTAGATGAGCACAACTACGACGAAGTTAGAGCCTCCGGAGCTGCACAAAATACTAAAAGACAAAGCAAAGATGGAGTCTATCATAAACAACGCCAATAAAAGGATATGAGAGGATAAAAGGATAAGGATATGAGAGCCATTGTGACGAAAATTGATCAACAATTGGCAAAGGTAAAAGAGTATTAGATTATATCGAAAATACTTCAAACGCACACCGACTCAATCTAGATAAATGAATAGAAAACATAGACTTATGGACGATCACAATACACAGAGTTTATAGAAAGTTTCTGTAACCTTCGAAAGGTAATAAATAAAAATGATTTTGTGAAACCGCCAGAATGAAGCGCGAAATACAAGATCAAGAACAAAAAGTGACTGGAGAAAAAGAAAAGGTGTCACGAAACGAATTCCAATAGATTAGACCCAATCATGGTCAACACCCGGAAGTTTAGGGGAATACCAGTACCGGGAACGTAAAACCAAAGCTACGATAGACCAATAAATGCAAGACCAACATCTTCCAGTTCTACCATAACCGCGCAAGGGCCAAAGTATTCAAAGGGCAGAATTAGATGAGCACAACTACGACGAAGTTAGAGCCTCCGGAGCTGCACAAAATACTAAAAGACAAAGCAAAGATGGAGTCTACCATAAACAACGCCAATAAAAGGATATGAGAGGATATAATGATAGAGCATAAGAGGATAAAGGATACGAGAGCCATTGAGACGAAAGTTGATCAACAAGGTAAGGTTGTCTAAGGTAAAAGAGTATTAGATTATATCGAAAGTACTTCAAACGCACACCGACTCAATCTAGATAAGTGAATAGAAAACATAGACTTATGGACAATCACATTTTACAGAATTTATAGAAAGTTTCTGTAACCTTCGAAAGGTAATAAATAAAAATGATTTTGTGAAACCGCCAGAATGAAGCGCGAATGGGAGCAGCCTTGGGGTAAACTACGAAGTAATGAATTCTTCGAGCTGGGGGCTAATTACACAACCCGCCGTTTCCACTTCCTCAACATGTTCTTGAGGTTTTCTTGTTGTACTTCTGCCTTTGAAGACTTTTCCCAGTTGAAAAACTCGGGAAGGTGGGGAAAAAAACTAGGTGGACTCGAAAGCGCGCTTAAGCATTTTAGCCAGATTGCCGTTGTTAAGGCAAAGTTGGTAATGGTGTTGGCTTTGATGTTGATGTAGTTGTTGATGATGTTGTTGTTGATGTTGTTGTTGTTATTGATGTGTATGTGGATGCTGATGGAGGCTTACGAGGATTCGCTTGCGTTGGTGTGCGTGCTGGTGTATCTGTGTGTGCGACTGTATCTGTATCTGTATATGTGATTTGTTTTTTGTTTTTTTACATGGATTTTTAACTGAGACCATTGGCGCAAATGATTATATTGCAGCAACTTACAGTCTGCGACCCGCTCCTTGACTTGGTTCCCTGCTGCAACTGCTGCTGCTGCTGTTGCGGCTGCTGCTGATTTTGCTGCAGCTGCTGCGGGGAGCGGGAACTGCGCTGTTGCTGCTGCTGCTGCTCGGCCGGTGGCTCCTTTGTATTTTCCGTGTCCGACTCGATGCGCATGCGTTGATTCTGCGAAAGATCAAATCAAAGTGGAAAGTGATCAGTAAAAGTATCACAATTATTATTATATAATATAATATATGTATCAAGGAAAGTTATTACTACACTCGTTTTTCAGCCATTAAACTTTGAACAAAATATATAGCCTACTTCTCAGCTGATGACTTAAAGAAAATTCCAAATACCGACAGACTTATCGTTCAATATCTCAAGGATTCATATCATCATAATGGTTAATGAGATTATTTAATAGAAAATCGATATTTTTTAGACCTTTCATCCCTTTACCACTTACATTGGCACAACAGCAGGCATATCGAGAACCGATCCCACCCCCCGAATCATTATCTCTTTCCCTTTCCTTTTCCTTATCCTTTTTCTGACGATCCCTGGACTGATGTTGATCCTGTTGATGTGTTTGTTGTTGTTGCTGTTGATGATATTGTTGTTGTTGTTGCTGCTGCTGCTGCTGCTGTGGCGGCGGCGCCGTTAATTGACGTCGACGTCGACGCATTCGCACCGGCGACCGCGAGCCAACATAATTTGAAAATCGGCGCCTCGAATGCCTGACAATTGACACCCAGTCAATCATTTCTCACAGTGTATTCTCAACCCCGCGATGATTTTATGATGTTTTATGTTTTATATTTAATAAAGCTCTTGTTTTATTTTAATCGGTGGGTTGGGTTGTCTTTGTGGTTTTCACTTTGTGCGTTTCATTTTATCTTAAAAAATATGTTAAAAAATTTAAAAATAAAAACAGATGGTGTCTAAGACCAGAATGGGTTCACAATTCGGTTTCGTTCCACTTTAATATATTCCCAGAAAATCTTTAAAAATATTCATAAGCGCTGGCTAATGTTTTCTTACTCAGAATAATTATGAGAAGTGAGAAATTTTGCTTTGCCTTTTCAAAGAATCTCATTCTAATTATGATTTCGCATTATTTTTGTTTAGGTTTGATGATTTAATCACTAAATAAACATTAAGAAGTCAACATCAAGGGGCTAATGTGATGTCGTCTTTGCTCCTTTGAAGAGTTGCGATAGCAACAAGTTGAGTGCAAACAGCCGGAAAAGCGTAAAGGCCGGAACGAATGGGATTGAAATCGGCACCCTTCGCTGTCTTTTGTTTGTTTTTCACCGGTTACACACACACACAGAGAAAGAGATGGAAATCTGTTTGCCATTTTTATATTTGCAACTCACAAATAACCAAAAATTAGACACAAAATTTTGGTTAATATTTAAAAATATTTAATTAACCGGAATAAACCGAATCCGTTGGGTAATCTCTCTTGGTAGCCACTATATATTTATCTAAGTTTTCAATGAATCATAAATCATTTTCATATTTTCCCTGAGACTTGTTTATTTTGCTTGCATTGAGAGCGATGAATTGATTTGCGATCACTTTGCCAGAAACAATATTTACATTTTGAGTTTATTTATGATTTGTTATTATTTGATTTTTGATATTTTTATAACTATTAGAATGAAAAGCTGCTCTAGATTTCAGTTTAAAGTGTTTAATTTATAACAAAAACCCAGTTCGTAGTGCACTTTTCGAGTGTCCACTGTTTTATATTGTCTTCTCGCAGAGAGTTCACTTTTCATTAGATTTTGAATAGAGTGCGCCGTGCCAAGGCCCGAAAACCGAATGCCAAATACATTTTTTTGTTTACACTCAGAGCGTAGAAACATGTGTTCTCCTGTGCGGATGTTCTAAATTCGAAATTTCTTGTTGCTGTATGAGAATTTCTCTCGAAATAAGCAGCGGAAAATCAAAATCCGAACGCTATTTGGCATGAAAGAAACGCAAGAAAAGCCAAACGTTGCGAGCTGCCAAAATAAATAGATTGATATATTGCTCGACTCATTTATGTTGTTGTTGTTGTTGTTTTTGTTGCTGCTTTAACGATGTTTTCCAATGCCAGACGACCATGAATGAAAAACTCAAAAAGAGACAGCAAAGAAAATGAGAAAGAACGGAAAATAGCTAAGAAAAAGAAAAGGGCTGAGTGACTAAAAGTAACCAAAATTCGAAAATAAGTTTAATATTTCACAAAATCTTTAAAATCAAAAATACTTCCCACCCCTAAACTAATTCACTTAACACCAAATAGTAATCTTAAAACAAGTTTTCCAATTTGCACATTCTTGGCCATTTCCACAAGGCATTTTCCGCACTAAAAACCTAAAACGTGTCAACCATATGCTGTGAATTATCACCATTTCCAGCAATTAATTAAAGTAATGGCTCAATTAACTGCTGTGCAGGTTTAATCACTTTTAATTTGTGCCACCTGGTGTGGTGGCTTTTAATTGGTGAGCCATTGCTCTCATGGCACGTGGGGCGTATACGTAATATTTGGAATTCTGCCTGTTGTTCATCCGCCCCGTAGTTCACCTGCCTGACTGCTTGCCTTGTAAATGCCTCAAACTTGTTCTTGTTTTATGTATCTTGTTTTTGTTCTGTTCTTATATTCTTTTTTTTTTTTTTTCTTATTGGCTGTGTACATTCTGTCTTACAATTATGTAAAATGTTTGTCTTTTGGCGCCAAAGGAGATGAGTGATGGACACGCATGTGTCAGAGTCGTTAGAGAAAAAGTAGCAGGGTAACAAAATAGACACCGGCCATCGACTGATAACAACAATAAGATACAGCAAGGTGGGTCACACAGAAAAAAAAAACACAAGAAACTATGATTTTATTACAATTTTTGTGGGAAATATTCGTTGGTTTTGGGAATATGGTTTATGGTTTATATTTTGTTGCACTTTTAAGTTGGTTTCTCACAAGCTTTATACCGTCTTTGCTTTTTGTATGTTCATTTAATTAAAAAACAATATCAAACTTGAAGATAAAGTATTCGATTTTACCATTTATACTTTTAATATTATTTTCCCTTGATTTTAAACACTTTAAAATCGATTTCTAAACTCAAAAATCACTAGATCCCCAATCTAATATCAAGCTTAACTTAAATTAAATTCACTTTGCTAATTTCATAAACTTTCTCTTGGAGTTTGTAAAAAAAAAAATAAACAAAAATCCGCCGAAAAGTGAACCACAAGTGTTGGTGTTTATATTATTTTTTTTTTCGTTGTGCTGCACGTTTAACGAGGGTTAAACAGCGTCTGGAGGGTTAAAGGGTATTCCCCGCACCCACACACACACACAGCCTACACACAGGCACGCACGCACACCCTACACACGCAGACAAACTTTGAAAGGCAGACAGACACGCGCCGCTATGCAAAATTTTGTTGTGCGACTCGACGCGTCAACGGCACGACTGTTACTACCGCCTTTGCCGTTCCGTTTGCCGCTGCCGCTGCTGCTGCCGTTTTTCCTTTTTGCCATACGTTCACCCCCAACACCTCCACCCACACCCGCCCGCCGGAATTGCCACCCACCCAGAACCACCCATCATTCCCCCTCAGCTAGAGGCATACCACACCATACTAGACCACACCAGACCATCAGACCAGACCCACGGGTCCATGTCCGTTCGCCAAAAACCGAGAGCGTTCGTGTGTTACCGCCTCTGCTGACATCGCTGTCGGCGTCGCTGCCTCGGCCCGGCCAAACAAAAAAAAAACACACACACACACACACACACACACACACACACACACACACACACACACACACACACACACACACACACAACAACAACAACACAAAACAAGAAAGCGGAAAACAAAAAATAAAAAGCTGGCAACACAAAATACGAAATAAGTAATGGGAACCTTGGGCAATCGTTCATTGGTTAGCACTGATAACAAACATTTGTCGGCATGCTGGCAGCATCCTTCAAGCCAAAGACAGATTTTCTGGGCTTGGGCTGGTACAGTGGTAATTCGCTTTCAAAGAAATTACTAAGCCTTGGCATATTTTTTATTACAGTTTTGGCAAGGTAAGGCAGATTACCTTTTGTTTGGTATTATTTTTTCAATTTCTATATTGAAAAATATTTGCCTTTTAAATATTAAATATTGGTAATATATATGGATGGGATAAAGTAAATATAAGGAAACTGTAGATTAAAAATAATCTTTTGTCAATTTTAAGTAATTTTTCCTACATAAAAAATATCATAGCATACTTTTTGACACCCTAAGAAATATCTTTATAATAATATTAAAATTTTACCAAATATGCAAATTATAGAATCACCAGCCAATGACCACTGTACCCGTCAACAGTTTACCGTTCGTCTACCGCCTACCGCCTATCGTTTACCGTTAGCCGATTTGTGACGTTCCGCCGTTTCGCTATTTCGCCGTTCCGATTTCACGATTTCTGAATTTCACGACTCGACGACTTGACGACCGACCCACCGACTTTTTACTACGCATGTCCCAGGCGACAAGCAGCAACAACAACAACAAGAATACTATCAAAAAGCAACAAAAAAGCGGGCGCGAAAGGACAACAAACAAAGTAAATTGCCGTGCACGGCACGAGAGTGTAAGCGGGATAGCAGTTGTCGGTGTAAGAGGGACAGCAGGTGAAAGCGAAAGGTTGGAAATCTGAGCCTTTGTGTCTGCTCCTGGATTTTACGTTCTTCTTTCTTCTTTTTTTTTTTTAATGTGTAGGTATAGCATAGCGACATCAATCACCTCGAAGTGAAGGAAAGAATGCGATTCGACATGGGATTACCCCTTAGGTTTGGTTTTATATTATTATATTCGTTTTGATTGAGATCTTATGTTTAGAAACCTTTAAATTGATTAAAAAATCAAAGAAATAAATATAATAATCTCCCCATTTAAAGGGTATCATCCTCCAGCATACCCTTCATATAGTTAATAACCCCAAGTACTATGATTGCCGGCTTTTGGAATTGAATGGAAAGAGTAGGCGGCACACCGGTTGTCATAGGCACTTAAGCCGCAGCAATTTTTAAGGGACATCTGGTCGTAAGGACATTCAACCCCTCCCCCTCTCTCTCTCCCTGGTTTTTTCTCTAGCCGATTGAGTACCCACTCCCACGTCCCATTCTCATCCACTCACCCATGTGCTTGGATCCCTGGGACATGTTCAAGAGATTTCAATTAGCTTTGGGCCATCTAATGGTTGTGCTCTCGATTTTCTGTTTTTTTTTTTTTTTTTTTAATGTTTTTTGCCTGAACTGCAGAGGGCTAAGAAGGTGCTCCACTTTAATGGGCCGGATATTAACCCATTTATTCGCATAATTGAGATTTTTCAGAAGACTAGCTTGGCTTTTACGATATTTAAAAGGGGTTAATTGGGGGAGTTGTTGCGGAAAATCTATATTAAAGGGAACTTTTAGTAACTTAGTTAGCCATTGGTTAGTTACATTAACTTAGGAGTTTTTAGAATATTTATCAAAAAGAAAAGTTTATGGTTTGATAAATTAAGGGTTTTGTCCTTGTAAGATGAAGTAACAACTTTGAAATTTCGAAAAACTTTTCCTAACCACCAATTAGTTACCTATTTTATTCCTTAACTTAGTTTTCGTTTAACAACTTTAGTCAAAGAAAAAAGTTTAATTTCAAGTTTTTCCTTACTTCCAGTTAGTTAACATGATTCCACCGATAGCCAATCTACAACTTAACCCAAACTTCTACCCACTTAAGTGACAATGTTAAAATGGTTATAGAATAGTTTAGTATGATATATGGTCTTAATGGGATGTTTGTGGAGTGTGTTTTCTTACCAAGATCTCTTCCAATTCACTCTTAAATGTTCTGCTGAGGGCCTCGGCCTGCGCTTGGGCACTGATATTATTCGCGATCTGAGTCTGATTGAGGGCTGATTGGTTGGTTTGATTGGATGAGGCGTCGTTGTTAAACTCATAGGCGCAATTGCGATTTAAATTTGAAGTTTTGATAAACTGTGCGATTATCGGGGATAGTAAGTAGTAGTAGTAGTAGTACAGTAGTAGTTAGTAGGCGTGGAGTGGAAGAAGAGAAGAATAGAGAACAGTATAGAGTAGAGCAGATCGAATGAGAGATGGCAACAACGACGAAAACGGAAGATATATAAACTTGAAATCTTAGAACTTGAATCAGGATATAGAAGTAATCAGGGGTTAACAACCAAAAAAGTCTGTGGTAATATAAAAGTTAAGTTTTTAAATCTCTAGAAAATGCATCAAAGATCGTAGATATTGGAAGTTCTTAGAGGAACACAGGCGGCAAGGCAAGAAAAATTTATAAAAAAATAAATATTAAAATCTATATACATTACGGCTAAGGAAAAGAATTAAACTGATTTTGAAAGTAAGCTGGAAAAACATATTAAGAGCAGCCCAAGATTATGGAAAAGGAAAGAGTCATAGACTAGGAAGAGAGTTCATCTTCAAAAACTCATCAGAAATCAAAGCAGACTAAGGGTATAATTCTATACCCTTGGTCTGCTTTGATTTCTGATGAGGTTTTGAAGATAACAAAATACTAGTAAAATATATATATTTAAGTATAAGAAAACCGGAAAAAGTCTCAAAAGTTAACTAGAAATATTGGGAATTAAAAAGGTCTTAGAAAAACTATCTAAAGTTCGTAGAGGATAAGGTCAGTATAGAGGAGGTAGTAGATAGATCGTTGAAAAGAGAAATCTATAGTTATTATCTCCGATTTGAGGAGGACAAAATACAGTAGAAACTAGTAGAAAGTATAGGTAAATGGTTGCAGATCAAAACTTCTTTACAATATTAAGATGAAAGTTAAGGACATCTAGAAATAATATTCCATATCTAATCATGATTTAGTTTAAATATTATAAAACATTATCAAAATAAAACCAGAAACAGTTGCAAACTCTAAAGATGAAAGATGATATCATAAAAGATCATGATCAGGAAGCATAATGACTGGCAATGATATTTGAAACGAAAATCTAAAGTTGGTCTAATCAAGAGGAGATATATTCTCTAAACTAAACTTCTCCCCCCTGGGAACTAACTTTCAATCCAAACATTCTATATATATATATTATATATAGTTAAGAAACCTAACTTAAGATCCTACTCACATCGGCTATCTTAACGGCCTGGCCATCCTTCTCCCATTTGGTTGCAATTTGCAAGGTCTCCGCCGTCTTTTGCTGTATGCTCTTCGAGTCATCCAATAATGTCAATTCATAGAATTCTTGTATATCTGAAAGGGGAAATGATTGAGAATTAGTTTAGGTTTTAGTTTAAATGGTCTTAGAAGTAGTTTACTTCATAACAAGATATACATAATCCCATGATAGACAAAACATTCTTTTTGTGGTTTATTTTTTAGGCTCTACAACTTCTTAAAATATGTAAAATTTCTTGGAAATTAAGCACAGTTTTTCGATGTACAGTATGTACTCTATTTTAGGCTTTTATAAATCTTTCAGAAAGATTTTAGATGATGATTATACTACAGAAATAAGTTCATATTTCACTATGCACATCTTTGAAATGCTTACAAAGTAAGAAACTTCATCAATTTGCTATTTTTCTAAGTCTAACAGGAAAACTAACAAAATTCTTTAACAGCTTAGCCTTTTTGTTAACTTTTCAATGTAAAATTCGACTTTAAAACAGTAAATTACATAAAGAAAACATATTTTCCGCAAGATAAAGTCTCATTATGAGCTTGATCTATCAAAACTGCAAGAGGTTAGGCCTCATTCTGGTCTTAAATTTAGTTTAAAGATGATTAAATAAGTTATCAACGAGTCGATCCTTCCATTTCAGTGCATTTCCAAAGTAAAACCACATAGTACCCTTCAAGTACACTCCTTCCGGTTGATCCTCAGCACATACACATTCTGCAAGTAAAGAAAACAAGTTAGAAACTTCGATCATATAGAGAGAAATACAATCACTTACCTCGTAACCAAAACCAATCCAGTCAATCTTTAGTTTATTTTCTCAGCTGCCAGCACAAAAAGCTGTCACAAGAACACTTCCCCTCCGATAGACCTACGACTTGCCTACTCAGCGTAAAGGAGTAAGGAAAAACCGAAACACAATTGCCAACCAAAGAGAGAGAGAGTGAGGGAGATGGATGAATAATTAACCCATTCACACCATCACAGATTCTGGGATTCCGAAAACAAACAGGGAATAAAAGTGGCAGTGCGGTTAATAAAGTTGAACATATTCAATGACGATAATGACCGACTGAAGTGCAGTCGAACGAATAAACAAACGGATCGAAGACTCTGCCGGGATTTTGTAGTTAACTTGAAGTGAAAAAAAAATACACTGCAAGAAATACATATTGATCTAAGAAGGTGAAGAATCTAAGAAGAAGTTGAATTTAAATCAGAATTTCTGGGAATTTTAAAGGCTGTTAAGCAGCATTAAGTTTTATAATCTTTTTAACAACTTCATTTAATATTTAATTCTATAAAATTTACAAGTTATTATTTCATATTTATCTTTTTAATAATAACCTTTAACTCAACCCTTTCCTTTCCCAATTTCTTCCAGTGTCTTTGAGGCATTGAACAGCTTTCTGCCCGAGAAGCGGAAATCAGAAACTGTCAGAATGCATCTCAAATGCACACATTTCAATGCAAACTGACGCCGCCACTGACAGCGGAAGGGAAGCAAAGGGGGCGTGCCAATACATAGTACACATATATCTACATATATAACCATATATAACCCGACGCTGCCAATATGTTTCGCTTCAATAGCAGTCAAGTGGCCCAAAATGGGGGAAAACTAAAAATCTGAAACTGAAAGGAAAAAAAAAGCTGAAAAACTGGAAACTGGAAAATATTAAATTGAAACGAAATCCATGGCGCCCATTTAATTTCCTGTACCCGACAGGGCCACCCCTCCTCAACCTCCTCTAACAGGGTAAGGGGTGCGGGAGAAGGTCGTATAGCAGAGAGCGAGCTGAAGCATTGAATTCCATGGGGCATGGGGCTATGCCACCAATATTGCATGGAAAAGTACGCGCAGTCATTGAAAAGTGTGTACATAAAGTACAGCTAGATGGAAAACTAAAGGGTTCCCTCGGGAAATTTGCAAAGCTCTTTGGGGGAAAGCATATTTAAAAAATGCCATTAAACTATATGAGTCTATAAAGTACAGCATTAAGTTGAGGGCTAATCACTAGCATTAATTTAAGTAGTATTAACTTTAAACTTAAGCTTAAGCCTTCCTTACAGAACCATCCCTATTCTAGCCCTAGTCTTTCCCTTTCGAATGACCACTGTATCTGCACATAAACATCGGCATTTCTGTGCGTTATGCAATCGATTTGGCCACTTGAACTTAAAATGAGTTATCGAATGCTTTGGAATGCTTCCTGTAAATGGCTTCTTAAGCATTTGTTATTTCTGTCCTCCATTATTGCTCCTTCAATTTGTGCTCTGCTTTGTTCTTCTCTCTTTTTCTTTTGTTTTTTTATTTTTATTTTATTTTGTGTTGTTGCTGTTGTTGTGCCAACATTTTTTAGCTTGGCTCAGCTGAATGCCAATGCCGCTGGAAAAGAGATGCTAAACTTCAGGTTACGCCATCTCTGGCTTTATCTCCCAGTGGGCAATTCCAGGAAATCGATAAGACCCCTCCAAAGTATCCACATTATACTATATAGCTGCATATGTATTCAAATTTTGTACAGTCTGGGAAAGTAATAGTGGTTAAGGGTTAGTTAAATATTCTCAAAAAAGTTGTTAAACTTAGTTTATCACTTTATAAACTAAAGCTGCGTTTATGACCAAACTATAGCTCATAACTTTTATATTTTTCTTAAATCTAAACATTTCCATAACTGTTTCCATTATTTTCACCGCCATTGTCCCACTCTTATACACACGTTTTGTATATGTAAAACTGAAGTAGGCTGCAGATGATTCGAATTCTAGGCCAATTAAATTGGGATTTTGGCCCGCACATGGCACTTCATGACCTTTCACGCCCTCATAGCACAACCCCCCCTGGCGCATCCCTATCTTTATCCTTCAGACGCTTCAGCTTGAGTGTCAATTGCTAGGCTTAGTTAACACTGAAAGCTGGAAACTAAGAAAATTATATACAAAATATAGGAAATATAGTTTAATCTAAGTTATTACCCATACGCAGTGTTGGCCAACTTTAGTCATTGAAATCCATTATTGGATTAAAAATGTATAAAATGCAATTAAGTTGCCGTGTCATAACCGCACAGCAGATTCAATGCAAATACTTTTAGGAGAAGCGGAAAAGAGATAGCGAGATAGAGAAACAGAGATGGAATGAGAGTGAAACCTAACCTCAAGTTTAATATTATACCCAAAACACACCCACAACACCCACACTCAACGTGTGTTGGGATGCGGCTAATACCTTGTTAATTATTTCACACGCACACACAGACACACACACACCTGCAAATTCCCTGGGGTGGACCTTGGTTGTTGGCTTAATTCAAGGTTATAATCGCTTTCTATGCAAAACTGACATTTTAGTTATAAATCTATTGATCCAGAGATGATATAAATCTATAACTTATCATTATTCTTAGCTGCAAATCTGAGTGATCTTGCCTTGCGCTTGTTTATTTAATTAATAGGTCCACCCGAAAATGTTTGGCCATAGGAAAGCTCCTGTTTTCTAACGTGTCACGTGTTTTGGCTTGTTTGCATTTGAGTTAGTGAGTTTGTGAGTGTGCTTGTTAGCCGTTTAACATTTCTGACACGCCAAGCGCAGCCACTGAAACTGTAACGGTAACGGTAACGGGAGAAGAGGAAGCACCAGCGGGATAGAATGACGATGAACAAGAAGAAGGAGGAGGAGAAGAAGAACACACACACAGAGAGAGAGAGAGAGAGAGAGAGGACTCTAGCGAAACGAAACGAAAAGGATTATGCAACTGCCACTGACAGCGGGCAACACATTTTGCACCCAGGGGTCCAATAGAAAGGGACGGGGGCACACACACACACACACACACAAACACACACATAAAAGCGTGAGCGAGAGGGCCATAGGGAGGTAGGTGGCGTTAGGCTGGGCGGTAGAGCAGAACTTTTGCAAATTATACAACAGGCAAACCCCGCAAAACAGACAACTGCAGACCAACCGCCCGTCTCAAAATGGATGGACGTATGGACTGGGAGCAAGACAGGGGGGGACAGAGGGGGATATACAAAGAGATGGCTGAGTGAAAAAAAAAAAACAGAAATTCAAGCAGCGCGGGCTCAGCAAAATAGTGCTGCCAAAAAGCTAAAGGCAAATAAATCCAGATAAATCTGTTTTTCTAAAAGAAATCTCTATGAGAAGAAATACCTTGAAATATTTTCGAAATTTAAGGGAATTTATAAGAGCTATGTCTAGAAAAATCCTAAAATATATATAGATTCAAGACGACTTTTTAAATTCCATAAATAATAGATTTAAATATCATTAAAAATGTACAAATACCCACGAGATCAACAAGTTGATTTCTAAAACTTAACAGTTTCCATTGCTAATAGTTGAGTAATAAAATCGAATCAAAGCAATCACCGCTTCTTTATCGATCTTTAACATTAAACAGCTTCGATGAAAAGTAGCTAAATTAGCCGCATTACCATGGGGTAGGGTAGCGCCTGCTGTTTCTATCTGCTGCGCTGCCTGCGCTGTTTGACCCAAATCCTATGCAATATTATCGTTTTGCTGTCGCTGTTGTTGCCTTTGTTCCCTTTGTTGCTGTTTTGTGTTTGCTGCCGCTTGTCAAGTGAAAATAATTTCCAGCAATGGGAGAGAAGGAAAAGACGAAAAAATCGATAGGCGATAGGCGATAGGCAAACTGTACAGATAACCCAACTATACTTTTCAAGGATATTTCCGGCTCATCAACCACTTTTTAACAATCTTTGCCTGAAAGTTTGCCAACTTTGTTTGAGTTTTAAGTTTCTGGCTGATAGATCGATGATGATAGGCTTCGTTAACGTTTTTTGTTTATAAACTTATTTAACACCGTGCGGGACTGTAAAGTTTGTAAAATTGTGTATGCCGATTAATTACATAAAGAATTTTCCTTTTAGACATAACAGTTACCTACTTAAAATCGAACTTAATCATAGATTTCTTTCCCCTCTAGTAAATTATCGATTTTTTCGATATATTTCCACCTTGATAACTCACCTAATAGCGCTTGAAACAAGCGAGATTTAAATATGCGTATAACGCGTTCGATTGCAATACGCAGCGCCCGATCCTGCGGCTCGGAAAGCCTCGCGTGGTAATCCTCGAGCAGCTCGAGAGCCCGATGAGCTTCTGCAAAATATAATAAAAGATATTATTAATAAAAAGTAGTTTTTAGGAATACAAATTAATAAATATTCTTATAAATTCCCTAACTAATCGTACTCTGTATATCTGCAATTCGTTTCTCCTCATCCTGGCTAATCTCCAGACCTGCCTGACCGAAAACCGTTGACCAGAAGCCCCTCTCGGAACCCTTTTCCGAACTCTGATCCGAACCGCTTTCCCCAGTCGATTCCTGGATATGAGATCTCTGTTTAGGCTTTGGTTTTGGCTTGGTTTTAGCCTTCAGCTGCAGTTCGGATTGCGATTTCTCAAGACTTTCCCGTTCGAGGGTCTCAATCATGGTACGGAAACGACTCAGTTCCATACGCAAACCCTCGGCACTATGCCGGCTCGATGAAGAGACGGACAGACCGGATATTCCGGATAACAGACGGCAACGAGCTGCGCCTGACGAAGAGGACGAGGGACCTTCCCATTCATCGCGTGAGGCATCACTCTCGGACTTCTCGAAATAACCAGATTCTACGTCCGGTGTTCGGACCATGGATGTGGAGGATAACATGTGTCCGTATTCCAGAAGATCCTGAGCCGAATAGAAACATTCCACGGATTCACGAACACTATCGCGCAGGGAAGAAGGACATTTGAGGGGTTCTGGCTCAGGATCTGCTTCGGTTTCCACTTTGCATTCAACCCCTTCAGGTTCCCTTTCCACATGACCATCTTTAATGGGCATTGCCCCAATGGGATCATCGATTTCTTCAGTCACTTCTATGGCTTCCGCTGATGACTGAACCAAAACCACCAATGGCGTTGGTTGCTCTTCCATGCGAATCTCTGTCTTCTTCTGCGGCAACAAAGACTCCTCCTCTTCCGGCTCTTCTTCATCATCGGCTGGCGAAGAATCGTCCTCCTCCACTTCGTCATCGTCATGGAATGTCTTATCATCGCTACTTAGCAATCCCTCATTGGGATCACTGCTCTTCTCACGATCCGAGTCCGTATCAGAATCCATTTTAAAGGACCACAAAAGAGACCTCTTCGCTTCCAAGTACCGAACTCAACTGGCGCGACTTTTCAGCTTTATAATGCCATAGTTTCGGGGCATCGGTGCGGTGCGCTACCCGCCGATAAATCAATAAAGATTGACGCTTTTTAAACATTTTGCTCTTCTTGTTAGCCCTAGTTATTCCCTTTTATGTTTTTTTTGTTAGAAATTTGTTTCTCTTTCTTCAACACTGAGTGCTAAAAGAATGTTTCTTAAGGAGGCCAATAGTAAGCTTAAGGTTTCTTAAAGTTCTAAAAAAAAAAAGATATAAACTTAAAAGAACTGCCTTAAACGTGTTTTAGAAGTTGGTTGTCCCCTTTTGTTAGAGGTCAGGGGTCAAGTGGCATCCTCCTGTCGCTGGTTTTGTCATTCGTCCGACGTTTGCCAAAAAATTAAACACATAATTTATTATTATAATCGAGTCGCATTATGGCCCCAAACACACTCTTACACATTACACACACACACACATACAGACTTAGGAACACCCTTACACATACATATATGAATACGCTTAAACCAACAATGTATCTCTGTGTCCGTAGTTTGATGTCCCCAGCACGCGTCAAACGCCGACGTTGACCTTCACTGACCATTTGCGAGGCTGCTGGCATCCCCAGACCATTCCCCCCTTTCCTGTCTTTTACAGCTTTTTCGGTTGTTTCTTGTTCTTTTATATATACATTTTGTTTGGCCATTTCAGTTGCCCAAATATGATTTGTATGTGACATAATCAAATAAAATTCTCTGTCTGCATTAATTTAGTTTTTTTTAGGAGGTTCTAAAGCTGTTGGATACATTTTTATAAAGCCAAAAGACTCATCATAAGTAATTAGGGCATGTTTTTGGTGTAAAACTAACTTTGCTCAGCGAAAAAACAAAAGTTAAATGATCTAGAATGGAAAAACTAACACCAACTTTTCATGTGCATAAACTTTAGAAAGTTTTGCCAACAAATTAATGTAATGTTTAGACAAAAAGTTTTACTAGAAATGTTTAATTATTATTATTATTAAAAATAAAGAAAGATAAATGATCTTAATTTATTCTAAAAATATTAGAAATATTATTTTATGATTATTAAAATTTATAAAAAATTTAATCCTTCTTTAAAATAACTATAGAGACCCCCTAACTTCATGAATTTTCCTCTTTTTTCTAACATATTTCCTCTAACAAAGCTGAGGAAGAAGATTTACCCATACCCACATTCCACTGTCTTGCCATTCATGAGGCAGCCAATTAAATGGCTTTCCACGTAATGTTTAAGAGTGATATATAGTACAAAAAGAAAACCATTAAAAAAAAAAGTGCATTATTTCGCTTACCTTGCTTTTTCACTGGCATTCTGTGAGCGGTGTTTCTGCTACTATTTATGGTGGTGCTGGTGGAAATGGCAGCGGAAATGGCGGTGGTGCAGCAGCTTTGAGTGTGGTTCAACGCCGCCGAACTCGGAAAAGCGTGGGTCGCAATTTTGAGAATTTACTGGAGTCGCTTTCGAGTGGAAATATGCGGGGAAATCGCTTTGGCTTCTCGTCCTTTCACTTCTACGGGCACATATACATATATATATATATATATAGTTTCTATATATATATTACTATATAGTATGTGTTTTTTTTTTATGTACAAATATTGTTGTTTTTTGGCTTTCAAACGAAGTTGGAGATTTGTTTATTTATTTTTTTTGGTAATTTTGCGCTTAAAGTTTTTATGGTTTTTGTTATTTTTGTTTCTTTTTTTTGGGGCAGTTTTGTGGTTACATTGACGTGTGCGTTTTTCTCTGTCGATTTCTTAGCGAATTTCACATTTCAATGGCTCCTCGTCTACTTCCGGTTCTATAGCTTTTATGTTGCACTCGAAATTCGGCTATCATCGAAATGTCGTTCTCTTCTTCTTCTTCTTCACAACACAACACCAACACAAGAAAAAACTACAATCGTTTTTTTTTTGTTTCTTCTTTTTTTTTTTGTTTATTTTGTTATATTTTTATTTTATATTCCATCCACCATCTAGAAGGCGAAAAAACAAAATAGAATCGGTTGAAAAACAATGCTGGTTGGGTTTTGGGTTTTGGGTTTTGGATTTACTCATCAAAACAGAATTTTGTTGTATAATCATAAACAACAACAACAACATAGAAGTCTACAAAAATTGCAGACACACACACGGGCGCAGCGAAATAAGCTTCCGATTGCAACGAAAAAGTGTACGGTGGGCACTCGTTAAGGGGATTTGGTATAAGCAAGGGGGGTTTTATATTTGATATTTAATTTTGGAATTTTTTAAGAATTTTAAGGTAACTTTTTAAAGGATTTCTTTTAAGGATTTTTAAGGATTATTTGAAGAATGTAGGTACTTTTAACCTTGTTTTTGTTACTTAAAAGAACACGACTTGATCAGGAATATCCATAATTTAATAAAATTTAAAACACATTCGGTTGCTTTTCAAGGATTAACCACTGTTCTTTGCTTTTTTCCTTGCTTTTTTCAGTCACTCATATTTGGGAAATGAGAAAATTTTAAAAAGAAAAACAAACAGCGTCGCGGCTATGTCGAAATTTTCGTCTGGTCGTTTTGCTTCGCGATCGCCATTGTCGAGCTGAATTTTATTTACATATTTTTTCGCCAGACTATGCGAGAGTACTGGCTGCCTTTCTTTCCCCCCTTTTTTTTTTCTTGCTATTTCAGCGAAATGTTTTTTCTTTTAGTGTGCAGTTGCTCTAGATTCACTCACTCACTCACTCACTCACTAAAAAAAAAAAAGAAAATCAAAGAAAAACTGTAGAAAAAAATACAGTTGAGGTAAAGTTGAAATGTCAAAGTTGGGTGCTATTCTTTTCTTTTCTCTCTGTTTTTGTTTGTTTGTATAAATTTAGCTTTCTGGCTTGATAACTTGTTACATTGGCCAGGTCGAAATTCCGAAATTCCGCACACCCGCACCGCACACAGACACACGTCCAACTGAGGCAATAACGGTGCTCTGCTTTCATAGCCCTCAGTCGCCAATGCTCCTATATATGCTCCTCCGCTCTCTCTTGGCCACACTACCTTTCTCTTGCCGACCGAGAATCCGAGAATCCCGAGCGATTCTCAGTCGTCGGTCGGACGGACCAACAATTAGTGTTTGCATATACACCAGATACCAGATACGAGATACGAGATATATATCTATCTGCATGCCTTCCTCTTTTTTATATAGTTTTTTATGCTCCTTTCAAAAGTTGCCAATGCGAGTTAATAAAGAAAAATAACTGAAGATTCTGGTTTCTTTAGGAAAAATAATGATTAATAATAGAATTGGATTTGTTGTGATTAAAACTTCTGAATTTCTCTTTTAATTTTCCCTTAATTTCCATAAATCCCCTTGCAGTCCTAAAACGATGTCAATAACTGTATCTCCTTATAGATGACCTAAATATTTTTCCATAATTTCTAAACAAAACAAACGATAATAAGCTAAACTGCAATAAAAGCAATTTTATTAAACTCTCGACAATTTGTTTATAAAGAACATATATAGAGCAGCCACACAATTCAGATTCAGTTAGGGTAGTCCCGAAATTGTTAATTCAAAGTTACAAACTTCAAAGGAATCTTTAAGCTATCAGTTAAAAAAAAAACAATACACATATCGAACTGCCAGGAAATGTGTAATTTAACTAAAAATAGCTTGTTAGGGGAAATTATCAAATAAATTGCCATAAATAGCAGGGAAATGTCTAAACCGGCAATCCAAACTGCCTGGAAAAGCCATTATTTTGACAGACAGGAGGGACGACGGACGACGGACGACGGACAGGATCCTTGGGTCTCTATTAAAATGGAAGCCATCAGGCAAAGTCACTTTGATTAATGTTGTGGAGGACGTCAGTGACGCGAATTACTTAAAAAACAATTGAAGAACTAAGTAGACGGGTCAATAATATATACACAACGCCCAGGAAAACCCAGGAAAAAGCCAGACGAAAAGGCAGAGGGCAATGAAAAGAAAGAGAGAGACAGAGAGAGAGAGTAGTGGCACAAAAACAAGGCTAACGACTGGAAACTAGGAAACGCGCTTCGGCAAAGACACCAGCAACAAAAATAATAATAATAACAATAATAATAGCAACAACTACAACATGAACAGGGGCAGCGATGGCTGGGTTCAATCACCTTTGGGAATTACGTACCGGTTATTACGGTTCTTATTATTATTATTATCCCGTACTATACCCGTACAATTTTCAACGTAGTCTACGTTCTCTGTACACTAACACAACTTGCATTGCATTGAAATAGTTTTCTTTCAAGTTAATATTTGTACTTATACCTTTTAAATTGTTTTTGTGAATTATGCTAAGGGTTAGCAATGGTATGGCGAAAACCATGGGCACCTGCTTGTCCTGTCATGTGTCCTCGCTAAAGCTAAGTTCGTTGCGCCAGAAGCGCAGAAGATAACAGGCCGATCTCGTTTCCGCTGACTCTCCAACCAGCAGTAGGAGTTCCTGAACACCTTCTACTGACATAATACTAATCTATAGACAATTCAACTGATTTATGGTCTAAGCTATATACTTTTTAAAGTGTTCATATAGCCAAGCAGCCTAATGTCAAGGTTATTTTTAAATTGGCGCCCCTGGGTTTTTTTTCGTGTGTACCTACGCTTTGCTTGATTTAGTGTGTGAGTTAGATTTCTATACATTTAATTTATGTGCGTCATTTGTTTCCTATTTTTAATGTCTTTCGACCGCTTGAAGTACTTTTTTTTTGTATTTATTCAGGCGCACACACGTCGTTTAATTGATATGCATACTCTCGCATACACACGCACATTGCCTATTTGTAAGGTCCGCCAGTCCTTTTTAGTGGACATGTGTGTACGAGTGTGATTCTAAAAGCATGGGTACAGTGATCGCTGACAAAGTGGAGAGGAAAGAATGTATATAAATTATAAAATATAAATTTGAAAAATTTGGTATTACATATTAAACTTGAAAGATACGAATTTTAAATAATTTTCATTTTGACCAGCATGTCTATACATTTCCCTTTTAGTGAGTGGTCACTGTACCCCACATAAGCACTCCAAAACACACGCGCGCACGCACAGACATGCACATTCACCTGCTGCAGGCGCGAGCCCAGAAAAGTATGCATCAAAAAGGAGAGCATATGCAATAAACACTCAATTCCACGCACACAGACGCTCAAGCACACACACACGCATACACTGAAAACCCCATACTTGCAACGAGATATTAACCGTTACGGATTGACGTTTGCCTGGCGGATTTTTGACCTTGACATGTCGCCCGTGCTTGTAATTGTAGTTGTTGTTGTTTTTTCGGTGGACCGGAGTGCGAGTATGTCAAAAAAAAATGAAGGGAAGCAGAAGGAAAAAGGGGATAATCGGAGAAAATCGAAGAGAAAAGCGGGCGGAAAACTGGGTCGCAGATAGCTGGTGATTAATTATTCAGCCGCAGCATAATTATTCGAGCGTTGTGGTGTGCGTGTTATTTATAGACTAGCCGAAACAAGAAAAAACAACGCCGCAGCACAAGCAGAAAAAAAAATCGCAGATACTACACAATAAAATAATACACACATAACGTATGCACAAAAAAGTACGAGTGCGACAGAGATGGAGCATAGAGCATGCTGGCTAGAGCGAGAGAGAACATTGTAAACTTATTAATACTAATACGAAAATTTGCACACGCACAAAATTGTAAATTTGCCCCAAGTAAACGAATAAAAAAAGGGATGCTGGGAATTATGTATGCCCCACGCTAAAAACGCGCACACACACACATATATGTACAAGCTTATTGCAACTGCAGTGCTTTCGCACAGGAAAAAAAATCAGCTGGCTGCTGTACCGTTACTTACTTACACACACACATACATACATACACGTGCCTCTTTGGCAATTATTTGATTTTGCCCGTGTTTCCTTTATATCAACTGTATTTACAACAACATCCCTTGCATAGACGGACATGCACAGACAGGCAGGCAACTGTCGCGCACACACACACACATGGGAATGGAATAAAAAAAAAAGCACTTTTAAAAAAATGTAATGTAACGTTTTTTTTTTTTTGTTAAGTTCTGCAGACAAGTTCAAGCAAGTTTTTATGTTTTAAGTTTTCTTTGTACACTAAACCGATACCGACTGATTTTTATGCTCCACATAGCTAACACTTACATTTACTGGTAAAAAGGACATGCGTTTGGCACAGCCTTCGGGCATTTTATGTTTAATATAAATAAGTAGCGGCAGCACGTTGGAAATTATATATTACGGTTTTCTGCTCTGCTCACGGAAACACTAGTTCTAGTTGGGTGCAGTGTTACCAAAGGCGATCACAGTAAAAGGACCAATCGGAAATCCCGGGCAGACATTTTTAAATGTGCCCGCAATACTATTGATGAATTATGAAATTCTATATATTAGGATATTTTTAATATCTTATTCACAGAAATTATCAAATGACACTTAAAATTAATAAATTTAAAATATATTACCCTAAATGCTGGAAAATACAAATATTACGTAGACCTGTCGCGTTAAGAACAATTCCAATTGAACTTTGCCGATACATTTTAGCAAGTGGCAGCGCTACGCCAACTATCGATATCAAGCGGTTTTTTTTATTTTGTTTATAAATTTTAATTTAAGATATTCTTACTTAAATAGTTGTAAAAGATATTTATGAATATTACACACACTTGTTGAATAGTCTGTATTCAAACAATTTGCAATGTTTTTCTTAAAATATTCCATTAAACATGATTTACATTTGAACACTTCTAATTATGTCTGCGTTTAACTATACTATATGTAGTTACTGTAGGATTGGCACAAATCCTTTAACGCAATATAAGGGGTTCATTTAATCACCATTAGCTTTTAGAATTCAGTTTCTTAGTGAAGAAATTAAAATAAATAAATGGGTAGCTGCCCATCTAATTTTACATAACATGGGAGAATAGATTTATAATATTCAGCACCATTGGCTAGAATATCAATCAAATAAAATAGAATACTTCTCATTTTAAACACACAAAACGAAAATTGTATTTATTTTGAAATCGCTAGCGTCAGGCCGTCAGAAATAATAGAATTGTGGTACAGTTTATAGTTGAATAGTCTGTATTCGGAAAACTTGGAATGCTTTTTCTTTAAGTATGCCATAAAAGATTATTTACATTTGAACACTTCTAAATTGTTCAGCGTTTAACTATAGTATTGGCACAAATTCTTTATCCTCCTTTATCCTTATAGTTGAATAGTCTGGCAATGCTTTTTCTTAAAATATGCCATTAAACATTGTTTAAATTTGAAACACTTCCAATTAGTTCTGCGTTTAACTATACTACAGTTAATATAGTATTGGCACAACTCCTTTAACGCAATATAAAGTTTGCATTTAAACACCATTAGCCTCTATAATGCAGTTCCTAAGTGAATTTTAAGTACACTGTAGAAATTAAAATAAATAAATGGGAAGCTGCTCATCTAATTTTACATAACATGGGAGTATAGATTTACAATATTACAGCATCATTGGCTAGAATAACAATTAAATAAAATAGTATACTTCCCATTTTAAACATACAAAACGAAAATTGTATTTATTTTGGATTCGCTAGCGTCAGGCCGTCAGAAACAATAGAATTATGGTACAGGATTTTATATGGTTTGTCCGGATATCGGAATCCGGATGTTGATTTTGCCGGATTCCGGGTTACATACTTCAAATGGCTGCAGCGAGACACAGCGTGGAAAAAAAAATGGCTTACATGGTAATTTTTTGTTTAAAAATAGCTTTAACAGTAGGACAGTGGCGGAAGCTCCCTGGCGGATACCCGGATTCCCAGATCCCAGTTTTTGGTACATGTGGACACCATCTACAGGTCGCCGCCGCCGCGTTTTTGGAGCATCTGGGCAAATCGCTGGGTGATCAGCAGCGATGTGTCGATGAAACGGTCGACGCAGTTGCTCAAACAAGTCTCGGTGGCGTGGTCCAGTTTGGTGCTCGGCTTGCCGATGCACTTTTCCCAGCAGATCTCGTTGAACTCGTGTATCTGTTGGGGATTACAGGTGCGTTTTTTCCTTGTTATGATCCAATTTAAGAGAACCGAGTGAAATCTTTCGACTCACCTGCGCATTGACCTGCGCCTTCTGTTTCTCGATCATGAGGAACTCCTGCAGCTCCTTGTCGTTGCTGGACAAATTCTCGAATTCGGACATGGTGTGATTTTCAGTGAACAAATTTATAAAATTACCGGGCTCCGGAATTTTATATTTTTAAGGTTTGAGGTTATATAAACGGCAGTGACAGCTGTCTGTATGACCAGATGGTGAAATGGGTTTCCCTTAATTGTCTAAATACCAACGGTTGGTTGTTGACAAAAATGGAACGACGTGATTTGGAATATTTCAATTTTTTTGTGTATTAGAATTTAGTTTTAAAAGACATTTTATGCAAAGTACTAAATTACTTTATGTTAAAACAATATATCTACTTTTTCAAGACAAGAAATAATTTTTTGTATAAAAATACCATAATTTCTTCAACCACATGCCCATGTTCGATAGATATATCGATATTAAGGCACCGTAGAGCGGTTGATTTAAAAGATCCAATAGCGGTCAAGAACTGAGAAAACAGAGTGTATTGCTTAATTTAAGTATATTTCCGATCAGGTAAACATAGATAGAACAGTCTAAAGAGGGCTCAGGCCTCACTTTCGCCTTTGGCCGAATTCTTTCCAGCCTTCTCAGCTTTCTTGGCCTTTTTGGCCTGCTTCTTGAGATACTCGCTCTTGTCGAGATTGTTCTGGAAAAACGTTGTTTCTTTACGCGCCTGTGATACTTCAGTGAGGAGCCGTTGCTTGTGCACCGCCTGTTCATAGTTCATTCGCTCCGTCAGGTGCACCCATTTAAACCGTGGCAGGTACTTCATGCTCCACAGCGAGTCATAGAACTGCGACTTCTTTCGCGTAGAGATCTGCTTGTTGTTCAGCAGGGGAACGATCTGTTTGGCTACCCGCTTCGACTCGAACTCCACCCAGCCCTCGGTGAAGTGGATGTTGTAGCGCTTCCGCTTGTTCTTCTTTGCCTTTGCACCTATAATAAAGGTTTTGATTTTATAAAATCGGTAAGGCTAAATATTCTATAATTTTATGCACATTCTGCTTTAATACGCCATCAGAACCACAGTTACAAATGGGTTATAACACTTTACGGATCCTATCGATTGAACTCACTTGAAAGCTTCTCCGGCTGCAGGTAAACTCTTCCAATGGTTCCAAACTCTCCCAGGATTTCCCGCAAGCGCATCACATTCATGTGCTTTGGTATATTGGATATATAAATGATTCCCTTCTTGCGTTTTTTGGTGGGTGCGGAGGTACTGGATGTGACTTTAAAATTGCCCAGATCCATTTCATCGTCGTCGTTGTCCAAGGGATTTGGCTCCTCAGCGTCATTTTCCTCCGGTTGTGAGTCATTGGATGGCGCTTCCTCTTGTTTACTCTCCTCCACTTCCATGGCAGCTGGATCTTGCTTTGGCTTTGATTTCTTTTTGATTTTAACCATGTTATTCTGACTTCTCGTGGCGAAAAAAAAAAATAAATTAACACACGCTATTAGAGATGACAGTTAACAGTCGATACGATAATTTAGAAGGCTATCGATACATTAATACCCTCTCCTAAGAGTCCAACAATAGATTTGTAATTTGTAACCGATTTCTCAAAGTTCTTTAAACATAAAATGTCTAGTAGTAATTATAAATATTAAAATATTTATTAACATGTTTATATTCATATAAATGTCGAAAGGGAAACTAATTCAATAAAGACTAATAAGAAAAACTGGTATTTAATTATTTGAATAATTTAAGTTCCAAGATCTTAAATAATCACAAAATAATATTTTTATATTTAAAAATAACAAGACTTTACGACTTTTAGACTACGCATCCGGTTTTTCGGAATCGGCAACGCCGGCCAGTACAGATTCTTTGCTCATGTCCAGAAACGAGGCCTGTGACATTTCCGTATCGTCCTCCTCCTCCTCGATTTCCATTTCGAAAATGGTCATCTTGCGTTTGCGATCGGAGAGAACAGTGGCCACCTTTCTGCTGCCCGAAACGGCTAGCATATCGCACAATCCATCTAATCCCTTGAAGGCTGCGCCATCGACAATATCATGGATGCTGTGCGTCACTGTGGCGTCTTTCAGCTTGACCAGTGGTCCCATTTGGTGCTGTGTACATTGATTTCTCGCCGCACTTAATGAGAATTGTACAAAGAAGCTATGTGGACGCATGCCGGCACTGGCACTTGTCGACTGAGCCAGAATTGAAAGCGAAGACTCATTGTAGAATTGGAGATCAACAAAGCGCAGGTTAGCGAAATCCTCATGAACGGATGATGTAAAAATTCCCGGCTCAAGTTGAATTCTAGTACACCGCACCAGGCCATCACCCGCTCGACTAACCTCGAGGATCATGGCCTCCTGCCAGCTGATGGTGCATGCCATCATATCACTTTTGGCTGCCTCGTTAACGTAATAGCTGCAGGTAACAAATTCCCGATCCTCCAGTCCCTCGCCAGGCTCCATGGGCGGCAGGTCATTGCATATGACTGTCGAGGACAGCTTGAAACTACCGCTTATGCTCTCTGTCGGCTTATGAAATACCGCATCGATGGCATTGAACATCTTGTCGCGCTGCTGCACAAGAGACAGATTCTTATCGTGCGGTACAAATAATTTGCAGTGATTAAGGCAATCGTTATCAGACACCATCTCATCCCACAGCTGGTTGGGATCCTTGGTATAGGGCTGGGTTAAATAGTTATTGTCCAGGTACTGACCAACCCGCTCCAAGTTGAATTTACTGCGAACTGGTGGAGGCGTGGCAGAAATAGGCTCTACTTCGTCCTCATCATCGCTACGATCATCTAATTCTGGCTCCATGGCGCACAGGAAGTCGGCCATAGCAATATTCTCCTCCTCGGTGAGTACCAGGTCATCGGGTATTTCCTGATGGGACAGTCGGAGTATCGTGAATATCATCCAGGCGTGAAAAAGCTTCATGTCGTACACCAAAGTGTCTATCGTTCGCTGAAGTTCATGGACTTTAAGGACAAAAGCTCCACATGCTCGCATCGCCTCGTTGGCCACATCTGGTGAGATGAGCGACTGGAAAATACGTGAACGCATATTGAATAAATGCAAATCCTATTTTGAACGAATCACCAACTTACCTCAAAGAAATGCGACATGCGACCGAATCCCGCGATCGTGTTGAGAAAGTAGAACATGTTGACAGCTGACCCATTTAGCTGCTTAAAAACCAGGCCCTGTAGGTTGCTCAGACTGAGATCCACAGAGTTGGCAATCTTCTTAAAGCCCTTCTCGGACAGAGTTCTAAAGATAAGGAGAAATAGTTAGTATGCTGATTCAAAAATAAACGATCAACTCACTCGAACAAAAACTCCTCTACCTCGAAGGTAGCAAATCCAAAAACGTGAAGCTCTAGAAAGTGGGCTGATATCAATCCATACGGCTGGGAGTTGGCGTACTTAGTCAGCTTGTTGTCCATCTCCAGTTGCACGGTCTCCCAGGCTTCTGTTAAACATTGTTGCGTGTCATTAATGTAGCTACAAGGAAAACAATTATATTAGGTAATACGTTTAGTTATTAGGGAATATTACTTTTTGGTTTCCAGGATGTGAGCACAATGTGTGGCCAATTCCAGCATCGGCGCCATGCACTCCTGCAGCACTTGATTGTGGAAGTGCAGCATCTTCAGCTCCTGCCCGTCTCTCAAGAGAGCATAAATGGCATTAAAGTCACCATTCAGCCGCACATCATACACATCAAACTGTTCCGGATGGAGGATGTGCTGGGTGAGATCAATGCTTCCCGCCTGCAGGGCTCCAAGGAGCAATAGGTGCACCTTGCCACTGCGCATTATCACCACAAGAAAGCAGGGCGAGCCCTTGGGAAAGGACTTTTGGTCTAGTGTTTTCAGGCAGGGATCAATGTTGGTCAGAGGCTGCAGTTTGGGCAGGAATTTTCGGTGCTTGTCCTTGGCATTGCATGTGTAGGTACCTAGAATGTAATGGTATTGATGGGTAATAACAGTAAAACCTTTTTTTTATAAGTTTCACCATGAATTTCCAACATACCCAAATTCTCCTGCGAATTGATGGCCTTGCTGAAGTAGACCTTTTTAATGTCGTCCTCGTAGATGAGACCCGAGATGATCGTCTCGCTCTCGGCATCCAGTAGCGCCACCTTTCCATTGCTGTAACCGACCGCCAGAAGAGTTTCATCCATTTGCCAGCTGAGGGAGCGCACCCGGACATCCTCCCCAGGCGTGGGGAAGGTAACGATCTTCTGCCAGTTTAATCGTTGGATGACCACCTCGCCTGGCCAAAGGAAAACGAAAACATTCGTAAATTTCTTGGTAACTTTGGATTTCCAGAGGCAAATGCTCACCTTTCTCTGTTCCATAGGCAATTAGATCCATTTTATTATTCCACTCCATGCGCTCCACAATGCAGGACATATTGCGGGCGCCCAGCAGCTTCATTGAGCTTGATTGGGTCATTTTTCCACGTTAGGATTCGTCAACGTCGGCTTTACATCAAAAATTAGAATCAAATTAAAGTTTTATTTGTAGTTTACACTTTGCCGGCGCCTATATAAGGTCTATCGATTACCGCTAGTTATCGATATCTCAGAGATGAGCGTCAAACAGCTAGTTATTATAGGTTTTCCAAGACATTTTTATATGCTGTTCAAGAATTAATTTTAAATTAAATTAATATAGTTTTACAAAAAACATAATGAATCCTTACAAATTTGTGGATCAAACCAACATAAATATTTAAGTATTTTAATGAATCATTTAAATCTCAATTCGTAGGCCTTCGCAGCTAGTACTCTAAGAAATCCTTTTGATTTTGTATTGTATACTAGGTTTAATTTGGTCCAATAAATAAATAATTTTAAACCATTTATTTTATATTAGACATTTCATAAATTTATTGTTTATTATCCAAAACAAGTAAAGTATTGATGGTAATTTAAAATTCAATTCATAAATAACTTAAAGCCCTTGAACTTTTGTTCATGTGTATATTTAATCCATATTGCCAATACATACATAATTCATATAGAAATTTACAAAAAGAAAATAACAATTTATATAATTTCAAAAAAGGATTCATAGGATTTAAAAATTTACAATTCAATAAAATTTTACACTAATGCTTGCGCATAATTTTATTTTCCATATAAATGCTTGGTTTCTTAACAACCTACAAAGTTTCAAATATAATTGTTTCAATTTTCTAAATAAGAGATATACAAAAACGTAATTGGCTGCATTATAAGTTAAAAAGTAACTTAAAAAAAAAATAGCTAAATAAAAACTTGGCCGTAGAGGAGCCAAGTGGGTAACTTCGTTCGGGAATTTGTAGACTTTATTACAATTCAAATGATCAAAAATATTGCTTACGGGTAGTTCAGGATATCTAGATGATTAATGGTTGTCCTTTAGCCCATTCGTCCTGGACAATTTAATATACAATTGCGACTTATGTGATCCTTAACCTTTCATGGGATTCAAAAATATTAAAACAGAAATGTAAAATAAAGAGTTACATTTCAACTTATATATAGATTAGGTATTAGATTGCTACTGCGGATTGGAACTCCGCAAAGGACTTCATTTAGTAAATCGTTAAGTTTAAGGGCTACGCTACAAAATATGTGTATATCGTTATTTGCAAAGACGGCGCGGCGTGTATGTATGTATACACAAGCGGTTGAGTCCTGAACAGTCATCCGGATTCACCGTTAATCCATAATTTCCACATAACTAGTCATCAGCATCGGGCTGACCATTGTCCAACTCACTGCTCTCCTCCGGCTTGGCATTATCGTCCTGGTTTATGCTACCGATGGGGCTGGCCGGTTCTTGATCATCATCGTCGGCTCCTTCGGCATTACTGCCGCCGCCGGTGGTTCCCACACTGCCGGGAGCTGTGTCGTCACCGGCACCACTACCACCTATGGAGCCCATACCGCCGGACGAGGGCAGATTGCCGGAGTTGCTATTGCCATTACCGTTACCCGTGTGCCATGTAAGGCGCTCCTCGTAAAACTGTATTACTACCTGTGGACACCGAATGTTGGCCAGCTTGGCGGGCACCAGATCCGCGTGATCGCTACCCTTCCACTTCATCAAGAACATTAGGTGGCCGGATGAGTCAGTGGCGCCAAGAATTTTTGATGGCTCAAGACCGCGCTCAAAACCAATAAGTTTCTTTTGTTCCTCAGTGTCATCCTCCAGGAAGCTCTTGCGCTTGCTTCGGATGGAATCGGGTGTGGAGGAGGTGGACAGGCGTTTTTTGGTCTCCTTTTTATTGTTTTTTAGAGACTCCTCGAAGTTGGCTATCAGATCCGGGCAATCGAGGTTCTCGACCGGCTCCCAAGTGTTTTCGCTGCGAGGATATCCCTTCCATTTCAGGTAGTATTCCGTGCGCCCATTTACAGTCCGTTTATCCTCTACTCGTTCCACGGAGAATTCTGCCATAGTTTAAAGTTTATTTGGTTACCTTCTTGGCGTCGCGTACAGTAAATATATTTTTTTTGTGCGATTCTAGAGGTGGAATAAAGGAGTAAAGATGCGCAACTCCTTGCGTGCCAACTATCGGCAAGCGAAAGCTACTAATGCCATGCTAGGTCCTCTTTTGCAGGTTAGAAGAAAAGTTACAAAATTAAAAAAGGTTTTCAAAAATATGTCTATTAGTGTTATTACGTATTTAAAATTTCTTGCCATAAACAGTTTACCGCCTAATAGTATACTGTTACTGTTCTTAGCGAAATCTATCTCGTAAATATATAACGAAATAAATTAAAGACATTGTATTATAATGAATATATAATTAACTGAGTTAGTAAATGATAAGGAAACATCCTTAAACATAATACATTTATGTTATTTAACTGACGACAAATTCTGTCACTTCTAATTGATATCGATAACCATCAGCTCTCAATCGATAACCGGCCGTTGCGTTGCACGTGCGCTTGTTTTTAAAGAAATAAACAATATTATTAAATAATATTTAAACAGAAACTAAGCAAACATGGGCGAGTTTATAGCTGAGATGCAGGAGCGCCTGCTGCCGGAGTACGAGCAAATGAAGAACTATAGCGTATTCACAGCAGATCAGGTCAGGTTAGTGATCCATCCAATTTTGCCATTTTGACTACCAAATTAATCCTCATTTCTGCAGAGATATCATTGCTCGGCGAGAGCGCTTGTTCCTCAAGATCAACAAGAGCCACCAGGCCATCACCGACTACCTGGAGTTCATACTGTACGAAAAGCAAATGCACATGACCATTGTAGAGAAGGAGAAGAAGATGCATGTGAAACTCACTGGTCTAAAGGCATCTATAGCCACGCGGATCATGCGTCTGTACAGGGAGGCACTGGGCAAGTTTAACCACGACAGACGGCTGTGGAGCAACTGGATTAAGTTCAGCAAAAAATCCAATCCCGTGGAAGTGACTGGTATATATGAGAAGATGCTACTGGTGGGTATTTGCTGCTCTGCTCATTTTCATTGAATGTAATCAAATTTAAAATGCCTACCGAACACTGTAGTACCACGGTGATGTGCCGGACTATTGGGTGGACGCTGCTTTATGGATGTACGAGTTCAATCGCCTCAACATCGACCGTGTCAAGGACATTCTCCTGCGGGGTCTGCAGAGACATCCAGATTCCGTAATTCTTAACAAATGCTTCTTTGACATTATGTTGAAAGAGGCTGCCATGGCCAACAATGAACGTAATCTCGCCGAGAACACGGTATCCGAGCAGGACATTAAAATGGAACGCGTTGAGGCAGTTTATCGCAATAGTATGGCCAATATCACACAATTGGAATATTTCGTAAAGCTCCTAGAGAGCTGTGAGGATCATCAGGAGTTGACGGGCAAGCTGCAGCGAGTGATAATCGATGATATGCAGGAGAAGTTTCCGCGTGAGCCTGGTTTGTGGGATCTGCTTGCACAACGGGAGCTCCGTGGCTTTCATCTGGGCGACTTGGAGGATGAGGAGCTGGATACTAGCGATGAAGAGCCTGCCAACAAGAAGCCCCGCTCGGTTAATGCCCGCTCCCTTAAACGACGCATTCAGCTTTGCGTTACGGTATACAAATCAGCGGTGGAGGAGCTGCAAACGCAGGAAATGTGGAATATGTATTTAGATGCCATGCTGGCTTTAAATTCCGATGGAAAAACAGAACGGATTCTTAAGCAACAGTGCCTGGCAGATGCTCTACAATCTGGTCATCGGTCCCAGTTGATGGGTGTAAGACACTATGCCATACTGCGGAAGATGCTCTGCACTGCTCCCGGTGGAAGGGAGGCAGCTGTCACAATTCTCACAGAGGCCTTGAAAAACGATTCGTCTGTGGAGATGCACGAGCTGCTGTTAGCCACACACATCCAAAGCGATAGTGAGCCATTGATCTATGAGCTATTCAACAAATTGCAGAAGAGCATGGGCAGTGAGGCGTTGCCGTTGTGGCGCAGTATCATTTTGTATTATCGCACAAGGCAGGACAGTTTGGGTGCACGCAGGCTAGACGAAATCTACAGCCTGGCCTGCAAATCCGCGTGGCCAGAGTTTGGCGAGCTGCGTTCCGATTATCTGCGCTATCTGTGGCAGGAGCGATCCGTCGAGGAAGCACGCAAGGAGTACGCTAAGCTGGCCATTCAGCCTCCTATGTCGCTGGCTCTGCACCGACAAATGATCCAGCTGGAGTCCAGTGTGACAGTTCGCGTAAGTTTTACTTTCTTTCCTTTCTTAAAATCGATTTTATTCAATTGCTTTTAAACTTCCTTTTAGGACAAGTCTAGTCTCAAGTATTGGCGCATGTGCTACGATCTTATGGCCTGCTACTTTGGCAAGACAGAACCGCGCGTTTGGGTGGAGTACCTCGCCTTCGAGCGGGATCATGGTGAAACGAAAAACATCTCACTTCTAACCACACGGGCCCTCAGCACCCTGGAGCCCCAATACATCGCCGCCTTTGAGGCGGAGCGGGCACTGGCCTATGTAGGCGCCTCCATAGTTAATTAAAAGTTTTCATAGTTTATTTTCTATTTTTTTTTACATAATTCCTAAGTAAATCTTTTAGACTGTCTATAGTTTTCCATTCTAGAATAGGCTTAACTTTTTTAAACCTCTGTTGTAAACAATTTCGTAGTAAATATACAGTTTTTAAGATAATTTATAAAAGTGCTTAAATTTGACTTTCCTAGAAGAGAGGTAAGGAAGCTAAAGCTGCAGTCTAAGTTAAGGTACTAATTTAAAAGTATACAGAGTAGCGCACCTATGAGATCATGTATTTTTTGTGCTAATAAAGGCGGAATTATATTTACATATTAATTATGCAGATACTTAGAGGATAGAGGACTAGAATCAATAGTAAATTCATCATAAATGCTTAATAATTCCAAAAATACTTTAAGAAAATATCCTTTAACCTCTTTAGCCAGCGGATGTGTTCATAAATCCGAGCTAATTGCGTTTTTTGAAGGTAAACATGGGCATTAACTTTTTAGCTGGGTGACGCTGCTGCCTGCGCTGACTTCACCGTTGCCGTCGCTGTCGGCGTCGACGCTAGGCAGTGGAGCTTTGGAAGCGAACGACGACGGCGATGCTTTTGGCCAGTTCACTTGCGTACGCCGTGAAATCAACACGCACCAGGAATCCATCGGACTATCAAATCCGATCCCATCCAAACAAATTCAATTCCACCGAAAGCGAAATCTCAATTGAGCGCCATGGAGTGCAACAATCGCCTACTGCTGAAAATCATTGAGCTGGTGAGTAATTCAATTACAAATACCTCAAGTACACTTTAAATATATATGATAAAATATCAGTGTAAGGTACTTGGGCTTGGTTTTTGATTTTCAAATAATAAAGCGTGTCGTATCTCAGTTGATTATGGAAACTAAAGGCTGCAGAATGTCACATTGAAAGTATATCAACTTTGGTCTTCATATTTAATAATAATTGCTATTTAATTTGGCTTAAAAAATATATATTAATTACTACTATTTGCAGTTTGTTTGTCAGAATATTCATATAAAATATTTCTAATATTAAATAAGAATTTTTAGGATTTTACAAAGATATAATCTGACCATAAAGTGTCTTTACTATTTCATCGAAAATTTTAAAAACAAACCATTTAAAGTTAAAATCAGCATTTTAAATGTATAAATCTAACTAGTTATATTTATTTTTCAAACTATCAAGCCTATAAAAATGTTTTTTATAAAGATCACATTATAATTTGTGGCAGCTGTAGCTTCGAGTCGACTGTATACAATGCTTTTCCTTTATGATTTTCTGTGAGCGTCTGCATTTCTCCTTCCCCGAATTTCAATTCAATTTCCTGTTGCGTCTCTAGAGTTTCTGTTGTTATTGTTGTTGTCTTTCTTGACTTCGGTCTTGAAAAAGAACAACCGGTTTTTCTTTAGATTTTGGACCATAACAAAAGACTATGACTTCACTGCCTTTGTTGCCGGTGCGTAGGTCTTGGATTTAATGCGTGTTCTGGGCTCAGCAATGATGTCATGACCTCTCCTCCTTCTGAATTAATTACGTTTTGTATTTTTTCGGGGTTCCCAGCGGTCTAATACTAAAGAGCAACAACAACAACAAAAGAAATCCCAACTTGATGCTGACATCAGATCATGCTTTTCAATGGCATTTTGTTTCGCCAAAATTGCTCTTGATTCGCATTTATTTAGCTGTAGTTAATCTGAATGGTAATTGCCTGGCAAATCGTTAAGGTTAGTTAGTTGCATGTGAGAAGACTGATTTTTAAGGGATATATATACATATATATCTGTATATATCTGTATGTTAGTGTGTCATTTTGGCAGTTTATTGTATTTTTGTGACTTAATTAAGCGCTTATGGTCCAAGCACAGATGACATCATTGCTGCGATTCTGCGAGCTTAAAAGAGAGCAAATCGGAAGATAAAGCGGGAATGTATATAAGTATATATAGCAAAAAGGTGAGCAGGCTTGGAGTACCTGGAATATCATATAATTTTGGAAAGCTTCACCATATAGAAGATGATCTAGAAGGCTAATGTAATGATTCATCTTTGCCAATGATAATGATTAATATTATAAACTGATAGATTAAATCGTTTATTTTTATATTCATTTAACAATCAGTCAGTCACCTTTTGTTTTTATTCATATTTTTATATATATTTTTTAAAGATATGATTTATTATGAATGACATTGTAAGGAAGTTAAAGTAGATTCTTGCTGAATAATCTGAAAAATAATATTTGTTATTGGGAGCAGATGATTATAAATGCATGGAAAATGAGTGTTTACATTGCTGATACATCTGTTTTGACTCGAAGTTTGCTTATTTAATAAACTTATCAGCAGGGAGATCACTCACACGAATCAGAGCTGTAAAATAAGTATTCCCTTTTGTATAAAATCAAAACTTAATTATGCAATTTTGCACTCACCGAGATAGAATTTATCTGCATTCCATTCAGGCTAAGTAATCACCAATAAACAAGCCTCCGTTGCATCCTGCTGTTTGTTAGCATTTCTTGCCCTATAAGCTATATATTTGTTGTTTTTTTTTGAATAAAATCACTTATCACCACAGGATGAGGCCTCATTTCACAAACTCTCTTGCTTGAGCGATGAGTGCTTTTTATTTACAAATCAATATTTCGAAATGATAGGCCCTGATCAGTGATCTTGAATCTGGTCTCCCGGTAAATGAATCACTTACTCGGTTGATTACATCACTGCCATTGGCTATGGCGACCCACTTGCCCGGCACGTTTGATATATTGTTAATGCGGATCATGTCCGTCCATCCCGATCCGTCCGACCACACCCACTTTATGGGCCGGGCCGTGCAATCACGTTCGCTCATTGCACTTACTAATCAGCTATTTACTACACAGGGCAAAAATTTGAATAGATTTTAAGGTCATGCTGGTACATTTTAAGTGGCTAAATGGACATGACCATAAATACAAGTTGAAGTTTTTAAAATAAATTTAAATAAATGTAAAAATAAGTAACTAACTTTTAAGTTTTGTTTCTAGAAAAGCTATTAAATTGTGATTTTTAAAGTTGTTTTTTTTTTGTATTTAACAAAAAAAAGTCAACTAATTGATAATCAAGAGAGGAAAATCCACTCTTTTAAAGGAAATATTTAAGGAAAATCCAACTAAAGATTCCCCTAAAAGACACCCTGTTTTTGGCCAGTGCAGCTGAGCCTCAGCAGCCACAACGATGACATCATCATGTGCACACATGGCCAAAAACAAAAAAAAGGCTGAAAAATCTGGCACGCATTACGCATACGCCATGTGCGCTGCTTTCAATCCCTCTAACCCCCTCTCACCACCGAAAAAGTCGCTTGCATTGAGTAAACAAACGAAATAAAAAACGTTCATGGAATGGCTAATTGGGCTCTAGCTGTTCCTTGATTATCTGCCATATCTCTATATATTGGATATATATTAGGTTTTCCCTTTTAGCCAAAGTAAGAGCCAAAATCAATGGGTAAATAATATTGTTTAAATATTTGTCCCCTGAATGTGGGAAGTCTGGAACAGGCAAATAGAATAGAAAACCATCCGAGAAGATAAGAGAACCCGACCCATTGTTTGCCTTCGCATGAATTCCGGCAACTTGGCCGTAAATATTTTTACGGGCTAATAAATGCTTTAACTGCAAATCGGGAAGGCGCATTTTCTGTTTATTTTCTTATTATTTTTGTTCTTTCTTTTTCTTTTCCCTTTTTTCCCCTTGCTATCCAGTTTTTTTCTCTTCTCTTGAATTGGAAATTGATTTGTGCGCTCTTCTATCTTTTTTTTTGATAGCCCCCCTCCCCAAGCAACAGCACCCCCGAAAAGTCAATGGCATGTCAGGTGGCCATATAATGAATGGCCCATACTAACCATATCAATTGAAAATAAAATTGATCTATGGATTTGCCAGAGCTTGGCAGCCAAATGGTTTTCGTGTTCCTTTTTTTGTCAAAGTGCTAAAAACTTTTTTGGCCAGCAACGCGCCGTCTTGTGTTTATATTTTTGGCGATGGAGGGGGAAGTGGGCTGGCTTGGGGGTTTTCCCTGGTTCCCTAAGGCACATTCAACTGGTGTGAATATAATTCGTAAATAATACCAGTCACTAGAAGTAAACAATAGTTAGTCATACGGAAGCACATTTCATAGTTCTGATAATTCGCGGAAAATGTTGTTTTTCTTTTACAAAGTCATGAAAGGATTCGCAGAAAGAAAAGTTAATGGTTAGGGGAGCTAGGGGGGGATGATTCATTTTGAAGATAAATAAAACATAAGTTGGAATGTAAAATTTCGAATTTTTGGTCATTTTTGCAAAGATTTCTTTCCCTCCCAAAGTTTTCTTTTGTAAATCTATTAAAATTCCTTTTTCAGCTTGGCTTCTTCTTTCAGTTTTAGTTTTCCAAGTTCCCCTAAAAACCATAAATCATTTATCAATTGGGGAAAACATTTCCCCCCTCTGCTAATGGCATAGCCAACACCATTTACCCAAAGTAAAAGCCACGTAACTGCTCTTCAGTTCTTCGAATTTCGCGATTATTTCGGTGTTTATGTCATTTTTGGGGTATCATTTTCCCCATATCCTATACCCCATAGCTGGGCGTGACAATTAAACAATAAAGAAGCCGCATACATCAGCTTTATAGAGAGCTAAATGGTTATAAATAAATGGCAAATGGCAAATGACAACAGCAATGGGTAATTATTGATACAGGAAGCCCACCACCCGCAGAAATCTATATTATATCCGCGATATTTATGTATTCCGAAAGGCAAACAAACTGCCAGCTAATTCCATAAACAAATTATATGATATGGCTAGAGGGAGGTTGTATAGCCACCGGATTAAGGCATTATGAGTTATAGGATATGGCATTTGTTTACTTGACTTTCCCTTTCCTTTCCTCTACTAATGACCTATTCCTGTTCTTCCTTGCCTTACATTGTCAACAAGCTTCGTCTAGCTTCTCCCTGCATCCTGGGCCAATTAGCAGAAGGTCGCCGTCTCCTAATTGATTGATTGCCAACGGGTGTGTCGCACTTAGTGAAAGACCACTGTCGCGTATTGGCCATCGATGGCTCGTCAATTTAACGCCATAAAACCCATATCTGTCGCTGTCTGTTTGTTGGTTCGTCGTCGCCTGGCAAATATCGAAATAATTTTCACATTTGATAAGCAAATGGTGGGAGTGGGTGTCAAATTAATTCCCCTCCCGGCTTTTGTCGCCATTTAGTAATAGAGATATAGTTGTTATACGCTGAAGTGTGGTAGCTTTGTGGCAGCTCAAGATGTCACAAGCAAATTAGTGGCAAATATTATTTATGGTTATTGATATGGGTTTTGGGGGAGGGAGATACATCTTTATAAGAAGGAAAGTCACTTTCTAGCCTAGTTAATGGGTATCTATAATAGAACTTCCGGTTGTTTTAGTAAATAAAAACCAACAAATCAGAGAACATATGGCCAGAAACGAAAGCCATTAACTACATGCGGGGATAAAATTATCGAAACGTTTTTCCCCCAAACAGCTTTTAGTGTTAGCCCAAAGTGATTAATTTTGTTTGATAGGACAGAAAAGATATTGATGAATGTTAACTTACCTGAATATATAAATAGAGAGAACATTCTGAATGAATAATATAAAAATACAGAAACTCAGCTGTCCCTTCTATGCCTTCAACTTCCTAACTTGTTATCTTGACTTGTCCGTTTGTCTGTGATTTTGTCCGTAAATAAGCTTGTCCGTTTTGTGACTTTGTCCGTCTCCTGAAATCCGTACTCAAGTCCCCAACTCTCAGGTCTTCATCGCAACGAGCATTATCCTGATCGAGAGCATTACGGATCTGACCTATATAAGACAAGCGATCGTGGTCTATGGGACTTTAGTTGGTTATCTAATCACGTGCTTTGTATTAGCAACAGGTAAAAGCCATATCCTTGGAACTCCTCTTCCTATATCCTAGTACAGCTGGTGGATACATGTTTTGCAGGTCATGTTGGTGGAACTGCTGTAGACAAGCGCCTCGATATAATCTTCTCGATCGGTGGCTTTATAATGTTCGTGTCCAGCGGTACCATTATCCTGGATCAGTGGCTGGATTACTGCAAGACGCAGGAGGAGTGGGAAATCCTTTTGGTCTCCGGCATTTTGAGTCTCGCCAATGGCGCCATTTTCGTGGGCGATATTTTCGTTGTACTGGGATCTTAGATTTAAGTCAGATTATAGTCCATGGAAAATATAAAATAGTTTTAATTTAAAAACAAAATTTGGTTAATCTTGATCAAATTGGCCATTTACCTTCAGTCAGTTATTGGTGTAATAGGTTGGATCATGAATATCCAGCGTTCACGTCATCAAAAATCCCAAAAATCTATTTCCGGATAAAAATCCATGATGCACTGCACTCCTCCTGGAGTCCAAGTGCCACCAATCCTAGCCAAGCATAACAAAACTTATTCTTAATCGATCCACATTGCATTGGCGGCATGCAAGTCGAATGCAAAAATGGCGGATATGGGCCAAACATGCCCCTCGGCTTATGCAATACAAAAAAAAAAGATGGCACCTTATCTTGATTTCCGGCTTGCCGAAGTCCAGCCATGGTAGGCACCGACATATACGATGGACGATGAAGGCTTCGGATCCCACCGCAGAAATATAGAGTAAACCCATCTTTGACTTATAATCTTATCCGTATCTCCGAGTGGATAGTCCATAAATCTCAGGTGGCTGTAGTCCAAAATAGAGATAGCCAAAAGTAGAGGAGTACCAGCTCTGCAGAACTGATGGAATAGGACTGGAAGTGATCAGAGCCGGACCATGTCCAGGTACCACTAATATAATGGGAGAGCACGACTTGGAAGCCGATACATCCCGGCTAGGTCAAGTGCAGACGTTCCACTTTGCCTTAGAAGAAGGCAGCCGCTGCATTTCCAAGTCTCCCCGGAAGCAACTTGAGACTCCTTGGCTTACATATATATATATATATATATATAAAAAGCTAAATAATCTAACTTAATATCTATAACCGATCTAAGCTGCTCTGGCTATGTAGGAAGCCATCGCAAGCTTGGCCAGCTATGGGGTAAACAAGCCCCTTGGCTTATGCAATAGAATAGGAAAAGTTTGCCACCTACCTTGACTTCCTGCTTGGCGAAGTCCTTTTTTGCATCGTCATTTATATCCAGAATCGACGTCATCAGCAGTCCCAAAAATGGATTCCCGAAAAAAATCCATGATGCACTGCATCCTCCATGGAGACCATGTCCATGTACCACCAATGTGATGGCGAGTACCACTGGACCACTTGGAGGCACTTGAAAAAACTGAACTAACACAAACACACACACACAAAAGTGACTTGACTAATTTTTCACCGGCCAACAGCGCCATAGTCACAACATTTCTGGTAGAACCAGTTGGGAATTACAAGGAGCCCGGAGTGAGAAAAATTAATTTGGATTTAACTGACATAGCCCTTAACTGGCCGATGACATTCAAAACTTAACTTTCAGTTAACTTTCATTAAAAATTCTAAATTTTCTGTTAAAATTCGAATTTTTTGTTTATATTTAAAAATTAAAATTAAAAGAAAATTACCGTTAACTATCGGTTAACGGTTATTGTTTAAATGATAACATTTTTCAAAAATTGTTCTTAATAGTCAAATTTGCGGTTTATTTTCAAAATTGCTTTGGCAGTTAAAAAATACGTTAAAATATAAATTAATTATATATTTTTCTTTACAGAAATATTAAAAATTTTTAAAGTTTTTAGGCAAAGTAAAAGGTTATTTCCCTTGAATGTTTTGACTACTAACTGGGACCTATTCTGGTCTCTGCTAATCCTGCAAAATAAGTTGCCTTCCTTCACAAGGAGATATATATCGACAAAATATGTTAAAAATACCTGGAAACTTTAATATTATCTCATTTTTTGCAAAAAAAAGATAATTTTAAGCCTTATTGGAAATGCGAATTTTGGTTTCTCCGTATATTCCCCCCAGAACGACTGTTTTTTGCTCATAACTAAGCCGATAATGATCCAAATATAGGAAGTCATACCTCGCTGAGTGCGTAATTGGATTTCCTACAAAACTGGATCCCCACCTCAAAATGTACAATTTTTGCTATTTTTCGTAAATTTTGATGATGTTACCCCTTATCGAAAATGCGATTTTTGGTTTCTCCATAAATTCCCCCCCCAGAACGACTGTATTTGGCACATAACTAAGCCATTAATGGTCCAAATACAAAATGTGATACCTCGTTAAGTTCGTATTTAAATTTCCTACAAAACTGCTTTCCCACCTAAAAATGTAAGATTTAAAGCAACTTTTCTAAAAAAAGATGATGTTACCCCTTATTAAAAATGAGAAATTGCTTTTCTCGCTATTTTCCCTTTAATATGAAGGTATTATTCCTGTAACTAAGCCATTAATGGTCCAAATACGGAATGTCATACCTCGTTGAGTTTGTAATTAAATTTCCTACAAAACTGGATCCCCACCTAAAAATGTAAAATTTTAGCCATTTTTCGCAAATTTTGATGATGTTACCCCTTATCGAAAATGCAAAATTTTGACAAAAATAAAATTTCTCAAAATCAAAAAACGAATGATGAGGGTTGCAAGTTCTGGTCGATAGCTTCACAAAACAGTCGTTCTTTTAGCTCTACGCCTTCTTTTGACCAAGTTAGAGGTATAAACCCTATCAAATTTTGGTCACTTTCTGACAAAGTTCATAATTCCGATTTTTGATTTAAAATCATCAGAACTCTTTCCATAACAAAGCCAATAATGATCCGATTAGGGAATGTTATGCATCACTGAACTCGTAATTAAAATTCCATTCGAACTGCATTCGCACTTTAAAATGTAAAATCTTAGACATTTTTCGAAAAAAAAGGATGGTGAAAAAATGTGAAATTTGGTTTGTCCTTATTTCCACCCAAAATGTTAGTATTTCGTCCATAACTCAGCCAATAATGGTCAGAATATGGAATGTCACAGCTCGCTGAGTTCGTCATTAAATTCCCTGTTAAGCTTCATTCAAACCTGAAAAAGTGAATTTTTTGGAATTTTTTCGAAAAACAGATAATGCTACACCTCTTTTTAACCATTAAACTACCTTTTCTGTAATCTTTTAGGCCATCGCCATAGCCTGCATTGTCATGTACACGACAGTTGGCAATCTGTCCGTCTACCCTGTGCTAGTGGCTGGTACCATTGGTGGCTATGCGGTCGTCTGCGGCATTCTGCTGATCGGTGAGTAGTGCTAGATGAAAGGAGATGAGTAGTTTTCCTGAAGATGAACATATGATAATCCATTGACAGGACACGTGATCAACTCGCTGGTGGAGAAGCGTCTTAATGCTTTGTTCTCGCTGGTTGGCTGCCTGCTGTTCGTGGCCTCTGGAGCTCTGGTGATCGATGAGTGGCACAACAGCTTCCCGGATACCGATAGGAAGCGTCAGGCTGTCGGTGCCGGATCCCTGATGATCATCAATGCTGCTGTCTTCCTCCTGGACACCCTCTGCATCTGCCGGACGTAAAGATTCCGTTCCGTTGCTCTACTTACTGTTTACTGGTTTTTTTTTTTTTTTTGCAAATCGAATAACTCCCAAAAGTGGAGAACAACAACAAACAAGAATCTAAATGTTAACATATACATATATATAACATTTTTTTTATCTGTGTGTAAAAGCATTTTATATACTATATACATTTTTGTACGTGTCCTAAGCTAAACTCCGATATACGCACGCTGATTGTTTACAGGAATCCATTAAATACAAATATGCACACATACATTAGCAGCTATCTGTGGTTATAATATGCTATATGCTATATGCTAAGCTCACAACCTCTGGCCATGTTGTCTTACATCACCATAATTGCTACCCTCGTACCCCTCGTACCGTATGCCGTTCCTGGTCTTATAATGGGCCATAATTGCCCGGAGGGCTGAGTTTCTGGGAAAAACGACTGCCGGGCCTGACGTCACGTGCCAACTGTTGCTAAATCCAGGTGGACTTTGCAGTTTTACATTTCCATTTCCCATCCTCCTAAAAAGCTGGTCAACTCCTACGCTTGAGTTGAGGGGAAATCCATCACTCCATTTGTCCAACTCCTGTCCTGAAGTTCATCTTGGTCTTGCTTTCTTTCTATATTCGGTTTATGATCTATAAACATCAATCTTCAAGTTGTTTTTTAAAAAGTCATCTTTGATATTCAATTTGATAGACTAAAGTAATCAAAATGCTCAGAAAATGCTTTACAAGCTTACTAAGCCGTGTTTTTGCATGAAAACTAAAGATTTTCTATATCTTAAAGTAGTTTAAAATAAAAATCTTACCAAAAACAAACCCTTACCAAACCTAAAACCTTTATGTTGTCTTCCCTACAGAGCATTCCATATTCGTTGCCTTTGCCCAAAGCTTAAACTTCTTTCTGCTGTGTGATTGTCGTGCCACAAGCTTATTATGATTAAGTAATTTATTTAATTTCTAATTATTTCTTATCATCCGCATGACAACTCTGTGAAAACAAAAAACAAAACAACGTTAAAAATTACATTACTGAAACAAACTGACAAGAGCAGACGGAAGGAAGTGCCTGTTATATCGGAGGAACCGAAGAAAGCCAAAGTCGAGATAGATCGCTTTTAGAGATGCCACAGAGTTCCATCGAGATGTTGAGTTGCAAAGATAACCGATCTACATACATCTATATATATATATATATATACCGCCAAAGACTTTTGAAACCGCCTTGTGATTTATATATTTACTTTTGTTTATATAATTTAATTGCCCCCCCTCTTTGTTTTTTTTTCTTCTTTAACTTTGTTTTTTTTTCTTTCGTACTAATACTTTTTTTGCTAAGAGATCTTAATTTGTGTTTTGCTGCTGGGAAATGTTACCTGCTGTGGCTGTGATTTCTTGCAGCAGATTATGTTGCACGATAATTGGCCGCAATTACGAGCTCGCTGCTCGCTGCTCGGAAGTTCAAAGTCAGGGTCATATGATGGGGTGCTGAGATTTCCCCGTCAAGTTGATTTAGCATTTTTGGTAAAGGGGGCAAGAGCAAAATTCAAAATCTACTTGAAATGGCCAACAAAACAGAGGAACCCCCACAGATCTTGGGCTGTGACTTTGAGGTCCGTGGTAAAGTGCCCAAAGAGGCCTTTGAACTCTTTGCCGTTGCTCAGGCCAAGACTCTGGGCTTGCGGGGCTTCATTACTCAGGTTTCGGATGAAAAGTTCAAGGGTCGTTTGGAGGGCGAGGGCAAGGTGATCGATGCCTTCAAGAAGCTAGTCCTGGCCGCCGCTGAATATATACAGGCCATCAAGGAGTTCATCATCAAGAACCTGAAAGTTATCCAGGAATATACCTACAAGACCTTTGAAGTGGTGGTGGAGAAAAAGTAAAGCTTTTCAAGTTTATAAATTTGGCAAAAATATATCTGGGCTTAAGATTTGGTTAAATTTATCATTTTACTAACTATTTTAAGGTATTTCAGAATGAAAAATGTGCAAAGTAACGCTAATAAAGAAAAACTAAAAGAAAAAGCTATATAAATCCGTCTTATATCTTTTTAAGAATATAAAAATCTTAAGACATTACAGATACCTACGTGCCAGTGCTATAAAATTCTGAATTCTCAATGAGAAGTACCTGTGAGAATGCAGAAATCTCCCCTGGGATCATTATGAAATTGAATGATTGTCCGATTTATGATTTATGCAATTCCCCCAAATGACCCATGAGTTCTCCACTCTCTCTTCCCTTATCCACATCTTGCTGTTCTAGGGCCGATCGTGACCAATAAGCTAATGATGTCCATGGGGAGGGGATAACCTTGTGGCCATTGCCGATCGGATATCAAATCGCATGCCACGGATGCATAACCCAACGATGTTTCCCGGCTGCTTTGCTTGCTTGGCATGCAAATCGGAGACATGATCGCCGCCTCGATCGACACGATCAAGGTGTTCCAAACATACTTCAAAACATACTCCATGGATGGGTTATTTATGTGCTCGCGGATACAAAACTCCCCTCGACTTCTTGACTTGACTTGCCACCCCCCCACTCCGCTCCAACTCAGCTCTCAAAGTCAACTCAACTCAAGTCAGATAATGTATCTGCAATGATATATGGACGGCTAATCTATCATGGCCCAAGCAACGTTACAATTTTATGGGTCAATTTGCGGACGGTCATTACCAGAATGTGTGAGTGTGCAACAGGTAGCCAGGTATCTGTTGGTCTATATGGTACAGTGAAAAAGATTTAAGTTAAGAAAGATGCAAAGTAACTATCAAGAGGCTTGGCTAAAATATTAAATGATTTATCTTTAACATGTTTGTATCTTCATGTCAGCTATATTTAAAACAGATTATTCTATAGTTTAACCTTTCGTAACGAATATTGCATGATCTATATGCCTTTTCTCCCTGTGTATTTATCCAAGTAAGAAACGGACTCGACCCATATGCGAAAAAAGCCGCAAAATTGAGGGGAATTAACCTAGGCGGCGGTGGCGAAGTCGTCAACCACTGCGGTTGCTTGGAATATATATACATATATAAATCTCAGTCTGGATCCAAATCGGAATACAAAATCCAAAAACAGCCCCTTAATTGCAGCGCTGTGGCAACGCCAGCAAACCGGAAAGAACGGCGACAATGATTGCCAATCGGATTTGGCCCACAATCAGTGATGACTAAGCTGGCTTTCAAAACTAGCTAAAAAAACAAGAGCAAACAAATAGTTAGTATAACGAGTACAAAAAATGGATAAAAACTAAATTCAATTCAAGCAGTTTCAAATAAATTAAAACATTTTATCCAAAAAAACATTAAACAGAATTTGTAATAATTAATTAAAGAATTTTTATCTTTAAAACTAACATTAATTGTTTTTAAAACCTTTACAAGCTGAGCTGTCATCTCTAATCGCCGGCGTCATTCACAGACCGCAGTCGCAGTTGCCGTCGACGTCGACGTCCACGGGCTCCAACTGCGCCGCTTTGGCGCTCAGTTTGCTTCGAGCGCTGGAACGTGAAAGTCGTCGACGCAGTTGGGCCAACGTTGCGTATGAAAGTTTGCCATACGATCGGGAAAGATTTTTTTTTTGAAAAGCGCAGGCGTGCAACGGTTATTTTTGTCCCTTTTCGGCGTTTCATTTCGTGCCGAATGGCATTTTTTTTCGAGTGTGGTGGCTGAGTGAAAATCAAACGCATTTCGTGCATAATTTGTGGAATTTTACACGTTGTAAAATCGAATTTTTTATTGTGCAAATTGATTTTTTTTCCTTTTTGCTTTCTTGGCTTTTCGTTTGCTGTGCTGTGGGGGGCAACAGCTAAGAAATAATGCAGCCACATTAAGCGGGCAAACAATAAACAAAAAAAAAAAAAAAAAAAAAAAAAAAAAAAAAAAAAAAAAAAAAAAAAAACTAAAGAGTCAACAGCAATTACAAGGCACTAAAAACCGGAGGAAGAGGTGAGCAAATATTTCCATCCATTTGTTGTTCTTTCGTTTGGTTTTTTAACAGTTTTTTGTGTTTTGCGTTTTCTGTTTTTATTGCTTGATTTTCGGTTTATTTAGTTTCGCTGATTTTTGTATTGGAAAGAAAGACCGAAAGGGATTTTTGTGAAGGGAAAATTGTAATTTAAATATTAGTAAAAGAAACTTAAGTTATATTCCTAAAAAATGTTAGAAAAAATGTTATAAAGTAAATGTATTTTAGTAAGTCTAAAGCTGCTTTTATGGATGGATTTTGAGTTAACTAACTTTTTTGGTAACTAACTTTTAAAGTAAATACAAAATAGGGAAATTTCAAAGATTTTTCTCTTCTGATTTGCAGGGTTTTCTTAAGAAAACTCTTTGCTAAAGTCTTAACTTTAAATAACATTTATTATAGTTAGCTCTCATAGACTTACCCTCAATGTTTTTAACCTTTTCCAAGCAAAGCTCCCTCTGCTTATACCCATTAGAACTCATCCAAAGATCTCCTGACCCATTAAGTCTCCCACTTTTCTCTCAGTGTGCCTATCCCAGCTGGCTCACACACACGCACACCTAGGCATAACCTCATTAAAGTTGTCGCTGTTGTTGTCCTCATTTATCCGGACTCGAAGAGTTGGAGTTCGGAGTCGCGGACTCAAAAACTCTGAGCCGTCTTCGATTATTGAGCCGTTTGACTTTTTCCCAACTTCCAGCGAACCTGTTGGCCCCACTGGCAAAACGAAAAAAGAAAAAAACCTACAGAAAATATATACAAAACTGGAGAAAAAAAAAGAGTATATATATATAAATGAAAACATGCTCTGGTCAGCCTCTAGAAATATGCGAGTATCTTTGTCTTTGAGCTCTTTTCTCTTCTCGGCATCTTGGTATGTTTTTTTTTTTGTTTTTTATAAATTTTTTGCGCCTTTATTTTAGTTTTTTTTTTTCTACTTCTTTACACTCGCCGCTCGTAAAGCCCATAAAGTGCAGTAAAAATCTCGACTGTCGTCCATATACTTGACCTATCCGAACCGGGCTTCTAAGGGGGGAGGTATCTATATATATATAGTATACTATATAGTGTGGTTGAGTTGCTTTCTGGGTTGGGCAGTTGCACTTGGCCTTAAATCAGTTCATTTTCCTAGAAAACCTCTAATTTGTTGAGACTTTGAGTGGTTTAATGGGAACTTAAAGTATTTTGTAAAATATTTAATGAATTAAATGAATTTTTATTGCAATTTTATAAGCCTTGATAAGCTTAGTTAGTTACAGAAAATCAAAATGTTTGATAGATAGTTTTTAAGTTCAAGTTTAGAGACTTTTTATCTCAAATTAACTTAAGGTATTCCCTCTTCTAACGGTTTTCCAAGTTTCTAAGCTTAAAAATGATTAAAAATCCCAAAACTTTTAGCATTTTTCAGCAACCTAAACCCGTTTTATTTTCACCGTGCACTTTACTTAAGGCTGAGAGCAATTTTCGTTTGGATTTGGCCCCTCCTCTCGAGGCCCCTTCAAAATGATTATTATTACTCTGCCGCATCATTATCGCCGCGCTTGAAATCTAATTTCTGCCCCGGCCACAATTTGCCACACGATTTTGTTTTTGTTTTTTTTTGCTATATATATATATATATATAGTATTTATTTTCTTTGTTTTGCGGGTCCGAAAGGAATTGAAAGTGCGCGCGCATGCGCAATTAAGGCCAAGTGCGCGGGCCAAAAACAAAAAAAAAAAGTCAACTGGCAGGAAAACAACAACAAAATATGCCATAAAAAAGGTGATACAGGGAGGGGGGGTCAGCGGAGGCTGAAGGCTAAAGAGCAGAAATTCACTTTTTAAGTTGGTAAAAGAAAAGCAAGAAAAAAAGCAAGAAAAAAGCAAGAAAAGTACAGAACCCAGAAGAGAGTTAGCCGAAAACGAGGCAGTTGGTGAAAATCCAGCGCATACAGGTTATAAAGATTTATGATCACTTTTGATACCATCCGCCGACCAATCGGCCTTCCAATGTAGGTGAAGCTCAAGTGAAAGAAGATAACATCGCGGCTTAAAGCCGGCCAGATGAGTTTACTTGAGTTGGCCCGCAGTGCCGCCTGACTGGGCCATGTAGCTATTTTGCCCACTTAGATTCAGGTCATCATTGCCGGCTAGTGGCTAGGCGATTTCTTTCAAGGAAAAGCTAGCTGTGATCTATAAGTTTTTATACTTTATTTTCTTTTAAATAAAATTAAAAAGTTAGATTTTTGCAAATTTACTTTTAAACACTCAATCAACACTTTAACCCCTTGACAATGATTGATGGGTTAAATTGCCAGTGGAATGGGGTCGAAAGTATTGCTTAAATGATTACTTTCATTTATTATTTTTTATAGTTTATTGTTTATTTGTCTTAAAAGTTGTTAGTTTGCCAATATATGGCTAGATGGCTAACCTTTTCTATGGAAATATTTCACAGCCATGTTAGGTTTCTTACTCATAAAGGTCGCTCTTGTTTTTATTTCTTGTTTTTTTTTTTCAACTAACTCGTACATAGAGCTATCTCTGGTGATTCATTTAATGGAATCTTGGCATTATAGTTGCTACTTTGTATGCAAAAGCTAGTCAATAGATCACATTAAATGATCTATTAATTGGCAGTTAGATCGAAGTACGAGTGAGTTTTCTTACAGAGTTAGTTTATGTTTTAAGCTATGAGATATCTTAAGTTTGAAATTAAAACATTTGCAATGCTTTTTGTTAAAGAAAATAGAAAACTTTTAATGATTTTGACATTTAACCGGAATTACTAACCTTTCCGGCAAGGTCTTGGCCATAAAAAAACTGAACTTATGGCCAATACATGTTAAAAACATAAATTTATTAACATTTCTGTTTAAGGTTTTAAGTGTTTTTTGTTTAATTTAAGCCATCTAAGATGAATAAATATTAAAAACATTTCTTTAGAGTCTTTTGCCGACTTAAGCTACCTCTTTTCCCTGTGCAAGCCCGCCTTTCCCCCTTCCAAGCCCTTAGTTAATTAACTAATTAATGCACTTTAAAACTCATATTAATTTTTACTTTTATTAAGCTCACTTCTCCTGCTCACTGCACTTTAATTAAGCTGTTTGTTCACCTTCTTATCACATTGCATTTACTTACCGACTTCGCTTACAGATTTTCTCACCATTCATTTGCTATTCATTCGTGTTTTTGCATTTCCCCTGGAAAAGCGGGAAAGGAGGGGAGCAAAAGTAACAATTACCAAGGCAGATAACTCATTAATAACTTGCATGGCAAAAGCCATTTTTTAATCTTTTTTTTTTTTGTTTTATTTTATTTTTTTTGCGCCGCTGAGCATTTTTTGTTACGGTTAATGTTGGAATAACTATTCATGAGACTTAAACGGGTTACTGCTGCTGCTGCTGCTCTGTTGCTTTCTACATAACAAATGATATATATATGTATATATAGATATATATATATAGCAAATACACCCACAGGTAAAGCCAAAACCTAAGCCCAGACCAGCCATCCATCCATCCATCCACAACTTGGAATCTTTCAAGTGTTTCAATGGCCCGTAAATGCGGGCTGCCAAAAATAATGTTAAAAAACCCAAAAAAAAAGCTAACAAAAATTAACAAAAACTTAACAAATAACTCGAAGAATGGTTATTTGGAGCTTTTTTCTATATATAGCCAAGAGCCGCAGCTCTGTAGGCCCAATTGACCTTAAATTATTGCCCTGGCGTTGGCGTAATGTTTCAAAATTCTTCAAATCTATAATCTATATCTATACATACATATGGTAAATAGCTTTTTTTGGCCTAAAACATATTTGGCTTTTGACCAGATTCGGCCACCAGTCACCGAAACATGCAAATCGGGTTTTTATTGGTTGGTTTTTTTTTCGGTCAATTAACCTGCGATATCCGGCCAGAAAGCAACCCGGGCAATTACAAATGCAGAGCAGCTCACAGCTTAAAGTCGTCGTGCCACATGCCACATGCCACATGCCGCATGCGAGCTTTCACTGATCACTGATCCAGCCAAGCAAAACTGGGCAGCTTGGACTTGGACTCGGACTCTGATCCTAGTAGCTGTGAGATCTCACAGTATAAATCTAAAAGCAGTAAGAAAAAAACGTGGGCGAACTTTCCCACGTCCGAAAGATGGCCGAGGAACTAAAATGCAGAGAGAGAAAAGGGTGGGAAGATGCAATTTTATAAGAAGTACTCACTGTTAACTAGAAATTTCCATAAAATGTTCATAAACCTAACTAGTTTCTATCACAAATAAGTAACTTAGTTTAGCTTCAAGTTGAACTTTTAGTTTTTCTTTAGCTTAAAACCTAAAACAGATTTCTTCCTGTACATCAAAGCTCCGTCACGCTTCGTTTTGTTGATCTGGCAAAAAAAAAAAAAAACATTTAAAAAAACTACAAAAAACCAACAACACACAGATACACAAATTTCACAAATATCAATAGATGTGTGGCAGCGTAACTTCAACATGTTGCTCCCGGGCGCACAACAGCAACATCAGAAACATCAGCAACATCAGCAAAAAAAAGCAAAACTGCTGCCCTGGGGGCCAAATCTCATGGCGAATTGGGAATGGGAATGGGAATGGAACCTGAGACCCGAAAAGGGTGGAAAGACTGGTCCCAGGCTCCAGGGGCTCGCCGAAAAAGTTCTCAGCTCAGAATCTTGACTGCACCTTTCACTTGTAGCGGAAATACAGAGAGAGAAAAGGTTGGTTAATGAAGTTTGAAAGGAAATAAATGAGAAATTAAGAAATTTTTGATATAAGTTTTGGATTTTAGTAAAGATTTTTTAGGAAAATTTCGTTCAGAAAGATCTTAGCTAACTTTTCCAACTTACCTGATAACTTTTCCTACACATTTTCTCTCTCTGCAAGTGCCTGTGTGTGACTTTTCTGCGGGGGATTGGCAACCAGAATCAAGTGCTTAGGCTTCATAAATGGCGGGGGTGTGGCAGTAAAACAAAAAAAAAAAGGGGGGAAAACTGATGGTCTAGAACCTTGTTTTCCCACAACAAAAAAGAGAGTCAACTCAAGCGGCTGGAGTTCCACACAATAGATAAGCGAATATATTTACGTGATCCGAGCTGAGCTTGGCTTTTGGTCCGAAATTTCCTGCTCATAAGCACGGCTCAAGGTCATTGGGCATTACCATTGGTGGGCCACATCCGGTCGGGTACGTAACAAAGGCTTTTATACGAAAATGCGGTTTAAGGTTGAGGATTTCAATTTCAATTTCAATTTCGATTTTGATTCCAATACCCCAACCCTAATCTATATATCGTAATCGTCATCGTCAAAGCCAAATGCATCGCTGGCTGACCTTTTGCAATAATCGAAAGTGAGCGATGAGCGATGCCGAAAGAAAACCGAAAATTTCCCAATCGAAAAACTTTTCAAAATCGAAATGGTGAAAAAAAAAGAAGATGAAATGGAAAGAAACCTGAAATGCATATCGGTCTCACTTGGATTGCGTCTAAATGAAAAACTCAACAAATAATAGAGCCGCCAGGAAAAAAACCAAAAACAAAAACAAAAAAGATGAAAAGAAAAGTTAAGTTAAGCTTTCGTCACGCTTATACAATTTTTTGTTTATTTTTTTTTTTGTATCATCTTTCGGCTGCGACTGCGCAATGTTTAAAAAAAAAAATGAAAAATAAAAATCCAAACTTCGATTCCGTTTTCCAGCTTCGATTGCAATTATCTCGCTCGGCTCTGGCCGTTGTCTAAATGAATTCAATTAAAAATTCACAATCGACAATAAATAACCCCGGATCGGCGGCATTTTCACTATGCATGGCTCTATACTTAAGACCCCCTCTGCCACCTCTGCCCCCTGCTTACTCTTCGAGCTATTCCAGCGAATGCAAAAAGCCAGCAGAGGCAGGAAAAAATAAATGCTAAGCTAAAAGTAAACAAAACAAAGCTAAAGCCGCGCTGGACAGTGGTTGGAAAGTGATGGGAAATTGGGCATAGGTTTTTGAGCAAGGTTTGGATTTTGATTTCTTAACAACTTTAGAGATATTTCTAACTGCTAAGCCTAAGATAATGATTTGAGAGATATTAAAGTTAGTAACTAGGAAGGTATGTACATTAGGAAAAGGCTTTTTCAGCCTTAAGTAATATTTAAAATATTAAAAAGACTTCTTAGAAGTTAACCAACCACAAAATTGATAAGATTCTTAGACCCAGAAACATAGAAAGAACTTCCTCACTCTCCCTGAAATAACAAGAACTAGAACCAAACTTAGTTATAGTCACCGGGAAAACCTTTCCAATTCAAAAACCATTTCCCAATGACCCAGAAAATGATCTTTCCAAGCATTTAGTAAACAAAATCGATTGCAGTGCCTGGCCAGTGACACTATTTCACCCACTCGAAACGCTATCTTATCGCCGGGTGCATTCAACTTGTCTCTAATTTTAGTCATTCTACCACTGTACAGATATATATATACTGATATATATGTGATATATATATGAAACGAAGGTAGTTAGCACTCAGTATGCATAAAACTGCGAACTGGCGAGCGTGGGAAAAAAGCATTGGCTAATCTCGGACTCCGCCAAGTTTGACCAGTTGTTGTTGTTTATGGATTTTGGTTATGGTTTTCAGATTGGTAATGGGATTTGGGATATTTGGGATATGACGATGACTTCAGCCCCTTCCCCCTTGCAACTCGCACATTACTCATACGCTGCGTGGCAAAACTCTCTGGAAAAGGGTCAAGATACTCGAAGAATATCGATATGCGGATCTGTTATTATGATCTGGCAAGCAGCAGCCTTCTATAGACTTTCATTCATAGAAAACTTTCAAAAAAGCGTAGACAATAAAGAAAAAGAAATAGATATAGAAAGATATATATATATATATATATCTAAACAACGAAATAACTGCCAAGTGACCATCAAGAACTGGCCGCGAAAACGGGTTTCAGACTTTCGGCTTTTGGGTTTTGGTTTTTGGTTTTTGGTTTTTGGCCATAATTTTATCGTATCTCTCCGCACCCTGGCAGAATACAATTTTTCTGTGCTTTTTTGCAGATACATTTCGCAGGCAATCTAACAGTTGGCTGCTAATGTGATTTGTGAATGTTTCGACGGGTATTTCGCAAGGCGAAGTAAATAAATTACATTGGCAGTTTAACGACGTCGTCTCTCTGCCGTTGGAAATTGTCGCCGTTTGGCGGCTTTTGTTTGAGTCTTAGATTTCCAGCCCGGTTGCAGCAGGGCCTGCCGGAACCCCCCTTCTCTATCCCCCATCTAACCAGCAAATTGCTGGCCATTTAACAAGCCAATAGTTACAAAGCCAAGTCACACAATGGTCGGTCGCATACACCATCTGAAAGAAAACAATGCTACGCAGGTTATACAGTCGGGGTTAGAAGAATAGGACTTATGTAATGGTAATATATCACACTTTTAGCCTTGTTAGTGGGCTAAATATGAGTTTCTTTGTTGGAAAAACAATTTCTAGGAAATATTTTAAAGAGATCTTAAGCTGTTGTTACTATTTCACCGAATCGAAGTGCATATCGGATGCCTGAACATTCATACTCGTATATCATAGCCTGCTGCCGATGAGCTTCAATGGGTTCGAGCGATCGCTTGATTGACAGTTAGCTAACCGTTTCGACTTAATACTTAATACAAGTGTTTAACAGTTAGTCGCCGTGGAAATGGTGAGATATATGGTACATACTTGCCGCCAAGGAAATGCTATCCATGGGAATGCTCGGGCGGTTGCAGGTTGTACCCTGTACGCTGTACGCTGTTGCACGTTGCTTGTTGCTTGTTGCTTGTTGCACAAATCTGAAAAATAACTGGAGCAATGGAACCAGTTCTTACACTGATAAAACAACAATCGACAATGGCTTAAACTTAACAATAAGTTTACAATTCCGGGAAGCAGGAAACTGGTAATGAATGAGCCAAGCTTAATGGATCCATTGCGGTCTGATTCTAGCCATTGGCTTTGTTGGCTTTATGGACCGTTGCTTTGGCTCTTAGGGGAAAGATTAAGTTTGGTTGGAAAATGTAGAATTTGAACGAATTTCTTCATTTTTTAGCTTCATTTCTAAAGAAGTTTTAACATTTTTTATTCTCGCTTAAAGTTAGGAAATCCTTTTAAGTTTCTTTTGACTTTTAACCCCTCTTCTTACTCTCTTTACACAAATTTACTTGAGTTTGCAAAGCAAATATTTCGAAATTTGGCAAAACGTTGACAACCTTTTAGCCCTCACCCAAAAAATGTGCCAACTAACTTGGCTGTAAATTACTTTAAGCCAACTGAAGTTTTGCGAAATTAGCCCCCCACCCCGTCATAAATAAAGATCTTGCGACCTCGAAAAGGGGGGGGCGACACATTTCGGTGACCTTAACCTTAGCCTTAATCTTGGGGTTTCTTCTGAAAGGAAATCCAGAGGAGAAGAATCCAGAGAAGCTATACATACAGGCTATAAAAAACCAGTTGCCAGAGAACCTTACAAGTGGCTCGCGCTCGAGTAGCGATCTTGGCCTGAACGAGTTGGCCGGACAGATGGAAATTGTTGTAAAAATATGGGTCGTGCGACAAGAAATGAGAAAGTGCCAGTGAGCCAGGCAGCCAGGCAGCCAGTCAGCTAGTCAGACCGTTAGAATCGACTTTATGAATGCAAGTCTTTGGGCTTGGCCAACACAAATCGAAGAACCACTAATGGCAGCGGGTTTTCGACGTGTCTCCAGCTCTAGCAGCCATCTCCTTGGCCAACTTGGTTGGTGGGCCACCATTCGAACGGCTAGCGGGTAGCGTGCGAAAATGGAACGATGCCGGAAAATAGCCTCAGAGAATGTGGCCTGCTGTTGTGGGAATGTTGAGAAGAATCGGGAAGAAAGACAGGGAGATCTCTAGAGAAAGATCTGGAGATGGAGTTAGAGAGTTTTTTTGATTTAAGAAAGAAATAAAAAATGAGTAAAGCTCTTACTTAGGAGTTTAGGAAATGATTTAGATTTCTGGTTTAAATTTTCATAAACCTAACATTGCCTGGTTAGCTCTATTTGGCCAGCATCATTAGCTGAGTTATTGGAGTCCATTAATTTGGCTCTTTCGCTTTTGCTGCTTGCAAGTTCGATGCTGTCAACGAGGCAAGGTCACCGTTCGGTTAAGGAAACGACTACCGACTATGAGAACTCTTGAGATTTCGTAGATAAATAGGAGAGACTCGGCTGAAAGGTGACCTAGGCCAGTGGAAAACCCGATTAGAGTGGGAAATAAGAAAGATATAAGCTAAGATATATGATTTGAGCCAAACTCACAGCCCGTCCTCTAATCCATTTCCAGTGATCTCTCTTCGGGATCAGGATGTCGGCTGCCACGCACATGGCAATGCCGGCTCATGCCGTCGTCCCGCCGCCCGGAACACCGCCCGTCTTAGGGGGTAGTGGTTGCTCCAGCCTGAGTCTGCCGGCGGGTAAGCGTGGCCACAAGCGTAGCGTTTCGCTGGAGAACAATGCCCCGCTGACCCTGCGCAGCACACCCAGTTTGGGACAATCCTCGTTGGGTTCACCACTACTACAGTTTGGCCATGGTCAGGGACAAGGCCATGCGCAGGCCTTCCACACGGGCACTTTGAAGTCGCGCCAGGAGCAGCGCCGGCTGAGCCAGAAGTTCGGGAGTCACAGCAATCTGGACGACGAGGGTGTGGGCATTGGCGTGGGCGTGGGCCTCCAGATGCGCAGCAAGTTCCAGAATATTCGTCAAATGTTCGAGCTGAGCCGCAGCTGCGTGGGCGGAGGCGGTGGCGGTGGCGATGGTAGAGGGGGTGCGGCCGAGGAGGAGGCAATGCAATCTCTGCCAGCAACATTGCCACAGCAACAGCAGCAGCAGCAGCAGCAACATCATCATCAGCAACCGCAGCAGCAGCAGCAGAGGCGGACCACGCCCATCACCGGCGGAAGTCGCCAGCAACAGCAACAGCATTTGGGCGAGGCGGAACAGGTGAGGCTCACACTTTACACTAAGAAAAAATCGTATTTAAAATGACTTTTTGGTTTCCAGACCAGCGGCAACTTTCTGCGGCCAATTGCCTTTAAGCCCATTCCGTTTGAGCCGGACTACCGCATCGCCTGCCAGCAGCAGCAGCAGCATCAGCAGCAATTGCAGTTGCAACACCAACAGCAGCAGCAGCAGCAGCAGCAACAGCAGCAACAGATGCAGCTGCAGCAGCAGCAACTGCAACAACAACAACAGCAACTGCAACATCAGGGGCTGCAGCTGCCGGCGGTGGAGGGTGGACCAGCGGTTAGCGGCGGGGCAGAGAGATATGGCTATGGATCGACGCCGTCACTTGCCCCACTGCCCACCGCATCGGCCCAGAAGTTTGGCAGTGAGTAGCAGTTAACATTCCACTCCATCTAGATTAGTTAGTCACTTGACATTGGGGGCATTCCTAGGCGATAAATTATAAATTATCTGCGACGTTAAGTGGGCGAGATTGGGTTAGTTCTTTTAACTATTTTTAAAGTTTACTTAATCGGGGTTAATATATATTAAATTAGTGAGGAAAGTTGAAGAAATCTTAGCTAAAATACTTTCCTAACTTTCAAGGCACCACCGATCTGCGACACCTGGCTGCTCGGCGCCGTAATCATCGTCTGCTGCAGCGCTCCAGCAATGAAGATGCCCTCACCCTTGACCTCTTGAGTACAGGAAGCCATGATAGACCCGATGGAGCCAGCAGGTTAGTCCGAACTGCTTCGAATCCCTTCAAGAAATAACCAAAGTTAAACCACAGCAAGAGCAGCGGCACTGTGGTGGGCAGCAGTGACCTAACGCCCTCACCCTCCGACTCTGGGATCTCGGAACTGGAGGCGGCACTCAAGGATCGGGACTCGGAACTCTCGTACCTGCGACAGGCCATGGAGCACAATGAGAAAGTAATTTTCCAAGTACAAAAGGTTAAGCAGGCAGTCGCCCGCCCATTTTGGCCATCTTTTTTGTAATGCCTTCTAAATCTTTATATATATTTTATATATCCTTTTTCCGATCAGGATAAGGAGGTGTATTGGGAGCATGAGAACCAGCGGCTGAGACTCTTCTACGAGGGCCAACAGCGGGAATGTCAGCTGAAGTTGCGCAAAATGGAGCAGCTCCTTGGCCTGCAGCAGTTCCAGCTGAAGCAGCACAAGCTGCGCCAGTCGGAGCAGGTGAATCGCCTGCAGCAGCAGCTCGATTTGGCCAGAGACTCCAGCCAGGGACTTCAGCAGCAGGTGGATGCATTGCGTCATCAGCTGGAGGATAGCGAGTGGCGGGTCTGCGAGCGCAACGGGGAGATAGCTTTACTCAAGACGCAGCTCAAGGAGGCGCATGTATGGTCATGGTTCTTGGATATCTATCTAGCTATGTACCTAATGGAATCTCTATCTTTTAGCTGGAAATCAACATGAAGGATCATGCGATTGTCAGCCTGAAGCACAGCAGCAACAGGAGCAGCAGCAACAGCAACAGGAGCAGCAACAGCAGCAGCAAGTCCTGCGACACAACCACAAGCCAAAGTCAACCAAAGCAGCAGGCGATGGAGGAGCAGCAGCAACAGGAATTGCAGCAGCAACAGCAACAGCAGCAACTCAATCATCAGCAACAGCAACAGCAACACAAGCAACCACTCCAACCTGACCAGCAGCAGCTGCAGAAGATCATAACCCTGAAGGATCAGGTGATCGGAGCCCTGACCAGCGAGCTGGCCAAGTTACGCAAAGAGCTCTCCGACTTGGCCATTGCCCATGAGTACGGCGAAGAGCCATGTGGCCGGTATACCCGCCTCAAGCAGCAGTTGGACAACCTGAACGAGATCTGCCAGAAGACCAGAAAGTACACAAGCACTTCCACATCTCCGCCAGCAGCAGCAGTAGCAGTAGCAGCACCTCCTCCACCACCTCCAGTAGCATGTCCCCAGGAGCTGCCGCTGCCCAAGTTGGATGTTCTGGTGCAGAGATTGCAACTGGATCAGGGACAGGCTCCGCAGCAAACGCTGGACACGCTCATTGAAGAGTCCACCACATATGCTGAGGATATAGCCAAGCTTCGGCAGAAACTGGATGACTTCCGCTTGAATCTGGAGCTGGAGAAGCGTCAATGGAGCGCCGAGAAGGACAAGGTCCTGGGCTATCAGAAGCAACTGCAGGCCCACTACATTCACATGTACCAGAAGCTGCGCTGCCTGGACAGTAGCCAAGGTTCGGGTATGGGGGCTGGAGCAGCTTCTGCCCAACTGGAGGCCACCAATGGCAATTGAAGGGAGTTCTCTTTGGGGAAAATACAGGCAATGGTGCTATCGCCGCTGGGGCATTAAACTAAGAAACTAAAAACAGTCTTTAAATTGCAAGTTTTGGTTTTAAATTTTCACAGCAACAGGTGTTTTTCAAAATAATAGTACTTAAAAGATGTTTTTTCTAAAAGTAATTAGTTAAACTAAATGAAAATATTATACTCTTAAGTATTTATGTTGGCGCTGCTTGTTTTTCTATTTAAAAACTTGAATTTTGAATCTGTTAAAATCAAAAATGTCTTTTAAGACGTAAAGAAAAAGAACTCTGCTTAACTTTTAGTTTTTCAGCTTTTTAAACTCATTTTAAAGGCTATTATTTTGAAAGCAGCTGTTGGGAAATTCTATTCTCTACTAAACCATAATTTTACAAATATTATTTCCTAGGCAAATATGGCAAAAGTGTGCTTAAACTATAAAAGATTCTGCCTAAAAGTTAGTTGACATTTTTATACAGTCAAAAGGAAAAGAACTAAGATTATTTTCAGAATTTCCATAAAGGGAAACGCTACCTAACTTTCGTAAGCCTTACACTCTGATAAACACTCTGATAGTCCATAAGCCAACTTCTGGTCTTTAAGTCCTCAACTCTTGACTTTACTTTCTCTCTCTCTCTCTATAAAACCTTAAACTTTAGGTCTTACCAACAAATTTCCTACCAAGACCAGTGAGTTGAGACACTTTCCCCTCCTCGGCGATAAATAATACACGATTTTCGATATTACTAGAGTTGATATATGGAAAACTCTTTTCAATATTTATACAAAATACATTCGTAATTGATTTTTTTGTTTTTAATATTTTACAAATATACGATATATATGTCTATATATATGTATACTTTTAATTTATTAAATGTAATTATAAACGAGAAAAAAAAAACATTTGTGATTTCGCATGTTGAATATAATAATATATATATATATATATTGATATACTCGTATGTCGTTCCATTATGTATATGCAAAATAAAAAAAATTATAATAATGAAATAACAAAGATTGCAATTTATTGATGAGGACCAGCGCTAAGGTTAATAATGTGCAGGATCAATAAATGTTAAATGACTCAACTGGAAGCTAATCGTAAACTATAATTGGTAGTTAAAAAATTAAAATATTTAAAAAAAAATCATATTTAATACAATCGTTACGCGTAGATTACATAGTATGCTTAATGCTTAAGGCAAATGCCTGTCCTGGGATCTCAGCATTTTGTCAAGAACAGGTTAACTAACTTCGTAACACTAACTAAGGCAGAACGATTTGCTTGAAACGAAATTAAAAGGGGCTTAAAGCAATCTTGGAAAGGAAATCAGATTATAACTTATTAAATTATTAATTAAATATGAAACTATTGCAAAACATTTTAAAACCAAACTAAGGAAAATCAAGAAATATTTACTCAAAAGAAAATTGTCAATATTTTCAATATTGAAACTTCATTTTTTCTGCTTTCGTTTGAACAACTTTTTGATCTTAAATTTCCTTGAAAAAAACTTAACTCTTTTCCCTGGCTAAAGAAGTTCATTAAAATGTAATCAAAAAACAAATTATTTTCATTTTTAACAAAAAGAAAATGTCTTAACAAAAATGAAGCATCTGTTTTCTCGATTTTGTTCGTTTTCAGTGAGATTAAAGTTGCTAATTCTAAATGTTTTCTATAATTTGATTTTCAAGTGTATAAAAAAAGTTAAGTTTAGTAGAAAATTAATGAAATTTTAAATAATTTGCTTGGCAGTTTAAAATTTACAATTTACAAAATGATTTTATGTTACTTTTTGAGACTTTTTGAAGAAAAATATTGAAGTAATTTTTAAAGTTTTAAGTTTTTTGTACATTAAGCTTATGCTGAAAATATTTCTGCTTCTTGGAAAAACATAAAGAATTCAACTTTTTCATATTAAGTTTATCTTCTTTCTATCAGTAAAAAGAAAACTCATAACTTTTCTCACCTTTTTAGATGTTAAATTTGAATTTAAGTGTAAATAATTCCTAACTTTCTTTAGTTTGAAAAATAACAAAATGACTTTTTCTTTCTTGACTTTTCTCGTTAATTTTTAAGAATATATTAAGGTAGACTTTCGAAAATATTGACAGTTTCAAAACCAAGTTTAAGCCTTGGAATCTCTTCCGCTTGACTTTCTCCTTCTTACAATTTCTTTCAAACAAATCGCTCCTCCCACACACACTCACTCTTATCCTTGTTTTTTTGGCAGTCGCACACACACTTTCACTCGCACTTATATAGCTATGGAGGGATCCTGGGAGGAAGCAATTTAGGCACACTCCTCCACATAGGTGGCCGGGAAGATGCCGATGTGATTGCGCAGGGCGCCCAGCCACCAGCCGTCATCCTGCTTGGCATGCACCTCGATGATGTCGCCGGGACTCAGTTCCAGCTCGTCGTAGAGCTTCGGGGTGTAGCTATATAGGGCCTTGCAGCGTCCCAATATCGGACCGGATTCGTCCTTTTGGTTCTTCTGCAGATCCTGCGCATTCTGATAGTAATGCTGCGTCTGCATTTGGGCATTGATGGCTGGATTTTGCTGATGCTGTTGGTGCTGCTGCTGGGGCTTCTCTGGCTCATCATCTTCGTCCTGCGAGCTGAACTCATCGAAATCAGAGTCCTGCTGATTGGATCCACCATCCGCCTGGCCGCGATCACTATGATGATGATTATGATGATTATGATTATGACCATCCTGTAGATTGGCCAAAGTTTTGGACTTAACGGCCGCGGCCACCGAGGCATTCGTTGTCGAGATTATCTTTGGTTGGCTGGTGAAATTGGTCTCGATGTTGCTCTTGCTCCGATTGAACTGCTTCACCACCGAACTGATGTCCGTGCAGGAGCCGTTGCTATTGTTATTGCTGTTGCTGCTGCTGTGCAGGTGGGAGCAGTTCTCCTCCGGCAGATCATCGTCGTGGTTATTGGTTATATCGGTGACATCGTGAGCCAGCATACTCGTAGATTGCTGGGTCTGTGACTTGTCGTTGTTCTTCAGCCAGTTGGGCACCTTCAGGATGCTCTGCTGCAATCCAGTGCGGTCACGGGTTATCTATGGGAGTCAAAAAATGGACGTTGAATTGGAGTTAAGTTTATAAAATGTATCACAGAACCTACCTGAATATGCTGGGCCAGTGGGTGATTGGTCCTGGGCTTGTGGTCCAGCTCCAAAAGGGCAGAGTGCAGCTTGAGGCGGGCGCCCTCCAAATAGGTCAACATAGAGCGGATCTACAAGGAATCTCATGTAAGATTATGAACTTAAAAGGTCAAAAAATAAACGGAAACCCACGTGATACAGTTTATCGGTAATGTTCTGATGCTCCTGGTGGTTGAGCGACTGTGACAGGCCCCTCAGTCCATCGCGGGATCGACGTTCCCGCTCCAGATCCGTCTTGACCAGCTGGAGCAGCTTAATGAGGGCGTGCTTGCGACGTTCCCTGTTCATGGCCAGCGTGGTGTGTTCGCAGTAAAAGTCCGGCAGCAACTGCTCACTGGGTCCTTCCGAATTACGGCGAATATGACGCACCACCTGCATATCCTTGGCCACATTGCAGGCCTCCAGTTGGGGCTGCAGGCGAGTGCTCAGACCGCCAAGGATCGGATTCATATCTGAGATGAGACGAGCATATTGCTGGGCAAAGTTGTGCATATTGCCCAGTCGCTGCTGTTCGCTGCTTTGCAGCTGGGCACTTCCCCGGAGCACGGCCATCTCCCAATCGACACGGGCTCGCTCCGCCCGTACGCACAGGGTATAGTATTCGACATCCGCCCGCTTCACTGCCTCCTCGGCTTTCTTGCGTTTGTTGTCCAACTTCACGCAATCCTTCTCCGCCGACTTAAGCTCTTTTTCGGCCGCCTGCTTATTGGGTCCCTGGTGGAGCAGGGCAATGGATGGTGACTTTTGGATACGCACGTCCAGCATTGCGTCCTGCAGCTTCTCATTTTCGCGGGCTGCCGTGTGGGAGGCCTTCTTAGCCTTCGCCTCGCTGGCACGCCATTCGCCCAAGACTCGCGCTGCCTTGTCCACGTTGCTTTCCACCTGAGGATTGGATATTCCTTATTGTTATATAATCAAAGGTATTTCACAGTCACTTACCGCCTTGCGGGCTTTGTGATGACCCTCGACAACGGTCTTAAGTGGCTTGACCAGCTCATCCGTCAGCGAGGCCGCCAACTGGCGATGGATATCGCTGCGGCTCTCCATCTCCGTAGCCACTCCACGCCAGGCATCGGCCACGCTTCCGGGTATTTCCCTGCCAGCTTTGTTCAACTTGTTGGCCAGCTTCGAGAGCGACTTGGAGTAGATCAGCTCCGAGTCGGCCCTTCATAGAAAAAATAAAATAAGTACAATAAAGGGAAAATCTATCGCAGTCAACTCACCTTTCCTGCAGGACGAATATGAGCTCCTTGCTGAAGTCGCCACCCTGCTTCACATATCGTCGGAGTTCCTCGAAGCCGTTCTGTCCCTGTTTTGGATACCAAAAAATATTATTAGTATTGAACTTACACCATAGATGGACCCAATCCCCTTTGGAGCTACCCCAGACCAACAACAAGCCTTGTACCTCATCCTTGAACCGCTTGGCATGCGGCGACAGATCATCCTCGCTGTTCCGGTGCGACATGGACGACTCCATTTCGGTGCGTTCGGTGACATCCTCGCAACTCTCGGTCATGTCGCGGCGACTCCGATCCGGTGACATCGATTGGCGACTGGCATCCGCAGTGGACTGATTAAGATTGCTCCTGGATTGAGCCAGACGCTTTAGAGGCGTCTGCTGACGCACAGCTTCCTTGATCTTGGTGCCCTCCTCGCCCAGCCAATGTTTCATGCCGTGCCAGCCCTTCCTTAGCTTCTCCTTGTTGTGATTGAAATTGATCAGCGATTGGTTCTTGTTCTTCAGCAGAGTGATCCTGCGCTCACTGGGTCTCAATTGATCACGATGGGTGCAGTACTCCAGATCGATTTCCTTGCCAAAGTCCTCCGTCTCATTGATCTGCCGCGACAGCTCCTGCAGTTCATCAATGGACACAAACAGATTCTGGGCATTCAGACTCTGGTAACTGACCGACTTAAGATCAAAGTCGAATTCACCATTGCTGCTGCAGGCCAAACTCTGATGGGAACTCTGGTTGGAACTCTGGTGGGATCGGGTGATCAACTGGAAGGAATCAAGGCTCTTGAAATGTGGCTGCTGGGCCAAGAAGCCACCATTTGGTATCGGTGATCGTTCTGCCGAGGGCTTGACCACCATTGGTTGATTCTCCTTATTATCACTGGCTGCCAAGCTCAGTTCGCTGGCACCATAGAGTTCCGGCAATTCCGGCATATTCAAGTCCAATCCCAGTTTGGCCGGCGCCGTGACATTCATGTCCAGAACCATCGAGTTGGATTTGTGCAGGTAGACCTTCAGTTCGCTGCGATGTAGATTCTGGACAGATTGCGATTGCATCTGCTGGCGGCCAATACGTGGTCGTCTCATTGGCGGTTCTATGGCAGTGGGTATTGGAGTTTTGGGTCGTTTCACCTCCTGGGGAACCGCCGCTTTAAGTTCCTCCTCCACTTGATGCTTGGGAGTCTCAAACTGCTCCGGCTCCTCCAAATCTTCTACATCTTTCTTCTTCTCCTCCTCATGTTTTGGTTCCCTGGGCACTTCAACCTGCTGATTTATATGATTTTTTGTAATCTGCAGATTTTCATCCCTTTCCATATCCTGCGGACTGCTCCTGGCGTCCACAAACTCATCCTCATCCGAACTCCTGGGCGTTAGGGTTCTCACAATACTGGAGGTTTGGGCTATGCCGCCGCCTATTTGCTTAAGTCTCGCCTCTGTGACATCGAAACGATCCGTATCCAGAGTGGTGGTGGATATTAAGACCGGTGCACCGATCTCCAGGCGATGGTCATCCGAATGACTACCCGTCATATTATAGCTACCGGTATGGAGTTTACTTGGCGACACTGAATTATCACTGGCATTACTCGATGGATTTAGATTAACACTACCGAGATGACGACGTCCAAGCTTATTACCCAGCACCGAGTAACGCTTGATTCTGCCCAGAAATCCTTTGGCTCCTCCATTGTTATTATTATTTCCAACATTATTGTTATTATTGGTATTATCCGCTTGTGGTAAATCGGCCATGGCGGCATTATCTTTGCCGCCCAGCTTGAATTTGTGCACCCGCAGGTGGTTCATCGTTGACGGCTGTTCGATTTATGACACACAAAACATTACAAAAATTCCAATTCCTAAACTTGCACTCTCGTTCGCGTTTGCGTGTGTGTGTTTGTGTGAGTGAGTGCGTTTGTTTGTGTAAATGGGATAGTGGGGAATATGCCTACGGCAACAACAACTGCAGCAGGGCGAAAGGAAATGTGAAAAGGGGAAGAGCAAACTGTACCGCTTCTAGGTGAAAAGAGAACCCCAAAATGAGACTGAGATTCGACTTCGAAGTGACGCTTATCGATGGAAAAGTTTTTGTTCAAATGTTTTTAAAGTAATTAATTTTACGCATAGTTTGTAGTTAAACTAAACACTAAACACTACGATAAATCCTCCTTTGCCGAAGACACACAAGTAACTGAAGCGATGAATGAAATACTATTAACTTTCTTATTTAGTTCACATGAAAATTGGAAACCATGGCCTAAGGCAACCTAAATTCCACTGGAAACCCATTCCTCATAAATGGTTAATCCGGAATAGGTAAACGTTATGCCCGTAATACCCTGTAGTAAGTAACTTAAGCAGGCGATGTTCACCTACATAAAGCACACAGATAACATAAACACAGCGAGCACCCAGGAGAAGAAGGAGGAGGAGGAGAAGGAAGAGTTACAAAGGAAGGGGTAAGTGACTCAAGAAAGGTGCGAAGAATCGGCTAAGAAAAAGGGAAAGATAAGGGGAGCAGGTCTATTCCTTTTTCACCTTCTTGTGACCCTTAGCCCTTTCTCTCCACCTCTTTTTTGCTTCTAATTCCCCTCTTCATCCCCCTTCCCTATTATTTCTCCCTAAAGTTCCCTTCCTCTTTGCTCCAGTTTTCGATGCAGGTAAAGATTACAAAACGGTTGTGGAATGAAGGGAAGGGCGAAACGCTTGCGAAGGGAGAAATGAAAAAAGGGGAGCAGCAGTGGTTGCTGGAAGAAGAAGTGAGAGGAGAAGAAGAAACGGACGCACAAATCGCTGCGTTGGCCACTGGAAAAAGTGGAATAACAAAACAAAAGACTGCAATGTCGCCGCCCGTGGCGCCCCCTTCGACTTCGACGCCGGCAGCGACGTCGGCCTGTCTCCTTTTCTGTTTTGTGTCTGGCCGATCAAGTGTGGCCCCCACAGTAGCATTCATATTAATAGCAGTCACTCAACAAATATATTCCCTTACTTTACTTATACTTTTCAAATCTTAACTAAAAACAATCTTAAAGTCATTAAAACCGATTTCAACTTTCAACATTTCTAATTTCTGATAATCCAGTGTAAAAACCATTAGCACTATTTTTCTAACCTGTATTATTGGATTTTTATGATCTATCCGTTCCGCTGCTGTTCGTCGGCTTCTTCTTCTTCTCTATGCCCAGTAATTTCGTGTTGGTAATTATATAAATCATTTATTTATGAACTATTTACTTTCGAGTTAAGCCCGATAATGGTTATTCTCAACGATTTCTCTCCCTCGCCGCCTCCCTTTTCTAATTTCGTTTGCTTCGCTTGAATGAAATGCAAATTGTTTCTATTTTTCCCTGGGCAAATTGTGTTTTCTAATTACAAATACATATGTATGCATGTATGCATGTATGTGTAACGCGAGTTAACTCCTATTTCTGTTTTGGCATTCGCATCCCAAAGTGGAACAGTTAGTGGAGAAGAACTAAAGAGAGGACGAACAGCAGGAGGAGGAGGAGTGCAAAGAACTGAGGACAAGCGGCGATCATTAAGCTCCAGTTGCTCTAACAATGCTGTGATGTAAGGTTCGTGCTAAGTTGATTCTCGACAGTGGAAGTTTTTTAACTGTGTAAATGTGTTAATATATATATGCTGACTAAAAAAAGGTATTTAAGTGACCGGAGTAAACGGGTATGTGCATAATTTACAACTTTATAATTGAACCCTTTGATAAAAGTTCAACTTTTATAAAATAACAATTTTCCAAGTGGTGAAGTTGAGTTTATAGTTAAAGTTTGTTACTTTAAAAGCCCAAAGAAGCTTCACAACTTAACAAATGAAATCATAAAACTCATTATCCATCTGGGGTTAAAGTTCCCACCCTCAATGCTAATTGAAGAGTGCAGCATCTAGTTATATTACCAAGTACTCACTGTACTTGTATTTATGTAGATATCTGGGTTGCCTTTGTTACACTTTTCGCGATTCAAATGACCGACGTGCGAAACCGTAGTAAGTAAAACAATTTAATTACATTTTGCACTTGTTTGTTGCTGCGGCTAATAGCATTTGCATCGAAGAAGAAGAATAGGCAGAGCAGCCAAAGGGAGATGCAAAAAGAAAAGAAGCAAACCCGAGGCTTAATAAGCAGCAGCAGAGGGAGCGTGAGGGGTTAATCGCTCCGTCTGCGATATGTCACGTTTCGCGAAGTCAGGTGGAGTGCAATAAAGTGGAGTGTGTGACAAGTCAAAAGACAATTCAACTAATGAGCGAGCTTAGCTGAATAGCCGCACAAGCAGTTGAAGAAGCAGTGGGCAAGCAGTGCTACAATCGTCTGATATATTAGGCCTGAAGAAATATGTATTTTAAGGGGTACTAACGGACAGTTTGGATTAATTTTGGTTATATGTATGTATATATGTATTTTAAGGGGTACTAACGGACAGTTTGGATTAATTTTGGTTAAGTAAAAGAACTTTACAATAGGTAAATGATTTTTCTATGATTTTCAAGTTTTTCTGGCCATTAATTCTACTCTGAAAAACTAAAGTTAAGATCTTTTTAATCTTATCAAAAGTGATTAAGCTTTTTCACTTTAAAAGAAAGGAATCTTTATTTGCAAAGATGAAGTCATCTAGTTAGATATTTCCTAGTTCTTTCAGAATATGAGATATAGTTAGTTCTAGTCTAATCTCATAATGAAAATCTCAACTTGAACACATTTTTGCCAAGTGCAAGGGGTGGAGTATCAAAAAGAGGTGAGGCAAACTGAGAAAGAACCTGCAATTATGGGAAGCCTTCTGCCAACTTCGCATCGCGCAGGTTTAAAAGTCAAATAACATAAATTATGGCCAGACGGACGGAAGATCATATGGGGGCAAGACCCACGAAGATAAACAGTGAATAAGTCTGCCCGTGGGCCTTTTTGGTCTCTATAAATAGAGTTGCCAACTTCGGCCAATTGCAGCCACCGACAATTGCGAGTCCCTTTGCTGGGGCCCCCCTTCTTTCTTCTTTTATGGCAATTTATGATTAATAAAACGAATTAATCGCACAAAATGCCAGCGAGTGGCCATAATTGGTGGCACCGACTTGGCCAAGGATCGATGGATCACAGTCAAGGTCATGGCAAGGCCATACAGTGAAGAAACTCTCTAAACTCGTGTACCAAATTGTATTTTCCCGATCTCTTAAAGAGTTTCCTTTCGTTCATTGTCTATTTTCACTTCCGAACTGTGGCTTTTCTTCAAGGTTTAACGACAATCGACTGATTTATAGTTCAGCTAAGCTACGGTTTTTATATCGATTAGAGGCACTGTGAGAAATTAGTAGGGGAAAGTCTGGTATATAGCCTGGAAAATACTTTAATTAATTAATTTTTCTGAAATTTTAATCAAGCTAAATGTTGACTTAAAGTTAAAAGCAAAGACCGCATGCATTTTGACCCTTGTAAGTGAATAGTTTCCTAATCTAAATCCATGTTCTAGATTTAACACATTTTTTCTCAGTGATCTATATATATTACCCACTGAAAATTCGATATCTGCACCTTCCATTGCCTGGCACTAAACAACGTCTGTCGTGGCATTGTATATAGAAACAGATTCCCATAAACAAAAAGTGGGAAAGTCTCGCCAACACCTGGATATAGTAAACCATTCATGGGATACGCTTTTCCATTAAAAAATCGGGCAAAGATACCTTGAATCAAACTGATCCTGCACTGTCTGTATACAGATATACAGATATAGGTATATAGTGTGGTTTTTCAAGGGGGGAGAAAAGAGATTTCGCGTTGTTATGCGACTATTTACTTGGCATTAATCTCATTCCAGCAGTAGTTTATGGTCCGCATTTATCTCATTTAATGTCTAGAACAATAAACAAAGCGCCAAAGCTTGTTGTTGCCAAAAAAAGAGAGTTGAGAAAACGAAAAGATTTTCCTGCCCTTTACACTTTGCCTTGCCGTTAGTATACGATCGGTTGATCTTTCGATCTTTCTGCGCCAGCCAAAAATAGAGAATGAAAATGAGGTAGAGCCAAGAGCCAAAAGTAAAGAGCTTATAGACAGTGTCTGAATGTCGACGCTTTCTGTTTCACTTAGGCAAATATTTTCACAACTTATCGCAAGATGTTGCGCCAAATGGGCAAGGTCTGAGACCCGAATGCAAAAATAATACTCTTAATGAGGCATTCAAGGGGCCTCTGTTTGCCTTTCCCCGCATTTCTCGAATGCCATTCAAATGGTTAAATGGTCTTTAATCGGATACGATAGCAGATAATATGATCTGATCTGATTTAACCACCTGACTCGGATAGGTCACGTTCGTTGAGGTGTCAAGACGAGTCAAGAGATAGATACAGGTGCAGCGTTATCTGCTAGATACAACGGATTACAATGAACGATAAGGAAGTTGGCGAAAATTTCTTTATCATTTGGGCTCTGTTTGAGGAGAAACTTCTATGTACTCGCCAAGTGGGAGCAGGAGATTATATAAACGTACTCGGAATTGAGCAATTTCTCATTTCCTAGGAAAGTTTATCTATGTCTCACGTGTCTAGAAGAAATATAATGAGATTTTAAGATACAATATGATATTATTGAAAATCAAAGTCTCAAAGGTCACATTTTCTAGGCTGTTTTCTTTATAGAAAGAACAAAAATGAAGAATTGTGTTTTAAAGATATCTTCTATAAAGACAGCCTTAATTTTTAATAGAGATCACTTAACTTTTAACCAATTTCAACGTTACTTAACTTGATTTTAAAGAAAACTCATCATTAACTTAATTGAAAAACCTCGTTTAACTCCAAGAAGTTCTTCTTCATGTGATTCTGTCCCTTAGGCTGCTGCATTCGGTTCATGTGGGTGTCAGGGGTTAACACAATTAACCCGTTTCGCGTTGCCGCCTCAATCAATTTTTCTTAAATGTCATTGACATGACGAGCAAGGCAGCAAGACAGCCAAGTAGCATGCAACACGCTGCAGCAGCAGGCAGCAAGTGGCTGAGACGTTTTCTGAAGAGCTTTTATTTAGTATTAGTTTTTATTTTTTGTATTTATTTTTTTCGCCTCAATTCTTCTGCCGAATGCCGTTAGGCCCAGGGTGTGTGTGTTGGCCATCTCCCTTGCTCTTTAGCTTTGAGTGGCTGTCAATCTTGTTAGAAATGCGTTTGTTCTTTGTGAAAAGGGCAAGACGAGTAGAGGGGGGGTAGAATAGAAGAAGGGCCACGAAGACTGAAGACTAGGCTAGGAAGAAGACCCAGAAGAAGCAGCCGAAGAAGCGGCTGCATTTTATTTTTATTCGACATTCGGTCATTTTGGGCTTATGCTTTGTTTTTCGTCATTGTGTTTGTCTTTGGATTCCGTTGAATGTGGCGGCCTGTGCCTAATTAACTATCGAATTACAGTCAAGCTTCGATGGGGTTGAATATGTGTTACATGAAAATATCTTAGAAATATAAATATTAACAGAAACTTTAAGTTCCTTCAAAAATGTTGAAAGATACATTTTCCTCTTTAGGTTTGAATGTCTTTCAACCAATAACTTGCTACTTATTCTTATAAATATTTAAATAGGTGAGAGTTCACGCTATTGAGGCTCTACTATTGATCTTTTGATCGACTCTTAACGGTTAATCGTTATTCAAGAATAGAGTTATGCCAAAAGGCCCCTTCAACAATTGCTGGGCCATAAATAATTATGCTAATCGCCGAGTAGACCAACAAGAACCTGCCATCAAAAGCGAACATTCATGTAAAGATCACATAATATCTATAAATACGTACATATATATTCGCCAGATATCAGCCAGATATATAGACAAATATATATATGTATGTATTTACGGATGCGTAGACATGGTCTATGGTCTTTGGTTTTTGGTTTTTGGTTTTTATTGTGTTCTATTTGGGAATTGTACAAAAATAATTGGCACATTTTCAAGATGTTTAGACATTTTCGGGGTTTTTGGCCATTTGGCTTAGTGTGTGTGGCGATGGAAAATGTTCATTGCAGTTGCTTTTGCCAAGGAAAATTCACCAATTTATTGCAGCTTTATTTTTTGGCGTATCTGACAGATGCGCTCGTCATTTGTCACGCTGCAAACTTGAGCTCATTTTGGAGGCGGCAACAAGGTCGGCAGATAGTGAAAATTAAAAAAAAACACTATTTGATTTGCCATTAGAAAAGAAGTGCAAATCACAAGATGCAGTTGTAACGAAAGCACTGAGAAAAATGAGTTTGATTTTGAGTTAAAAAGTTATCTTAATGATTTATCAGCAAAATAATGTTGATATTCTAAGTTATATATCCAAACCTAGCTATATCTCAAAGTAGAAACATCTTTCTTTCTGCTGGGCTGCAGCAGTTCGTTGCAGGGGGCAGTGACTGTAGCGGTTTCTTCAAAAAAATTACAACTTCTTTATCTAAATGTTCTCGGGGGATTGGGGAAGTCACAAGAAAACAATTCTCATTCGATTTCAAATCAAATCAATCAAAAAAACACAGAAACCCTAATTCACTGCATTAAATTTTGTGCTGTTGTTGTTGTTGTTGTTATTATTGTTTCTTCGCACGTTTCGCACTCTCGCACACACACACACGCACACTGAAAAAAAAACAATTAGCTAATTTGCCTTGCGGTTATGCAAACATCAATATACATATATATATAGTCGAGTATGGATGTATGTGTATACAGGCTAGTGCAAAAATTTACCGAAAATAAATAAAACTGTAATTATTGCAGGCTAGCTAGCTATATTGTTATTATTATTTGTCGACAACGGCAGCGGCGACATTTACAGAAACTCGCGACGTCGGCGTCGGCGACTAAATTTAGAACAGCGACGAGAGAGCGACGTCGACGAGGCGACGTCAACAACGCGCGGCAGCAGACTGAGACTCTGCCCGGCGGAGCCTCAGCCAGAACGTAGCGACAGCGGGCAGAGAGTTGCAGGCAGAGGCAGCGCAGCAGCAGCAGCAGACAGTGGGAGAGAGCAAAGTGCTCATGAGAGGCGCTGGCGCAAGCATGTGATAGGGGGCCAGCATTAGCTAGCTGCGCCGACGCAGGAGGGCTGCTGCGCTGTTGCAGCGCTGTCGCTGTCTGGATGCTGCACCTGTTCTCAGTCGCTTGACTCCTCTAGCTCCCTCTTGATCGCTCCTGCTGCGCTGTTATTGTTTTTGCATTTGTTATTGTTGTTGACATCGCGTAGGCCAAATATTTGAATGGATGATGGTGAAGAAGAAGAAGAAGAAGGAGCAGAAAGACGAATCTACTGCGCCGACGCGCCGTCTTGCGACTTACGGTACACGAAAAACCAGCGCAGCCGTCGCGTCATCATCCGCGCAGCATGCAAAGCGGTACTCGCTGATTGGACCGCCAATGTACCGTTGCACAGTGGGCCTCGATCGACGCGGGGCATGATTAATTAATTAAGCGATTAATTGCTAAGTGGCAAAAATTAGCGAGACAGCCAGGCAGTTAAAACAGGCCATCAGCAAGTGGCGAATTAAGTAGGCCTGCAGTTAATTAGTAAAAGGTATTTATCATCTATGAAAGTTCTTCAATAATCCGTGGAGATTTCACTTTTTTTTTTGGGAATGCTGCAGATAATGAGAGAGATGAACTCCTGATTTGGGGTATTAAAGTAAGGTCTTGGTTGGCTTTTATAAGGTTTTTGCCATTTAATCTTAAGTAAGAACAGTAAGAATAGTTTTTCCTCAGAGAAGTCTTAGAGTTTTCCAGTCTTCATATAGATTTTCCTTGATAAATCGTATTCTTAGATACTTATTCCTTATTTTCCCTTTAAGTTTCTTAGCTTTCCTTAAAGCCATTGCTTTGTTTTTGTAGTTTTTATCCATTTATTACTTTAGTTAATCCCCTTCTAATGTAAATCTGGATTTGATTTCTTTTAGGTCCTCATATCGTACAGCTTAGTCCCACTGTGCTGCATCGGCGACGTCTGCGGAGTGATACAATAAATTTAAGCAGCTAAATGCACGTGCTGAGTGAGGCGACGCCGTTGACAAGTACCGGTATTATGGATCTTCGGATCGTCGGGTTCCGTTCCCGGTTGCATAACCATAACGCTAGGCATGCGCTTGAGATTTATGCAGCTAGAGCAGGTAGGAGAAGTGAGGGGGGGTCCCGATTATAATCGGAATTGGAATCGCTGAAAACCGCTCACATGAACGTTGCACTTGCCGCTTGACCGACATTCGAGTATGAAAAGAAAAACCCGTACTTCGGGTTTCTTCTCTATTTTTGCGGGTTAAGTTTTTCGTATTTGTTTTTGGCGACTGAAAATTTAAATTAACCCATGTTGTGACATTTATGAAGCTTACTTGTCATTGTTGTTGTTGTTGTTGTTGCAGTTGCTGTTGGTCTTGGGTGCTAAGCAAGTTGCAGAAAAAGAAAATACAAACTCAAGCTGGATTACCGTTGCGGTGCTTACCTGCAGGTGAGAGAAATGTAGAACAAAGTTAGTACATAAATTAGTCGTAGGTTAAATTGGACTGTGGTAAGTGAGTGACTGAAGTTAATGGAGTAACCCAACACCGATTCATAATTAATTTTCTTGTAGATTTTAAATTCATCATCAAACACCACAACAACATAAGACGGCAGAAGACGTCTAGCAAGTTTTGTTTGGAAAATGGAAAGCTTTTCAACGTTATTAGCGAGGACCAGCACCTATGGTGAATTTAACTACAGAGCTTAGTCAGGTTTCACACCTGCTTGGGAATCAAGTCGAGAGTTTTTCATGGAAATGGGGTGAGTTTTTTGTTTTAAATTGAATTTTCAATTAGATTTTTATTGATTTAGAGGTTCAAGGGGTTTTATTTTTAATATTTAATAAGTTGTTGGTAAATTTTTGGAAACTTTAAAGTATTTTTAAGCAGCTCAAAAGTAGGCAATGAAAGGTTTTCCTGAAGAGATTTAGGAAAAAAGACAGATTTGGAGATCTCTAGAGATCTAATTAGGGCACTTTCTTGAATTATTGTTAAATATTTTGAATGAAAGTATTTAAACAGAAATTTATGAGGTTGTTATGCTTTATTTTTCCGACTGTATACTCTATTTTTAAGTTACTTTTCCTTAACAAACTTTGCTTTGATTCATGAAAACTTAATTTTTTTTTGATTTTTCAGTAGTCCAAGCTGTCATTCCTTAAGAGTGCTTAAGCTTTTGTTCTACATTCGCTTTATTTGTTTTTGGTACTTGTTAGCTGTTGGCCATATAATTTGTATTTACGAACAACTTGCACTTGGCTGCTAAATGCCGTCGGCCAAACGGGTTTAACAAACGCAATCAATTCACACACCAAAAGGGGGGTTTATGGGGGCGGTACAGTGAAGGGCAGACACGTATTAAATTTAATTTCTCGATTGTCTTGCTAAACAAATGAGAGGTAGAGAGAGAGCATGAGGCTGTAAAACGCTCCAATAGGTTGATGTCACCGATGCGGATCTTAGGATGGGATGCAATGGTACCGAATGCAGATGGAGAACTTTTTGGCGTTCGTTCTGGGTACGAGATCCTCTTACCTGAGCATTACCCATTAGAGCATCGACTTCGGTTCCAGTTTGTGTTTGTTCTAGATGATGAATGGGTATAACCTCATCCACATTGGCATAGATCGGCTGATCTTCGCTAAGACTTTGTCTAAGTTTTATCTTTTCCTGATTCTTCTTCTTGACGGGCTGTCCTTCTTCCAGCTTCTGTTGCTTCTTCAGATGGGCATTCAGATTAATGGCCGACTTCGATTTGGCCTTGGCATAACGTGCCGAGCTGCGTAAACTCTTCAAAACGCCATAGGAACGGGCATTGGCAAGCTTTTCTCCAGCGTTTATGTTAGAGAATATATAAGGGAGATATAGAGATAGAGAAAGAGAAAGAGGGTTGGGGCCAGGGGTTTGGCAAAGCGGAAGAAATAGTTTTTGTTAGTTTTACTGGCTAAGTAAAAGTATAAATAATAATAATAGTGGATAATTACAGTAAAAGGCAGTAAACTAGGAACGGTTTGCGGTTAAAATTAATGGCATTGGCAAATGAAAGTTTAAATATTTAAGAAAAATTATTTGGAAAATTATTTTGTTAAATGAAAAGTCTAAAACTCAAGTTGGCATTACAAATAAGTTTAAGGTTTGTGTTTTAAAATCTTAAAAAAATTAAAAACTATAATAAAATTCAGTCTTTTAATGATCTAACTTTACTTTTTCCTCTGCATGACTTCCTTATTTCGTAATAAAAATGTATAAATATTTCTCCGGAAAATTAGCACATAAACTTATTTAGTAATTAATAAAAAAAAACCTTTAAAAACACCTTTAAAAAACCTAAAAAAAACACTTTAACTCTTAACGAATGTCATTTAACAATTTGAACACTTAAATTTATGTTCCTAGCGCAGCTTTCATTTGTGATTTGCAGTGCCATTAATTGATCGCAACTGTAGGCTGCAATTAGACATGAATAGATGGCCCAACTACCAGGTGAAATGGTGCTGTGGAAGTGAAGGGGGGGTTTGTATTTTTGGGGAGCGGGATAGGTTAGCTTTTGGGCCTGTCCACTGTCCACTTTCTATTAACTACGTGACGGCATGCCCATATACACGACCAAACGAATTGGCCAAAAACCAAAACGAAAACAGCAATAAATGGAAATGCTATGGCTTGGCCAACTTCCGGCAAGAGGAGGGCCAAGACGGGCTAAAAACAAGTGCCAACTTGGAGGATGATTCAAGGCGCGTTAATGCATCAGCCAGTCGGGGGTCTATATATAGTCTCATGACCGAAGTCAATGTCTGTAGATAAAACCATTGAACTAAGCAGCAGTTAATGACAGTAAATAAATAATGCACTGAGGGGAAAAGGTGGGGGAGAGTTTTTTAAGAAGGAAACTAGTCTTTACGATGAGATTTTAAGTCCTATTCATATTATTTTAGTGTGAAAAACTGACTTTTAAGATAAAAGATCTAAGTTTATCAATACTTTAAAAAGGGAAACTTGTTTTCCAGCAAAGAAAGTGATTTTTTAAAAGATATTTTCTTAAAAATCCAAAAATATCTACAAAGAAAGCAACTTTTCAAGGTCAAAACTTGATTTTCTAAAAGTACAACTTTTATTTTTAACATTTTCTACTTCTAAACAATTTCTCTCAGTGCCTATACTGCGCACTTGCGGCTGGCATTGCGTTGCAAGTGTTCAATCTGGCAAACAAATCACCGACAATTGCTACACCGGCATTGCGCATACGCCCCGTGGCCGTAGATAGATGAGTGCCCGGGCACGAAGTGGGCCATATAAGTTGTTAGTTTGAATGAAAAACTGAAAAGAAACAAAGAAACTGAGAACTGAGAACTGAGAACTGAGAACTGAGAAATAAAACCCGATTCTCAACGATTGCCGAAAGAAAGTTCATAGAACGAGTCGAACCAGTCGACTGAGTAGTAGTAGTAACCGCCGTGCTGTAGTTACTAACAATTGACAGTCGGCGGATGGCGGATGGCGGATGGCAATTAAAGCCAAGTTAACACCCTCGAAAAGGCGGCAATCGGCCAAGAGCCCTATACAAAAACCTAAAAAACGGGCTCAATGCGGAACCAAGTTGCCTTTCCCCTCGATTCGAAGCTCTTGGCCAAGCGATCTCATTAAGAACTGGAAATTGGAGTTCTGGCCAAGGTCTTGATGTTGCGAAAAAAAAAAATGCTTAAAAACTGGTAACAGCAGGAGAGTTCTATATTTTGTGGCTCTAGAAAACAGGTTGAGATAGTGTCAGGGAGGAGGACTATAAATAATTTTGGGTGGGTTGAACTTGAACTGGGTTGGGCCATAATGACCGGGTAACTGCAATTAGCCATTAAGTTTGGAATGCAAGGGGGTGGCTAGGGGATGTTTCACAGTTTGCTAAGTGTAATTTATGCATTGGAAAAGCTAAGCAGGCCATTAAAATGCACAGAATGTAGGGGTATGGTAGTAGGTTTTAGGAATTATCTAGAATTTCCTTCTATTAACTGCTTGATTTGGATGCATTTTTCACATTTGTAGTCAAAAAGTGAACTTAAGTTTCCCTTTAAGACATCACAGTAAGCCTTCTTCTTAACAAACTTTGTCTTTACACACTTTTTTATTAACATTTTCACTTTGATTTGCATTTAGAAAGGCAACTAAGTGATGTTCCTGAGTGGAAATACGTAGCAAAAGCTAGTTACCCGAACTCACTGGCCAACCCTCTCGCTGCGTTGCCTTTGTAATTAGCTGAATTCGCATTCGCATTTAGTTACACGCTCCGAAGCCCATTCACAATGCACTTTCAATGGAATGCCAGCGAGTAGTAGCTAGGTGGGATCAGGAAGTGTCCAAAACTGAAGGCGATTAGGCCACGTCCAACTGGCAATTCAGTAACTTGGCTAATGGAACTCTGGCTAAAAAAGGCTAAGGCAAAGGCAAAGGCTTTATCATTTTGCTTAAACAGCAAGTTCAATGATCTAAAAAGAACGCTCAAAGGGCAGTAAAATTGTTATAAAATTACGACAAAGGAAATGCTTTTGGCCCAAACTTGAGTTCTAGGCTGATTTCTGGGTAAGGCGATATCAGTCGGAATGCCTAACAAACTCAATGACCTATTTGGGTTTAGGATTGCAAAGAGTTTTGCTAGGAATTATCACATATTATAGAGTTTATTTTCAAGTTCCAAATAATTGAATTAAAAGCAATTACTATTGTTATGAAATAGCCTTGTTGGCCTGCAGCAATTATCAGGCTATTGTTGGAGAATCTCATTCAGAGTTGCTAATTACCAAAGCCATATATTGATGGACTTAATAGAGGTTGTAGTGCCCCAGATCTGGGCAATGTAGGTGTCGAGATACTCATTGCAGGCAAGTGTAGATCAGTTCTAAGACTATTTCCGAAGTGTGATCAGTTGATAAGTCCACTTGATATCTCGCAACCTTTACTTGACTCATTTTGTTGTTAATTTTGCAAGAAGCTTTCTTTCTGCCCGCTGACTAACTTTGAGTTCTTATCTTTCCTATCAAGACCATCGAACATTTGCCACCTTTGACAAAGACCAAAGGCAATGCTGGGGCTTATATATTTCATTAAGAACCTTGTAGGTCAGTGTTTTCGAGTGACTAATTCTTCGGTTAGTGTTTGCCGAATGACAAATCTTCTTCGAGGCATTTCCATTCAGGCAAATTGTTTATCTAACCGCCATTTGCCGACAACAATTGGTGGCATTCAACAATAGTCAGCCACGAATGCGGATGACTGTTAATTATTGCAAATATCTAAGGGGTGTGGGTGCTGGCTGAGGCCTACTTAACGGAAGGGAAAGGTGGGTGGTAAAAAGTAAGGGAAAATGCTGGAAGTTTTTGTGTTTAGAATTGGCAAAAAGCCAGAAAAGAGCTGCAGAAATTGTAACAAAAAGTTTGAGTTTGCTTTTAGCTTTAGTTTTCTTCAGTTTTGATTATTTTTTAATGTTTTTTTCTTACTTATTATTATTTTTCTACCAAAATCAACAGCCATTCATCAATCTTTTGACACACAAAACTCGCTTAAGCTGTCATATTTCTGAAAAGTTGGCTAGATTTTCCCATTCAAACTTGTCTTTTATGAACAGAAAATGATCTTTGCTTGCTTTTTGAACTATTTTTCTAACTTTTTAATAAAAACATTTCATTTTCTTGATGAATCTCTCCCTTTACAAAGGTTACTCTACCTGAAAAAGAAGTAGCAAATCATTTTGAATTCATGATCTCGATCTCGATCTCGATCGTGGTGAAAGGGAAACGTCTCCATTTGAATACTTTCCAAGCTTAAGGCGAGAAATGAGAACAGTTCTCTGCTCGCCTGTGTTCCGCTTTACACAAAAAAGTATCTGACAGATACACTTGTCTCGCTGTCTCAGATACGCTTGGTGCTCGAGCTCGAGCTCGAGCTCTTAACGAGGCCACATCTCCTAGGCCAAAAGCAAAGTCTGAGCACGTTTTTGTTACCAATTTTCGATGTGTCTTTCTGGCTTTTGTTTTCTATATTTTTTTTCGGTTTTTTTTCTATTTTTTTTCTTTATTTTTTCTGATTTGTTGTTGAGTTTTCTTTGGCTTCTCGAATCGGTCACAGAGACTGAGTTGAAAATCAATTACCGTTAATGCTGGCCCACATATACATACGAACGAGTACAATATGGCCAATATGGGTTAGCATTGAACGTGACTTGGCTGGAAGACTTTCGGCCCGATCTTCACTAGCTTCACCACTTTATTCAAGGTCAGCTTGCTAGCGCCCCCCCCGCCCAACCTTAGACGAGGCTTTTTAGTTTTACATTTTAGTTAGTCATGGAAAATGAAAAGAAAAACAAAGAAAAGCAAAGAAAAACAAGAAGAAAAACACACAAATAGATAATTTACAAAAAATGCAGAGCAGCAGAGACAAAGGCGAAAAGTGAGCGAAAAGTTATTATTATTATTATTATTTTTAAGCAGCTTTTTTAGCGCACTTGGCAGCCACCTTTCTGGCCATGTTTCGCCAGCTCTTCTTTCTGGCTCCCCCATTAAATCTGTCATATCATGGAGTAGCAAAAAGATATATAAAGATATATATATGGCAGTGGCAGTGGCAATAATAACAAGTCGGGGTAATAGCTAATGCCACTGCGATCCATTTTAGCGACTTTCACTGTTTAATTGTCGCAAAATTTCCTTTTTTTTCTCTTCTTCTTCTTCTTTGCCAGCAATTTGTGTGTTTGGTCAGCGGTGAAAAAGTATCAAAATATGTACAAATCTTTGCCAGTTAGTTGGAAATTTGTTTAAGTATCTCTTAGTGGCTTACATAAGCTGGTTATTTCGGTTGTTGTGACTGCAAAGTAAGCCTGAAAAGTGTATTTTTAAGCTGGCTTTCTTTCAATTCTAGCTAATTAGGGGGCAGAGAAGGCTGGTCGTGGCAAGAGCCTTGATTAAAGTTGTCTTTAAAGATACTTTTGGGTGATTGAATAAGCATTTAAGCTGGCAAGGCTGTAAAGTTACTTTTAATTTGAGGTTTTTTAAGGTTTTTCTTTTACTAAAAACTTAAAAAAGGAAGTTTCTAAGAGAGTTACTAGAAGAAAGACTCCTTTTCCCCAAGCTTATTGAAAGGAATCTGATATATCTCTGACTGAAAGCTATGAAAATCCCTCTGGGAAACCTGCAGAAGGGAAAGTATTTCTTGACAGCATTTTCCTGTGACCAACCAGCGGGCCAAAATCTAATCACTGCAAACCTTGCAATCCGATTAGGTTTTAGCCAGAAATCGTATTTACAGCGCAGTTTTTCATAATTTGGCAACCAGTTTGTCGATTTCTGCAATCCCAAGGAAATCAACGAGGGGCAGCCAATCTGGCAAATCTTCAATGGAAATCTAATCGGCTGCTGTCGGGGGGAAATGCAGGGTTGTTTTTTTTATTTTTTGCAAAAGGAAAAACTCAAAAAACAAAGCCAATTGTTTGGCAGCAAATTGGGCAGGCATTAAATTGCATATGATCACGGACACTTTTCCTCCTTTGAAAAGTTTTCCTAGGCTTTGGTTTCTTCTCCTTCCGCTCCGAAGCTCATTTGAATGAGGTGTGTGTGAGAGTGTGTGAGAGTGTGTGTGTGTTACCTTTCTTTTTTTTTTCTTGCTTTTCCCTCTTTTGCGAAACGAGTCTTTGGGGTAATTAAAAGTTCATTGTCGTCGACGGCCTTCCAACTTGTTGTGGAAATTATTTTGCAATGTCTGCCCAAAAAAAGAGAAGCAGCTTCCATGAAAAAACAAAAAAGAAAGAAAGACGACTTCCCCATCGTTTAGGTTCGTTTTTTTGGTTTTTGTGATCTTTTCGCAGAGGCGAGAGATTTTCCCACATGAAAAACGATGACAAAATGTGCAGGAGGAGGCAGGCACAGCACATCGTCAGCATCAGCGTCAGCGTCATGAGTGAGTGAAAGTTGCTGATGACCAGCATGGATGTGGATGTGGCTGTGGCTGTGGCTGTGGCTGCTGTTGAGTATCCATGCTAGCCATGGCCAATGCCTTCACGACAATCTGCCGTAATTGAACTTGAAGCCAGAGACCAGGAAGCAGCCAGCTGCCAGACTTTGGCTGGATGCGCAGGTGCAGCATCCACATCCCAATCTCAGCCAGAAGAAGATAATCGTTTGGGGGCGAACGTCAGTCACGACATTTGCGCAATCGGTTTGGGCCAGGCCAACTGGTTTTTCTTACATTATTTTGGTTGCTTATGTTTATGATTTTTCGGGGCCAGACGAGGGAGCGTCTTTAGAGTGGTGGGAGTCGATGTGGGGTGGGGGCTTATCAACAAAAATAATGCCAAAAAGCGGTCGCATTTTAATGGATCATAATGCGATTACGCGAAAAAGTCAGATAAGGCATCAGAGAACAAAGGCTTCTAAAAACAGAAAGCTAAACGAGGGGAAATTCCCTATGATATGGAGTTCCCTTTGACTGTTTTCCATTCCCATTTTCCATTTTCCCTCTGATTAAAAAGTCAACTTAAGTTTTATCTGCAAAAGAAATTACAACTTAAATGGCTTGTTTTTTATTTTAAAATATTATCTAAAAATGTATTTAACTTGGCTATCTTATCGGTTATTTAGATAACTCTTTTCGCTCAGTGCACTGACTTTTGTTTGTTTTTTCCTCTTTTTTTTTGAATTCTTTAAAAAAGAAAGCTCTGGCGGCGACCTTCAACTGCAGAAAGCCGCCTGAGGTGCGGAAATAATGTTTGATCTAGATTACGGCTAGCAATCGAGTTGGGAAATCTTCTAGGAAAATGTAGGTGTGTGTTTTTTGTTTGCCTTTCTTTGGTTTTCCTTGGTTTTCTTTGTTTTTCCCTGTCTTTGTCCCAAGTTGAGCTGAAAGAGCCAGAGGCCCTAACAGTTCTGGGTTAATCTGTTGGATAGTCAGGGAAACCAGAAAGCTAGTCGCTGGATAAAAGAGAATTTAATAAACAGTTTATTTGGGCAAATTAAAAAAGAAGTTCTAATTATATAAAAGTTCGAGTTTATTTAAGGAAAAACTGCAGTTAAAGTTTGAATATTTAACAACTTACCCCATAACCTTGCTTTTCCTTTCCAAAACCTAAAACTTTTTCCTAAAAAACTTTTCAAAATCCGAATGTTGGGATTTGCAATTATCGCGGAATCCCAATGAAATGTTTTATTATTTCTTAATAACAAGTTTAGTCCACAGTTAGCGGGAGTTACTAATAAATCGCTGAGGTGATAAACGGGTTGCGAAGCTGAAAACCTGGCCAAAAGCCTGGCAATCCATAAATTTCGCCCCACGTTGTCGCTTGACCCGCTTAACCTGTGTTTCTGCTGTAGTTTGCCTTGCTAAATTTATGCAAAAACTGTTCGACTTTCGTTCGTCGCACAGCCCGCGACGCACTCCTAATTAAACATTAAACTTTAAACTCGAAATTAGCCAGAGATTAGGGCAGAAATTTGATTGGGTTCATTTTCAGTGACCTCGACACCGTTTTGACTGCTAAGAGATAAAGCCAAGTTTTCTGGAAAGCTGCGCTGGGAAGCTATCAAAATTCTCAGTTTTTGAGTTTCTCAGTTTCTGAGCTTCCACTTAGATTGCTAGCAATGACAGAAATCACTACACTTGGGGAAAATAGTAGGGAAAACTTCGGGAGATTGAAGGTAATAAGGTTCTAGCTTAGCAATTTGTAAAGGCCAAAAGGCATTTATTTGCTGCTACAAAGATCGGCTTTTAATAACTTCTTTTAAAACACCTAAAGAGCTTTGGAAAATTGTCATTTTCCAAGCCATTATGTTCTTAAACTCAACTAGTTTTTCTAGATTTTGGAATAAATTAAGAACCAAAGACTGAAAAGTCTCTAAAAAGAGGTAAACCCTGACTATGGACTACCAGTTAAGATACAAATTGCTTTGGGAAATCGCTGTAAACTCTGTAATCTCTCAAAGCTAACAAGTTTTATTGCCAGTGTAGCTTACTAATCGATAGATTGCACTTTGTAGAGCTGCGAAATATTCGAAAAACATGAAAAATCGGGTCAGGCCCGGGAGATGCATGATGGGGCCAATTGGCCAATCGGTTTACAGATGGGCACACAGGTTAATTAACGATTTGGACCAATTAAGAAGGCAAGTGGGGGAAAGGAGAGAGAGGGTAGAGAGGGTAGAGGGTCTTGTGCAAGTTAGTTTCTAGTGCAGGAGCAGAGTGCGAGAGTATCTCGTGGATACGTGCGGTAGTTAGTCGGTAATTAGTGCCAATCTCAAGCCGAAACCGAACTGAACTCGATCGCAACTCACCCATGAATTATCGCGGAATTGTGACATATTTCGGCCAGCCGCGGGTATGTGAAGCGGGGGATATGATTACGATATACGATATACGATATACGATTATGATATATATTTTATATATTTTTAAGATTTAAGATTTAAGTTTAAAGCATTTACTGGCTTAGCTAAACGCGGCGCACTTTCAGTTTCAGTTTCAGCTTTTTAGCTTTTTTTCCTTTCCTCGCTGTAGCTTCGCGAATTTCACAGTTTTTTTTTTTTTGACTTTTTTACTTTTTGCTTAATTTATCTAACCAATTTGTTAGCTAAGTTAAGCCAAGCACACAAACACATACACTTAAGCACACACAGACACAGAGCTAGTCAGCTGAGCGTAACGCATGTGTTTCAGATACTTTTGTATCTTTGTATCTACTGGCTGTTACTTTATGTTTCGGCTGCTTTCTGAGGCGTAACTGCCGCCAGCACGATTACGTGCGACAATTGTAACACTGGCCAGCTGATGCACTCTCAAAAACACTCAGGCTTTTTGGCCCAGTCATTGGACACTTGGCTTTGTGGTAGTTTTGTGGAAAAACCAAAAAAAAAAAAAAAAAAACACAGAAAACACAAAGAAAAGCCGCGTTGGAAAAGCCGCTCGCACGCGCGCGCTCTTCGCCTTTCCTTCGAACAAAACCAACAGCGAAGCGAACTTAACGAGTCGAGTCTGCGCCGCCAACTGAATCTGGCTTTTTAGCTTTTGACGACGACGACGCTCCCCCAGCCACAATCGCAGGCGCAATCAACGCTCGTCGCTGCCGTTGCCGTTGCCGCTCTCCGTGAGCGGTAGCAATTGCAATTGCCCAGCTCTGCGCCGGTCGCCGTCGGTCGCTTTCTAAACGCTCTCCGCTCATCGCTCTTTGCTAAACCCTGCAAACGCTGCAAACGCTCTCCGCGTTGCGACTTGGTGGGGCTTTCCTTTTAGTCGAGCGCGGCTGTAGGACAGTGGGAAGTTTGACTGGTTTTTTGGGGTAAAAATGTGTCTGGGAAGAAGGTCACTCTAGGGAAGTTATGGGGGAAAAATATGTTTAAAAATCTACAAATAGGGTTTAAGATTAATAAGTTCTTTAAAAAATTATTTAAAAATAAAGTTAAAGGTGAACTTTTTTACTGCTCTGAAGAAAAAATTAAGTAAAAAGAAGTTTACGGCTCGCTTTCTGCCTCCCCTGGAAAGAGGGTTTAAGGCCTCTAAGAAAGACTCTAGAAAAGAAGATTTTATTTTTTAAACTATGAGAAAGTGGTGAGTTTTTGCCATATTTTTGTTTGAAAATCTATAATTGGGTTTTAAAAAATAAAGATTAATAAGTTGGTTTAATCAAATTCTTAAGAATTAAAGTTCAAGGTTAAATTTTTTAACCCACTGAATCAAAAATCAAATAATAAGAAGTCTACAGCTCGCTATTTGCTTGCCCTAGAAAGAAGGTCTCTGTAAGAAAGACTTCAGAAGAGAAGATTTGCTTACTAAGTCATCATCAGAAAAATGAGAAGTTTTCCATTATTTTTAGATATATAAAAATATATTTTATGCTTTTTAACTTTAAAGAAAGAAATATTTATATTTCATAGATTTTTTATTCTCTTATTTTATTATTTTTTATTATTTTACCATAAGAAAGAAAGATCTAACCCATTGAGCCAGCTTAATGTTAGTTCTAAAGCTTTGCAAGCTGATGATGACTTCAAAGATGTGGAATGCTGTTCATAAATTTGCATCTTTCCGACTTACCCGATGACTTATTCCGATTTCCAAGTATATAGTATATGGTATATAGTAAACAGATTATAGAATTCTGATATAGTAGTTAAGTTCTGGAGAGTTCATGACTCAGACTTAGACTCAGTTTCAGGCAGCGCATTTATGAATAGATAACCAAGCCCAAAAGTATGCTAGCTTTTTTTTTGTAAATTAGATATTTTTATATTATTTTAACGATATATTTATTATATTTTAAACACATTATTAAGATAAAACCCAACCAACCAACGAAAAGAAACCACATTTAACTTTGAGTTTGAAATACCAAAAAAAATTTATTTTCTCTTAGGAGAGAGTCAGAAAATTCATATTATAAGCAATTTTGTGGATGATTTCGATCGTTTGTCCAATATTTTGGGATTCGCTAGCGTAAATACTATATGTTTATTATATTTCTTATTAACTTTTTTTTACAATTTCTTTGATAGTTGTGGCGTAAATGGGCGCAAAAAAGAACTCATAGTTTGAGCGTTTTTTTGAGGGGAACGTTTTGCAGGGCCGAAAAGTACAATTTTGTGAAGAGAAGATTAACAGAGGATAGACTATGGTTCAAGGGATCGATGCGTATGAGTCTATATAACTATTGTATAACTATTTAATATTCGTATGTGTGTGTGTGTGTGTGTGTGTAAGTATCTGTGTTTTTCAATGGGTATCTAAGTATATATACGAATGCTGCATAGCCAATCCAGATGCTAAAACGTTCTCGACTTTCCCACAATAATTGCCTCAAGCTTAGATTTTCGTTTTCGTCTTTCTCTTCCGATGTAGATCGAAAAATGAACATTAAGTTTCGGAATTAATTTCCATAATTTGGAGATTGTTTTTTTAAGTTTTTAGGGGGTTTTCCTTAAGTTTGTTTTTAGTTTTAGTTTTTTGTTTTTTTGTTTTTTGCTAAATGCTATTTCAATTTCTCTTTTCGTTTGTCTTAAGTAAAATTGAATCAAATTCCTCAGTGCTTGCAGTGCATATCGTACTTAGTAATTCATGTTGTCTATGCTTAGTGACTAATCCAAAAAAAGTAAATATATATATATATATATTATAATATATAAGGGCATCTCATACATAGTTTAAGGGGGATCTGTGTGGGTTGCTAATTCTTCTTCGGTTCGGTTTTTATGTACACTTTACAGTTAAGCAGTTTAGAACTCTTCGATAGAAATACTTTCAGACTTGCATAAGTTAATGATTAAGTGTATATATATATATATCCAGGTGGAAGGGAGAATCGTTGTCTGTCTACAGTTACAGTTGGAAACTAAAACAGTGAAGAGGCGGAGTTAGGGTGAAAGTTGAAGTGTATTTACAGGGATGTCTCGTTGGGTGTAAATAAATAGATTAACTTTACACACATATATTCCGATTTATTACTGTATATATAGTATATATATATATAGTATGCTTACTATCGTACAGTTAGGCATTGTTTTAGGTATATCGTTCCGTCCACCATCCGTATCTCTGTATCTTTGTATCTTGACCTTTACAATTTTGGTTTGCCTTACTTGCTAGAATTTCATAAGACTTGCGTTTCATTTTTCCATATTTTGTTCAAAAGTTTCACTTAAACGATTCGAAAAAAATATATATACTATATATGTCTATTTCTGTTCATATATATGTGATATATATATATATTATATATAGTTGTCCCTATGTACACATCATGCAGTAAGTGCCGCCACTTTGTATGTCCTTTGTATGTATGTGTGTGTGTGTGTGTGAGGTGTTTTCACTATGTCTGTGTTTGTGGGTTTTCTCAACTTCTACGAAAATGCACGAAAATATATCCATAGTTTTGGCTTGGACCCGGTTGTTTTCCGAACAGCTGTGATTCAGTGCCACGAAGCACTTTAGGCCTTAGCTAGCCATTTTCCTTACTTCTTCCTGCATTTTAGTCACTCTAGTACTCCTCCACTTTGGATCGTTTAGCCCGTCTAGTTGGTTAGATAGCGCTCGCCTCGTTTTTAACACTAACTCTATTCCGCCTTCCCGCTTAAATCCTTCAACTACAATTTCATCTCGAAGCCGCTTCTTAGTTTTCTTTCTTTTTTTGTTTTTAGCGTGTCAAATGTGATTTTTCTTTGAATTTCTTAGTGTTTATGGTCTTTCTTGTTTTTCTATGATCAGAAACATAGTGAATGTTTTGGGGGGGGTTAGCAAACGCTTTTCCGGCCATCTGCTCGGCTCATTTGCTATAAAATCTCTAGATTGTCATTTGCTAAATATTCCTTACTCAACTCTGCTCTACTGCATATGGATTTCCAGCTGCGGCCGCATTTATGTCAGTCTTTTTGAGAATTTGATCAGTTTTGACTAAATTTTAAATTAGAAATTATAGGGTTTATGATACAAATTATTGAACCAATTTTAATACACTTTAATTTGCAGTTTGTTCTACTTTAGATTTTTGAAAATGATAGAATTTGACCAGTTTAATAAGTCAAAAGAAGGCTTAAAATTGCCTTTTTTAAAAACTTAATATAGAAAGCAATGATAATTATTGAGATTTTTGATGATTATACATTTTGACGAATTTTTTGACCAATTTTTTTTTTTACACAAATAATTTTAATAATTAAAAAACCAATGAAAATCAAAGACCTAAGATTCCATTTGATACATTTTCTTCACTGATCACTATTTCGACCGCAGCTGAAGAACTCATTAGTTGCCGCAGGCGGTGTAGATTGGTGCAACGATTTTGGATTCCGCCTGCCTAATGGGTGGCACGTCTTATGGGGCGTAAAGGCTGCATGCCCGGGATCCCGCAAAGCTCGAATCAAAAATCGTTAAAAATAACTTTCGACACTTCAACACCATCTGCGACAGTCTACGATGTGTGTAACTTTAAGTTTTGTGTGTTTTAATTTCATTTTTTTTTACGTTTTTGTTTTTTCCTATAGTCATGTGCAATCCAAAACATGATTACCCACGCCGGAAGCTCGCTTCCGGAAGACCGGAAGTGGCTTACGGTGCGGGATTTAATGGGAATGCTGGCGATGGCCCCCCTCCCACAAAGAATTTGAGGTGTCCAAACCCATTCAAGGCATTCCGAAAGCCAGAGCCATGGTTTTCCAGGAACTAAGCCGCGATTGCGATTGGACGTAGGAGAGGGTGGCCAGGGCTGCATTCGCGGACAAGCCTCGTAAAGGTTATCGATACTTAATCGTTCTCAGGTGCCTTGTCAATCGATAATGTGACTTATCGCTTATTCCTAATCGTTAATCGATACAAATCGTTTAGCTTATAAAGTTTAGCTAAGCCTGGGGAAATTTGAAGGTGTGATTCGCGGTTAAACGTAATTGACTCGACACAATTTTGGATTATGATTACTTTTCAAAAATTTAGAATTCGAATTTATATAGAATAAAAAAAAAGCATGTGGAAAAATAGCCCTCTACTGTACATAATATATAGCATTACATATACATATATATGTGATTCGATTAACAGCTATATAATATTTTCATATACTTTTATTTGATAAAATATTCATGCGTCTAATATTAAGAGTGTGTTCTCGTATTAGGTATTAGGTACGCCAGCTAAGGCTCGTGTTTCCTTGTTCATTTTGTTCCTTTGTGTGGTTACGAGAGGGTTCATAGTTTATAGTTTATAGTTACGGAATATAGTATAGTTTAGGATAGTTTAAGATAGTCTTTGTGGATCTCAACTGCCCCGACCTAACAGCTAACATCTTTTTTCCGGGGCAGTTTGAGGAGGGGGGACGCTATTGATCGGCCCAAGTCTTTCGGTTTGAAACGCTGAGGGTTTTCTCTTCTTTTTGGGGGGTCAAAGGTGAAGTGGTATATCTATGGGGGGTTGTGCATTCTAGTCTGTGCATCGGGACTGTGTGTGTGTGTGTCTGTCTGTGTCTGTGTCTGTGTCTGAGCGAGAGGGCTTTAGCCGCTTAGGGTCTAGTGCCTCACTCTTCTAATCGTGCTGCTGCTCTGCTGTTCTTCCTTTTCTTTTTTCGTTTTTCTTTTGACAAGAGTATTAAAGTTCTCACTTAAACTAGTTTGAATTCCAAAAGAAGTACATATATAATAATTAAATATATATTATATATAGGCTATATATCTTTGCTTAGTATGTGTCTCAGTGTGTGTGTGTGTTTGTTTTTTGCATATTTTTTAAACGTTTTTCCTTGCTTTTCAGTTAGCGGTTACAGCAAATGCCTTTTGCTAATATCAATTTATATTTCTCGCTCTCGCTCTCTCTCTAGTCCAATACATTAATTAATTTAGATATCACAATATAATCATTAATCGTTAATCAATCGGTAAGAGAAACAAATAAATTTCGAATTTACTTTTTTGCATTTACTGCCTTTGCTTTTGCTTTTTAATAGCTGAATTTTGTTCGATCTTTGCTTGATCTTTTTTAAGGTAATTTAAAATTGAATTTTGGACAAATGTTGCCTTTCGTCTAGCTTTTCTTAAACTTTTTCTTAATCTTTTTCTTTTTCTTTACAATAAATTAAATGATGCCTTTGTTAAGCTTACTTGCTAAATGTGTTGAGTGTTTTCTTTGCTTTGTTTCTTCTTTTTTGTATTTTCTTTGCTTAGTTTAGATTTAGATTTCTCCCGTACATGCTAGCCAAAAAAAAAAAGAGTTGCCAAAAAAATAGACATTATCAGTTATTATCATAAGTATTATTAATAATTTTATGTCGTAGGTTGAATGCTTCCGCCGGATGATGCTCCACTTAGATCCGGGACTGCACCTCCAGATGCATGAAACGCTCTTGACCTAAGCGGTTCATTCCGATTTGAGTTCATGGAATGTTCATGTTTATTTTACATTTTTCATTTGATTTTTCCGATTCGATTTCGATTTTTTATTTACACAAGACAAGGAGTTTCCGGTTTGTTGTGTAGTTTTTTGTTGGCATAGAAAGGAGAAATTTGCATTGTTAAAATTACGTTCTTGCTTGGAATAACTGATTTACTGATTATTTTTTGTCTGGTTTTTGGTTTTTGGGTTCTTGATTTTTGATTTTTCGATTTTTGAGTCGTGAGTTAGCCCCACGGCGCAAGCTTGTCTAGCGTTTGCTCTACATGGAGGAGTGGGTAGGTTATCAGCGGCGATATTTTATTCATCTAGTCGTCGAGCCAGCCGTCGACGGGCTGCGTCCCCTGCTTACTTTCCAAATAGGTGGCTATCTCGTTGGCGTTCTTGTTGAAGGCCACCATCATTGGCGTATTTCCGCCGGAGTCTAGGGTGTCCAGATGGGCGCCGGCGGCCACCAGCATTACGCAGATGTCGCGACGATTCTGCTCGGCGGCAATGTGCAGCGCCGTCTGTCCACTGAAAGAAATTAGTACAGAGAAAAAGGTGTTTTAGTTTAGTATTTCGACCAACATACGATAAAAGAAAGTGTACTTTTTCAACCTTGAAAGCAGATTTGTTAAGAACTAAAAAACAAGCTTAAAGAAGTATTACATTCCCTATTCCGACTATTATTGGCTTTGTTATGAGGAAAGTACTTTCATTTTAGGGGGGAAATGAGGAGAATCCAAACTTCACTTTTTCAATAAGGGGTAACATCGTCTTATTTTGCGAAAAATGTCTAAGATTGTACATTTTAAAGTGTGAATGCAGTTCGAATGGAATTTGAATTACGAGTTCAGTGATGTATGACATTCCCCTATCGGATCATTATTGGCTTTGTTATGGAAAGAATTCTGATGATTTTGAATCAAAAATCGGGAAAATGACCAAAATTTGATAAGGTTTACACCTCTAACTTGGTTAAAAGAAGGCGCACAGCTAAAAGAACTACTGCTTTGTGAAGCTATCGACCAGAACTTGCAACCCTCATCATTCGTTTTTTGATTTTGAGAAATTTTATTTTTGTCAAAATTTTGCATTTTTGATAAGGTGTTACCCCTCATCAAAATTTGCGAAAAATGGCAAAAATTTTACATTTTTAGGTGGGAATCCAGTTTTGTAGGAAATTTGATTACGAACTCAGCGAGGTATCACATTTTGTATTTGGACCATTAAGGGCTTAGTTATGAGAAAAATAAGTCGTTCTGGGGGGAATTTATGGAGAAACCAAAAATCGCATTTTCGATAAGGGGTAACATCATCAAAATTTGCGAAAAATGGCTAAAATTTTACACTTTTAGGTGGGGATCCAGTTTTTTAGGAAATTTGATTACAAACTCAACGGGGTATGACATTCCGTATTTGGACCATTAATGGCTTAGTTACAGGAATAATACCTTCATATTAAAGGGAAAATAGCGAGAAAACCAATTTCTCATTTTTAAGAAGGGGTAACATCATATTTTTTTCGAAAAGTTGCTTTAAATCTTACATTTTTAGGTGGGAAAGCAGTTTTGTAGGAAATTTAAATACGAACTTAACGAGGTATCACATTTTGTATTTGGACCATTAACGGCTTAGTTATGAGAAAAATACAGTCGTTCTGGGGGGAATTTATGGAGAAACCAAAAATCGCATTTTCGATAAGGGGTAACATCATCAAAATTTGCAAAAAATGGCAAAAATTGTACATTTTTAGGTGGGGATCCAGTTTTGTAGGAAATCCAATTACGAACTCAGCGAGGTATGACTTCCTATATTTGGATCATTATCGGCTTAGTTATCGTAATAATAATATTACATTTTGGGGGCTAAATGAGGAGAAACCAAATATCACACTTTTGATAAGGGGTATCATCATCATCATCTCTTTTTTTCGAAAATGGGTCAAAATTGTACATTTTTAGCTGTGAATGCAGTTTTGTGGGAAATTTAATTACGAACTCAACGAGGTATGACGTTCCGTATTCGAGACATTATTGGCTTAGTTATAAGCAAAATACTGTTATTTTAGGGTGAAAATGAGGTTAACTCCAATTTTACACTTTTGATAAGGGGTAACAGCATCGTTTTTTGCGAAAAACGTCCAAAATTTCAAATTTTTAGGTGTGAATGCAATTCTGTGGAAAATTTTACTACAAACTCATAGACGTATCAGATTTTTGGACCATTATTGCCTTTGTTATCGATAAAACAGTGATTCTTTTTGGTGAACATTGGGAGCATTGGGAGAAAGAGCACTTATAGGCCTTGTAAGACTTACAGCTCCTTGTCGGCCATGTTGATGAGGCGTCGTGTGGCGCTCGCGATGATATATTTGACAATGTCCCTGTGGTTGTATTTGCAGGCGAAGTGCAACGCCGTCTGTCCGTTCTTGTTCACTGACTGCAGTGAGTATCCTTGTTCATGTAGTGCACGTAACTGGAAGAAATGGGCGAATAATAGTCGTTAGAAACCAAGGACATAACACATACGATTCAGTTTTAGACTATATCAATATATATATTTAAATTGTGGAAAAGTTAAGCTACCATATTGAGATCGCCGCTCTGGGCTGCTAGTAGTATGGCATCGGAAGTTTGCTCCAGTATAGGGCTATTATTCGAATGGTCAAGTGTGTTTGTGGTTGTGTGTGTGTATAAGAGGCATGTGTGTGTTGTAGGTGTTTGTGTGTGTGTGTGTGTGTGCATGGAAAAGTAGAGAAAATAAAAAGAAAATTCAAGCATCAGTTCGGTTTAAGATTCCATTCGATCGATTCAAATGTCGATGATATACGAGAGATAAAGACGGAAAGAAAGACGACAGACGGTTCAAAAGAGAAAGATAGATAGATAGATAGATAGACAGAGAGAGAGAGAGATAGCCACAACAGACAGTTCTAGTAACTAAAAGAAAGAGACAGATAGTTATACGGAATACCTGAATCCATAACCAAAAACATCTTCGTTGAAACTGAATAAACGATCTTTGTTGCTGCATGCAGGATTTATAATTTTTTTTATAGTACAGAAATTAGGAAAATTAGGAAAAAAACATTTCAAAATCAAATGAAGAAGAAGAGCGAAAGATGCTGAATATATATATATATATAGAGAGAGAAAGAGACAAGAATAGCGAGTGTGTGAAAGATGGAGGATATAACCGTGGACCATGATAGAAGCGTGTGAAAGAGATAGAGAGAGAGAGAGCAAGCGAAATACAAAGGCCAAACGAGCAAGACAGCTGCCAAAAAAGCCAATTAATAGAGAGACAGACAGAGATAGATATAGCGCTCTATGCGGACAAAATTTTGAAAATCGAATGCCATCTCGCTCGGTTCGGCCATAGCTATAGTGGTCTCTTTTCTTCGCATGGAGTCTGAATGAAATGCTGAACGAATTGGGGGACGCTTTTTTACCTCTTCCACTTCATCACTTTAATGGGCTTGGAGCCAATTTGCAAATCCTCATCTTTGTGTGTAAATGTATTTGTTTGTTTATATATAAAAATATATATGTGTGTGTTTGGGTGTAAATTCGGAAAGAGATTCACATATTTGTTAGTAAGCCATTGAAATAGATGGATCACGAACTAAGGCATTAAACTAGAAATTAATAACACAACAAGTCCAAAAAATCTAACTAATTGCAAGGCATCAAACCTACCCGCATATCGCATATCTTTTTCAGTGTCTTAATTTGTATTATTTGGTTGGTTTTTAGTTGGTTGGGATGGATGGGATCGTAACGAATACGGTTTGGTCCTTGCTACGGTTAACTGTTGATGTAAGCCAGGATTATATACCAGATAGTTGCAGGAGTGATCGTATTTAATGCTCTACTCACATGCGAACGTGGCAAGGACTAAGCTGTATTCGGCTCCTCGCAATTAAGACTTGGACTTTAAGCGGATATGGGTGTGTGTGTGTGGGTGTATGGTGGTTTATGTGGGTGTAAGGATGTTAATGCTTACAGTTGCGGTGGAAATAATAGTAAAGAGGGAAGGAAAATCCAATTTCTAGATGATTTTTACTTTTCCAAAAGACTTTTTAATGGCAATTTTGTCAGATTCGCATTTAATTTTCATTTTGATTATTATTTTTGTACCGCAACTGCTTTTCTCTGAGTGTAAATGTCAGTGACTAGACATGCAAGACATAGTTAACCATAAACAAAATGCAATGCAACGAAAATTAAGGTGGACCGACTGCAACTGGCACCCCTCCACTCCGCTCCCCCATAGAATTTTGGACAGGATTTTTGGTTAAAAGGTTTTTAAGGATTTATAAAGAAATATATATGTATATATAGAGAGAGAGGAGGGGGGGGGGATAGGATAATGTGGGATCTAAGATTTGGAGCAATTCAAATCTCGACGCGACGCTTGCGGAAGTGGAGGTGGAGGAACATGCGCCTATCTTGGTACGGCAGCTGCTCGGCCACCTGCTGCTGGTAGAGCTCCAAGCGCTCTTGGAGCGGTAGCTCGTCAGCGGTACGTGGGGTACGATTGGCCTGTGCCGCCCCCGGTGGCCAGCAGCCAGCTAACAGGAGCCTACCGGTGCTGCCCGGGCCGCGGCCCTGGGCCTGATCCAATTGGCGTCTCTCGTTCTGGGCCTGACGTTGCGAGAAGGCGGCAAAGGAGCGCTCCTGGTCGGGTGTCTGTGGCATGGTGGCTGCCTCATGATCCAGGATATACAGCTCATCGATGGCGATGTCGCAGATGTAGTGCAGGTGCTCCTGGGCACGATCGATACGGAAATAGTGCTCCGCAGTGCAGGCTAGAAAAAGGAAAAAGCATATTCTTATAGTCTGTTTTTCTTTTCCTTTAAATTTCAGGGAAAAGCCAACCAAACACTTACCATCGATGAAGCACCAATCCTGGGAGACTTTGGGATAGGAGATGGATTCCTCGAACTTGGCATTGAGCATATTGCGCACGTGCTCCAGATCGCACTGAGATTCGATATCGATGTGGCCAAGCTTGTTGGCCAGCTTGCGGAGCATCTCCTTGTCATAGTGATACTGCTCGTACTGTTGCATGGTGACCCGCAAGATGTGCAGCTGCATCTTCTCCAGTGGGTTGACCCTATAAAGAGGAGCATACGATAATAGCATAGAAGATATATGTAAGGAGTAGTCCTTCTTTTACTCACTGGACATCGCCGCGTCCGTGCTTCCTTTTGGACAACATCAGCGCCTTGTTGAGCAACTCGATCTCGATGACCGATGGCTTCACGCGGCATGCCTCGCCGTCCACCTGCATCGGAATGGTTCGCTTGGTGATGATCCTGGCCTTTCGGCACTGGCAAATGCAGGTGCCATGCATTCCGGCCTGCAACATGGGCAACTGGTAGGTGGTCAAGCCAACTACCTCCATTAGGCCATCATCGATGGAGGGCTTCGAGGCGCCAAAGGAATCGTTCCAAGGGTGAGTGCCACCGCCATAACTATAGAATAAGATGAATAGGAAGTTGATTAAATGGTATTCATGGGAAAACCAAATCGTGCAGCTCACCTGGGAATGTTGAGGAAGAGGACGGCATGGCAGCCGGCATCGCGTAGCTTTCCGGTAAAGTCCTGGCCATCGCACTCGAGCGTGACCCATTGGGAGAGATTACGATATTGGCGCAGGATTAGATCCTTGCCACCCATCTGGCCATAGTACATCTTATTGCGCAGCCGCGAATTGAAACGCTCCGGATGAGCCTCGCGTGCCTCATGGAATTCCAAGGCGATGTGGGCATCCACGCCGAACGAGAAATAGTTGTTGATCACATTCAATGGGACGTTCGCTTTGCTCCGATCGACATGGTCATCGGTGACATCCTCATTGGGCGTAACCTTCACCCTCCAGCGATCCATCAAAACGCACTGCGACATCCCGATCTCGCGCAGTATCTTCCCAATCGGTTCGTCCGTGTAGCCCTGAAAGAAGATAGACTTTAAAATTATTGAGGCTTTTATGTGTAATGATTCAGTCAAAAGTAGGTCTAAATTACACTAACTACAAATGAAGGTTTTAAGGAAATAATGCCTTCAAAAAGGTTTTACTGTCGAGGAGCAGGCTTAGTGTTGCTGAGGGCCAAGCGTTGGTTAGTTCTATATGGTATTGGATATGTCTTTTATATATATATATTTTAAGCCACTACTGCATGAATGTTTTTAGTTCTTAAATGCTTTTTAGCAGTATGGGAAAATCTTAAATGTTTTTTAGCCATTGTACCATGAATTTAGTTCTTAATTACTTTTTAGCATTAGGGAAGCATCTTGAATGTTCGGTTAATATATGAAAGCTACCTTTTATGGACAAATTTGGCTCATACTTACTGTTGCTTATTGCATTTTATTTGCTATTACTTATAGTTATCATAGTTAAATCTAAATATTTTCTTTTACAATGAAGACTTCTTGGAAATATTTCTAGTTTTCCTGATTTTTTTTTTAATTTTTAAACTCACAAAACAAATTTTTCATTTCTATTACTGAATGCAATATCAATTTAACATTAAACTCTTATTTTTCAGACTATTGCAGTTCTCAAATTATGAATTAAAAGATTCTTTGCGGCTACCTACTCGTATGAGCAATCTTTAAGGCTTCAACCATGTTACCCATACGCACTGTAAGCACACTTAATGTATTTTTAAATACAATATTAATTTAACATTAAACTCTTATTTTTCAGACTCAGTTCTTGCAGTTCTCAAACTATTAATTTCAAAATTCTTTGTGGCCACCTAGCCGTATGAGCAATCTTTAAGGCCTCAATCCATATTACTCATACGCACTGTAAGCACTTTAAATGTATTATTAAATTCAATATTACTATAACATTAAACCTCAGACTCAAATGATTAATTTAAAGACTTCTTGTGGCCAACTAGTCGTATGAGCAATTTTGGAAATTACAATCCATATTACTCATACGCACTATAGGCACACTGTCAAGACTAGACTGCTGTTAAATCATAATATAAACTTATAGCTATCTAAAGTTTTCAACTCAAATAAGTTAATGCCACTTCTCTAGGCAATATTTAACTATATTAACTATCACTAGGCAGTGGCATCACTTATTTAGGTAAATCATTTCGTAAACATCAGAAAGTACTTACCCCACCCCAGCCTAGGGCGCGAGCGAGATCATTTCCAGTGCCCAATGGAAGGACACCGACAGCGGGAACTGGCTGGAGCGGCGGTTGGATCTGATCCAGGACGGAGAGGACCCAGCCGACAGTGCCATCGCCTCCGCAGGCCAGCACACGCAAATTGGGAGCCTTTCGGAACATATCCAAGCTGAAATACGGATGCGTATTCGGAAATTATTGATTGAACTTTCATTTCTGTGGAAATATATATGGAATAATACTCACCCCATTTTAGGCCCACCCTGCGTTAGATCGAAAACCTGGCGCGGATTGAGCAGATGCTGGAACTTGCCCAGTAGCTTGTGGCCCTGATTGCCGCCCGACTTTGGATTAATAAACACAATGACCGGGATTACCTCCGGCGATGGAATGGGCTTCACAATGAACGCCCGCGGCTCCTTCTTTTCCTCCTTGCCCTTCTGTCGGCGTTGCGTCTGCTTCTTGCTCTTGCCGCCGCCGCCTCCTCCTCCGGACCCAGTACCACCACTGCTGCCTCCTGATCCTGAAGCCGCATTGTTCTTGTTGCTCACGCGTATCGAGGACTTGAAGTTGCCCTTGTTGGGCAGCTTAACAATCCAAGAAGGCGGCACAATAATGGGTGCATAGTTGCCTATGGGAAAGAAATAGAGGAATGAGTAAGGCTTATGCACTGAGAGAAATCGGACAAAGATGAACAGAGTTATGAGTACTAGAAAGTCAGTCTTGGATTAGCTTTTAGAAAACCCCCGAAAACAGGAAAACTGTGAGGTGAAAATGGCTTAGAAAGGAAATCTTTCTATGCTGGGTTTTTGGATAGTTAGACCACCCTCTTCCCCTTTAAAATAGAACTTTAATTATTAGCCTGTAAAGTGTGTTTAAGAACTGCCTAAGCGACTTCATTTAATTTGTCACCTTCAAGGGCGGGGCAAATCAGAAGAAGGAACACTGGCAAGTTAAGAGACCCCAACATAGCCGGCATACCAAAGAGCAATTATGAATGCCGCAACTTGGCCGGACGAACCTCAAAAGGGGAACTCGACCAGACAAAGGAACCTAAAACCCCAAGCCCAAACCCAAGAGCCACCCACTGGTAATTCTATTTGGTACTGTCTTGTCCTCATCTCCGGTCATGTCCTGCCCTGTGTCTATGGCCTGTGTCTATGTCCTTTTCTCGGGGCGGCGTATACGTAATGGTCTCTGGCAGGCAGAGTGTGTTAACAAGATGCTCATTGAGACACTTTATAAAAACGTGTACAGGAAGCGGTTAAGTCGCCCCAGTTGCCACACCATCATTGTCATACTAGTCAGGGGCTAAAGAAGGAATTTTCTTTCCTTTTTTTTTTTGTATTTTTTTGTATTTTTCTTTTTATATAAACATCAGCTAAGTGAGGGAGGGATAGTGGCACGTCAGCATTTACTGCAATTACATTAATTGAAAATAGTTTAGGTTCCCTGGATATTTGAGGGGGCAATTTCAATGGCACAAGATGTTGCAAAATGCAATTTCTTAGAATTCTGAGCAAAAGAAAGATACAAAAAGCTTGGCCCAAACTGGAATCTAAGGTGTATGGCTTTTCGTTTAAGATAAACTTGTAAGTTGGATTTAATTTGATTTTTATGTACTTTTTTTTTAATATTTTACCAAACTGACAGCTTTTCCTTTTTTGACTTTAACTTAAAAAGAAAAACTTCTTTATTTTAACAACCTTTGATTTCATTTCTGTTGACTTTTCTTTTGGAAAACACAAATTGTTTTTCACAGAAGGGGCGAAAAAAAAGGGTTGACCCCTTGAAACTATGCCGCAATTTGTTTACCTACCAAAGGGTAAAGGGTAAAGGGTTCCTACTTGTGCATTAGAACAAATCTTAATTAAGTTAACGGACCGCAATTTATTTGCATGCACGTCACGTAATTAATCAAAAGGAAAATGGTTAGGGGGAAACTCGACATGGACAGACGACAAACTCACCCAGACGACACTCCTCGCCGATTTTGGACTGGTTAAAACAGGCCTCCTTGTTGTGATAGATCTCGTGGCACCAGGCACAGGCCAATGCCACAATCTCCTTCGAGCCAAATAGCTTGCTCTGCACCGCCTGCTTCATAGGAAAGAACTAAAGGGATAAGTGCATAACGAGTGATATTATAATAATGGCCTAGTTCCAGAATCATTCTATGCATATATTTTTGTCACATTGCAAATTGGAATTGGTAAACGAAATGCAAAAACAAACTGATGTTGTGGCTATAAAAAAGTTGAAAAGTTTAAAGATGTTTTTTTGTAAGAAATAAATTGTTAAGTTAAGTTAAAAACATATATTAGAAATTATATGTCATACATACCAACAAAAGCTAAGAAGTTAAGATAGGTTAAAAGAAGATTTTTGATTGTCCTTTGATTAGGTTACTCTCTTTCTTACTAAAAAATGTGACAAGTTAAATTGTTTCTTTGATTTTCTTGTAGTTTTCTTTAATCTTAAAGTCTTGATTTCTGGAATTTTTGTTATATTTTTAATTTAGTTTTCTCTCTCAAACTAAATATCTTGATTTCTGGAATTTCTAAACTAATATTCATGATTAGTTTCTATGATTATCCTTATAGGAATTTGATAGATTTTTAACACTTTCCTTTTTACTTTCTTTCAAGTTTTAAGTGCTAAAAAAAAGCATTTTAAAATCACAAACTAAAACTCTGACTCATAAACTTTCCTCCTTGAAGTTCCTTTTACAACTTTAACTCCTTAAAAACTAAAAATTTAATTATTCCCAAAACTAAACTAAACTTTTAGAAATACAAAACATATTAAGGAAAAAAAGTATGAAAGAAAGAAAACAACATATTAACTAGTGTTATGTTGTGGTTGACCTCACCTTGCCGCACTGCTTGCACTTGCCCTTCTCCAGCTTGCGGTGGACCCAATGGTGATGGGTGGTGGTCTGCTCCCTGTACTGCCGGATGCCCACATCCCTATAGGTTGGCTTGCATGCCAGCGTGCTCTTCTCGTTCACGAACGGAATGCAGTTGTGGTGGGCCACTAGCTGGCAGGCGGAGCACTTCATCCGCTGACCGCTTTTCTGGAAGGAGAAGTAAGGAAAAGTTGATGAGTTTCGTTTCTTTTTCTTTGTAGTTTCCCTTCATTTTCATTCCTAAGACACTACAAATTAGGAAACATTTTCCTGATATCTCTATATATTATATATATATTCCCCATGTCATTAATTAAGCTTTTCATTTCCGCTCCTTCTCGTCTATTCGCTAATTAGTAAACTCCCAGCCAGACTGCCAGACCGCATTCAAATGACGAAAGTGCAACTGGCGGTTGCATTCTCGAAAAACAAACTTTGACAATTAATTGCTGAGGCTGCTGTGGTTTGGCAGGTGAAAAAGGATTCCCATCAACGCGACAGCCTCAGGTGTCTAAGAGTTTGGCTTTCCTTGGGAAAACTAAAGGAGAAACCTTGTGCCAAACTTGCCGAATCTGTTTTTGTTTAATTGTTTTTCAGAGAAGAGAAACTTTAGCAAAGGTTAAGTTTGGCTTTTAAGCTGGCTAATTTATAAGATTTGCTAAGAGGAGTTAAGGTTAAGGTCTGGTCAGGGCTTCGATATTTAAGAAGATTTTGGGTTTTTTATATATTATTTCGACTTTTTAGCTTTCTGGAACTAAACTTGGCGGCCTGAACACGATTGAGATAAGACAGGAATTGCTATGGAAGCTGGTCGGTGGTCGGTCTGCCCCATATGACTTATATATTCCCCCACTTCGGATGACAATGAGCCTGATAAAGGACTTTTCCCCTTGTGTTATCTTCTTCTTTTTTTTCGGCTGTAGCTGTGGCTGCCCCAAACCGTTGACACGCCCATCGCTCTTACTGCTGCCCCCCTACATATTTTTTCGCCTTTATTGCGTAAATGTCGGACAGGCACGCAATAAATAAATTACGCTCACATGTAACCTGCCCTTCAGTTCTCGTTTTTGTTGTGTTAATTGAATTGAAGGAATGTTGTGGGTGGTAAGGGGGCGTTATATATATATACTTTATACTATATACTCACAATGCATTCCTCATTCAGGCAGCAGAGATCGCCGGAAGCGGAAGTGGGCTTCCAATAGTGCTCGCCCTGCACCGCATTCTCCGTCCAGTCGGGCACAATCCTAATGGGTCTCCGGGAGTTGCTGGCCGAAGCGGTACGCCTGCTTGGAGGAAATAAGAAGAGGCGGGGTTAAAGGTTAGAAAGGATTTCTCAATTGGTTTAGGACTATAAAGGTTCTTGCACTTGATAAGTAATGGAAATGGAAACTTATTAATCATGTTTAAGATCTGAAAAATCTAGGACTTCTGCGTCTTTAAGATAAAGCTTCTTGATTTTCTTGATTTTTTAATATATAGTTTTATCATTTTAATATATATTTTTATTATTTTTTGTTTAAGAAAACACCGAACTGATGGTTTCCCCTGCATAACCTCTCAGGGACTCACCTCTTCCGCCGCCATGCCCCCAGGGAGTCGAGCTTCCGCTGCCGGAAGGCTGACTTCCGCTGCATGCCAATGGAGGAGCGGCGAAAGCGTCGCACCCCGCCTGCTCCCGGCGCCCCTGCACCAGCCACGCCACCCGCCACACTACTCCCAACTGATCCGAAACTATCGCTGCGCTGCAGTCGACGTCGAGGTGTCGGCAGCGATGTCGAGGTGTTGCTGTCGTCGCTGTGGGTGCTGCTGCTGCTGCAGCTGCTACTGCTGCTGCTGCTGCAACTACTGATGCTGCTCCTGTGCAATGTTTTCGCCTCATCTTCCTCCTCGTACTCGTCCTCCGTTTGAAACTCCTCGCGAACTGCGTGCAGCAATCGCTCCATTCCGAATATTGCTGCAGGGGTGTTGCTGCCTCTGCTGCTGTTGCTGCTGCTGTTGGTGTTGCAAGGGGAATTGCTGCTGCTGCAGTTGATATTGTTGCAGATATTGCAATTACAGTTGCAATTCTGTCTGCCCACACTGTTGCTATAGTTGCAATCGCTGTTGTTGTTGTTGCTGCTGCTGATGGTGTTGCTGTTGCTGTTGCTGGTGTTGCCGTTGCTAGTTGTATTCAGCGTGTTGCTGCTACTGATGCTGCTGCCACCGTTGATATTGTTGCAGTTATTGCAATTGCAGTTGGAATCGCTGATATTGTTGCTGTTAATATTGCTGCTGGTAGTGTTATTGCTGTTGCTGCTGCTGCTGCAGTTGCACTCTCTGTTGCAGGTAGCTGTGTTGCTGTCGCTGTTTTCTGTGTTGCCGTTGCAAATATCAGTGTTGCTACTGCTGCTGCTGCTGCTGTTGTTGTTGCTGCTGGCGTCACAGTTCAAATAAGATATGAACATGGTCTTTACGGTGACTTATTTTTCCACATCCGTTGCCGTTTTTTACCTTGGTTTTTCTCTTTTTTTTCACATTTCACTTCACTTCATTACACATTCCCTGTAGTCTGTTGATTTTTTTTTGGAACTTTTTTATATATATGGATATATCTTCTCTCTATTCAGCTTGCAAAGGTAATCCCAATTCCGATTCGGTTTTCGATTTTTGTGTCTCTGACTCTGATTGTGATTCTGAATCGGTTTTTGTCTCTACTTCGGCTACTGTCCGTTCTCGTGTCTGCGGCTGTCATTATGGCGCAAAAAGATTGCCCGGAGATTCTGTTTGGGGTTTTGGCTTATTATAATACGATTTTATACACTCATTTTGTACTTGTTTTAGTTGGGGTTAACACGAACTGAGATACGGCTATAATAGGGCTGAGATAAATATAACTATATGTGGATTATATGGGAGACACATTGCAGGAGTTTCTGAGAAGAATCCTTCTTTTTGGGTTAAAGATTGCCTCCAGTTTGATTTTTTCTCAAAACCTTTCTATAAAAATGTTTAATTTGTATATATAAATCTTGTATTTTTTGATTAATATATGTTATTTTAAGCTTAGAGACATATTTTCAGATTTTTTCTAATCCCCAAAGATTATGTTTATTGGATTTTTATGAGCTTTTTCCTAAGAATTATTTGCTAAATCTTCTGCCTGCCTTTAGTAACCCCAATAAATCTAAGATAATTACCTAAAATTCTATTCATTATTTTAAGTTTAAAAACAACTTCGAAACTTGTAAATTTTACCTTTTAAAAATCCCTAAAATTGCTTTTAAAAAGTTCTAAAATTTAAAAAATTGCTTACCCAAAGAGCATTCAAACTTCCCCAAACTTTCCACTGCGAAAAATCCAAAAAGGGAACTTTGACCGTAGACCTTATTTGGATATCAAGCTCTTGGCCCCTCTCACTCTCACCCACCAACTGCTGACTCGCTCTAGCGCACACAGCCAAAGCCATTGTCCACGTTGGTGTGCGTGTGTGCGTGTGTGCGTGTGTGCTTAATACATTTGTATACATTTTGTTTATGTGCATTGTAATTAAATTCTTATCAGATGGAAATACATACAGAAAAATGTGACTCGTTTTGCTCGTTACCCCCCCTCCCTTTCCCTTTTCCTGTTTTGTTTTTTTCTCTTTTTTTTTTATATATTTTCCCCCTGACTGCGTTCTAATCTTTGTTAGAGTGAGAGGGCATTTTATTGGCCTGGCAAATTGCTGGTTTTGCAGATTTTCCATGTCAATTGTCAAAGTTTACGCCGCTTTTTTTTTGCCTAAGTATCCTTTTTTATTTTTCTCTTTTTCCACTGGCTGTTGTCGCCGCGTTTTATGCGCGTTTTGCAAGCGTTTTTTGCGCGTTTTGCGTTCTGTTTTTGACGCGCTACTCAAATTTTGGCATCCACGCTTGATTTACCGTTAAATGTAGCGTGTCCCCGCACGTGTGTGTGTGTGTAGGTGTTTTTGAGGGGCACACACACACACGCATATGCAGAGGAATTTCCATAAAATTTCCAAGCTTTTCACTGGCTTTTTTGGATTTTCCTAACTTCAGTTAGGTTGGTAATAAAAAATCTTGCGATTTGCGGTGAAATTAGTTTTGATACTTTTCGAAAATGAAGTTTAATTTTGATGTTTTGGTTTGATATTAACTAAATAAACTCATCAAATTTAAGTCCAACTAACTATGCACTTCCAACTTATTGCAATTTATTCTAAGAATTCAGCAGGAAAAAAGGGTTAAAACAGAGGGTTAAATGCAGAGGACGAAGGACGAGAAAGTTGCAAAATTGAATTGCAAATCAATTTGCCGACTGCAGTCTTAATATATCACAATGGAATGGTTTTCCTTTCGGCCGAAGCAAGGAAAATTCCACCCCCCCTTGCTACTAGAGACTTGAAATGGAAATCAATGTTGAGCTGGCTTTTGTGCTAATAGTTCATCAAATAACTTGGCGAAATCATTGGAAATTCCCTTTACGTTTCCCTAGACAACCCAAAGAAGAGTTTTGCTGAGGAAACTATTTGAATTTTCCTTAAGTTCTAAGCTTAAGTAGGAAATTCTTACAATTTAAATAGATATTTATTGTTAGATTTGCAATTTGTTGAGCTGATTAAGAGGTATCCTTCTTAAGGCAATAGTTAATTAAGCTTCAGCTTAAATCTAGAAAAGTTAAGAAAACCATTGCCATTCTCCTTTTGATGGCCACAAAAATCCATCCATTAAATCATAAAAATAAACTAAATTTCCCCCCATAACTTGCAAGCACAGCAGCAGCAAAACCAATCTGCAAACTCAATCAGAGGAATATGTCATTGCAATCCATCAACTTTAGAAGCAATCGTCTTACAACCCTTTCTTGCCGAGACTTCTGAAAACAATTTTCCCCTTTCCCCGCTGTAAAAAAAACGAAAGCCAAAAAAGAGGCAATCATCTCTAATTAGAATCGTTTGATACCAAATATGAGTGACCACAGAAATAGGGGGGAGGCGGAGAAAGCGAGGAAAACTGAAAACTGAATGCCGAAATAAAACGAAGCCAAGCAAGACGCAAGAAAACTTGAAACGCAATTTCAATTCAAATGTGATTAATTTCGATGTCGACTGCCTTTGAAGAGGTCTGGACTTCTGCCGGCAAGCGAAGAAGGTGGAAAAGCTGATATATATAGTCGTAGAAAAACTGGTGGTGGGTGGAGGGGGGAAATGCTCGGCTAATGAAAGGCAAACTGTCGTCAATGGCCCGGACTTGGAAAATGGGATTGAGATTCCGGGGAGGAATCCTTCCACCTCTCCCTCCTTCCTCCTTCCTCCTTCCTCCACCTTTGCCCATCTCTGCTGGCCTGGCCTCATTGACAAAATCGATAAAAACCTTGAAATATCTTTACGTATTTCAATAATGACACTTTGCATTGCTGCCACCAACCAACCAACCACCCACCCAACCCCTGCCACACGGCAAGCTGCCTGCTCACTGCTCGCTGCTGCTCTTTGACTTTGCCATCATAAAAATCGAAAATAAAAATGCACAAATAAATAAATAAAAATGAAAATAAAAACATATATAAATTTGAAAAGTGTTGAGTTGGTGAGGGCTGAGGGGGCGTCCTCATCAAAATCTCATAAAAATGAAAACAAACCCCTTCTTTGGCTGGCTTTTCCTTTGAGTCATTAATAACCGCCCACAGCTAACTATGAGCTGTAAATAGATACGCAAATTGATATATATATATAGAGATATAGATATATATCTAGATATATATATGTCATCCTTTCTTTTGGAGATTTAAGCCAATGAGAAATCCATTTGAGCTGGCCCAAATGAAAAATTATCTCCACGTCTTGGCCATCGTTTGGGATTGCGATTAATGCCCGCCATGCGGGCATTGGAATTGAAAACGTGGCAACAACTTTCAAGCATTTCGGGGCATGCCACACTGCCCCGCTGCGAGTCAGCTGAACTGTGAAAATGGCAACAACTCAAGAAAAGGATTTTAAGCTAATGAATATTAACAATAGCCAGACACGGCCACTTCGGGCTGCACGGCAAGAAATTGTTAAGAAAAGCGGAGAATTCCTCAGGATTTCAGCTTAGAACCTTGCTAGCTACTTTCCTCTGTGTAACTGAAGTGGCAAAGTGGTTGCTGCAACCTGGCAAATGGTCAGAGATTGGGCACCCCAAAAAAGAGGTAGAGACGAGCAGCTCTGAGGAAGGGAAAGGACAGGCCAGGGCCAGGCAAATGAAATTAATATTCTTAATTGGCATTAAGCGTTTGGCCTGTTGGCTAGGTAGGTAGGTAAGTCGTCTCCCCATTCAGTGGGCGGGTCTCCACTTGTTAACGAGGCCAACAAGGGTGTAAAAACATTTCAATAAGCAGAAGAGAGCAACAGGAGCAGGCCAAAGATGCATGGCAACCGTTTGAGTAAGGGGTTCCCATCATCCATAGAAAACCGGACAAATTTCTGGAGTAAACTTTTCAGACGGTTAGACGACGAAGACCCAACAGAATCAGATACAGATTCTGATTCATATTCTGATAATGATGCAGCTGAAGCTGATGTTCATCCTGGCATTTAAATTCCAAGCCTCTGTCTGTGTGTGGAAAAGTTTCTCAAACTTAAAGGGGGAAATGAAGGATTTTTAAAGGGGTTTCCAGCTAAATTTTTAGGCAAAAATTGTCTACAAATTTAATTCTCTACCAAAGACATCTCTTATCTTAGCTTTTCTAACTTATCAGGGGGAAAACCAAGAGCCACTATGCCTTTGCCAGTTCATTGTCTGAGAAAAGACTTAATTTTCCGCTTCTATAAAGTGCCTTGAACCCCCCTATCTGCCTCGTATCTCATTTGTTTATATTCTGCTTCCGTTTCGCAACCTTTTTTTCTACCTTTTTTTTATTTTTTTTATCTTTTTCTTGACTAAAGCTGGCTGGCTAGTTGCCTAATCAGGAATTATCTGGGTCTGCTTAAATTTATGAATGAATTTAGGAAAGTGGCTGGCAAATAAAGGCTTAGAGACTGCAAAATAAGTTTGTATTTTTATATATTATATATAGAAGATGGTTTATAAATTAAGATATTTTGTATCACGAAAGAGATTCTCAAGTCGCTTTTATACTTAAGGCAGTGTAGTTTACAAATTTACTAACCAAAAAAACAGAAAACCTTAAAAATCAAACACATTTCCCTTCTGACCCTTCAAATCTCTTTCCATGTGCCCTTTCCCCTTTTCACCAACCTTCTAATTGACATACAGTGTTTGCCAGTCAAAGAACAGAAACCAGAAAGAAAAGCCCACAGACGACGACGACGACGACGACATCATATTTTCCCACCTTTTTTTTCTGGTTTTCGCTAAAAATACTTAAGTTAATTATGAGAAGAGGCAGCGCGGGCAAGTCAAACATTTCAAATCTAAAACATGTGTGTGACTTGATATTTATTTTTAAATCAGCATTTATATATATTTTAATATATAAATGTTTTTCACGATTTTGACCACCACCACACGGCGGCAGGTGGGAAAAAAGCCGAAGCCGAAAAGGTTAGCAGGGGAGGTGATGAAGGGTTACCTCCCCCACTCTAAGGCATAAATTATGACTGGAAAAATGGCTTGCCAATAGCTCGATTAAATATTGTTATTTTTTTTTAATAATAACTTTTAAGCAGCCGGCTCACGTGGCGTATGCGCAATCTGCAGGCTATTCGCAAAATGATGTGGGCGTGGTCCCGCAGCGGAGGAGGAGGGGGCTTCTATGTCTTGTGATGTTTTTGGCTGGGCGCAGCTGGCAAAACAAGCCAAAGCCAAAGTAGAAATAAGGAAAATAACAGCCAGCAAATCGACAATAAATCAAATCAAATAAACGAAATGCGACGTACTTTGACGCTGTCTCTTTCTACAACAGTCCCCCACTCTCTCTCTCTGTCTCACTACTCATAGTTTTTGCAATAGTTTTGTGCTCTGATAAATGGGTGCGAAATTCTCGAAATGTCATGGCTGGCAGTTGGCCTTTGGGTTCAAGATGCCAAGCAGTAAGACTGTATACTATATAGAACTATATAGTAAAAGTGGAAGTCGGCCAAGAAGTGGCCGAACAATAGGGCCGGGGGGAGGTGTTGCCAGAACAATTACAATATCGTTTTTGGCAACTGCAATATTGCTGGGGATTTTTAGGGAGGATATAAGTGAGGGAAATATGAGGGGGATTGAAAAGCGGGAAAGTGCTTAAATTATGGGAAAAGATTTCTTCTACAAACTTATCAAGAAATTTGTGAAATGGCTTCTTATAATCTTTTTCTGATTCTACAAAACATTATTTGAATAAATTCCCAGTTTTAGAAACCTTTCTTAGTCGTAAAAAAACACACAAAAATCGATATATCTGAGAAAAATGTGAGCGAGATTGACAGCGGGAAAGAGCTTACATTATAGGAAACGATTTCCTCTACAAACTTATCCACAAATTGGTGAAAGAACCGCCGCCTTTTTCTGATTCAACAAAAATTATATAAATTAATTCCAAGTTTCAAAAACCTTTCTTAGTCATAAGGAAAAGACACACAAATATTTTTTAGAGAGGATATATCTGAGAAAAGTATGATGAAGATTTTCAATGTGTGTTTAAATTATGGAAAAAGAAATCTTTCACAAGCTTATCCACAAATTTCTGAAATAACCTCTTATCATATTTTTCTAATTCTACAAAAAATCATTCGAATAAATAAATAAGTTTTAAAAACCTTTCCTAGTCATAAAGAAAAGACTCACAAATATTTTTTATAGAGGATATAACTGATGGAGGGGAGATTGGAAAGCGGGAAAAGGAAAAGATTTCCTCTACAAAATGATCAACAAATTTTTAAAATAACCTCTTATTATCTTTTTCTGGTTCTACAAAACATTTTTCGAATAAATTCCCATTTTCGAAAACCTTTCCTAGTCATAAAGAAAAGACACACAAAAATTTTTTAGAGAGTATATATCTGAGGGAAATATGATGAAGATTGAAAAGCGGGGAAGTGTTTAAATTATGGAAAAAGAAATCCTTCACAAGCTTATCCACAAATTTCTGAAATAACCTCTTATCATCTTTTTCTAATTCTACAAAAATTATCGAAAAATATTTCCAGTTTCTAAAAACCTCTCCTAGTCACAAAAAATCTTACAAAAATATTTTCAAACTGAGATTTCTGTTGATAAAAATAAGCAAATAAAACCAAGAGGCGATAAGAAGTTTCAAATGTCTGAAAAAAAACTTTACAAGCCATCTGAAAACTTGTATAAAAGTTAGAAAAATCTGTGAAATATCCAAAAATTTCTTAAGAAAGTGTCCCAAGAAAAGTCCGCCCCCCCCTTCCGGCTATATGGAAAACTGAAGAACATGTGTAGACAGCCTTTTGCTGCCAAGTATCGTGTAATACTTAATCATTCTGATTGGGTCAAAGTCCGAAAGCGAGTTGGATGGCTTGCCAAAAGCGCTCTATATTACCTATATATATATCTCCTATATATATATATCTCCTATATATATATATCTCCTATATATATATATCTCCTATATATATATATCTCCTATATATATATCTCCTCATATATTCCACATATAGTAACAGATCTGTGGCAGAAAAATTAACAACACCATGTTGACCGCTCAACATTGAACTCCCGTTGACCCCTGGAAGCGGCGGCTGCTTTTCATTCATTCATTCTCATGTTTTTCTGCTCCGGCTTTTTGGTTTTCCCTTTTTCTTTCGTTTTCGCTTGTTTCTTTTTTCAAGTTCATTGGTTAATTGAATTGAAAAATTGACGAATTTCCTTGCTGTTCGTCTTAATTGAGAGACAAGCGTTTATTTTTGGGCCTAATTGATATCGCTTTTGACCCTTTTTGGGGGCGGGGGAAAAGAGGGCTTTGTTTTGATTTTTCTCCCCCCACAGTTCACTGTTCACTGCTTCTGCTTTCTTGTTATTATTTTGTTCTACACACTTTGTTGCACTTTTTCCGAAGTTTTTCCGCTTTTCCGCGAGACTTTTTAATTTGCCACACGCGCACCGTGCATTATTTTATTAATTATTATATTCATTATTTGGTCGGGCTAGAATTTTCTGCCTGATTTTCCGTTCTGTTTCTTTTTTTTTTGGTTTTTCTGTTTCGATTCTTTCTGTTTTCGGTTCTTTTTTGGCTGGCGGCAGCATCCAACCGCACAAGGCAACTGCGAGCGGCGGGCGAGCGAACCGAAAGTCAACAAGAGCGGCCACTGCGACGCCAGCTGAGGCAGCGTGACGGTGGCCGAGGCAGCGGCGGCCCACCAGTTGGCACTTTGTCACCTCAAAATGCTTTTCTGCTTTTGCTGCCTCGCCATTTCGCTAGACGCAACACGGCGTGGTGAGTTTTCCCCCTTCGGCCAGCATCTCAGCGGCGATCGGTGGTGCCGAGTTGGCTAGAATTTAGCTGGGAAAGTAGCTAGCTTGGATTATTTACTATTTTTTTTTTTTAGTTTTTCTTTAAATTTTGAAGTGAAAATGGTTTTCTTTTATAATAAGAACTTAAATTTGGTTACTTTTAAATTTTCTATAAATATTTTTAAGAAATTTAAAATCAGAAGGGCCCTGCTACTACCCCAATTTGGTGATTTTTTACCAACTAAAATTGTTTTCATTGCTTAACTTTATATAAGTTACCATTTAAGATTTAGTTTTTGTTTAGTTTTCTGGTTTCTTAGTAACTTCTAGTTTATATAATTAGTTTATAACTTTTCCTTACAAGTTCTTTTCTAGCTTCATTTTTTCTTTGGAAAATCAAATTTCTTTGCCATCACTGAGGCTGATCTCTCTTTGATTTTTTTTTTGGTTATTCCTTTTTTTTTCGCCAGCGATTTTCCATTTGGATCGTGATGGTGACATTTTCTAGCTCTGCCAGCTGCTCTGCCGCCGCTGGCGTGGCAATTTGTGACGTTGCCGCCGCTGCGGTCGCTGCTTTGTCTCCCGCTTTGATTGTTCAGTTTCGCTTGGCATATTTTCGCTTTGTGCCTTTCAATTTGCATTTCAATTTCGCCTCCATACGCCCAGCCTCACCTACGCCCTTGCAGCCCCCCACCGCCTCCACCCCGCCTACCAAAATGCTGACGTAGTTGTGGCAAAAGGAAAAAAGCGCGAGAAAAACGAAGGGGGAAAACGAGTAAAGAAAAATAAGAAAACCAAACAAATGTTTCATAAAACTTAATTGTAGATGAGTGTTGCGCTGCGGCTGCGACTGCTGATGTTGCCCCCGTGAATGCTGCTGCTGGTGCTGGTGCTGCTGCTCTTGTTGCATGCCACCCCTGCCTGCGTCAGCAAAATGCGGAAACAAAACAACAACAGTAAAAACATAAACCGAATAAAATAATAGCAAGACTGGAAGAACTGAAGACAGACTAAAGCGATCCATTTATCATCTTCTGCTTTTCCTGGTTCGAGAGTTTTATTTTGTCTTCTTCTAAATTGTTATTTTGGATGATGTGGGAGTTCCTTCTCTCTTTCCTGGTTAGAGCACACGCAAGGCACTTGAGATATATCTGATAGTATTTTCCATTTCAAGGGATTCATTAATAACCAGTTTGGGGGGAAAACTGTAGGCTAAGAACTTGTTTGGAATGATTTAGAAAAGGTTAAAACCATTTTTAGTATATCGTACAGGGTGGCCCATGTAGCGTTTGCTTTTTGAACTATCGTTAATTTTGACTTTGACATTTCGAGTGCCATTCGTCAATGTGTCAGATATTTAGTAGAAGCTTAACGGTTTACGAAATGGTTAAGTTTGGGCTCGAAGAAAATTTGGAATATTTTTCAGCAAATATTCCATGGGCCACCCTATATCCTCTATCTCATCTCTATCTAAGCATCTATTAACTGCACTCTTAGACCAGAAAAGTACTAAAATATTATTAATTAACAAGAAAGTAAGACAGAAATCTGATTTAAAAAGTCTACATTGGGTCAGAGATGAAATTTTCTAACTTTACCCCCAAAATGATTCCTTAACTGCAAATTGAAGTATCTTTATCTTGTTTCTCGTTACAATATCCCAATCAATAATCTCTCTGATCTCTTTAAACAATATTTTTTCAATAAATAAATAGCCATAAATGGGGCCAAGACTCCGCTGCTTGCTGACACAAAAGAACTTAGGCCTAATCAGGGAATAAAGCGACTTTGCAACACAATCGCATATCCCTCGAGTGCTGTATGCTAATTTCATGTATGCAAAACTTCGGTTTCTCACTCCATTAGGGCAGCCCACCTCCTCCTACCCATCTCATCACTTTCCAACCGCCAAAATGGAAAGGTTCCGTGGGATCTATATGTATATAGTTGCCCCCCCCCGGGGGAGTATTTTCATAAAATTATTTGCCCCATTGTCATAAAAGTTAAGTTAAGTTTTTGTTTCTGCTTGTTCGATGGCTGGTAGCAGCTACTTGTTGTTGTTCTTATTGTTTGGCTGGTTGAAAGTGGGAGGAGAGTTGGGTGTCTGCAGGAGGAAGACAGGGAAATCCAGCGGAATGTCTGAGGACCCAAAGTCGCATGAATGAACCGCACACGCCCCGGGGACAGACAGAAGAAACCAAAGAAAGACGCACGAATGGTCGACAGATGCACAGAGAGAAAACTTGTAGATTAAAAGTTAAAGAAAATTAATACAACATTAAGTTTAACACTCTAAAAGGTGCCCCCAAAATGTAGTTTTTCCTTCTCTTTAAATTCAAAACTAAAACTTTAGTTTCCAAAATTCTTGCCAGTGCATAAATGACTTAACTCCAAAGGTTGAAAAGCCAAGATTGGAGTGTAGACCGCATCCGAAACTCAGAATGAATGGCTGCAGCGTCCGGCATGCGTCGCATGATTGAATGATTTTATAATATTTTCCATTTTATCGAGCAAAACGATTTCTGTAGACGGGTTAAGAAACCCTCTCTGAATGCCAAAACGACAGAGAATTAAACATATCAGTCAGTGGTCAAAGCTCAGAATTGGCAATAGAATGTCCGTAATGGCCAAAAAGGCACTCTCAAGCGGTAGATAATAACGTGTCACGCGTTGGTATCGTAAATCAAGAAGGAAAACCTAAGGTTTATGTAGGGGAAAGCCCATAAAGGAGAACCCCCGAAGGGAGATTTTAATGGGTATGTGAGGGGAGAGGAAACATGAATCGGAAATTAAAAAAGCTACCGGCGGCATTAAGGAAAATACAAATGGAAAAACCCCAAACACTCGGCCAAACAAATGGCAATTCAATATTAATTCATTTTCATTTCCAGTACTTATCTTTCGAGTGCATTCAGGGCCAGGCAGTCAAGGGTTAACCAGCAATATATATAAAATTTATACATACCTGCAAGTAAAAGAGCGATAATAAAAAATTATTCATTTGGGGAAAATATTTACTTATTTTGAAGTGGCAAGCGAATGGCTCAGCGATTTCTGGATGGCCAGAGCTGAAGTTCACTTTTCAGTTTTTAATGAATATGAAAATTGATGGAAATCCAATTTAAACTAAATATTAAATATCAAATATAATATATTTTGGTAAACTCTCTTGTGAACCCACAGCAATATGTTATGGCTCTACCCCCCCTTGGCCAAACCTCCATTTCTGTTTCATATTAATAGATGTTAGTCCGTGCTCCTCATGATAAACCCGCACTAAGCTAATTAATTTTCCGCGGAACGGAATCGAGTTTCATGCCACGGAAAACCACGAACACACACACACACGAGTCCTCTAATCTATGTAATCCATCAGAGGAGAGTTTTGAATTATCCATATCGGTTCCCTGGAAAAAGGGCCAAAAGGGAGGACGCCCTGGTTGTAGTGGTTTTTTTGGGTGGTTCTGCTGGGTTTTTTTGGGGGCGGGGGAGGAGAAAACAAATTGGCCTGAAGTGGTTCATCAGCCTCACACCTCGAGAGCTTTTCGGACACACGCAGTCGACTCGGAGAGTTTCTTCTTGTCATTGTTGGGCAATGGGATATGCGGACAACGGACAGAGGATAACGGACAGAGGACAACGGACACGGGACACTTTGTTTGAATATTATTTATGAGCGGCTTTTGTTGTAATTCAAGGAAATCTAACTAACTGAAATCTCCACTAACTGTGGGTTTGATACTTTTTAAGATAAGATTGACCTCTAAACAAGTTAATATTAAAATATAATAGAGAAAAAATAGAGATTAAATATTAGGAAAAGGGAATAGAAAGTAAAAATCAAACTAGTGGCCTTCTTTCCCTTCTAGAGAAGTTAAAAATTAAACTTTTCAGGATTAAATAAGCTGATGATTCTTAGAAGAAAGCAAACTTCGACTTGCCAATGGTCTTAAGAGCCAGAAAAGCAGTTTCAGAAAAGTAGTTTCCTTCAAAATTTCCACTCTTAAATCTTCTGATTTTTTCAAAGGGCATTCAAAGTTTCTCTAAACCTTTCCAACTCCTCTTGTTAGCCCCATTTTTTCCGACCAAGTCGCCATAATTTATTCAAGCCAAGTGGGTTGGCATACGGCACACTTTAGGCCACGTCCGCTGTGGGCCAACTTGGCGAGAATTATGAATGGCCAGAAGCGAAAGGGAGCTACGAAAGGGAACGAAGGGTGAAGCGGTACCCGAATCCTTCGTTTCTAATTAGGCTTAAGTCGACGGGGCTTGGTCCACTGACGGACACTAACGGACACCTAATGTGTCACCCCCCGAAAGGCAGACACACGTGTCACAACCCACACACACATGCCGGTCAAGTGTCTACGGTCTACAGGATTCAGGATACTGGATATGGGTTTCAAGATCTCGGGGTTCAAGTCTAAAATTGATCCAAGCATAACAGTCCCCGCTGCTGATCCCAAAATCCTAACCAGAGCCACGTGTTAAGCTCGTTTTAATGAGTCAATTTAAAAGTTTGGCTGCTCTAAAAATAGCCACCGCCCAACTTGGGAGGGGGCTTTGCCAAGGAGGTGGAGGTTGTTGGCTTTGGCAGTGGAACCTTAAATCTCTGGCAGAGTAAAACCGAAAGTAAACATTGCTGGCAGGCCCAACTAGGAGGGAGGCGGTTCTCTACTTTCCTTTCCTTTTTTCCCCTTTTTTTTTTTTGGACTCTCAACTCAAAGTAAACTGCTGGCTAAATTGGTGTGTGTCAGGTAGGGCAAGGCTTAAAGCTGTTGGGTGAACTTTGACACAAAGATAACACTAGTTAACATGTTTTGGTTTCATTTTTGGACAGCTTGCTGGGCTAGATACAACAAAGATCTCAACAGGAAGAAGCAGGCTATAGCTCTCCTTAAATTTTAGGCAAATTTAAACTGATTTTCATATCAAAAGAATGTTTAAACTTAAAAAAAGATTATAAATTAAAACAAAAAATAATACCACAAACACATTACATCATCGATTACACACCCATTACGATACATACCCATCAGCATAGGTGACCGTGGATCCCGTCATGGACAAGGCCTTGTACCTGGCCTGCTCATCCGTTGGCAGAACGATGTCCACGGAACGGGATCTGGTGGCATTGATATTCGGCACAGTGAGGAAGCAGCCATCTGCACTTGGTTGCAACTCCTCCGTTTTGGCTCCAGACGAGAGCTTCGAGAAGCACGAGTCCACGGAAGCGGCACGATCTCGCTTCAGGTCCGGAACCATTAGATAAATATCTCGCACCACAAAGGCGCTGTGATGACTGGACGAGGATTGACCTGCCCCACCCACTGCTCCGGGTGAGCCACAAGTGGCCATAGTGGAGGCCTCATCGAGGGAATCAGCTGTATCCACCGATGACTTGGTATTGCTGTTGTCCACCTCCTCGTGCGAAACATTCTCCAAGGAGTTCCCAGTGGGCTCTACGAATATCGCCTCCTGCCGCGAAATTGAGCGACGTCTGGCCCGCACCGGCAAACCCATAGCCGCTCCAGCATCATCGGCATCCGCAGAGGAGCAGGCCGTGGAAATAGTTGGAGCCAGAGCTGGCAATCTTCCTGAATTGGAGGAGCATGGTGACATTGGTGGAGAGCCCGGATCCAAGGGAAGATGCGGTGGTGATGGATAATCCCCGTTGGTTGGACTCAACGTAAAGGTTATGCCGCATGGAGTTGCCGGTTGGGGTGGCAACAGGGTGTTGCCAAAATGCGGCGAACCATTGTCCGATCCCTCCAAGCCCTCATCCTCGGAGGCCGAAGTAACGGAACTACTGCCGATGGTGTGGCGCCTCATTTGCCTTGGGAGACGGGCACGCGACTCCTCGATGCTGCTGCCTTGACTGATATTGCCAATACGAATGTCCATCTCGAGAGCAGCATCGTCATCCGGATCGTGATCATGTTCGGACTCCATCTCAGTGCGGGGATCTTCATCCGCCTCTTCGGTAGCCGCTTCAGTGTTCTCCTCCTCGGCATCCTCGATGGCTCCACTGCCCTCCTCCTCTTCCTCGCCATTATTCCCATCCTCGTCATCTTCATCCTCACTCGCCTCCGAACTGGTATTGCTATAGCTAAGGGCCGTTAGCTCACGATGATCGATAAAGTATCGCTTCTCGGCCGTCATCCGGCGTTCGTACTCCTCCAGATAGTGACAATGGATGCAGGGCGGCGGTGTCTTGGTGGACGAACTGCGGCGAGCCTTCATCCGCCGCGGCACCTCCAAAAAGGTACCAGAATCATCGCTGCCCCCTGAGGCCGTTGCCGAATCGAAGCTATGGGATCGTTGTTGATGGGCCGCCAATGGTACCTGCAGAAAGCCAGCCTCCGAAGAGCGTTCGTCTGCTGAGGCCGAGGATGAGGACTGCTGTTTGAGCAGGCTGGAGGAGGCACGCTGCGACTCCAATTGCATCTCATCGAAGGAGGCGGAGCGCACCTGCAACAAGTGGTGAGATCACAGGGGGGGCGGTCAACGAGGTGCCTCAATCGTAACAGAACTTGCTATCGAAAGTTATCGAAAGTTATCGATAATAACGCACATGCAGAACGAAACAGAACACAAAACATAAGCTGTTCATGATAAACAATTTATCGATATATCGATGAATTTATCGATATGTTTGAAAAGTGAACTAAAGTAAAACATGCAAAGCTATCGTTTTGCTATCAAAGAGATAACTTTAAAATGAGGATAGTGCCGGGTCAGCAGTCAAACACATAAAGAAAGGACATGACGATACATATATGGCGCCCAACTTAAGGGTCAGCCACTTTAAACACAAAAGCAAATGATAAAAACAAAAAGCCACAAAGACAAAAGTCAAAAACGAACAAGAACAATCCAAAAAGACTCGCATGCCGCAGTCAACACAGTCAAACGTTCGATAGGTAATTTATCGGAATAATCGATTATCCACCTTTTTTACCTGCTTGGGCACCTCCAGACTATTCTGCATCTTCATTTCGGCACCTGTTGGAGTGCGCGAACGCGTAAATGTGGTACGCAGACGTTGCATGGTTGCTGCCGTTGTTGCTTGCAGTTGCTGGTGGAAGTTGTTGGTTGACGTTGTCGATGTTGTTGCTGCTGCTGTTGCCGGCTTAGTTGCTGCCGTATTGCTGCTGGTCGAGGCTATGGGCTCGGGCAGCTGGTCGATGGACGGTTGTTGCTGCTGCTGCATGTTGCTCAGATATTGTTGACAAGTTGTTGCAAGTTCCTGATAAGTTGTGGCTGCTGCAAGTGGCTGCTGTTGCTGCAATTTGTATTGCTGCCACAGTTCTTGCTTCTTGTGGAATCGTTGTTATACTGTTGATATTGGGATTGTTGTTTTCGTCGTTGTTGTTGCTGATGTTGCAGATGTTGCATAAGTTGCAGCTACCGTTGGTGTCTAGTCTCTTGCTATTGCTGGTGTGAATGTTGCTGTTATTATTGCTGTTATAGTTGTTTTTGTAGCGAGCCAACTGCGGTTTGACAATTCTGATGGCCAATTCCATTTCGATGTTGATGTTCTGTCAAAGTTGATCTCCTTTTTTCGTATTTTGTTTTTTTTGATTTTCTGGTTTTTAGCTTCCTGGTGGAGAAGTAGGTTAAGTCTCTCTCGTTGTGGTTGCTGTCGTTTCCTGTGAATGCCCAAAAGCCAGTTCTTGGTTGGCTCTCGGCTTTTTTTTTTTCTGTTTTACTTTTAATTAATCAAAAGTTTCGCGCTGTGAATTGCAATTTACAAGGTACCCAGTAAGGAGAAACAGAGAAAGAGAGAGAGGAAGAGAATTGATTACGTTAGTTAAATGATTAAAAAGCATTTTCCGCAGTTTTTCTTTCCACACGAAACTTAAACAATGGCTGCCAGCAAACAAAAAATGAAAATAAAAAAAACTGCTCAATTTACACGCCAAACAAATTTTTGCTGACCAATTTCGTGAAAGTCTCAAACGCATACACATTCACTCACACTCACACACACACAAAGGCCCTGGCATCGAAGGTTTTCCGTAAATTGAAAAATCCTTTTATCGCCAACGGTCCTAAAAATTGTTTGTTTGAAGTATTTTTGAAAAACGGCTGCCAGTTGCATGAATAAAAAAAAAACAAAAAAGAAAACGTGAGTGGAAAATGCTCGACCTTGGGCAGCGTCATAACATAGTTGCTGAACTAGCCTGGCTTTTTGGGGGGTATTCATAGGTCTAATAAACTTTTGCTAAAATAGTTTAAAGAGATTTTAAGATCTTAAAAAGTGGTTAATATTCATAATTCCAAGTTTATAAATTTTATAGCAATTTTTAAACATTTTTCATTAGATTTTCCCATCAAAAAGGTTAAAAAAAAAACGCAAAAAAACTCTCCCAACCAAACCACATTTAAAATAATTTCTAAAAATTTCCCACATTTTCCCGGGAGGGCAATCACATTCGTTGCGTTTAATGGGTAATGCCCTTTGACCTGGTCATGGATATTCTTGTTTGCCATTTGAAGGGATGTGCAGTTTTTGCTTTTGTTTTTTAGAAAAACTTTTCTTTTTTTGTTTTGTTTTCCTTTTCTATACCATTCCAAATCCATTCCAAAAACACACACACAAAACACACACACTCACACACCAAGAGGCACGTGTGTGTGTTTAGTTGAAAGTGCTAAATTGACGGGCGATGCGGTTCGCTACGGTTCGGTTTGATTCCTGGAGGGGGGTGTTGAGGGGTTGGAAAACGAATGAAAATGGCGGGGGAAATGGGGCGAAAGGCGGTTTCGTTTTACAGACAATAGGTGGCTAAAGGAAAACAACAACAACAACAACAACAGCAGCTGAAAAATCCATTATGGCATACCTTTGGCATGTGCCGCGACTCTTCTTGTGGCAGGGTCACCACCGGATAAAGAAGGGGGTCACCAAGGGGGTCACCAAGGGCCCCCCCTGAAAGTGTGGGTGAGCTACAACAACAACAACAACAACAAGAAAAAAGGGATGCGGCTGGACAAAGCGAACGAAAAACTCTCCCCTCTGTGCTTGTGTGGGTCGCAAATTGAAAGCGTGAAATTAAATGAAAATGATATAGCTTTGAAATTGAATTCCATAGAAATGCCGAAAGTTTTTGCCAGGTGGCGGCATGGAATGGCGTTGCAAGTGGCAAGGAATTTCGCCAAAGTGCGTAATTAGAAAAGGTAACCGGGCTGGGCTGGGTTGGCCATCTGACCTGGCTAGCGTTGCACAGATTTAATTGGTAATTGCTAAATGCAAGTGCAAGGAAAAAATGCATAGTCTAACCTCAGTTTGAAAAGGTAAACAAAAAGTAGTGCCTACTTTGCGGCTGTCATTGGAAATTCAAAGTGTAGGAAGAGGTAAGGTAACTTATTAATTATTCTTTTTTAATGCAGAAAATATAAATAAAAAAATTCTAAAAAAATATATGTGCTTAAAATTTAAACACTCTTCAAGATTCTTTCTTAGAAAGCCTTAAAAATTATATAATTATATTAGAAAAAAACATTTAAATGTAAGATTTTCAATAATTCTTTATAATTTTCAATATATTTTACTTAAATTTCTCTTTTTCTTAGTTTAAAAGAAACTCTTTTTAAGCCTTCACTTGCCACATTTAACCCTTTAAAATCACTACAAACGGAAACCACTTTAAGCAATCACTGAGCAACCCAAAGCCTTCTCTTTAAAAGCAAAGCTTTTCCCCAAAAACTTTCCAAAACATTTCAAAATAGAAGCAAAGTTTCCTAAACAATTGCCCTGATTTATGCCATCAGTTCAGAGGCAGGATGAGCTGGTATATACTTTGTAATTAAGTAAATTTCCGCCAAGAAAAATAGCCATAAATCTTGGACATTGTTCGCCACTCAGTTAATTAGTGGAAAACTGACAGATTGTGTTTCTGCAGCGATAAGCCAGAATGCGAATGGGAAACCATTTTCAATTGCTGGCTGGGACTCTCCCTCCTCCCTACCCAACCACTTTCTGCATCGTTTTAAAAGGAGGAAGAGGGGGGAGGTGGACTCGAATCAAATATATACAAAAGTACATACATATACTGGCTTATTACAAACACGTTATTTATTTGCCGACCCCTTGAGTTGACCCCACTGACTGGATGGCTGACTGACTGACTGGCTGGCTGGCTGCCTTTTGCTTTTGCCTTCAACTTCCCTGATGGCCTCGTAATTGTTCAGAGAGAGCCCGCGTGGCACTAAGTAAAAAGTTTTGTATAATTTTTCATAAAGACAGAGCCCAACGAGGAGCCACAACAACAATACGATATATATATATGAGAACTGTAAACGTTGCAAATGGAGCAACTGGGGAATCGGTGGCGTATGAGGAATGCCCTTATTATGTGACTGAGAGAACTTAAAAAGAACCTCTCCCCTGCCTTCTGCCTTTGCTGCTGACTTTGAATTTAGGCAAATCCCCCGTTGGCTGTGCGCCCCTGCCTTTGAGTCTGGCCCCATTAAAGGTGCCACAAAAATGAAAGCGCTTCACTTACAGGCCATAAACAATTTTGTGAAATTAATTTTGGACCCCGCTTAACCTGCAATTTGTCATAAAAGTTAACTTAAAAAACTGGAAAAAGAACAAGTAACAAGTGCTATTGATGAGCTCAATTTATGGCAATTTAATATGGCTAACTTAAAGTGGTAATAAGTAGCTGGGAAACTTTAAAATGTATCTTGAAAAAATCCTTTAAAAAAATGTTAAATTAATCCCTTAAACTGATATCAGAATCTAACACTCCCAATCATTACCCCAAACATTTCCCGGAACTGCTTTTAATGGGAAAGTTCTTTACCTGCCCTAACTAACTGAAAAGCGAAATGGGATACTAGAGAAAATTTTGGGAATTACTGGGAAAATCAATTTGCCAACTTTCGGCAAGAATTTAATTGGTCCAAGTAGCTTACTTCCCTCTTCCCTCTTCCCCTTTCTCTTTTTCTTCCCCCTCCTTTTTTTCCCCCTGTCTCAGACGCTGAAAATTAATCCGCAGTATTTTAATTTTACGCGGAGGAGGGAAAGAAAACCCGTGGAAATTAAGTTAGTCAGGCGTGGAACTGTGGTCAAGGCAGCCAGGCAGGCAGGGGGTTGTCTCAAATAAAAGAAGAAAAATATGTTAATTTCAATTAATTGTTGGCAGCAGGAAAAGTTCTTGAAAATGCAAAGAAAAAAAAGAAAAAAGAAAAATTGGTTCAAGCGAAGAAGAGTTTACGCGTGATGGGGTAAGGGTTTGGGTTTGTGAATTGGGAGGGGGTAGAGGGTGGGGGAATTTTCGTTTTCCCTTTCGTTGGCATAACTTGGTAGCAGCATCATAATTTGCAGCCATTTGTCGCTGCCACCAAGAAGAAGGAGACAGACAGGAGAAGTGTTTTTTTGTTGCACTTAATGACTGTTGGGGAAATTATTTAACGCGAAGCGTTTTGCCGCCAGAACTTTTATCGAGTGCGGAGTGTACTTCACATCCTTCAACCCAAAAAGAAAAAACAAAAAAAAGAAGGCCAAGGAAAGTGTTCCAGGAAATTCGGTAGAATATTTAAATAAATTTTGACAGAATAACTTGGCAAACAAAACGAAAAGTGAATGGAAAAACTTTTGCCCACCTCACACACCCCTTTCCCTTTCTTCTTTCTTCTTTCTTACTTAATTTTCTTCTCATTTTTTTTGGCACTGTTTTTGTCCAAGAGGGTTTGGGGTTTGCTGCACGTGTCCTGGGGATCTGATCAGAGGTCTAAGGACGTGCCCGATGATTTGGCATATTTATCAATGGCAACGAGGAATCCGAGGCAAACTGCCGGCAAGAGATTGAAATGTGAGCAGAGGGTTTGCTTTGCGTTTATCTGGCTACGCTTTTTTGTACCATGCACTGGCAGAAAAACAGGGGTAACTCTTTCAAGATTCTTTCCTTAAAAAATATACAAAAAAAAATCCTTAATTTTTGCATAAATATGGATAAAAAATCTAATAAAACATCCTTTAAAACTAAAAACTCATCAAATTATGTACAAATTTTCCATATTTCCCCAAACTACATCCCCTTTTCTCTCTATGCATCTTCATCTTTGGCATCTCAACTGCTTGGCACTTTGAATGCGAATTCGATTCGACTTGCAAGTGGGTCAATAGTGACGTCAGCAGGTGGCAACACAAAAAAAAATACAAATAAAAAGGAAAAACCCATAAAACACATTCAAAAAAAAAACAAGAAAAAACAAGAAAAAGGGTTTCCAACTTGAGCGATTGCTTCCACTTGAGGAGCCGCTTTTTTGTTCTCGCTTCTCAACGGCTTTTCTCTTACAGTTTTCCTCGCATTTCCCTGCAATCGCAATCGATGCCAAGTTGGGCTGCAAGTGGAGCAGGTTAAGTGCAAATCCTTGTAAGGATATGCCATCGATAGTCCCTTCCAAACATACATATAGCGTATATATATAATCGATCTGTGTGTGGGTGTTTTCCTTTTTTTTTTCTTCTCGAAATGTTTGAAAATCGCGCTCAACTCGCGTGTAAAACGCGTCATGCAATTATCAAAAGTGACAGAAAAGTAATGAGAAATGGCCAGTTGGAAAGAAAGTGTGGAAATGCGGAGTATATTTTGGGAAATTATAGGGAGTTTTCCTGGGAAATTACTTTAAATTAGTAGTCAATCACATTTTAAAGGAAAAACTAACCAAAAGAGGGGAAAATATTGATACTAATAGAGCTACTTTCTTACCCAAAAAGGTTTCTTAAGGTGGCAAAATATTAGTATTACTTCTTATTGCTTCATAAATCACCTTCAATATAGGAAAACCTCTAATTTAAAGTCATAAAAACCACCTCTAATCATCTTCCCTTCAACTTTTTTCCTTTTGATTAAAGTTCCTGGAAAAATAAAGACCACATTTTCGGCATCATCAACGTCCACCTCATTGATTCTGAATGTATTTCTTAGTTTTTCAGCGCTTTTGATTCAGAAAGTCCTCTACATTCGAAATGAAATCGCGTGGCTTTTCCACTTTTCCCACTCTCCCTGCTGCCACCCTCTTTAACCCCCCCGCTGACCCTCTTTGACACTCTATTGAAATGGATTTTTGAGTATTTCAGGACTCGATTTCGATTTCGATTTCTGTGTGGGTATGTACTATTGGTAATGCGCTGGTGGGGCATCTGTGTCGTCGCCCCCCCCTTTCGATGACCTTGCTGGCTCGCCCATACTGGAACCGCCTGCCCCTGACAGCCTCTCGAAACAGGCAAAACGGACACGGCATTAGCCATTGGAATCGAGGGGCAATATTTGATATCCACTTGCAATTATGTCAGCACACACTGACAGGCCACAGCTCGTTGACTTTTCCTCACCGCCCCCCCGTCTCACTCACCACCCGCTCAAAAAAGCAGAGAGGGGCAACTCTGACATATAAGGGATTAACAGAGAGGGGGGGATTGGGGGCGACTCTGACCAAATCGCACTGAGGTGCTAAGGCAACGTCAGAGCCACTCAAAGTCAACATAAAGTGGCCGGGAAATTAGGGCATTTAACATGCGGCTGGTAAAAAATATTGAAAAAAAAGGCATACAGTTGAGGCAAAAAGAGAGCAAACAAGGCTAAAATACGCTAAGTACTTGTCTCAATAAGGGAGATTGTTGTGAAGGTGTGAGTGTGGGGTGGTGTAACGAGATCATGATACCCTGGAAAGGGATTACAAAGAATGATTCTTGAATGGCTATTAGTTTGGGTTAAGTTTGGTGGGAAAACTGCACTACTTTCTGGATAATAAAAAGCAGATTAAGAAGTAAGATTAAGTTAAGATTATGAATATAATTTACCTTAAAAAATCAAGAAATAAATCTTCTAATTAATACATAAATATATATAGAATTTCTATAAAACTCACCCATAACTTAACCACCAACTCAACCTTCTTAAATTCCAAAAAAAAAACTTCCTTTAACAACTCACAACAACTGCGAAACTAATCCCCGTTTTGAATGCCTGAATGGAATTTCTTTCAGCTCGAAGGCATAGATGAAACCCCTCATGCCTCATCCCTCATCACTCATCCCAATTTAGAGGCCCTACTAAGTTAAATAGTCTAAGGTGCTAAGCAGCTAAGCACATAACAACAAGTTTGAGTGGTTATAAGTTATAAGGAGAGTTGCTAGAAGAAATCATGCTGAAATCAGCGAGGGCAGTTAGACGGCTCCTGGTAATTTGAAACTTGTTATGGGCCAGGTGCTAATCAATTTTTAAGCAGCTTCAATAACAAATATCTATCTCTCTCTCTCTCTGTCTGTCTGCCCATTACTCCCCTCCCAAATACTTCAACAAACGCGAAAGTCGGTAAAGAAATTTCCATTCGCTTAGTTAGAAATCGAGTTCAGTTGTCCGTCAATTTCCAGCTCGAGCGGTTCTACAAAATCATTTCTTAGTTAGAAATTAGAAAATAATATTTCTAAATATTTTTTTAAGTGCCTTAAAGTGTGTGTGTGTTTTTTTTTTTGATAAGCATCAACTCCTAGACAAATAATGAATTTGGCAAGATGTCGGAATAGCTGAGAGCACAGCGGTTCGAGACTTTTCCTCAACCGGAAAAATGTGAAAATTTTTTAAAAAGCGGCTATGCCTCATCTAGTCAATTGCATTAATTTGACACTATCAACGTGGGAGGATTCAAGAGTTTGATTATTAACAGAAAAAGAGATTTAAGTCGGTCTTATTTTGAACAGAAATTATGAAGAATGAAAGGTAAAATCTTAGTCCTGTTAAAAAGGAGAAAGGAAACTTCAAAAGCTGTAAGGATAGAAATTTTATTTCCTAAAAGCAAACTCAAAAGGCAGCTTTTTAAATCTATATTTTTCCTCAAAAATCTTTAACTAATCCTTAAAATATTTATTATTTAACAGCAAAAACTCCTATACCTTAAGAACCCTTAAAAATTCTGGCAGAAATTCTGAGTTTAAGTTTTAACCTTTTACTTTAAAGTCCTTTTCCGAGACCTTTCTGGGACCTTTAATAACTTAACATACTTTCCTTAGTTATTAATAAAAGAGCTTAAATATTATTCTTAATACTTCCAAAATGTTGCCAATTTCTATACCTATTTCAGTAGCAAAGTTAAGCCTTTGCCCCTTCCCAACTTGCCTAATTAAAACTGATTTTCGGCTTAAGATATTAATATTAGATATTTGCAGATTTCCTAGAAACTTTATTAGTTTCAGTTCACAGAAGCAGAGGTGAGTCTGTGTGTAGGTAGGCAGCCCATCTAAGCTCGCTCTATAAATGAAACAGCTAAATGGAAATTCCAAACTAATACTCGTTAGGCTCATTACATGGCCGGCAAAGATGATGATTTCAAAAGGCCTAAACAATATGAAATAAACACCCGGATTGTTGTTTCGCCCACATGAATGGGTGGGTAACTCCTTCTCTGAAAAGGGTTTTCTAAGTGGGGGTTGGGAGGATCTGTTATCTCTCTTGCCTGTTGCCTGTTGGATGTTGCCCCTTGCTGCTTGCTGCTTGCCACAACAATGGACTGCTGCAGTTTATTGTAATAAGTATCTATTGAAAGTTCCGAACAGCGAATGCAATCAACAGCAAACCGGCTCCGTCCGGGGGCCTTCTAACTTTTTCCATTAGCACACAAAAGGGAATGTGCTCAGCCACGTTCATGTCTCAGATATGTACTATATATATCTAGGATAAATACTATATAGTAATGAGTGCTAGACAGGGGCTTTAGTTGCCCCAAGTTTTTCTTTTTTTGGGCCACACATAGTGCAGTTTGTTAGAAAGTTGGCAGCATAATCTCTGTGTCCTCACTAATTAGCCAAAAGTCTTTTTCAATTGCGAAAGTTTTGAGTTAACTTCGGATAAGGCCAAGATGGATGTTGGGCTGAGGGATTTACAGATATGCAGAAAAGTTGTTAAAAAGGAGGAAAATTTTATACAATTTTCAAGCTGAAAGGAGTTTAAACGAGAGTTTAAGAATCATCAACTACATTTCTTACTAATTTCCTTTCCTTTCCTTTCAAATTCCCAATTAATATCCAACTTTCTTTCCAAAAAACTTGACTTCCAATTTCCCTTGATCTGCAATTTTCCTTCTAACATTCCAGGAAAATCAACAAAAATGCCGACAGGGCTACTTTTTGTCTTCTGCCCTGGCTTTAGGTTTAGCATTTCAATTTCGAGAGCAAACAAGTTGGCCCATTGATACCCCAATCGGATCTGATATCTGATTAACTTGTCCCGAAAACAGAATGCCAGCAAACACTTTCGTTTGTTTGTTTGTTTGGAGGGAAGTGTGGGATCTACCACCCTGCCAGAGACATGCAATAACATAGCAATAACAAACCCTGGACTGGTTGACAACTAACTGGGCCCAAAAGTTGAACGCCAGAGTCGAGCGAAAGGCAAACAACAATTAAGCGCATAAACTGGGGGGATAATCCTGCCATGGGGTGAACTACTACTGGCTGCTGCTTGGATAAACTGGACAAGGACAAGGATAAGGAGAAGGACAAGGAGAAGGAGAAGGAGCAGAGGCAGAGGCAGGACAAGGACCAAGAGGTAGAGTAGAGGAGAACAAAAGAGGACAACAAGCTGGAGAAAAACAATTTCCATAAACATAAACAAAACCGTTTCGGTAGCATAATCAAGTCCAACATCGAGTTTTTCCGACTTTTCCACGGCAGACACAATCTAATTGCAAATTATGTTGTACAGTGTACAAAAGCGGTTAAGGAGATAATGCTTAAGAGAAATATTTCTTAAAAATATATATAGTTAAGAGATAGATTTTTGTATCTTCCATAATACTTTCTCAACAAAGAAACTGTTTTACTAAATATTTTTAAAAACTTTCATTGCTATTTACATGACCACCACTGTTTCTATACACTGTTAGGAAAAACTTTGTCCAGCATGGCATGGCAGGGCAGGGCACGAAAGTCCGAAATTGATCGGCATTATTCAATGGGATTTATGTATGCAGGCCCCGAGTGGCCGAGAAACTTTTATTTATTTACAATTTGTTGCCATTTGTCTCAGTTGGCCAACTTTTTTTGGCTAAATGTCCCTGGGACAGTGGCTGCTAAAAGTTAGCTCACTAAACACTAAACACCCCGCAAATTTATGCCGCGCAACTTTGCAGTTTTTCCTTCCTTTTTTTTTAGTATTTATTTTGTGACTTGCCGTAGGTTATTTATATTCAGCATTCAGCATTCAGCATTCAACATTCTGCACTTCAGCAGTCAGCACTCAGCTCTTGTATCAGTTACACCTACATACATACATACATATATGCCTGAGTGTTTGCCTTTGGCCTTGACAGAAGAGGAGGAGGTGGTGGCAGGAGCAACAGGCGAATGAATCATGGGTGACACCACACGAGTGTGGCGCCGCAATTGAGTTGTAATTCATTTTGGCGAATGGATGCAAAGTTGCCAGTGCGAATGAGCAATTGAATGGCAAATAATTCTCGTAGGTCGTAGGAACATTCATTTCAAGGATTTACAGGTGCTCAAAGGTGGAAAAGGTGAAAAGTGGTGTGTGGAAAACCAGTTGGAAAACTGTGCCAACTTTGACTTAAGCCAGCGCTGCATAATTTATCTCTACTCTTTGACTTTCTAATGACTATTTCTAGTTAATATAAAATTAAAACAAAATTTAATTCAAATTTCCCTGCAACTTAATCCTCATAAAAGTTAATCTGTGATTCCATTACAAGGCTTAACAATAATTAATTAATCAAATATTAATAACAACACACAGTTAAACTTCCTTTTTTTTGCACTTTAAACCAAATTACATATGCATCGAAGAGTGGTTTTTGTAGAAACGCCTTTAGTTTAGTTTTGATTAAAAATTAATCCTTTAATAACCGAAATGAAGTACTCAAAAATGCAGTCGATGGAGAACTTGCCTTGCAACCAAGTCCAGATGGAGGCCTAAAACTGTTTGAATTATTAATAAATAGGCTCAAATATGCAGCTACCCAAACTCTGGCAAATGGCCAGCCTTCTCCCCCATCTTGGCATATTCATTTTCCGGCTGACATTACCTAGCCCTGGCCCTGGCCCACACGCATCATTAGCACTTGGCACTTTGGATTCAACCGCTCATCCGGTGGCTGTCAGCAGACTGACAAAATGTGAAAAGCTGGAAAACTGCTGTAATTATTATGTCCAAATTCGATTTATGTCTCTCCTCTACACTCCCACTTAGCAGCCTGAGAGTATGCAATATTTATGGAGACACTAAAAGCTTGGAGATCCCTGGGAGGATCTACCATATATTATATATATCATAACCAAAAACACTGCCCAGTGTGCAATAATTATAATGAATTATTAAACATAATGCAAGGCAAATAAATGTGGCTGAGTAGCTGTGGGAGAAACCCATTCCACAGAGACAGAGAGAGAGAGAGTGAAAACCCTCGAAAAGTCCAAAACGACAATTGCATTTTTAATTTATTTCAATTATTCAGGGCTCAGGAAAACATTCGCCACTGAAAACATTCAGCAAACTATTTGTGATTTTAAACCCACTAACCATTTTGATACACCAAGAAAAATTTGTATTTTAAAACCAAAACTATCAGAAAACTTTAACAAAAGTACCAAAAATTATTCACTTTCCCTATAAGGTTTGTCCACAAAGGTATTTCCCGTCTCTTTGTATTATTTCTGCTCGATTTAAGTTTTTTCTTTAAGCAAAAAATGTCATTAGGTTGTTACAAAATAAAGCTGAATGTCAATTTAAATCATTTCCGCTTGATTTAATTCGTTTTTCCTACGATTTCCCATGCACTTTTCATGCCCAAGATGCAGTCACAAATGAAATTAGCTGCCTGCGGCAATTATTTCAACCTCAGTAAATACTCTCCAGCTGATGCATTATTTACCAATTACAAAACTCATTTTCTTTTCCATACAAAACCTACCTTCTTTTTTTGCAGTGAAAACACCAAAATAAGTTTGGGTTACGCGTAAAACTGTTCCAATAAATATTACATTTACGGACACTCGAACGTCGAGAACCGTCGTTCGCTTTCAATCGAATTTTAATATCAGCTGAATTTTGCAATGCAATTTGGTTGCCATTAATCAAAGTGCAATCAGATAATATGGTTAAGCATGGACATGGCAAAATGATTTTATTATTACTTTTTTTGGGGGGATATTTTAAGAGAAAGGATTTTCCTTCTCAAATATTTGGTTTCAGGGGAGAAAAATCAAAAAAAAAGAATTCCAAATTTTATACATTTCCCAGACCAACAAAAAGGAATATTAAAAATAATTTTTAACATTATTCAAATCTCAATTATCCTTTGCAATTTTCCCAAAATTTCCCATTTCTCATCCTTAAACTTTACTGCCTGATTTTGTAATAAGCTTTTAGGTGGCGCCCTGTTTGCCCTTCCTCGTTAGCCGCAATTTTTCTCTTTCTGAAATCAGCGTTAACCCATAATTTTAGCCCACGGCTGACTGATTCTGTTAATGCCAGGGTTTGGGTTCGGCGTTCTACGCGTTCTCTGGCTAATTAAAGTCACGGCCGGACTTGTTTTGGTCCCCGGGTTCCTCTGGTTCCTGTGGCTCCTATTTCTGTTTCTGTCCCGCTGCTCGTTGCAATTAATTCCAACATAAATTTGCACTTCTCATCAGATGTAGGTGTGTGTGTGTGTGTCTGTATGTGTAAGTTTGGCTGTTTGAGTTTTCCCCAGCCACCTTACTAACTAGAAGCCTCCCATTAAACCCATGCCTCTCACCCATACTCGTAGTATTCACCATATTCATACCATCTGAGTGACCTTGGATGTGTCAGCGCCGCCATTTCCGTTTCCGTTCTAGCAGCCCATCAGTCCATCTCCCCACCTGTCCACCTTTCAACTGTTGCACCTCGTTGTTATTATTGCCGTTGACCCAATTTGCCACCTCTTCCTGCCTCATCATCAGTCGCCGCAGTGCCAATAAATTTTCATACAAAACAACATAAAATATATGTACAGGCAGAGAGGTACAGAGGTGTGTGTGTGTATGTGTGTGAGTGTTTGAAAGACAAAAGGGACGAGGGCCGACAATTTAATGGCCACGTGCACGGTGGTCCTTTTGGAGTTTAATATTTGTTTTCTTTTTTGTCCGTTTTCTTTCCCTACGTACTACATCAAAGTCCCGAGTCCAGGGTGATTAAATGAAATTTACGAGTACTTCCATCTGGTTTGGGTTTGGGTTTTGCATAGGTCCTATCCCGGCAGAAGACTGTCAGAGATTGATGAGTTGTGTTTTGTCTTAGGAGGGGGTGGCTTTTGGTCAAGGGAATTTCGTTGCAAATCCATTATTAACTGGCCTACGTGGCGTATGCGTAATATGCGATAAACAATTGCAGGGATAATTGCTGGCATACCAGATGTTTAAGAATAGATTATGACGGCAGGAAATTGATGGAAGAACAAGAAATATCAAGGGAATATAATCAAATGCTGGAACTTTCTTAACTGGCTAACATGGCGGATGTGTAATATGATTTTTTCTTACATTTATTGGGATTTTTGTTTAGGAATTCTAAGGAATAGCCTTGAAATGTTGCTTAGATTTCTTACTAAGTCTGGATTAGTCATGAAATAGGACAAAACAAGTTTAGGTAGACCACTGCCTGTGGAAATAGTGAAGTTATTCAAGGAAACTTAGCAAAAGCCTTTGCTAAGTGAAATTTCCAAGAATCCCTCTAATTTAGTCTCAGACAGAAGGAGAAGTAATGCAAGAATTTCCATTAAACAGATAAGAATGAAATTCCAAAGGATATATATAAAATAATACAGATTTTAGTTCATAATTTTCCTAACTGAATTCCAAAACCAAACTAAAATTCCCCCAAAACCTTCTCGTAATCTTAAACTTTCCCCATTAATTCCCACTTAATCAGCATTAAACCAAACTATTTAGTTCTTATTCCATGACATTTTCCTAATCAATTGTATTATTTCCCTCTGGCCATGGGCAGATATTTATTTATTAATTCGACAATGGAAACCCCCCAAGGCCTAAGCCTCGTATATTTCCCCATGGATTAGCATACATTTAGGAACCCAACTCATCGGGAAAAGCTTTTGCTGGCTGTCGTGTTGAGGCCTGTCGATGGGAGGATGTTTCCATTCAAAATCCAATAATAAGCCCAACAATTATGCAGGACAGGCAATAAAGTGCAAAGCAGCAGCAGCAGCAGCAGCAGCCTGCTATCCCTTAGCAAAATTACAACGCCAGTGAAATGGCGACGAAATAAATGTGATGGGATAGTCCGAAACTATAACTGACAGTTGGGAGTGAGAAGCGAAGCGAAGAGGGGGAAAACACAGAGTAGGAAAATGCTGAAAGGCAGTCCAAGGAGCTGGTTGGGGTCCCTTGTTTATGAGCTGCAATGGCGACGCGTTGACAGCTTTTGGTCAGGACGACATCGTATCCTATCCCCTGTGTGTGTGTACCCTACACCCTACCCTGTGTGAGTTTCCTCACATTTTCCACTTCTTTTTCTCTCTGTTTTTCCTCTTTTTTTTAGTGCTTCTGTTTTTTACGAGTGGACATGCGAGTGTGTGTATGTTGTGTTGTGTTTTTACGACGAGCAGCCAGTTTATTGCAAGTGTCGGCCTCGTCTGGGGTTATTAAAGTTTCAGACGAGCATTTGGTGTGAAGTCGCAATGCGAATTGGTCATGGCTCTTGGATATCTTCTCACTCTCTCCGGGGTTAAGGCATTGCATCCACAATTTCCGCCGCCCACTCGTTATTTTATTGCTGAAAAGTGCAATCATAAAACGTTCAAGGCCCCCAAATGCAATGCCACGATAAGAGACAAACAAGGCTACAGAAGCTAAGAGCAAATATCTGCGAAATTGGTCATCACTTAGGTATTTTTCCATCGTTAGATCTTGGTTAGATGCAGAGGACACTGCAGGAAATTTAAGTGGAAAATATTTAAGATAAATATAAGGAAAGAGAGATTTTGTCTCTGTGTAGGGAAAAACTGTTGGAATGAAAAAAAAGGCAAGCGGTTTGGGCACGGGGGTGGTTATTCCCCTGCCAGAGGTGGGCCCACTAAAGTTGCCATTTCTGTGGCCGCAAACGAAGAACTCGCTGGCCAACTCCCTGGACTGGTTTTGTGCATTTGAAATGTGAAAAGCGCTTAGAATACTTGCACCTCTTTTCCTCCTTTCTCAACAGGCACTAAACTCAGATAGCGCAGTGTGGAGACTAACAAAAAAGTATGTTTGAACCGCCAATCGTCCAACTAAAAGCCCATAAAAGTCTATTGACACTAATCAAAAACTAAAACCAAAACCAAAACAAGGCCAAGGAGCATAGAAAAGAAGAGTTGTACTTCGATTTGTGGGTTCTATTGGCTAAGATTCTTATATTAACAAAGTTAGAAGTGAAAAACAAATATTGTTCTTTTTCGTGGAAAGTCCTCAAGTCCCAACTTTTCGAGTTAAAGCATCAGAATTATTCCCATAACAAAGTTAAATATGGTCGTACTATAGAGTGTCATATCTCGTTGAGATCGTAAGAAAATTTCCTACAAAACTGGATCCCCACCTAAAAATGTACAATTTTAGCCATTTTTCGCAAATTTTGATGATGTTACCCCTTATCGAAAATACGATTTTGGGTTTCTCCATAAATTCCCCCCAGAACGACTGTATTTTGCTCATAACTAAGCCATTAATGGTCCAAATACAAAATGTGATACCTCGTTGAGTTCGTATTTAAATTTCCTACAAAACTGCTTTCCCACCTAAAAATGTAAGATTTAAAGCAACTTTTCGAAAAAAAGATGATGTTAGCCCTTATTAAAAATGAGAAATTGGTTTTCTCGCTATTTTCCCTTTAATATGAAGTTATTATTCCTATAACTAAGCCATTAATGGTCCAAATACGGAATGTCATACCTCGCTGAGTTCGTATTCAAATTTCCTACAAAACTGGATCCCCACCTAAAAATGTAATATTTTAGCCATTTTTCGCAAATTTTGATGATGTTACCCCTTATCGAAAATGCAAAATTTTGCCAAAAAATAAATTTCTCAAAATCAAAAAACGAATGATAAGGGTTGCAAGTTCTGGTCGATAGCTTCACAAAACAGTCGTTCTTTTAGGTCTACGCCTTATTTTGACCAAGTTTGGGGTATAAACCCTATCAAATTTTGGTCATTTTCTGACAAAGTTCATAATCCCGATTTTTGATTCAAAATCATCAGAACTCTTTCCATAACAAAGCCAATAATGATCCGATTGGGGAATGTCATACATCACTGAACTCGTGATTAAAATTCCATTCGAACTGCATTCACACTTTAAAATGTAAAATTTTACACATTTCTCGCAAGAAAAGATGATGTTACCCCTTATCGAAAAAGTGAAGTTTGAATTCTCCTCATTTCCCCCCTAAAATGGAACTATTTCCCTCATAACAAAGCCAATAATGGTCGGAATAGGGAATGTAATACCTTGTTGAGTTTGTTTTCGAATTCCTAACAAATCTGCATTTAAAGTTTGATTTGTCAATTTTGCGCCAATTTTCACCAATTTTGATGATGTTTCCCCATATCATAAATGAGAAATTTGGTTGGTACAGATTTCCCCTTTAAAAGGGCAATATTATGTCCATAACTCAGCCAATAATGTTCGAAATATGGATTGTCCTACCTCGTTGAGTTTGTCTTTTAGTTCCCAACAAATCTGCATTCAAAGTTGAAAAAGTAAAATTTTTGGTAATTTTTCGACCCCTTACAAGAAACCAAAAACTGATAGGTAAGTTTCGCTCAAAAGCTTCACAAAAAAGTCCCCCTTTCAGCTGTGCAACTTTGTGCCAAGGAAGTTCGAGCTAAAAAAGGTTTCAAAGTGATTTCAATGGATGAATTCCCGGAAGCTCTGTGCCAATAGAGAACCAAAGAAGAACCAAATGAAAGCCATTGAATGGTCGAATGGTAAAATGGTAAAATGGTATGCGTATAAATGTTTAATTTGCAGGTCATTATCGGTGTGCACAATAATACCATTACGTTGAGCTTTAATTAAGTCATTAATATAATTAAGTTAGCTGGAAGAGCATTGGCAAGCAAGGAAAGCTGGCAAGTTGCTAGCAGCCATGTCATACAATGAGCGGCGGTCGTGAAAGGAATGGCAAACGAGATTGAAACAAAAGCCAATAGATGAAGGCTGACGATAGACAGAGTTACTTTGCCAATGCTGCTACTCTCTCACTCAAATCGCATTGAAACCTGATGCGATGATGTGTGATGCGAAAAATCGCGAAAAATGCCTCGAAAATATGTTTGAGTAGCCAAAGGAGAGTGAGAAGCGAACCAGAAGCGAACCAGAAGCGAAGCGAAGCCAATGTCATGCAAATATTTGCTGCGGAAAATAACTGAAAATGTAAATATGAGAGAAGTGAATCGAGGCGGGGCACAAAAGGAAGTAGTGACAGGATGATGATGATGATGTGGATATGTCGAGGATGTATGGGGAATGCGGAAAGTGGATTTCAATCCATTGTTCGGCCCATTGATGCCATTGATGCAGCCGAGGACAAGCAAACAAATAAGCCGGAAATGGATCAGGGAGGGGGTGGGGGAGGAAATCTACATACTACTTTATCCTATATACCATCATCCACCAGCACATGCTGGAAAAGTGTTAGGGGGGGGGGTAAACCTTTATCAGCAGCAAGACAAAAAGGCGGTACACGAGCGGTACAAATGCAATTAGCTGGCTACACAATATAACTTTAACCATAACAAAGGGATAACAAGGATGTTTGCCATGTTACATTTTCCATTTTCCATTTTCCACTGGCCCTGGCCCTCACCGGACCCGAGCCTAAACAAACCGAGTCCCAAAATTGTTTACACTTCTATTACACTAGTTAGCAGGAAAGATGTTTCTTGAACTATCAACAAAGTAGTAGCCAGTAACTGCCATTTTAAGCACTTAGTAACCATCATTTTTCCTTATTTCATTCTTAGTTAAGAGTTTTAACTTTGTTAACTAGTGTTATTTACACTGTTTTTGGGGGTCAAACGTGTAAAGTTTAAAACCCGTTTAAGGTCGTACATAATTCCCGCAACTATGCTCGCTCAATTATAAGGCAATTAGTGGGTAAACGGTAATCGGTAATCGGTAATCGTTAATCGGTATTCAATTGAGGTGTGACAAATCACACGAATTACCATTAACCGCAATGACTAAATCACTTTAGTGACTAAATTTCGCTAGTTAGTCAGTCAGTTGCCTTTCATTCGTGTGCCTTGTACCCTGCACAATGGGATTTTCCAATCATTTACTAGGTTTCATCACCCTCTTTGGTTTTCTTCGACTAACCCAGCAGGTGGGTAAAAATACTTAAAGTTACTAACTAAAAATCAGAACTTCTAATAAACTAAACCCTAAACTAGCACTGCTACATGATGAAGTTAGTGGGCGTTAAGTCCTGGGACACGCCCAACTATGGTCTACAGATCAACATGTTCGAGAAGAACAACTCCATGTCCTCCGTGACCACAGTGCGTCAGGATGTGGCCATACCACTGTGGCATCTCGTCCTCTTGCAGCATCCACGTAAGCGAAGTTCCGGCTCTGCCAGTCGCGCTGAACTGCCACGGACTCTTTATAATTCCACCACTAAGACCTGTGATTTCTGGAAATACATCCGACACGTCTCGGCCTGGAACAATGTGGCCAAACTGATGCTCTCGAAGGGCGCCAGCAATATGAGCCTGGCCTGCCCTCTGAAAACCGGCGTATACGTGATGAATCGCATTCAAGTTCCACCAGAAACGGCAATCTTGAAGTTTATGTATCACCCAAATACCATGTACACTCTGGAGGGCACTGTCTATGCTCTGAACCCAAAGGATAAGGTCACCAAGAAGGCTCTGTGCTACTACGAAATCAATGCCACTATCTATAAGTCGTGTTAGAGGAAGATTAGAAGTCCCTTCTAAGACTTTTTTTATGATTTTTAAAGCGTTTTTAAACTCTTTAAAATGTTTTTTTTTTGTATTATTACTAATTTCATTTTTTTTGATATTTGTTTTTAAATTTAAGCTTAATAAAGAAAAGGGAAATAATCATAAGCCACTAAAAAGCCACCAAAAGTTTTCATTTTAAAAGAGATTTGCTTTCAGATTTTTAGTTTTCATGGCTTAATTACTACTAAAACTGGTTAAACTACAACCCTTCTGTGTAGGTTTCTCCCTCTGCAGTTGTAAAAACAGAAAAGGTTAAACACAAGTTCAGCGGAAAGCTAGTTGCAATTGTCAGCGGTTCTGGTGCGGATTGAGGTTGAACTGGGTTGGAGGGGTTAAGGCGGTTTAAACCGCGTGCGTGTCGCACGTCAGCGAAGGTTTTTTAATTAAGTGCGAAATAAAAATGGAAAAGGGAAAATTTATATCAGCAACAGGCGATATATCAGGCACTCTATATATACATATAGGTAGAAAAGGGAGCTGCAAGAAACCGCTAATCAGCAGAAAGAGAGATAACCAAGCAGTCTCGCAGAGACCAAGCTTAAAAATTAAAGTTTGATAAGCAGAAAAGCAGTTTTAAAGTTTAAAAATTCAGGAGAAATAATTAAAAATAAATCTAAGAAGATATTTCCATTTCAAACACCTAATTTGTTACAAAAATCAATAGCCCTAACGCCGATTAAATTTTAATTTTCAATTTAGAACGCCGCTCGTGAAATATTTACCCCACCTTTCTCCTCCCAACTTTCAGTGACGATCGTGGGAATGGGCTGGACTGGTCACAAAATTGCGGCAATCATATTTCATATTTGCATTTGCATTTTGCATGACCGCACGCACTTGCAACGCCCCCCTATCCTCCCCAAAAAAGTAGGCAAAATTCAAAAAGTGCCACAATGTTTGCTCCAATTTTTCCAATGCTGAATTTTTAATCAATTTTCCAGGCAGTTTTAGGCTAAACTTTAGACACTTTTAAGGGCTATTTAAAAATCATATTTTAGGGAAAGGGAATAAATTTCCCAGTGTTTTAAGTTTTCAAGACATTCCCTTTTAGCATTCCCTTCGGTGGCTAAAAAAAAGAGGCAACAATTGGGTTAAAAATAAACAGCCCAGGACACGAACCCAAAGCGAATGACTGACTAACTGACTGAATGACTCCAGGTGGGACCCTCTCCCTCCAGGCCTTTTTTACCTGTAAGCTACCAACCCACCCCCCCTACAATTGGCATAAAATATGCGACGCTTGCATGCCAGAGACTTATTATTAAAACATAAAATTTGCATGCAAGCCGCAGAGCCAAAGCGACCTAACCTATATAGTATATATATATATATATTATATATACAACTGCGGTTGGAGTGATAGTAGCCGAGAAAGTGGATTAAAAATGCTGAGGTATTTTGCAATATAAATAAAAGATTTAGCCAGAGAGATGGGCCCTAAAAGGTACACTAATAAATATAATGGGAAAATGTTTTTTCAAACTTCAAACTTTTTGCTAACTACAACTTAATTTCTTTGATAATTTCTTTTAAGGCGAAGTTAGTTTTCCCCTACCCTTCGCTTAAACGCTATCTACTAAAACTTCCCTTTACCATTACTATAATTGTGACTCCAACTGTATGGGCTATGGGGGTTTATCCACAGCATAAGAAAGAGAAGCACACGCCCTTTTCCGAGGGGTTTCGGGGCCCCCATCACGATGGCAAGATACGAGCCTCGTATATAAATACGTGCCTGTTTGTACATTTATGTGGCGTTTGGCAATTTGAACTCGTGAATTATGCACAGAAAACACAAAGCAGAAAGACAATGCCAGCCAGGGAGTTCCCCGGGGTTTGCTCAACTGGGAGAGAGGAGAGAGAGAGCGGCGAGCCTCCAGTTTGGGGAGTTCGCATTAGACAAATTTGGCCAGTTTATTTACTGGCAACAGTTCGGGAGCCAGTCACAGATGCTAACACTCAGTAGATTGAACGCAGTTTTTCCATGAAGCGGGGAAGGGAAGGAGCTGTCTCCGGATGGTGATTTGTTAGATACCACTAAATGGGGCTTCACTGTGGCTAAATACCAGTTGGGAGTCGTTTGCTAAATCGAAAATCAGCGATAATATTATTATTTATTTGACGTGTGGCCTGACTTCAAGTCATTACTTGATTAGATTTTTAGTAAATTAACAAGAAAAACTTGACTAGAAAGCCTGATAGATCCTCTTCTTGTTTACAAAATCTAAACTCCCCTTCACACATCTCATCTATTATTTCCTAAAGTAAACAAAAATAAAGTTCAATGCCAAAGTTCTTTTTTCTAATTAACCAATTTTCTTCTTAGCTGGAAGTATCAATTAGGTAATGACCTTTGACAAGACAGCGGACACCGGTTGTTCGGATTGTTGAAAAATTTCCAACTTCTGCCTTAATTATGGTTCGAATTCGAAATCAGCAGCTCATTTCAGGCTGCACACATGCAGCCCCAGCCAAACTTCTGCCAAAGTCATTTCGACGGATTCCATGACAACCAGGCCCAAAATGTAGCCAAAATGTACCCAGAGATAGGCTGAGAGAGAGAGTGGGAGACTAATGGCTATTAAATGGCAACCAGGACAATGCGATACCAGGAGACGGGTTAAAAATGGAATGCAGGAGGCCGAAAATCAGTTTGATAATTTCAGGCCTGCCTGCCTGCTGCTGGTTAAGTTACCAATGGATTTTAGCTAGAAACTTCTAGAAGAAGGCTGTAATTGGGAAAAACATCTGGCTGTTTGCTTGCTGATTAAAGGCAAACTGCAGTTATTAAATTAATTAAGTTAAGTACTGACTAAGATATCAAAAACCAAGTAATTTCTATCATAGAGATGTAGCATATCTCTCTAGAGAAATCTCTAAACTCATTTCAAATCAAAAGTACGGCAAGTTGTCTGCGGTTTTCTGCCTTCCATTCAGGCAAGTTATAGTTCTAGTTATAGCTACTAACGGGAAACCGCAGGTGGAGTGCATTTAAATGGAAACTGCCGCTCAAACGCAGTTGTCACATCAATAACTTGCTGTTGAGTTAACATTTAGTGTGCTCACTTTACGGCTGTCAAGGGTGCACTTAGAGAAAATCAAAGTAACTAAAATATGGAATTTTATGATATAATTTTGTTTTATGAAAGTTCATTTAATAATATTTAAGGGCGAAATCAAAAGGAATTAAAAATTCTTTCTATAAAACTACTTTTTGATTTTTCCATTGCCTGCTTTTAGGCAAAATATGATTTCAAGAACGAAACTTACCCAAGGCAAGGGAATGCATTAATTTTTCATTTTCAAATATAAACATTTTTTCTTTCACTGCACTTATTCATTTGACAGGGCGTCAATTTGCGTAATCGGAATCGCAGCGACTTTAACGTTTATTTAGCCCACACCGCAGTGCTAATTCCACTAGTCACCCTCCCCCTTCCCATCTAACCGCCTACATATACTGCCAGTGAATGGTGGGCGATACAAGCAGTAGATGCAACAGTATCACTACCCACTGAAGCTCTGATATTAACCGGCAGTGACGACAGCAACGGACAGGACAACGCCTAAAAGCACACTGCACAATTTATTTCTTTATTTCATACGCTTGCCTGATTTCATTTTTAATTATCCGGTGCAGGCTGTGGAAATGAATTCCGCGAATAACGAACAAATGTGAAAAACTATAAAGAAAATGCGCATATTAAAAGTCAGCCAAAAGCGTATGTAAATCGGGAGAAAGTTGGTCTGGCAACAGAAATAAATTTATATATTTTTAAGATTTAAATATGGTTGGAAATATTAATAAAGTGGTTGATATATGGCGATGTTTTCGAATTTATGGATGATTTATAGTAAAGATATATGAGAAATATTTGTTAAAAATGATAAAAAGCTTTTAAGGGCTTAGAAAAGGCAGCAAACAAAGTGTGAACTTTCTCGTTCTTTGCTTCTTAACAAAAACTTTCCCTGCAGATTTCCAACATTTCACATATCAACCTTTCCGATGTCAACTTTTCCCAATTCTAGTTCTTAAATATTTCCCAGAAATACCAATTAGCAAAATGATAATACCTTAATGAATGAGAATCCGTCATGGAGCTTGTTCAATGGGCCTTTGGGTAAGCGCAGTCGTTAGGTTTAATCTGTCTTTGGGGAAAAGCCAAACACAGAGAATGCTAAGGCACCCTTTAACCCTTTGATGGCCATTAGACATCTGCCAGAACCCAGTAACAATTAATTAGGCATTTAACAGTCACCATTCTACGACAAAGAGCAACAAGGTTTAACAGTCCTAGAGATATATGGTACATATATCTAGGCCAGATTGGCCTATGCCAAGGAGTATCCTCCATAGATGGCATTGATGGCTTCCAGATGGCAAATTATAATGGCAGTCCAGGGACCAACGGTGTGATAATTGACCATTCATCAGCCCGCCCACCTGTTCATTAGGCATTGCATAATGATGCCTCATTAGAGATGGGAAATTGTGGATAAAACTAACCAGAAAAATGGTATTTCTATAGCTTATCCAGCTGGAAAATGTTAGAAGAAAAGATAAATTGAAATTTTACACCCATAAATCCCAAGTTAGTTTCAATTTTTGATAGTAATCGATGCCTTTTTTGGCTAATTAAACCAAAAAAGCTGATTAGCCTTCAGCAGGTGCAAGAAAGAAACCCAAATTTTGGGCAGCTTTCCATCACTGCTGGACCGGCTATTCTATTCTGGGCTTTAATAGTCCAATTTCCAGCACAATTCATCGGAAATTCTCTTTAGTTGACCTGCGGCTCTTTATTGCGGATTCAATTCGCTCGACAAGTGAAAAGCATAAACGAACCTACACGGAGTTTTCTTCCTTTTTTTTTTTTGTTTTGTTTTGGGAAAGGGAGGAAAGGGAGTTTCCTTTTTGGGCATTTTCTGGTAATTAGAGTTTCATGTTTCGCAGCAAAAACAGGCAGGCAGGCTGGCAGGCGGAAGTTGCTAGCCAACAGAGCTGGCTAGGTGGAAAATGAGAACGTGTTGCTTAATTACACGCATTACCAAATATCACACATACGCCATGTGGCCGCTGGCAAAACCTGCAAAGGCAAACCAACACAACAAAACACAAAGCGAATAAATAAAAATGAAAATGAAATATTTTCATTCGGTCGTGTTGGCTTAAAAAAGCGATTACTTAATGCCCTTCAAGATTGTGATAGTTTAATGAGGGTTTTCTGCTTTTTTTTTTGGGGGATTTTTAAAGATAAATTATCAAGGGTGAAGGGGGAGTGGAAATTTAACACTTAAAAATGTAAAATGGGAAAAGATTTATAATAAAAAATTAGCAAGAAGCTGGTCAGAAAGTTTTCCGAAATTCCGAAAGCCAAAATTAACTTTAAAGCTTCTTTAGAAAAATCTGGAAAAATTCCTAGCCCTAAGCTGACATCATAACCCTGTCAATAATGTTAAAAATATACCCAAAAAAATAATATAAAGACATAAATAGCTCAATAAAATGTCTCTCTACTCACACATCAAGTTAGCCCAACTAACTAGCTTTTAATAAATCATCAAACTAAGGCTTAGAATAGCAGCGGGCTAAGCCCTTTTGGGCTTCCTGCTAAAGTTTGCGACAAGGATTGGTAGGCTGAGACTGAGAGGATGAGGCGGCGGCAGCCCCGTAAAGTCGATAACCCTAAATGGCCAAAAGCAAATGCAATTTGGCCAAAGGAAGTGAAAGGAGCTCGCTGACTTAGTACTTAGCGGTGCAGGCGAGTCACGGCAATATTCAGATTACACGATACCAACGCGATGCCACGCCCACACCCAACAGAGGTATCCCCTTGGGGGAGGGGCAGGGCCCTCAGCACGTCTCACATTAATGGCCCTGCAAAAAAACAAAAAAAAAAAGAGGAGAAAACTAAGGGAAAACCGGCACAAAATAATTGTTTTCCGTTGAGCAATAATTTTCTATACCTTTTGTTTTCCCCATGGCATTTGCCCCCAATAAAGCTTGTCGGTGGGCGTGGCCGTACAGTGTACTTTATTTGGCCCAGCAAATTGAGTTAAGTGTAAAAAACAAAAGCAAAAAAAAATAAATGAAATAAGCAAAAAATGCTAAGAAAAGCAGCAGAAGCGACGGGGCCAAGCCCAAAGAGCCAGGCAAACCTGAAAACTGGGTGAAAATGTCTGAAAAGCGGAAAAGCGGAAGTGGAACACTTGCCTGCTTGTCCACCTTTTAAGCGCGAAAAAAGGATGGGTTAATTAACCCAACGTCCAGCAAGCAGGGCGGCCAACTAACTAATCTAAATGATTTGTGAGGAAGAGCAGAAAGTTGGGTGAAAAGTGGCAAGAAAAATGCAAGCAAAATTATTCTTCTTTCTTACAAATTTCACATATTTATTTTTAAAGTTAAGTAATCTAATATTTAAACTCTTCAATTGTTTATTTAAAACTTTAAATAATCTTTTTATTTACCTCTTTATTGCAGGATTGCCTTTATCATGGTGTAATTTTAGTGCCCCTAACCAGGCGGCGGTCATTATTTGTTAACTTGCCTTCTACCACTTATTTTCTTGGCTCAAACACACACACACACATACACCCACACTTACACCCATTACACACATTAATGAGGCCACAAAATGAGCTCCTAAATGACCAACAAAAGAAGGAAAAACCAGCGAAATGTCAGGGAAAACAACGGACAATGAAAATGTGAGGCGGAGAAAAAAAACCGAAAAACATTGTTGCCGCAATTGTCTTGTCCTGTGAGTAGATTTTCCTGTTATTGTTTGGCCTTTACTTTACTTTACTTTACTTACATTCATTACACAGTACCCTCACACACACACACACACACACACAGACACACAGACATACACAAAGGGTGGTAGAAATGGTGGAAAATGTAAGGCAGACATTGTTGCATCCTGGAGTTCCGCCTCATTCAGCGTTAATTTTATGGTTCCTGTTGAACTAAAGCAGCGCATGAATCTCATCCCAACCCATTTGGGTTTTCCATCATACAGACACTAATGGCTGAAGGTCTCGGAAAAGCCACCACCCCCACCCCCACACCTTACCCCACATTCACAATGCAAAATAAAAACAAGAACATCTTAAAGCGCAGGAGAAGGCAGACCAGGCCAAACTCCTTTTAAGCACAAGAGTTATTATGCCAGTGGCCTTCATTTTCCACGGAGTTTTCCTGCACTCTGCCATTTTCCGATCCCATTACAGCTAGCAAGGAAAGGCAGAGAGCAGAGACAGCGAGAAGCAGCTGGTGAAAAATCCATTGCAAGTGTAAAAGTTTTCCCATACGAAAGCGGAGGGGGAGAGAGAGATTTCGATGGGAAAGCGAGGCCCAAAGGGAACCATTTGGTCAGCAGCGGTCAAGGGATTTGCAGACCAACGATGTTTGGCCAAAGGTTTGACTTTGATTTTGGTTTGATTCTGTAAGCGGTTTGATGCCCCCCCCCCCTCAAAAAACAAGAAAAAGAAAGCAAAGAAAGCAAAGAAAGTCATATGTGAAAGGAAAGAAAGTCAAAGGGTGAACAAGAACTGCCTTGAAGAGAGATTTTGGGATTAAAATTTAACTCTTTTGATAAACTTCCAGCAAAACGAAGGGATTAACTAGAGAAGTTCATTCTTCTTTTAGATTTTGCAAAATAAATTTACTAATTAAAACGGGAAAAGGCCAACAATTGGTTAAGCCACTCATAATGGGAGTGGGAAACCAACCAGCAAAAGGAATTTAATAAATTGAATGGCCAAGAAAAGCATTTATTAATGGGGAAAAGCTGAAGCCAAGTGGAAGATAATTGGCTGACTGGCTAACCCTTTCTTTTTCAGAAGGTCAATCTAAGAGGGGGTGGGAGAAAAGTCCAACAATAGGAATTAGAATATTTTTAAACCCTTACTAGTGTAAGTTAAAACCAATTAGTTACGTTTTTCGATACTTCATTTGGACTAACTTTAAAGCCTGGAAAATCACTTTGATGTAAACTCAGCCGACCGACGACCTGCCGACCGTAGTCAATATTTATTTTTAATTTGACTTGTTTTCATTTCAGCTATGTTGTTGTCATTGACAGCATTCATTCTGCTGAGTTGGAAAACTGGCAAAAAGTGGTTTCATTTTGGAACTATATGGTGGGAAAAGCTAACATCCTATTCGCCACCCTTTTCCTCCCTCTTTTTCACAGAGTTTTCCTTCCTCTCCTTTTTTCTTTTTTAAAGCTCTTCTGCTGTTCATTTGGCAGCTGTCAATTTGAATAACCAACTTGTCTTTGTGTTTTTTCCATGGTCTATAGATATGTTTACATGATGATAAAGAAAGGCTGCTGGCAGTCAAAAGATGACTTCTAGTTAAGGGTGGGGGTGAAAAGTAAGAAAAATACTTGGAAAGCAGAGAAAAGAAAGCAAAGAAAAATCTAAGAATAATCTTAGTTAAGCTGCAAATATTTTAAAGAAATATTTTAAGAATTTTTTACATTTTTTAACTTCTTTTACTTAGAAATTCATGAAAAAACCTCCAGAAATAAGCGGAAAAACTTTCCCTTTTACACTCATTTAAAAATTAAAGAAAAATCCCTAAAAAAAAGGGAAGAGAGAAAGTAAGGAAAGGTGAAGACATTCAGCTAACGATTGACACGTTTCCCTTCAAATTGAGCAGGAAAAAAAGACAAAGAAAATGCTTAAAATTGTTACCAACTAGAAAGATAGAAAGATAGATGGATAGATGGATGGTTTTCCATCCAGTACAAGGGGAAATCCAAACAAATTGCTTTGGCATCAATTTAATGGGCCATGCTGTATTGATGAGCCACTCCGATGGATGGTTAATCAGAATGGCTTGCATAAAGGACAATTTGTATGTCCTTAGACGACCAAGTCGTTTAGTTTGTTTTTCCCAGAAAGAGAAAGTAAACGAGAAAGAGAAAGAGAAAGCGAGTGGGAGAGAGTTACTGAAATCGTTGCTGTCATCATTTGCGTGAGTAATTGCATGATAAAGTGCTAGCAAAATGGCCCCAGTTGTGATTTGATGGCCATTGGCACTTGCAACATGTTGCAACTGGATGCCGTCGCAGCTTTAGTTGCCCACCAATGGCGGGGGCTTTACCTCCCCACTCCCCCCCTATTGTTGCCTTATTGTTGCCATTTAAGCATCTCTTGAATGTTACGAGCGACCATAAAAAAAAGAACGAAAGATGCAACGCCGTGGCACAGAAATATGTCAAGCGTGTGCTGGGCGATAAACCAGAAATACATGCACGTGCCGCTGTGTGTGTGTGTGTGTGTGTGTGTGTGTGTGTGTCTGTGTGGGCCATAACTTGAGGCGCCATTTAACTGCATTGCGTGTTGGCCTTTTTAATGGCTAGCCTTAAATGCATGGGCAAAAATGAGTCAAGGGGGCTAGAAGTTCTGATGAAAAATTCAAACTGAGAGAAGTTTAAAGAAAGATTGGAAAAAGAGAAATCCCTTAAAAAATCTTTAAAATTAAGATTTTTATTAACTACTTCTTAAGTTTAGTTTATTTCTTAATTAAAATGCATTAATTTAGGCAGCCAAAAACAGAACAGAGCTTGACTTGCTGGTTATCAAACTGAATTCAGTGAGGCTGATAAGGGGAAGCAACATCTGTTGTCGGCAGACCCTCGGATCGGATGGTCTGTTCAAAGGAACAAAAGACACGTCATGCTAGCCACCTTTACATATTTTTTAAACAAACACTTGAAAAAACAAGAAGCTACTTCAAATTATAAGAAAATTAACCAGATACCACATATTTTCCCTGATTTTTCCAAACATTTTTCCCAGTGCCCTGAGAGAGAGGGAGAACTACCCCGAGAGACCCACCGAGATAAGACCCTCTCGAAAGGCATATAACCCGATCATCGTTTCCATTCCGAACTCAGTCAGCTGTTGAAATTCAAAGACCATGGATCGTTGGCAGAATCGCGTGGCCGTGATAAGTGGCGCCAGCTCTGGCATTGGAGCTGCCTGTGCCCGGATTTTAGTAGCCGCAGGTCTGCAAGTTGTGGGCTTGGCACGCCGCGCAGATCGCCTCGAGAAGCTTCGACAATCCTTGCCAGCGGAGCAGAGAACCAGATTTCATCAGCAAACTTGCGATGTGTCGCAGGAATCGCAGGCTAACAATGCCTTCGAATGGATCGAAAAGGAACTGGGCGGCATTGATGTTCTAGTCAATAATGCTGGCATCGTTTTGGGTGGCCAACTGATCGATATGCCCACCAAGGACATAAGCAACATCTTGCAAACGAATCTCATGGGCAGTATTTACTGTACCAAGCTGGCCACTGGCAGTATGATACGCCGCCAAGTGCCTGGCCATTTGATCTTCGTGAATAGTACAGCCGGAGTGGCTGGCTATAAGCCAGATCCGGCCGAGGAGAGCCTCAATGCCTATACACCTAGCAAATTTGGCTTGACGGCCGTTCACGAGATCTGCAGGCAGGAGTTGATACAAAAAGGATCCAAGATCAAGACTACGGTGAGCTAACTTACAGGTTTTTCTATATTTTTTACAAGTTTTGTTTCGTAAAAACTTTGATTAACATTCCTGGGAATGATTTTTAAGATTCTTTGATAATCAAAACCTTTCATAAACAGAAACAACTGTAATGATAAGGCACAGCTGCTTTGAGACAGTGTTACCTGGCTAAATGGGTTTAAGCACAATACTAAAAACCCATTAAAAGGCCTCTTTTTATATTAATAAATTCCCCTCCCTCCCCGTAGAGCATCAATCCCGGCTGGGTGGCCACCGAAATCGTGCCAGACGAAACAAAAGCCAAGCTGGGCGAGGTCATTCTGCAAGCAGACGATGTAGCCCAGGCTGTACTGTATGCCCTATCGACGCCGGCACACACACAGGTGGAGCAGATAACGCTGCGGGCGGTGGGCGAGTACTTCTGATAAAGGCAACTCCCCCCTCCCGAGATCAAGCCATCGACTTGCCATAACAATCAAATGAAGGGGAACGACCTGCTAACTAACCACAACATTCTATATATATAAACTTTCACCTCGTTCTCGTTACGTTTTACTTTTACTGTTAGTGTTATGGCCATTTGTTTAGCACTTTTCCACATGCCAAATAAATAATTCAGTTTTGTAAATTAACAGCAACTGACACCGACTAGAGTTAATCGATACTATTTGCCGGCTAAAAGGTATATTATTTGCCCAGAACTAGAACTGGTTAATAATTTAACAACCGTTGGGGTTAACGAGTTAACAAAGTCGTCGATAAAGTCATCAAAAACGGCAAAGGGGACAACACACTTCATGAAAAATGCAAGCAATCTAAATGGGCGGCAATACTAAACTTTCGTTGGTTAATAATGCAGCCTGTAATTTCTCACACCCATTAATAATGGTTTAGGAATGGCAAGTCGTTAGCTATATCCCTCTATATTGATCAGGAAAAGTAACTTAAATATTATACAAAATTATTCCTTAAACTTCAACTCTCAAACTAAAACCAATCTATAGTCTAAAACAGTTCATTCTACACATATTTAAGCCACCAACTTTTAAGCCAACTTTACTAAATCCCCAAATGACATTGACTTAAATTTGGTTTCCTGTGATTAAATTAAGTCATCTGTCCACCAAGTGATCACAACAACAACAACACCAACAACAACAACGAAAGTTTGAGATATGCTTTTAGTTCTGGCCCAAATAGTTTTCCCAGACCAACTTTTATGTTCACCCGAAAGTTGTTGTCTGTGTTTGCCGGCACCACATAATCAGGGAAATAATTTTCAATATATATATACCCCTATATATACCCCTATATATATCCCTATCCCAGCATAGAAGAGACAGCTAGAATGAATGGCCGCTTGGGCTTAGTCTCGCTTTGAATATTACGTATACGCATCGTTTCCCGACACGATTTGGTACTTAGGACCACAGCCTCAGTGGGCCATGTAATTGCACTCGCTTTCGCTGGTCGACGACAAAATTAACAAATTTCAAACATTAGCGCCGCCGCAAACTTTGCACGAGCTTGTGGTTTCTTTTTTTTTTGGAATTTTTCGCCGAGGGCTTAAGTCAAAAATTTGAGCCGGCGCAAGGAGGCAGCAGCATCATGCACAGTATCCAGTTTTATCGCAAAGTAATTATTTTATTTCAGCAAAAGTTTTCAGCGGCCTTTCCTCGTTTTTTTTCTTTCTGTTTTTTGTTTTTTTAACCCCCTTCCCCATTTAAATTCTCACATCTCGCTGGGGAAAACTTTTTCCCGAAACCTTTTAATGACAGAATAACATCACATGTGTGTGCTGCTGCTGCCTTTTCCCTTGAACTTGAGGGAAAGATGGGAATATTTCTAGTGAAATATATTACATTAGCTCAGGGCCGGAATTGTCTTTTGTTTTCTTGGGTGTCAGGCGAAGTTTGTAGGGAATTGGTTTTAAGTTTAAGTTTGATTTTTCTAGACAGGCCAAAATTTAAGAAGAGTTTTTCTAAGAGAGGATATTAACTTGTTTGGCTTCTCTAAAAAATATTTTTAACCTTTTAGGGGATTTTTTAAACCATTTTCCTTTAATTAAACATTTTAGAAAGACTCTTTAATTTTTTAAAAATTATTTCTTAAACATTTTAAATACAAAAACAGAAGAAAAAAAACACCCCACAAACTTTCGAAAGCCTTGCATGATATGTGAGAGATTCGCCGCGTGTTTATTTTCCGCGTGAGGATTCTGCGTTGCCAGGATGGAATCTTCCTGCCAGTTTCTGCCTGTCTACCAGTTAGAAGTTTTCCTTTGTTTGGCAGGTTTTCTACAACCACTCCACCTCCCCCTTTCACAGCCCCTTCCTCCGACTCGCCACACTTCACTCATTTCCGGCATTTTGTTTTAATTAAATTTATAACAAATGTCATATAGCGCCAAAGTTTTCCGGCCAACCAGCATGCGAGATCTTTACCCCAACCCCCGGCCAGTGCATTTTCAGGCCATCCACAGAGACTAGACTTTCACATGGCTTTTCAATGGATTAAACGAAATTTATGCGCAAGATGAGGGTCAACGAGGAGCTGACTTTCAGCTCTGTAAAATGTGGTTGGGAAAACTGGAATATTATTTTGAAGATTTTCAGATTAGGCTTATGCTTTCCAGGCAAGAACTTTGATGAGGTGATTAAAATAGTTCTTAATAGAAGGAAAAACTTAGACAAATTCTGAGGAAAAGTACAGAGCCCTCCCATCTAAGATTATCCATTCACCAACTTTATCTTTTAGCCAAATATCCCATTTTGATCTCAAGCTTGTTTGGAATTTCTATTTGCTGCCGCCCGAAAATTCTATCCTGAAACTTAAATGCAATTTAAACATTAGCAGGAGAAAGCTTTCTGGGGGAATGCTGTTTGCCAGGCTTAACCCGTTTAAGTGGAATTCATTTTGGCCAGCAGACTCCCCCAAGTTGTTGTTAGCCAGGAGGTTTTTTCGGGTGGCCAAAAGCCCACAACAATATGCAACATGTTTATGGCATTTTTGCCCTTGTCCCTCCAGGCGTTTCTCTACTTTTTTCTTCTGCCTGACCCCCCCCTTTTTCCCCAACACCACCTGCATGTGTGTGTGTGTGTGTGTGGCCCAATTGAGGAATTTTTGGGCCAAGTTCGCCTCTGCCACCGACTCCTCCTTCTCCTGCATTTCTGCAGTACAGTGGAGAATCTGTGGTTGGCCGTTTACTAGTTTTGGCAGTTTCCCTGCTATCGACATTTACTTTATGACAAAACGCCCACAGCCACTGCTCTCTCTTTCTCTCTCTCTCTCTCTGTTTGGGACAGTTGGGTCGTTGCAGTAGAAAACTGAAGGGAAATTCCCAGAAATTAAAACGGGCATCCATCAAAGCCAATTCATGCCTACGACGACATCATCATGGCGCTGGCCCAGTAACTAAAATTTTGAATCCGTTTTGCAGGCAGCAGCAAAGGATCGACTTTGATGGAAATTTGTGGTGGCTTTTCTAACCAAAATCAAAAATAGAATTCGATTTGATGTTTTCTTTAATAAGATGGCTATAAAGGAGGCATAGATATGAAGGATTTTTAAGAAATCTTCAGACTTAACTTGCCTTGAACTGAATTTATGATCAATTTTCCGGACTTTCTCTCTGATTTAAAACCAAAAAGTCTCATCAAATCACCAACTTACTAACTTTTGCTCAAGTTTTCAAGCAAATCAAGACTAAAACTTTAATTTTAAATATTTTATAAGTTAAAAACCATAAACTCCACCCAAATATTCCTCATAAAAACCCCACAAAGCACACTTTCCCTAACCCATAAACAAACTGAACTAAGGATCATGCATTTTTCGTGATTGCCCTCTTTTGTGGAATGTCAATCAAAATTGATCCATGGGCGTCGCCTGACGCAAAGGGAGCACTCATTTTTCTGGCCTCATTCGGGTGAGAATCCGGTCATGCTAGCTCCAAGTGCTTAGCCATCATCTCATCGTCATTGTCAGGCAATTTGCAGGCTAAACAAAGGCAAACAATAAGTGCCAAGAAAATTGCCAAACACTGTCCACCCATCGTCGTCTGCATTCTGCATTTCAGATTTTCTGATTGATGATGGATGGATGGCTCTAGTTCGAGTCCCTAGGAAAGGCAATCCCTGATTGGCCAGGTGAACTTCTACTGAACTCCTGAGCTGCTACACCCCTTTTCTAAAGTAGTTGGAAAAATTTAATAAAAACCCATAGACTAGCAGCCCACACACACGTTGGAAAATAGTTCAAATAATACTTATGCTAGGAGACAATCAAACTACACAAATATTACAACAAGAAGAGGGAGGAGGAGGAGGAGGAGGAGGAGGAGAGCCTGCATGCCTGCAAAAACATTCACAATCCTGATGGCAAACAGGTTCGGTTTACTTTGCATTTGCATTTAATGAAGCAAAAACACTGCCGCTGGATGATTTGAATTCCAGCGACTGCATTTTGTGTTTAAACTAAAGGATATTCTATTGCTAATCGGTGAGAAATTGGCATGGATTTTGTAAGGGTTTGTTAGGGGTTAAGGGTTAAGGGAGGTTGATAAACCTAAAGACTAGCTTTTGGTTGCTTATTTAAGACGTTTTGTGGGACAAATTAGTACAGAAATGTTTAAATAAGAATATATGAAGATAAAAACTAAACTAAAATGTTTCTTAAAAATCCATTCATATATCTTCTCGTAGATCAATTGATATATAGAGTGGCCCACGGAAGATTTGCGTTTTAAATTGGCTATAAAAATATCAATATTTCCCAATTTTCTTCGAACGTAATCTTAAACATTTCGTAAATCGCAAACCTTCTACTGAATATCTGACATGCCATTCGTAAAGTCAAATTCAAAATCATCGATAGTACAAAAAGCAAACGCTATATGGGCCACCCTGTAGATATACCATAATCTGAATCACCTTTCTTCAACCTTTCTTCCCTATATTCCCATACCTTTCCCACATTTAAAAACCCTTCTGAATCAAAGAATATATCTTTGTTTCATCACACTTTCCCCGCCAGTTCACACTCAGAGGGCAATTGCATTCGCCGCTATTGAATTACACTTTTGCCAGCATGCACGGCTTTCCCGTTAGCAGGAAAACAGGCGGAAAAAAGCTATATATATATGCGATTGTATATATATAAAATCTGGAAAAAGGGCGAACCGTGGATGCACGATGCTGCTGATGCTGATGCTGATGCTGATGATGATGATGGCGCGTGCGGCGTATTAACTTTTTGCCCTTGCACATAAATTGCAGCATAACGTTTCGTTTACATGATTAAGAACTTTTCACTTTTCTTCTTGCCAGCCTTTCACCAGCCCATGAACTAAGCGTTGGTTGGCTGCGTAGAGGGAAGAAGGGCGAAAAACTTGTAGGATTCTGTTGGATTGTAAACAGGGCAAAAATGGAGTAGTAGAATGTACGAAAATAAAGGAGAAGGCCAAAAGTTTTCCAGCCTTTTCTTCTCCTCTCATAATAATCAGGTTTTTCTCCCTTTTTCTTAAACTTTTTTCCCATTCTCATTCGCTTTTGTATTTCCTTTCCTTTTCCTTTTTCCTTTGCTTTTTTTTTGTGAGTTTTTCATTTGCTTTGGTGTTAGTCAAGAGCCCTTAGTTCTGCCCTCCCCCTTTTTTTTTGCCACAAAACTTTGCATATTTAAGCCAAATATGTTAATGGCAATGGGTATTTGGTTAGGCTGAATGGGCAATGGAAGAAAATGCCCAACTCCCCACAAGGGATACTTCTGTATTTCTCATTTAATAAGCTAATTTATTTGAAACTGTTTTGCCAAGCCATTTAGCCTTGTAAACTTCTAATGAGGTTTCAATTTCGGGCCCAAGCAAAAGTCATTTAAGGCAGCTAATAGGCTAAGTAATCATTTCATTAACTTCACATTGCTTAAGGACAAGGAAAAACCTTAAACTTAAGACTGATTTGTAATCTTTAAAGATCAAAATCAATAATCAGGTGCACTTGCAGGGCTTCTCTGTATCGCTTGCGAGGCGAACACATTTGGGAAATTAAATGCAACCTCCTTGAGCCCATATTAAAGCTGATCCTTGGCTCATGATGCGGATGAGTGGGTGGGTAAGTGAGTGGGTGGTTGGTTGGTTGGTTTTTCCTATGGTTTTCCCTTTTCTTCTAAGCCGCTTAGTGGCGACACAAAAGTCACCAGCACGAATATGTGGACATAACAAAGAGAAACGGCGGAGTGACGGCCCAGCTTCCGTTTCCGCTTCTTTCACTAGCTTTTCCTACCCTCAAGGGGACTTCCCTCGCGCCCCCTCTCTTTCTCTCACTCTCCTTATCATATATTTTATGTTTTAAACATTCGCCTTTTTCGCTTTTTTCTCCTTTTAAGTCACAACCTGTTGAGCTGTGCAATTTATTTGATTGTCTTTTCAGCAATTATCAACGGCAATATGAGACTGACAGCAATAATATTACGTATACGCCATCGATTACCGAGCATTTATTGAGGGCTCGCCTCGCCTCTTCCGTTCACACCTTCTCAGGTGGCTGAACTGCAATATCAACTGCAATATATATGGGGGAAATTCGTGGAGCCCACCCAATGGATGATATTTCATTGACCAAACGCCTACATGGGAAGTTTTTTGGTGCAAGAAAAAGAGAGAAAAGTGAAAAGCGAAAAACTTTTAACAAAAAGTGAAATAAATTTAAAAATATTTCACATATTTTTGCGAGTTTTTTCCAGAGTTCTATATTGATTGTCGAATTTGTTTAACTTAAAAAAAAGGGAAAACACTATTTGGTTTGTGAATTTTCTTTAAAATTAAACAAAGCGAAGTCGATAAATAAAGTTAAATAAATATGACATTAAAGGGGATAAAAACTTGGCTTATTTTTAAGAGAAATCAATGAAAAACTTTACACTTTTTGCAGTTTCGAAACGGAATCATTGCAAACTGGCAGCGTAATAAATAAAGAGCTTACTTTGGCCAGAAAAGTACAGAAAATATATTATTTGTTTAACAGCAAATAAAAAGTAAGATTTATACTGTAAAATAAATGCCATAAAAAAGTAGGTTTATATATCAATCTGTTGAAAATATTTATACTTTTGGACAGGCAAATATTCACCAAAATAAAATCCAATTCATCTTAATGAAAAAGTTCAAAATGCAGGCACTAAAAGAGAGAAAATGAACAGATTTTTCCATGTCAAATAGCTTAATTTGTTCTCTGTGAAAACCTTCAACCAAAACTATCCTTTTAACTGGTTTATGCTTTGCCTGCTGCACTTTTAAATGCTGGTGGAAGGACCGATCAAAAAGGACCCGCATAAAAAGGGTGGAAAATTCCAAGGGAGGGACAAATAATGGGCAGTGGGCGTTGGACAGAGGACAAGGACTCCTTCAAGCCTTGAGCCATAGTGATTTGCATGCCAAATTGATGATAGTTTGTTGATAGTCTGTTGATTTTTTCCTCTTCCTGGTCCTTCTTTACCCCACATCTCTCTCTCTCTTTCTCTTAGTTCTTTCTTGGCTCGTTTTTTTGTTGCCACCATTAAGCTGATTTGATAGGAGCCCTGTGTGTGGCAGGCAAGTCTATATAAAGTAAGTATAATCGATTTATCGAAATGCAATGATAAATATGAAAATGCTTTTAGCTTTAATGAAATGCATAAAAGCCTTTGCTTGTCTGCCGTTACGAGAAAACCTTTAATTAACCTTTGATTTGCAAGTTTAGTTTACATATTTGATATGCCAGGCAAGCCAAGTTTATTATTGGCAATTGATTTAAGTCAATTACTGCTGTAAATATTGGAAAAATCAAGACGAACTTCCTTGTTTAATAACCCAAAAATGTGTTTTAATTCCACACTTTCCCCGACCAAAGTTAATACCAATATCTGCAACTTGTGGTCGGTCTTTCGACCAGACAACATAAATTAAATTTCTCAAAATTGCTGGCCATTAGAAAGGAGCAAAAAAAAAACGAGATGTGGGAGGAGAAAGTTGCTGGACAAAAGCTGAAGTTTGGCCTATCATTTACGAGAAAGCAAAGGTTACGCCAGGAGGGGGTGGGGGTCAAACTCGTAACAAAGTTTTTAATTTCTAATAACGATACGAAGAGAGAGGCAGAGTAAGAGTGAGAGAGCAGAGCAAAGAGAGCTCTCAAGTAAATTGCCAAAAGTGCTGGGCAATAAAAACAAAGCCCGGCTAATTGCCAGTGCGTTGAGTGAGTGCACTCTGGCCCAGGTTGGGTCAACTTTTGATCGAAGCTATTTGCACTAATTAAAAATCCATCACCTAATGAAGACGACTCAGTTTTGTGGCATGCCTCGAGGGCAAGTTTGCTTCTGTTAAGTTACCTTAAACTTAGTTATAAAGCTTAGTAACTGCTATATCTTATCTGAATAGTCAGCAAAAGCTTTTAATCAATCACTAAACTATATAGATTTCATTTCAAATGACACCTTTTGGGCAAATTAACATTGATATGTGAGCTAATGGCTTAGATAAGCCATGTCTATGAAAGTTATACGATGATTAATGGAGGATCTCTGATATATGGCCAACATATAGTTAAGGTAACCAAAAACACAAAGTTAACCAGTAGCTAGGCTACAAGTTTATGGCAAATATTTACACATTCCTTTTCTCATATTTCCCTGGCAAATTGTATTAGTTTATAGATTGACAGACAAACAAATTGCACAAATTCCGACAACAAACAAATTGATTATGTAGCCACCTCCTCGACAGCGATTTGGGGGATATCAAAATATATATACTAAGACGACGCCTTTGGGCATGACCATTCAAAGAACCATTCAAAAATTGTCCAAGCATGGCAAACGATGACTGGGAAAAAGAGGAAAGGAAGTTGAGTGAGAGTAAGAGGGGGGAAGGAAGACCTTTGCTAGACAAAATTAGCTAGAAAAGCGCTTGGTAATGTCCGAAAATTCATAAATTTATCTTCTTAAATGCGTCGTTTTGTGGATTTTTTCTTTTTTTTTTTTTTTATGAAACAGATTTTCCCCTCAACATTACAAATTCAAATATTTATTAGCCAGGCCAGGGCAGGCCATTGTTTTCGAAACAATCCATTTCCATTTTTCATTTTTTTCCATTTATTTATTTAAATTTTCATTTAAAATTGTTTCTTTTGACGTCACTGCCTCTCATTTGGCTTCGATTTGTTTCCATTTTTCACTTCCCGATTTTCTCTTCCTCTCTCCACATTTTGTCGCCTCATTTCCCCCCATCATTTTCCACCGGGCTTTTCCTTTTGTTTTATTGATTACGCACATTTGAAAATCAATCAGCGCGCCAATCGCTCGGGCCCATTGACTGAAGTTTTGTTTATTTGTTCATTTTCCAGTCACTTTTCTTTCTGGTTCTTTAATGTTGGCCTGGGCAAGCACTTTGCTCCTAATGGCCAAAAATCGAGGGGCTAAATTGCCACAAATAAAGAACAAAAATCTGATACGACTTCTTGAGATCTACTGAGGTCATGGGAATATATTTTTAAATCCATTGCGGGAAAAAAGAAACCTGGAAAATACAGCTGGCCAGTGGTTTTGTAAGAGTTTTGGATTTTCAGTTTGGATTTTCTTTGTAACTTTTGTCTTGTCTTTGTTTAAAGTTTAGTACATTTTGGTATAAAATGAGGATTAATGATTATTTCCACGAAATTAGCATCTAATTCCCCTTTTTTACTCCCAAAAAAACGAAAAAAACTGCTTAAACTTATTCTTTCATAGCTAAGGGGCTGAGTTGGTATTTCATAACTTTTGTCTTGTCTTAGTTAAATTCCCGCAATCCTCACAGGCTCAGTACTTGGGCCTCATTTTGGATAAGCGCCTCAGATGGAGGCAGCATACTTTGAAAATAGCAGCTACTTGTCGTTCCAAGCTTAGGAAACTCTACTGGTTGCTTAAGCCAACGAGCAAGCTTAGCTTAGCTAACAAAGTGATGCCCTCGATGATGTACTGCATCCAGCTTGGGGCTTGGCTTCGGACTCTAAATTCATGAAAGTACAAAGGGCGTTGCGCATGATTGCAAATGCGCCTTGGTACGTTAGGAAACAAAGCCCTAGAAGATGACCTCCACATTCCCTCTCTTAGGTAACAGATAAAGAGGCACTCGAGTCGGTACAACGATCGTCTCACAGCTCACTCAAACCACCTAGCCTCCTCGCTGGCTAACGCTACTATCAGAAGACGTCTAAAGAGAAGGCATCCAGCCGATCTCTGGACAAGAGGACGCCAAATTTCTCGAGTCCTAAAGCAGTAATCTAGCATTAGCATTTAGCATTGATCTCTAGTTAACTAGTTATAAAAATTTGTTAATTTCCTTCCTGCTATGTATTTATGGTATTTGTTCTTTGTTGTACTCAACGTATTATAGCCATTAAGTTGGCTGATTGACGTTTAATAAATCTATTTATTGTTATATCAAAAAAAAAGATATTTCTTATATAACTTTTGTCTTGTCTTTGTTAAAAGTTAACCAAATTTTGGTATAAAATGAGGACTAATTATTGTTACTAATATTATTTCCACAAAGGTATGATCTAATTACCCTTTTTTACTCCCAAATAAACCACAAAAACTGCCTAAACTTGTCTTTTAAAAATATTTATAACTAAATTTTGGTATAAAATCAGTATTAATTATTAAAACTAACATTTAATGGCTCTTTTTCACTTCTTTTAAAAATATTTACAGCTTAATAAACGTTTTTAATAACATTTTTAACTCCCCAAATATTTCTTTAACTTTTTTTTTAGCATTTAACTTGAATTTCCCTAACCCAAAACTGCAGACTTTTCCATTCTGATGAAACCTGAACCTAAACTTTTTCCCCTTGCCTTTGGCTTTTGCATTGTACAAGTAGCTTGCTTGTTTATTTTATTATAAGTATTTTCCCTTTGTTGTTTTTGTTTTTCTTGTGTTTTGTTCAACACACAAAAGGGCAACGTATCCTTGGAGTGTCCTGTCTGGTGGGCATAACATACATCGCCCTCTCTCTCTCTCTCTCGCCTTCTCTCTCTCTACTAGTTAGGAATGCGACTGGGAATATAAGTATCTCGGATCTTGAATCTTGAATCTCGAATCTCGTTTCTCCTCTAACTGCAGGCAATTTTTCTATTTTCCACATCATTAGTTTTCAATGAATATCTTTGTTGCTGTAGTTTTCTGCTGGGTTAAGTGTGCCCCTCCCCTCCTTTACCCTCCTCTACCCTCCTCTCCCTCCTCTCCCTCCTCTAGCATAAGCAAATAAACTTATAAATTGGCCCAGGACCAAAACAAAATCGAAGGGAAAGTCGCCAGAAGCAAGTTCAATAGCAGCCATAAATCAAAAACACTGCCCCTGGGGGCCAAGCAGCGAGAGACTAAGGTTTTTCTTTCTTTTTTCCCCAAACAGAGTTTTTCCCACCGCCTCCTCTCCCCGCCCTAACTAAAGCCAAGGGGGAGGGTAAGTGCGTGTGCCTCTGGCCCGAGGCAATTGTAATAGAATTAGTTTATTTTCTGTCGTATTTGACTTTTTGTCGCACGTTAAGTAAGCAATATGAACAGCGAGTGATTCCGATTTCCACGATTTCCACGTCTATACCATTTTCCGCACAAGAAAATTCATGCACGAGCGGCGGCATTGGGAAATCATTTGAAGTCACTGCCAAGGGCCCTGCGGTTGGACAACAACTTCATTATCGCCTTCAATTATCACTATCATCATCATAATCATCATCATCATCATCTTCCGAAACAGGAAAAAACAAGACGGAATATATATCTATATAGTATACATTCCTGTCAAATCAAGCAAATGAAAATCAAAGTAAATAAAAGCCACGGCGGGGGGGAAAGGACATTTTCTTTTTTGGTCATTCAATAAAATCAAAAATTTCCACATTTTCCGTGTATTTATTACCTACGAAAAGTCGATAAATGGAAAATTCTAGCCATAATTTCCAGGTCTTTGAAAGAGAGTCATGGTTAACGAGTGTAATTTAGATACAGTTTTTTTTTATCAGGACTTGTACTTTTCCGCCCTTGGAAAAATAAACATTAAAAGGGACAGCTTTTTGGGGGCCAGCCAAAGCGGGTGTCATCAGCTTTTAAGCCACAGAAAATGGGAAATATTTAAAGGGGAAAAATACATATTAGGTTGTCAAACAAGTCTTGCGGTATAAAATTGGTTACAATAATGCGATTCAAGTCAAATATGCGCCGTTTTGTTCGACGACGCGTTCCCAACGAGATGCCAACTTCATAATGGCCCTCTCATAGGAGCTCGCTTCCCTTTTGGCAAAAAACTCAGAGCGTGGCCCATCTTCGACCACCTCTAGACCAGAACGAAAACGTTGATGCCATCGTTGTGCGGTGGAAATGGAAACTGTATCGGGTCATTTTTGCATTTTTGCCTTTATCGTAGTAGTACTGTAAAATATGCCGTATTTTCTCTTTATTTTGCTCCATGATTGCGACGCTATACTCACAAAAGACTTAAAAGAAGAGGCAATCAATCAAACACGTGAAATGAGCTTTCCAAAATGGTATAGTATGATCTGATGCGACGAATGAAACAAGAACTACGCCCTTTCGCAAGACTTTTTTGACAACATAATATATAAAATTAGCTAGCAGTGGGCTGTTCTGTAGGTTGGCAAAGGGTAGGTCCTTTGCCCCCTAAGAAAACACAGAAAATATTGGGCCGCCTTTAAGCTGGCCTAGAGAACAGATTTTCCCGACAATTTTCCCTAATTTTCCTATTCATTTACTATCTTTCGTTTTCCATTTATTTTAATATTGTTTCTACTTAATTGATTTCCCTTTTTATGTTTTTGGTTTCCAAATTCATTTCGCTTTAAGGTATTCACCATTTGTTTTTATTTGCATTCACATTACGCCTGCTGGCTGTCACTTTGACTAATTGCATGGATTGTGTTATTGTTACAGAAACAAAAAGAAAAAAAAACATGAAAAGAAAAACCAAATACAAAAACAAATACACGAAAAACTGCGAACAAAGGCCAACAAATTGTCCACGAATGGAGCGGAAAATTGCAGGGGGTGGGGTCAGGGGAAGAAATGAATTCTCATGACATGTAATTAACCGATTTATATTAGGAGGCCCAAAGCAGGGAAAACAAATAAAAGATAACAAATCAAAAATGGTAAGAGAAAACCCAAATGCATGCAAATGACCACATGAAATGAGCCTCTGCTTTTGGCATACTTTTTGTGGCTAGAATGGCCTAAACATGAGTAAAACCACACATCACCACCTTAGATTTTCATATGACAAGTTTGGTTACTTAAATTTCATAAGAAATCTAAATTTATATTCCTTAACCGCCTCTCATAACAACACTTTCAACAGAAATTACAAGCCATAAACGAATAATAGAAGATTTTCTATGGCCAAACCGGGCATTGCATTTGGTAAATTGGAAAATGTTTGCCGCTGACAGACAGACTTTTAGCAGGCCAACTGTCAACTGACAAAGACCGACCACTCGGTTTTAAAGCCTTTTTTATAGATTTAGATGCCTTCTTCCAGTACAGCCACTTAACCAGCCAGTCAAGTCAGCCTCCCCAGGAATGGCCTTCAAGGTTTTTGGCCCATTTAACTAATGAAATTTTGTTAGCTGAGACAGCAAATGGCTAGTTAAATGCTCTAACTTTTTAAGTTTTAAATTATTTAATAAAAATATTTAAAATATTTTTAAGCTTACAGTTACATTGCCTTCCTTGTTAAATGCAAAAATCAATTCAAAATTCCCTTTCAGATATTTCCTTTAACTTTAAACCTTCTGTTCCCTGCAAGACCTCCCAGCTTAAACTCATATCGATTTAAGAATTCTGGGAAACATAAATGGTCTTTATTATGGCTCACGTAGTGAGTTTTCAGGAATTCTTGCCATTTCTTTTTCTTAGAGAAAGTGACAACGATGCAAAATACTCAAATGAAATGGAATTGCGGATCTTCTCCTCCCTCCTCCTTCCACCCACATCAATTTCCAAAATTTCCATCTAAAATGTTTCTATTCTTGGTCCAAAAAGTTTTGCCTTCTAATATTTTATTTATATTTCATTAAATATAAATGCCTTTGCCTTCCAGTTAAGTTTTTCCTTCCTTTTTTTTAGCCCAAAACAGAGTCCCCCTTCGCCAAGCATTTTGAACCAACAAGTTGCCAGTGAAGTTCCCCTCCTTTCCCCCTTCTTCACCGCTTTCTTTTTGGCCAGGGCCAGTCTGGCTGGGCATAAGCTGGCTCCTACCGTTTTTCAACCCTTCGGCTTCGGCCGTCTGGTTAAAACGGAATAAAAATATGTATAAAAATATATATAAAAATATATATACAAGAAGGACTACAAAGGAAAGAGACTGGCAAATGAGCAGGCAAAGCAAAGCCAAAGGCAGCCACAGCGGCAATTATAAAATAACAAAAATGTGGCCAGGATGGCCAAACAAAGGGGCCATTGACTCGACTCTGGCTGCTGGCTGTGGCTCTGACTGTGGCTTAAAGTCCCCAGAGTTGAGTTCATTTTGGGTCACACGGATTTCCACTGTACTCAACTCTTTGCTTTGCTTTATTTTCATTTTCATTTTCTTTTTTTCACTTTTTTCATTTCATAAATATTGGCAGAAAACGGCAGAAAATCGATCTAAATTGCTTTGCCACCCCGGAAATCGCTTGAAAGTCCAGCACATGGCCAATATAGTCGAGTTTAGTTTGGCCAAGTTTAGTTTAGTTTAGCCTTAAGAGTTCAACGACACGCTATTAAGAGGGCGGTGGGCAGTGGGCGTTAGGCAGTGGGCCAAGTATTGCGTGCCATTTATAAAGCCATTCCTTAGGCACCATTTGACACCTTGGCCCCGATAAGTTGAGCAATTTATGTTACATGGCAGACGCTTAAATTTGTCATCGCAAAGTTTGCCCAGCGATCTCTGATGCTGATGGAGTGCTAGGATTGGGCGGGCGGGACACGTCGTTAGCCCGCCGGGAATAATTCATTAGATTCCTAACAATGATAAATGACTTTAAAGTCGCCTCAAATAATTAATTAGACGCTTATTTGGTGGCATAGCAGCAGAAATCTAAATTTTGCCCAACAATAGTTCGAAAGTTGGCCATAACAATGGAGCCCGGAGGAGTCCAAACGTGGGATGTCACACCTCGTTGAGTTCATAATTCAATTTCCTACAAAACATTACATTGCATTCACAGCTAAAAATGTACAATTTTTGTCATTTTATGCGACGATTGATAACCCTTATCAAAAACCCTTATCAAATAGCGAAACTTAGTTACCCCCGTTTTCCACCCATCGCTTTACTCTGATCCTAATCAGGATTACATATACTTAATATATAGGTTGAAAATATTACCTAAAGGAAGGGTAAATTCTTCGCCATTACTCGCCATATTCAACCAAAAAAACCCTGTTAACCAACCCTGTTAACCCATAAATCCCTTCCATATGTTCTACTTTTAGATTTTTAATGATTAACAGAAAATTTAAAACGAATTCCGAAACTGTGTGCCTCAGAACCAGAAAGTTGTACTCTTTGTTTAGTTTGAGTTTAGTAACAGAGATCGCGGGAACCTCGAGTTGGGCAATTCTGGAAATCAACCAACTTCCGTAGGGCAAGACCCAAAACAAACTTCTCCAAACTTTGTGACTTCACGTTATGAAAATCATCAACGGATGGATGGATAGCAGGAACCTCGGGTTAGCCAACTTTGAAAATCGGACAACTTTAGTGAAATCGAACTCCAAACTCCTTCACGTCATCAAAATCAAAATCATCGGATGGATGGATCTCGGAAACCTTGGGATCGGTCGATCATGGAAAACCATTCCTCGACTTTCTTCAAAACGAGATCCAAAACAACAAAGTTCAAACTTTTCAAAAGTCGTAAATGTCCAAGGATTCTTCACTATGAGAGTCCTCTGAAGAATCCATGGACGTAACTGTTTCTTCGGTCTCTGCAATAGAAGAATCTTCTGAAGCATCCATTGACTGAATTCTTTCTTGGTCCACTGTATAAGAAGAATCCTCTAAAAAATTCATTGGCAAAACTGTTTCCTCGCAGTGAGAATCATCTAAAGAATCGATTGGCTGAATTGTTTCTATTTCACTGTAAGAATCTTCAAAGGAAACAATAGACTGAGCTGTTTCTTCGCCACTCTGAAAGCTTTCTAAAGAATCCGATGGCTCAACTGATTCTTCCACACCGTGCGGAGTTTGGTAGTAATAAACTGACTGAAGTGTTTCTCCTGGGTAATCTGCACTGGAAGAATCTTCTTCACTGTGAGAATCCTCTAAAGAATCCAACCATGCTGTATCCTCACTGTGGGAATCTTCCAAAGAATCCCTGGGCTGAGCTGTTTCATCTGCTACATTCACATCCGATTCAGAGTTTGGGAGCTCATTTCGCGATTCGGAAAGCTTCAATACTTGGAACGGTCCCTTAGCCGCTAACTCTTCGGCGACTTCATATAAAATGCGCTGTCTCAAGGCAATTATTTTCGCCTTGTACCGCGTATTGTAGGGGTGTGTCGGCACGCGGGGTAATTTAATGAACGTCAAATTCAGATACCGAGATCGATATTTATATGCACTTTTATCGAGAAAACTCATTTTAAAATATAAAAAATATATAATTCGGATTAGTCTGATGTGGTTTGGTGAAGTACAAAGGTAGAATGAGCCTGAGCTGAGCTGGCAACAGGAAAGTATCCACCTGACACCTTTCTAACAGACGACTTTCTTTCCCTTCTCTGCCTTTGCATTTAGTAGTCGTCTGTAATGTGTTGGTAAATCCTGACAAGACCTGATTTTCAAACAAGGAATAATGAGTATTTTGTCCATAATGAACTTCTGACTAAGCTAGAGATCAAAGTATCTATAAAAATATGGCCATTTTCTGACCAAGCTCATAATCTCGATTTTGGTCCCCTAATAATCAGAATCCTTCCCATAACATAGCCAATAATGATCCGACTAGGGAATGTCATACATCGCTGAACTCGTGATTCAAATTCCATTCGAACTGCATTCACACTTTAAAATGTACAATTTTAGACATTTCTTACAAAAAAGATGATATTCCCCCTTATTGAAAAAGTGAAGTTTGGATTCTCCTCATTTCCCCCCTAAAATGGAACTATTTCCCTCATAACTAAGCCAATAATGGTCAGAATAGGGAATCTAATACCTCGTTGAGTTTGTCTTCTACTTCTTAGCAAATCTGCATTCAAAGTTGAAAATGTGAAACTTAAGCAGTTTTTCGCAAAAAAGCATGATCCTTTACCCTTATCGAAATAGCCTGAAATAGTCCTGATTTTCCTCTCAGAATGACAGCATTTCCCCCATAACTAAGTCTGTAATAGTCCAAAAATGGAAAGGGATATCTCCTTGAATTCGTATTTAAATTTCCTACAAAACTGCATTCACACCTAAAAATGTGAAATTTTTGCAATTTTTCACTAAAAAAGGCGATGTAACCGCTTATCAAAAATGCAAAATTCCGTTTATCCCGATTTACCCATCAAAACGATTGATTGATATTTTGAAAATAAGCCAACTTATGATAGGGAAAGTGACTTTCGGTCGTAAGAGAGGCAAAACAATTGCCTCTTTAGCCATGCGATGTGCTTTGACAAAGTTAGCAGTAGAAAAACCGAAAAGAATGTCAACTTTCTGTCAAAAGTTATGATTATATGCCGAAATAATCAGAGTTTTGATAAGAACAAAGCTAAAAGTAGTTGAATTTTTGACATTTCTAACTCTGTTGGCTACCACATTTGGAGCCCCTACATTGAACGCCATTAAAAATGATGCCATATGTCAAAGGATAACGTTAATTTGGTTGTTTATGGGACGGCGGCGGTCGGCCTTCGATTTGGTTCTGGTATGGTAAGCAGTGAGCGGTGAGTGCTCCTTCTTGCCGGTGGTGGCTGTCATTAATTACTGGCTCACGTCAGCGCATTTATATTGTTACAAGGCGTTGAAATTAATTAGCCACTTTGACAAACCATCGGCTGGCCCGGCTCCTGTTTGACCACGATCGAGCCAAAGTAATATTGCTTCGTGTTTGCGTTTCGGTTTACGCCTTTGACCACGAAACTTTTTTGATTAATTTATTGCTTTGTGTTTTGTGTTCCTTACAACCCCTCAACCACCCTTCGATTGTCCCCCTTCTTTTCCACCCGTTTATAGCTCAATTTTGTGTGTGTGGTTCATTGTTTGCCTTTAACAACAATCGACAAATAATGATTTATGCATAGTCAGCATTTTAACCATTCGACTGTCTCTAAAGTTTCATCGTCACGCCATCGTTTTTCTTCTCTTTTTCAAGGGGGAAAATTTAACATCAGACTTGGCTAATTCCAGGGCCCAAAAATCGATTGATTTAACCAAGAAAGTACTTGGAACTTCCTTCTCTGCTCTCCTCTAAACTTATCAAATTTCGAATGGGAAAGGCTTTGCCTTTGTCGTTGGCGGTGCATTAGGATAATTATTGATTAGATCAGCGTTTTCGGCGTGCATGGAAGTGCAGCGATGTGAGAGCCATGCGAGAGAGCCTTTCCCCAAAGCGACAGCCAGTCATTCGGTGGACTACCGACTAATTATAGACCCCTGAATTCCGGATATGGCCGATGGTGATGCCAAAGGATCCCCCTCCCCTCCCTATCCAGCCATCCAACCAGCCTTTGAGTGCCTCTTGCGGTGTGTGTGGGCGCCTTTGTAGGTATGGCATTACCACACACACGCCCCACACACACACACACACATATTGTGCAACAGCGAGTGGCTGCCACATGTTGAAAGCATGCTTAATTGAAACTTATTTCGTGCGGTCATAGGTTCTAGGAATATGTTTTATAACCAAACTGATTATTATTTCGATTTAAAAACGATATTTCTGAACTAAATGGTTAAAGATGGCCAAGTGGAGGTTGTAACTTGGTTAGTAGAGCGGAGATGGACATTCTGAAAACTATTTACAAACTCAAAGTTGGTCTTTTTCCAGAGATAATCAACTCTAATTGATGATAGTTTAAGGTCATATAGACATTCCTTCCTTAAACCAAGTCTTTGCTGAACTTTTAACTTAACCATTTCCCTCTTAACTGAGCCTTAAGCTATGACCTGGCCATAACCCATAAATTCAAATTAAATGCTGGTCAATAAAGAACTCGCTTTGCTAATTGGCTGATGGTTTCACTACCTTTTAGCCAGCTGAAAGCAATATGCCAAAAAACCAATAAATTTCTATAGTTTTTCAGTTTTTTATTCCTGAAAAAAACTACAGAAGACTTTTCCTGCTAATTGGCTGATGGCTTTGAATCGTTTGGCCATAATAAAAGCCAATCATCGGCCTTAATAAACGATTTTAACAGCCCTGCACCAACAGATTCCTTCTACTGGCAATTAAAACAAAGCACCAGCAGCAGTAGCAGCAGCATCATCATCATTACCGACATCATCATCATCATCATCATTGCCAGACTTTGCATATTAAAAAAGCTGACCGAGCTCTGGCGATAAATTAAATTGAGTAGCGAAACCAATACAAAGGCATCATTTCATTTATGATACTACTACACCGCCCACTCGATCTCCTGCCACACCCACACTCTTGCCGCCCATTAACCAAAGACCACCGAACACCCAACCAACCCACCTCAAGGCGAGAAGCAGCTGCTGCCGTTCTCGCTGTTGGTTTTTGAGGTTCGCTTCGTTACGTCTCTCTCTCTCTGCTTATTTTCATCCTGTTCATCCTCTGCCCTCGATTCAATTTTTTACCATGATAATTATGTTTTTCTTTTTGCTTTCGATTTTTTCACTTTTTTTGTTGTTTTTTTTAGCCTCCTGACAGCACACTTAATTCATTTAAATGCCTCACAAAGTGAAATATACACGGCTTCCTTCGCGTTTCGCTAGCGTTTTTAAACGCATCGTAAATTTCAGCTCATTAACGACGAGCGACGAGTGTAGGCGGAAAAGGATTCGCTTTTGGCTTAACTTAATTAGCTCTACGAGAATTGTCCCCTCCTCTCTATCTGTATAATAGTTTCCCCCTTTTTTCCCTTTTTTGATACCATTTCGATGTCCTAGAATCCCACTAATTAGCCACAAATTCAAAATTTGTAATGCTACTTAATGAGCTCAAAAAGTAGTAACTTAAAAAGCGTCAAAGTGGGCTAAATAGAATCAGCTTAGCTTAGACTTTACAAACTGTAAGGGTGTATAAACATAGTTTAGTCCACGTGTAGCCAATCTGAATGAGCAGATCTTAGTGGTCACTGAAATGGACAGCCGTTGAGCTAAGAGGTTCAGCTTGGTTACGATGAATAGAGAGTGCTTGGGGTAATGTAAAGCCATTGAAGAGCTGAAATTAGTAACTAAAATAGTAAAAACTGTTGATGAAAAGGGTCATTTAGATGCAGCTAAGTTTCTATTCAATTGGGTTGACAAATTATGAAGATAAAAACAAAGATGAAGTTCAGTCCACGTGTAGAAATATCTCATTGAAATGGACATCATTGGCACTAAGAGGATCAGCTTGGTTAAGATGAATAGGGGAATGGGAAACAACTAGTAACTGAAATAGTAAAAACTGTTAAAGAAAAGGGTCAAATGGAAGTAGCTAGCTTAACTTCAAAGGAGTTGACAAGTTATAGAAATATAAACAGTCAGCACCAAAATGATCAGCTTGGTTAAGATGAAAAGACAGCGCTTGGGGTAATGTGAAACTATTGAGGAGCTGAAATTAGTAACTAAATTAACAAAAACTGTCAAGAACAAGGGTCAACGGGAAGCAGCTAAGCTTCTATTCAAATTGGTTAACAAATTACAAAATGTAAATATAGTTCAGTCCACGTTTAGAAATATCTTAATAGCACTAAGAGAGTTAGCTTAGCAACCATGAATAGAGTACGCTTAGAGAGTAGTATCATTGATGAACTTAATTCACGAACCAAAATACTAGAAAACGTAAAAGAAAAGGGTCAAAAAAGACATAATAAGACCCTATTCGAAATGGGTTTACAAGTTATAGGAATAAAACCATTAATATACCTATCAAAAGACCAAGAGAATGAGCTTAGTAACCCTGTGTAGAGCTCTAACTAAGGTAATATCATTAATAAACTTAATTAACTAACCAAACTACTAGAAAACGTGAAAGAAAAGAGTCAAAAATATGCAAATAGGAGCCTATTCGAAATGGGTTAGATATATATCACTATATCACGAGTCTAAGCAGCCATCTAAAGACCAAGATAACAACCTAAGTTTCCATGAAAAGAGCCAATCTTTCTAGCTTTCTTTTTATCTCTGATTTCATAGGTTTTAAAATAGATAACACAACCACAAAATTCCGCAATTTACAATCAAAAACAACTCCAAACCTTTCAATAAGCCACAAAATAAATTGCCAACCTAAAACCAAACTCCTTTCCCAATTTTATAAACCTAAAAATCATCCTGTTAACTTGGTCATATTTTTTAAAACACAAATTTATGATCTCAGCACAAACATTTTTACAGGAATTTCTCTTCATTTTATCACTTCTGCTTCCAATACAACATAAACCCCCCCCCTTTGATGCTCAATTTTTCCCAACATTTTTCCAACAAAATCAATATGTGAAACCCTCCATAGGTTGTGGTTAAAGCTTCCCCCCCAATCGATTTCCGTTTTAAGGTGGCCTGAATTTATTAATTCCCTGGCCAACTCGTACTTGGCCTTTAAATCAAGTTAAAAGTTTAACCGACCGCAACAGGTGCAAACGGCCACGCCCACTTGAACGCCGTAGCCCAACGCAAAGCTGTTACCATAATGGACAAATTAGTGGACTTTCCTGCCAGAATCCCAATCCCAGTTCAGCTCCCTTCCCCTTCTTTTGGAGGGCTGGCTGGCATGGCAGTGGGCGTGAAACCTCACTTCCTCCCCCTCAAAAAAGTAAGGGAATTTACTGCCAGACAACGAAAACAACAACAACAAAAGTCAACAAGCAACGAACAAGCGGCAGATTCAAAAATGAATTTCCAGGAACCTTTCACCGCTTCGCAGGACATCAGGCAGCTAAATTCGGAAGGTGGTCCGTCCGTTGCCTTTGAGGCATTTTCGGTATTTTACCAATTTTTTCTCTCTTTTTTTTCGCTTTTTTTGTTGTTGTTGTTTTTGCCAGGCGACACACACACACAGGCACATACACGTCTGCCAAATATTGGTTTCCGCATTTTAATGCTCTTTTAAAGTTCATAACAGAATTTCGAGAAGGAAGCTTGGAAATTTTCCAAGCAAATATTGGAAAAGTTATTGAATTTTCCAGAAATTTTTCAAAGCAATTTTTAAGGCAGTTAACGTTAAGTCTTTTTATATTTATTTATAGAAGTTAAAAATTAAAATACAATTTATTGTAGAAATTTAAGCCTCTTTTTTTTCTACAATTTAATTTCCAATAAATTTAATCTACGAAAAATTATTTAATTTCTGTCAACGATAAATCCTTTTATGGCTATATTTTTGTTTTCCAATGAAAAGCTCAGAAAACATGGGTTAATTAGTGCCCTGACTTGCTGACAAGCTAAATCCCCAACTTAATTGCTTTTTCTGACTGTTATTGTCTGTCTGCCAGCCATAAGGCCTGATGTACATTTTCCCAACCAAATTTAAAGCTTTTCCTGCTGTCTTGATTTAAGTTTAAATAAATCTGAAAAAAAAATGTAGTTTAAACTTACTTTAAGACCCTTGATTCAAGGGTATTTGAAAGTTCTTTGACTGACTTTTGTCACCTTGTTTGTGTTTTGGTTGCCGTTTTTTCTTTTTTTCTTGCATTCTCTCGATTTCTGCCTTTTTTTGTTGTGCCATTTTTTGCCGCTTGCCTTGCTTTTTGTTGCTTTTATTTACAGTTAATTTTTATGCCATTTTCCCTGTCGCTTTCTGTTGGCTCTCTTCAGTTTTTTTTCCCTGTTTCGTTTTTGTAATTTAACAAACTTCTGCCGCTTGTTGCATGGCTGACTTTGTCGCAAGTTGGCGGGGCCTTAAAGCCCTTTAACTTTAAGTTGGCCAAAATGCCATAAAGTTTGGACTTGGCAAATGGAAAAAATCTCTCATTTTCATTGCACTCAACGCGAGATTTTGTGGGAAAAAAGCTAACACAAGCAATGTGCAATTTTCCATTAGAAAAACAGAAGAAAAAAAAAGGAAACCCGCTGGCGAAATTGTTTGCCCTTCCATGCGTTGTCGAGTTATGCGTCAGACAAAAGTTATTAAAAAGTCTGACTGAAGGTATATATATATACGATATATATATATAGTATATATAGTATAGTCAGAGATTTGTTCTGGGAAAGGGAATGCCTGTGTGGAGGAGCCAAACAAAATAAAAACAAAAGGGAGCAAAAATTTCTGTTGCGAGGAACCTTGAAAGTAATTCCGCTTCCTATTTCCCAACGGGCTTCACTTTCATTCGCCAACTTTTCCTCACTCCTTCTGTGAGTCTTAAATTTTCCACTACTATTTTCCACGCATTCTTAGTTTAAATATGTTTCCCCATCTCCCTCTCTCTCTCTCTCTTTAGTTTTCCTTGTTTTATGTCAAAAAAAAAAAAAATCTAATTTAGAAATATTTTCCTAGATTGCTTTCATTCTGCTGGCTATGTCTTTGCCTTTCAGCTTCCAGCTTTGAATATTTTTTTCACATAGTTCTTGGATTTTTTTCTAGTTCTTCAAATTAAATACTTGAAATTTAGCAGGTAAATATTTGCCAGGTTTTGAATTTGATTTTCCTCTAGAAGCTTTTTTCCTCTAAACTAAACTATTTCCTAACTTTATTTTTTATTATTTTCTCTTCTATGCAGCCAACTCTTTTGCCATTGCAGGAACTCAAACTCAAACTCAAACTGAAACTCTGCTGCCAATTATTTTCAAAAGCTACTTCAATGCGAGAAAGTTCTTTCAAATCTTTGCTGTTTGAGAAATTTCCGCAGCTTATTTTCCTCCTGAACTTGCACACACAATTTCTTGTCCACCAGAAATCGAGCCACCAATTATTTCAAAGCCACTTTAATGGTATTTTTACAAGTTCTCTTTTTCCAACGAAACTAAGAAACTTCTAACACTAGTTGGGAAATTTATATCTGAAAGTTATGAAATATGTTAAGGACATGCTTATTCAGCTTTGCAGTTTGTTCTTAAGGCTTTAAAATTGGTTCTTTGTGAAGGTTTTTCTTAGGGGAAAGGGTGAAGAAGGTGTAAGATTGTAGAAAAGAGAACTTTTGTAGGCCTTTGAGGCTTGCCAGGTCTATGCATAGGAAACTGCGTTTTTATCGGTAACAATAGTTATCGATAAATTTTTGGTATACTTCTTTTTAGCATCTTTTGACATCTGGCAACACTGCTCAAATGTTATTTGCAAGTTTTTTTCTAATTGCAATTTTGTTTCTAATATTGAAAATGTCGAGTTTTCTACCCACAAACCACGATTCGTGGACTCCGTTGCTTTTCTGCGTTCTTTTAATGAAAACTGCTGTGGAAGCCGAAAAAATGCTTACGGTGTGCCTGCCCTAAGCATTAGAAGTTGCCAAGCTAAACCGGGTTTCAAAATTTCCGAAGCGGAGTTGAGTTTGGAGTTGCGAATGAAAAGCGCGGAAGACCACCGAAAAAGTTTCAGGACACTGAATGGCAGGCGTTGCTTGATAAGGACGATGGCCAAACTCAAGAACAATTAGCAGAACAATCGAATGTTGACCAGAGCACCGCTAGAAGAAGCCTCAAAGCTATGGAAAACATGGAAGTAAAGCTCGGCAGATGAAGTAAAACGCAGTTTCATATGCATAGACCTTTGATGTACCATAAATACAGTCAAACTAATACCTAAAGTTAACTTATTAAAGCCTAAACTGAACTAAATACATTCCAAAACTCAAAAAATGTAACCTTTAAAAAGCTCTACCCAAAAAATCTCTTCCACAAACTTATTTGCCATGCAAAGCGAGCTGGAAACTTGTTGCATGAAAATGAAATTTAACAAGAGAGAAAGAAAGAAAGAACAATGTGGCCAACACACACACACAGAGGCCAGAAGCTTGTTAAAGTTGCAACGCGGCGAGAGGAAAATAAACTTAACCGAAACTTGGCAACCATAAATCACAATCACTACCATCTCTAGCTGCAGCAGTTGGCTAAAAATTGATAGAATTTTAAATTCCAACGTGAAAGTTATTTGTCGTCTATTTTTGGTTCACAATTGTTTGAGAGAAGGGTCGGCTGCTCGCTGCCCAACCGCTCGCAACGGTTTTTCGATCCAGATCCAGATCCTAGAATGGCGGCGCTATGGATGGATGGATGGATGGTGGTGGGTGGGTGGTTGTATAGCATGGCAAAACTGGCTGGCGGCAAGTTTTCGCTTTGAAATGGAAATTGTGCAAAATGTTGGGGCGGCTGTCTGGCCAGGACATTGAATGAAAACAAAAGTGCTGGCAAAAGTTTGAACAGCAGCTGACTGCCATCACCAATTCCCCTTCTTCTTTAACTTGCCTTCAGTTTTTCCACAGCCAAAGGGGCAGAGGAACAGCGAAGGGGTGTAAGGGAGATATAGAACAGGAAGACAGCTGTAGGAGAAGGAATAGCAATTGAGTTTTAGATTTTATGATGTACTGCGAAAAAGAAAGAAGTTTAGTTTTTTCCTTTTCAAAAATCCTTAAAAAAAATCTTTAAAAAAATAACTATTTAAAATTGAAATTTCGTTTTCAAGCCTTTAAAAACTTCTCTATATATAGCATCTCTATAGTATTTTATTATATTTTTTAAAGGTACTTATTTTCTTGCCTATAACTGTGCCTGCCTGCCGAAGGGAAAGGCAGGCGGGAACGAAGTCAGTTGTGATTGTGCACGAGGCGACAATGCATCAAGAAGGGTCCTAGTTGAGGCAAATAAAGGACAAAAAAAACAAACAAACACTCACACACACTCACTCAGCAGCTGCAACACACACACACGCCTGGTTGCACCTATACAAACACTAGCTTGGCCCACACCCACATGGCAAGAGAGAAAGAACCAAATAAGCTTTTCGAGAAGCGTTTGATTTTGCCACGGCCAGAGCCTAGCACTGAATCTAGGACAAAGCTATAGAAAATCTATATAAAATCAGGAAAAATCGAAGATCTAAAGTTCAACTTAAAGCTAAACTGCATCCTAAGAGAAGAACTATCTGCTTTCTTCTTTCTATGTAGAAAAAGGATCTTCTTTCAAGGCCAGCCATTACAAAAATCTGCTTAAAAATTTCAAATTTAAGTCAGCTAATTTGTTATTTATCTTTAAAATATATATATCATATATATTCCACATAAATCCCACAACTTTCCCTCACTAACTTAGTTAAGAAACTCCACTAAAGTGTAATATTGCCTGCTCACCTGGTTTATGTTTCATATTTCATAGGAAACAAGCCCCTAGATCAAGCCACCTGACTTTTATTTCCATTCTTTCTTCAAGTGACAATGAGAGGTTAAGCAGGAGCATTCCAAAAAAAAAAGAGATAGAAAAGGCAAAACAGAAAGAGACACCACTATAGAAAACAAAGAAGAGTGAGGATAAAGAAGAACAACAGCTGCTGGTGGCAGGCAGCATTTGGTATTAGCAAAAGAAATTAAAGTACAAATCCCTTTGGTGACACTAACGACAACCGTGAATGTAGACAAAACAAACGAAAGAGATGGCAAAGCAAAAGAGATGGCCTGCCATAGAGCAAAAGAGACAGAAAGACAGACAACGTTTAGAGGTTCAGCGACTGCTGTGGTTGCCGTAAATAACATAAATTAAAATACAATAAAATAGACAACGAACTGTTTGTTGTCCTTTTCCACACTCAAGCGCAACCTTTTCCCCCCAGCCCCCTTCGTTACGATTCCTTCCTAGGACTAAGACTCCTCTCTCTCGCTACTCTCTGGCATTGATTGCCTGCCTTCCTTCCAGCGAGTTCGTTGCTCATTTGACTTGCGCCCACAAAAACTAAAGTGAATGACTTCTAAATTGCGAGGAATAAGACAAAGTGCCAGCATTTTTATGCACAAACACAAGCTTACAGTATAAGTAAGTACTTACAACGTCATGGAATCCGACACAGGGCGGAAAATGGCAAGGGAAATCCCTAAACACTTTCAGAGTATTTCAATGGAAAAATGTATTTTTCTTTCTAAGAATTTTGTGGTCTAAAGTTTGCTGTTAAAAGCTGATTCCTGAAGGTCTTCCATAAACAACATTGCTTTCTGTCTAAGTTTAACTTTTAGAAACCTTAATTTTAATTTTCCCAAAAATATCTTCAACATTTTCCTCAGTGCCTCTACACATGTTTTTATCGCAGCTCTTTGCCCGCGGATCTTTTGCAATTTTGTGCACTCCATCATTCCACTTTTGCCATTTTTGCATGGGGCCATTAGCTAAAAAACAGAGCCGCCAACCAACAAAAAGTGGAGTGTGTGAAGAGGTGGGTGGGTGGGTGAAGAGAGGGAGTTACCCCCCCTTTTATAAATGTAACTTTTGGCGGTGTTCAAGGATGCTTGGGCAGGGCCTTTAAAGTACTTTTTATTTACCTTGAACTTGAGAGAGAGTTGGCCAGGCTAGAAAACAGGCACCCAAAACAGGGTATTAAAAGGGTTTTTGCCTGGCAGCAAGGCAAAAATGTTCCCATTTAAAAGTCATAAACAGAAAGACGACGACGTGTTCTTAGAGCAGAAATAAAAACCCAGAAAGCCTTTTGAATATTTTCAAATATATATATCTTTTTATGCACTTTCCTTCTTAGAGAAACGCAAAATGGCACAGCTCAGACAGACACGAAATAACAATGAAACTAAAACTTTAAACTGTCTGTCAACTTGCCAGGATATCAGCAGACATTCTCGAGGAGCTCCCAAAAGGAGCACAAAAGCCCAAGACAAAACGAGTTGGAGGGACAAGGCAGGACGGGACAGGACAGGACAGGACAAGGACTCTGGGCTAACGCTCCTCTGTCACTTATCGGGGGGTCAAACGGCCACCCACACCACTCTCTCTCCATCAACATGTCACTCTTGACCCCTTTCAACTGAGACCTTCGGCGGCGGCAAATGAACTTTGAACAAATGAACTTTCAACTCAATCAATTAGAAGACATCGAACATTTTAATCGATGCGATGGAGTTGCTAAACGAACGTCTTCTCGGGTTAAGTATCCCCCCCTCCCCATCGATTAGGTATTAATTGGAATTTCTAAAAATTTTTTCCATTTTCAGAAACTTTTAGACATTCTTTTAAATTCTCGAAAAATACTTTTCAAATCCCAAAAGAATTTTAGCAAAACGTATTAAATTTCCAGCAATTAATTCTCACTCCCACAGCCTCTCTCTCACTCTCTCTCTCTTTCTCCATAAAATTCACATTCAATTAATAACTTCGAGGCGAAAATTTCTCTAAACCATTTTTCAGGGCAACTTCCTCGTTCGCTTCAGCTAGGAAGAAAATCAAATTTGGCATTCAACTAGGCATTACCCAGAGAGTAACTCCGGTGTGTTAACGACAAACTTTCAGCTAACAATTTAAGCCACCACGTTCATGGCCCATGGCCACCTCTCACCATTTCGCCATTGAGAATTTCCATTGAAACGCCTCGTTGGTAATAGAGAAAGGAGGAAAACCCTTTTTCTGCCTTCAACCTGGTTTTCAACTCCCTGGAGTTGGAGGTGGGGGCTTTAGAGAGTTCCTGGGGGCAAAGATGAAGAGCGATGGTTAAAATGAGTTTTCAACTTTCTGGCGGCGTCATATATTCGATCGAAACGTGACTTCTTAACCCGTGCGTTCACCTGAAGACAGAGAAACCCAACCCAAGCCTTGATATATGACACTGGGATTGCCATGGAAAAGCCATGGAAAACCCCACCGCCGACTGCATTCATCTTCATCTTCGTCCATTTCCTCACATTTCGTGTGGGGCTGTGTGTGTGTGTGTGTGTGTGTGCCACCGACCAGAGTTACTTCTGAATAAATGATGTCGAAAGCCACAAAGAGACTCCACTTAATTTATCAAGAACACGTGTATGAATATTTTTAGATCCCAGCAACTTTCCTAATTGGTTCAGCCAGAGCTCCGAATGCCATTCCACTTCTCAAAAGTCGAGCAAGGGAAAGAGGAAATGCTTTACTCATATCGAATGTGTAAGATAATGTTACCCCTTATGGAAAAGGCGCAATTTGGTTAGATTTTTACCCATAACTAAGCCAACAATAGTTCAATTTTAGAATTCCTTTCCCTTTAATCTTGCTTTTTAGTTCCTAAAAAATCTGCATTCAATGCTGGAAAAGTACATCTTTCGCCAAATTCAACGAAAAAACCTTGTTAACCCCTTAAAACACTTCCATATCTGCTACTTTTTGATTTTTAATCATTAACAGAAAATTTAAAACGAATTCCGAAACGGAACTGTGTGCTTCAGAACCAGAAAGTTGTACTCTTTGTTTAGTTTCGGTTTAGTAACTGCGATCGCAAGATCCTCTTGTTGGGGAACATTGGAAATCAGCCAACTTCTCCAAACTTCGTGACTTCACGTTATGAAAACCATCAACGAATAGATGGATAGCAGGAACCTCGGGTTAGGCAACTTTGAAAATCGGACAACTTCAGTGAAGGCGAAACCCTAAACAAATCATCGGATGGATGGATCTCGGAAACCTTGGGATCAGCAAACATAGAAAACCATTCCTCGACTTTCTTCAAAACGAGATCCAAAACAACAAAGGTCAAACTTTTCAAAAGTCGTAAATGTCCAAAGATTCTTCACTATGAGAGTCCTCTGAAGAATCCATGGGCGTAACAGTTTCTTCGGCCTGTGCACTATAATAATCCTCTAAAGAATCTTCTTCACGGTGAGAATCATCTAAGAAATCTTCCAAGTCCTGTGAAGAATCCATGGACGTAACTGTTTCTTCTGTCTCTGCAATAGAAGAATCTTCTGAAGCATCCATTGACTGAATTCTTTCTTGGTCCACTGTATAAGAAGAATCCTCTAAAAAATTCATTGGCAAAACTGTTTCCTCGCAGTGAGAATCTTCTAAAGAATCGATTGGCTGAATTGTTTCTATGTCACTGTAAGAATCTTCAAAGGAACCAATAGACTGAGCTGTTTCTTCGCCACTCTGAAAGCTTTCTAAAGAATCCGCTGGCTCAACTGTTTCTTCCACAACGTGCGGATTTTGGTAGTAATAAACTGACTGAAGTGTTTCTCCTGCGTAATCTGCAATGGAAGAATCTTCTAAATCTAATCTTCTTTCTAAAGAAACCGCTGGCTCAACTATTTCTTCTACACTGTGCGGACTTTGGTAGTAATAAACTGACTGAAGTGTTTCTCCTGCGTACTCTGCACTGGAAGAAACTTCTAAATAATCAGTTGGCTGAGCTGTTTCTTCACTGTGAGAATCCTCTAAAGAATCCAACCATTCTGTATCCTCACTGTGAGAATCTTCCAAAGAATCCCTGGGCTGAGCTACATTCACATCCGATTCAGAGTTTGGGAGCTCATTTCGCGATTCGGAAAGCTTCAATATTTGAAACGGTCCCTTAGCCGCTAACTCTTCGGCGACTTCATATAAAATGCGCTGTCTCAAGGCAGTTATTTTCGCCTTGTACCGCGTATTGTAGGGGTGTGTCGGCACGCGGGGTAATTTAATGAACGTCAAATTCAGATACCGAGATCGATATTTATATGCACTTTTATCGAGAAAACTCATTTTAAAATATAAAAAATATATAATTCGGATTAGTCTGATGAGGTTTGGTGAAGTACAAAGGTAGAATCAGCCTGAGCTGAGCTGACAACAGGGAAGTAATCTTTTCCCAACTGACACCTTTCTACCAGACGACTTTCTAACAATTTTCTAGCCCTCTCTGCCTTTGTATATTGTAGTCGTCTGTAATGTGTTGGGTAAATCTGACAAGACCTGATTTTCAAACAAGGAATAATGAGTATTTTGTCCATAATTAACTTCTGACTAAGCTAGAGATCAAAGTATCTATAAAAATATGGCCATTTTCTGACCAAGCTCATGATCTCGATTTTGGTCCCCTAATAATCAGAATCCTTTCCATAACAAAGCCAATAATGATCCGACTAGGGAATGTCATACACCACTGAACTCGTGATTAAAATTCCATTCAAACTGCATTCACACTTTAAAATGTACAATTTTAGACATTTCTTACAAAAAAGATGATGTTACCTCTTATCGAAAAAGTGAAGTTTGGATTCTCCTCATTTCCCCCCTAAAATGGAACTATTCCCTCATAACAAAGCCAATAATGGTCGGAATAGGGAATGTCATACCTCGTTGAGTTTGTCTTCTAATTCTTGGCAAATCTGCATTCAAAATTGAAAATGTGGAACTTAAGCAGTTTTTCGCAAAAAAGGATGATGTTGCCCCTTATCGGAAATGCCAATCTTAGGGTAGTCCTAATTTTCCTCTCAGAATGACAGTATTTCCCCCCATAACTAAGTCTGTAATAGTCCAAAAATGGAAAGGGATATCTCATTGAATTCGTATATAAATTTCCTACAAAACTGCATTCACACCTAAAAATTTAAAATTTTTGCAATTTTTCACTAAAAATGCGATGTAACCGCTTATCAAAAATGCAAAATTTCGTTTATCCCGATTTACCCATCAAAACGATTGATTGATATTTTGAAAACAAGCCAACTAATAATAGGGAAAGTGACTTTCGGTCGTAAGCTCCACAAAACAGTCACTCTTTTAACTAAGCGTTTAATTTTGATAAACGTTTAGCTTAGAAACCGCTTTTAAGAGCCTTTTAAAGTGATTTCACTCCCCGTTTCGAAGTAGAGTTTCTCGGAATTTCGAAATAAGCTTTAATTGCTTACGAAATCTACGCAGTTGCGTTTTCATTCCACGGAAGTTCGACTTAAGCCAAATGCAAACTGAAAACTCAAGAGCCAGCTAAGATGCAACTAATTGCCGGCCCCGAAAAACCGAAGGACTTGTGGCATGTTGCACAGTGGCATTAATGGCAAGTGTTTTCCGCAATTGCACACTTACCGAAAAACAGTTGAAGGCTTACCTTGGGGTATTTGCCACGGGTGAATGCGCTTTTTGACCCACTCGATTCAGGGAAGGTTGAAATCCTAACAGGCAGGGGGTAGAAGGTAAATTCCAGGCACTTGACACGTGTGTGCCTCAGTGCTTCCATCGCTGTAGAGGAAGTGAAAGAGATGGATGCTAGGATTCTGATTCTGATGGTTTGGAAATAATCAGGAACGTGCCCCAGATTTCCGGAAGACGTATTCGTCAGAGAGATCCCATTTTCAATCATTGATGATTAATCAGACATCAGCTGGTTTTCGGTTTTCCCTTTTCCTCATTTCCCTTCTCCAACTACATTATCCCAGAGTTTTCACACCAACCCCCATCCACCAAGCTCTCCCTGCTCCAATGATAATGATGATGAGAATGAGAATGAGAATGAGAATGCCTTCCGCTGCCTTGGTAGTAAATCTGTTTTGGTTGCTTCATTAAAAATTAAACAGTGCGGCAATTTGAGGCTGGCAGCTAACACAAGAAAGGAGGAGAGAAGGTTTCCGGACAGGGGGCGGGGCCATTTGCATTAACATCAAATCAAAGCCGAAAGCAAAGAGTGTAGCGTGTACTTTAGGGCTTTTAATAAACTCAACTCAACTCAGTGCAGACACAACACGACACAGACAAACGACTACCGAAAATTTTAATAAAGTCTTTGGGCCGTCTTTGCCTTCTCAGCCAGCCCAAAACCAACCCCGTACCGCCCCTCTATCAAGCTGCTGTCTGGATTTTAGCCAAAATTTTATTTCATTTGCAGTGCTGCATAGTTTAAGGCGTCTACTCAAAGAGATACGGCCGAAAAAAACAAGCAAGATTCATATTTATAAATAAAAGAAATCGCCGGCTAAGACGCTGAAGCTGAAGGCGAAATCAACAAGGCCGGAGAGTTTCTACATTTTTGGTTACACTTCTAGGACATTTTGAGTATTATGTCTTAGGAAATGTATAGATTGGTTTTAGTTTTTAGCAAGAAACTTGGATAAAAGAGAGCAGAGAAGAAGCTAGAAAGGGTTTCTAGTAGAAGAAGAAAGAGTTTAGGAAGTACAAACTTGATTAGATTTAAGTTAGAAAGAGGGAACAAGGGAAATGGATGAATAAACTTCTGAAAATGTACAAAATGGCTATGATACTGCCTTAAATATTAAACATATTTTATAGTATTTTTAATATTAATAATGCTTTCAAGTTAAACTAGCATCTTAAACTTATCTCCCTAAGCTGCATCTATCAAACAAACCCATCAATTCCAAACATACAAAAAGCTTAATAAATCACAAACTAAACTTCTATTAACCACAAACTCTTAGAAAACCATAAAGAAACTAGAGCTAGAGCTAACTAACTAATTCCTAAATGCCCTCCAATGCCCATTTCGATCATCCATCATCACATATTCATAATACCCTTCGATTATAGTTAAGTGAAAAATGCTTACACAAAATTCATTGGAGCATTAAGTGCCCGGGCCAGAAAGGAAGCGAGAAACAAAATTTCCGGCGAAATGTCTCTCTGTGTGTGTGTGTGTGTGTCTTCCACACACACACACGCACATATAGAAAATTATATATGCACATTACAGCGCAGATTTTGCCACTTGACACACAGCAGGCGAAATTGTCTTTCTTTTTTTTGTCTTTTGTTTTTGGCTGTTTTTCCATTTTCTTTTTTTTTTTTTTGTACTTTTCTTTGGTTGCTTAGAATCTTCACCTTCATCTCCATAAATAATTCTAGCAAGCCAAGCAGAAAGTGACATGACAAAATCTTAGACTTTTGCTTATAGTTTTTGCTTCCATCTTTTCGCTTGGCCAATGGCCAATGACGTGGCCACAAGTCTAGAGCCCAAAAAACTGTCTATCACAGTGGGCCAATTGTCTAAGGTCTAAGGCTTGAAAAAAGATCCCCCAATGAGTTGTTAACATATTAAGGAGATTTCACTTAAGTACAAAACAACAACAGCAACAACAACAACTTCCTTTTTGTATGAGAAACCCCAGCCGTGGTTAATGATGAGAAACCCCCCATGCCCGAAAAAGTAGGCAACGCATTATTCTACGCCGTTGCCTTTGGCCCCGGCTGAAGGCTCTGCGCTGAGCACATGAAAATGTGTTTCAAATTGCCCATAAAAGTGTGTCAAAAAAAAATAAAGAAAATAGGAGACCAGAAGGCACTACATGTGTGCGAACTAGTGGTTATTTTAATAAAGTAGGCTTTATAGGGTTAATATTTTGCAAGGCTAACACTGAGAGGGAAACTAATATAAAACTCGCAATCTTTCAAATTTAAGTACTAACCTTAAGCTAATATCAAATAGCACTGCCTAGCAACCATAAAGACCATTTAATTATCTAGTTTCGAGCTTGTGAAATTGACTGTGCGTCGTAAATTGGCTTTGAAAAATATGTTCAGCTTAATGGCAACAATTCTATTAGAAATGATTTATGAACTTTACCAGAGGCACACACACACACACACACACACTCGCACAAATCACTCGGGGAAACCAACATTTAAACCCCTTTCTTTTTGTTTTTATTTGCCAACCCATGAGAGGTCCACTTTTTGGCCAAAAAGGTGAAGGACATGAGTTGGCGAATTTCCGGTAAAACGCTGGATGGGCATGCTGTGTGTGTGTGTGTGTCTCTAAATTTGCGTTCATTTGTGCAAAATGAGTGCGTGCTCTTTGGGGCGTGGCTGTCAAAGCGGATGGAACGCACTTACACCTTACTTATGGTATATATATATATATAGTATATAGCCATATCATATATATATATATACGAACTCAACCCTCAAGCAGACAGCCGAAAAACACACATGAGCTGGCAGCTGAATGGGCATATTTTCGGCATGATTTAACACTTAATTAGCAGCGTTTTTGACTCGAGTGTCGCCCCCATCATCATTGTCAGTGGCTCGTGGCTCGGCATACGGGGCGTATGAGTAATCGCCATAAACGTTATAATCAAGCATAAACACATATAAGCGTTACTACCTCACACACTTGTACAGAGAAAGAAAAATGTTTAAGTTGAAGATTTTAAAAGAAAACTTAAATTTATATTATTTTAAACTCGGAGTTAACTTTTTTTCTACTTTTAAGACCTTTAATTTAGTCTTCTCAGCTCATTTAACTTTTCTGAAATATTTCTAACTAATTACAAAGCATTTTCTCGCAGTGCTCTTATCCCTTTTTCCAGCTGCCAGCTGTGTGAATTATTAAATAAGCAACATGGCGGCGGACAGCACAAAAATAATGAAAAATAAAGCCCGAATGTTGCATACTTCTCAGCTGAAGGGATTTCATCCTCCCTGCCTGAGTGTGTATATGTAAGCTATACACAGGTGTATGTATGTGTGTGTGTGTGTGTTTGCGTTTGTGTTTTGGCCGGATTTCGTTTTCGGTTAACGCTTTCGCAAGCGGTTCCTGGAAAGTAATCGGTTCTTGATGGCCAAAAGCTGTCGGTGGTGGGCAGAGATTTGTTCTTAAATTTATGTCGATGCTTAGCAGGAATTACAGGGGAAAACTCTCTTCCCACCTAACCCCTACCTGCCTAACGAAATTCCCTTATTTTCGGGTTATTTATTCAAATGAGAATTGGACTTTATAGCCATTTGGTATTTGGTAAGTTGATTTAAGATATTTCATATATTTTTTATGCTCTTTCTTTCAAGGGAAATCTCTTTCTTAACCTGCACTTTTGTCTATTAAAAAGTAATCATTTTCATTTTCATTTGCTACCAAGATAATTCCATTTAGTCCACTTGCAACCACTTGCTACTCTTTTATACACACACTTTCCCTTTTAGTGCGATTAAATGAAGAGGAAAATTAGAAAAATCTCTACAAAACGGAAATGGAAAACTTCTAACGGAAATGCCGAGGCATCAAGGCAGGCAGACGACACACTCTCACACACATTTTCTAAATGCAAGCAAATGTGCAGGAAAAGCTTTCTTCCTCTCTCACTCTGATCTACACTAATTAGCCAAGAATTTCCATTTCAAATTGAAAACGCATCCACCTCCCTCCCCCTTTTTTGACACAACCTACCAAGACCAAAGTAGAAGCCCAAAAATATTGCTTAAATATTTATAATAAATGCATGTTGTATAACATTATTTTCCTTTTATTTTTATTCACTTTTCGGTGTACTCTCCTCCTCTGGTGTTCTACCCCTCTGACACTCTCCCCCAATTCCTCCACCCCATTCCTGCATGCAAAATAAATAATTTCATTTGACTTGCAAATGTTGGTGCTGGTGCCACCACGCAATGCCAAGCTACTCTCAGCTGAGACCCAAAGAGCTCAGGCTCTGAGCCCAGCCATAATGCCAGGCATCAGCTATATAGTCATTGCCATAGCTATAGCTTTTCCCAGTAGCTACTACAACAACAACAACAGCACCAGCAACAACAAACGAGCCAAAGGAAAACAATGCCAAGAACAGTGCAAACAAAATGGTAGCAACAACGCATATGAATGGATGAAACAACAACAGGAGCAGCCAGGCTAAAGGGGATACAGGAAACTCTAAGTAAAATGAACAATCAGAAATGCTCTTTTTAAGGTAATATTTGAAAGATTTGAAAGATATTTATAGACTTATATAGAAAGATCTATCATATATTTGAGTTTCCCGAACTAGTTTTACTTTTCTTAACTTAACTTTAAGTCTTAGATTTTTGAAAACCAAGTTGTTGCTCCTTACTGCCTGACCTAAACTTCGAATCTTCACTTAGTTAATAGATTAACTGAGACTCTTTATCAAAGAAATGCTAAGAATATTTTACTGTACTCCTAATATCTTCTCAGCACCTTCACAAACCATCATAGAGAGTATCGCTTGTCAAACAAAAACGCCGGCAACAATTTTCCGCAGTTTTTCCTCCCCCCCACAGCCAACTTGGCTTGCTGGCTTCCCGTGTGCCGTCGCGTCTTTCGACGTCTCTCAAGTGCAACACACACTCGAAAGCGTTGGCACACTCAGGATACAGGACTCAGGGCTCGGGCTGTTGCCTACTTTTAGGCCACAAGCCATGGAACGGAAATGGCAGGCGTTTTAAAACGCACAAACGTCAGGCTAACTAACATGGAAAAAGCAAAGCGAAAAAGAGAGAGAGAAAAACGAAGCAGAAAAAATAATTAACATAACATAAAGCCAGCGGGAAATGAGAGCTTTCAATGCATTTTCAATATATTTTCATTAAAAATTAATTAACGCAACCACCGCAGCCGCCCCAAACTCCTCCCCTATTTGGCCTCAAGTAATGTCATTTTAATTTGATATTTTACAGCCATGGTGGGGGGGGTGGTGGTGTTGGTATTTTGTTCGAATTAAGGGTAAAAGCTCGGCGGTTTGTTTGTTTGCATTCTCTATATATTTTTAATGTAATTAACACACCGAACATTACGCTCAAACAACAACAACAACAATTTGAGGCGATAAAAAACGCAACCGAAACGCACTCAAACCGCAAGCTTTTAATTAGTCGCACCAAGGCAACGGTGGTAGTGGCAGCGGCATCAAGTCAGCAACTTTTTAATGACACAAGAAAATAGTCATAGTGCATTTCCCCATTCCAACATTTTCACTACCATAAATGCTGACCACGAAGATCTGGCCAAGGCTGGCGGTGCAAATCACACAGAGCCAGCAGAATTCCCAGGCGAATAATTCGCTCAAGTTGACATTTTTGCAGTGAAAGAGGGAGGAGGGAGTGCTAAGCGACGGTGTGGGTGCTAAGCGACGGCGGGATAATTAGATGGTCACGCGGAAAAAGTGGAATCTGGCGAGAAGTATTTCTCAAAAAGTTACCTAAAATATATATCTCCCTGATACTAACGAAAGTAATCAAGAAAAGAATCAAATCACAAGTTGTTATCAAAAGAATGTTAAGTTAAAGCAGAAAATTGCTTCATATGCTAGCATGGCAACCCTATACATCCACCATTCTAAAGATTGGTCACTCTAAACCTCCACTCAACATCCCCTTCTAACTCAATTCAAGGAAATAAACTTAAGCCAAGGCTTACAAAACTATAGAACCTGACAACCCTGCCTCGCAGACAGGCAGCTAGCCAACTTGAAAGCCCCATGGAACATTCAACATTACAGCGCGTGGCAACCCTAATGCATTCTGAAGTATTTGCGGTTCACTTTTGGCGATGTCGCATTCGTCAGCGTCAACTTAACGCTGTGCTGTGCCTCCCTCCCCCACCCTGCTGCCATATTCGTTTGGTATTATTGTTGGTCTTGGCCCTGTTCTTTGGCTCGCCGTTATCCTTATCCTTATCCTTGCCACTGAGAGAAGAAGAAGAAGAAGAAGACGTCTGTCGCCGCTGCTGTTATCCTGGCTGTCATATTTGCGGCTCAAGTGCTGCACTTTGTTATTTTTAGCGTCGTCGTCAACGCCGTCTCGGCCACGCCCCCCCTATCGCATACTGGCAACTTTCTCGCTCATCTTTGGCCGTCGTCGCTGTTCTGTTTATTGACGACGCAGCAAAATTGATGATGCAAATATTTGTAACAAGAATTGTTGTGCAACCTCTCGCCTCTTCCCCCTCTTTGGTCTTCTAATAAATCGAACTATGACACTGAGAGAAAAAGTTTAAACTGGCCAAAAAAGAGTTTTTAGACTGCTTTTTGGAGCCTTCTTTTGGGTCAAAAAAGACGAAAATTTCTATCAAAAATCCTCATTTTTAAGCAAACTTTTTGGTGAATTTCTCTCTTCCAGTGTAGCATTTCAGGCCATCTCCACCGCCATTTGCAGTTATTGCACTTTGTCTGTTTGGCTTTGGATGTTGTGATTAACAAGTAAGCTCGTGGCTTTCAATGCCTTTTCCATCGCCATCCCTACTGCCCTCCCTCCCTCCTACATCTTGCCACAGATGTCTGCCGCAGACGGAAAACAAAAACAAGGGGAGCGCACAATATGGGGCAACAATGAGTCTGGCAAAACTTGGGATCACACTGTACTATATATATATATATATATATATAGATAGAGAGAGAGAGAGATATATATATAGTAAGCCCTGTCTTAATTCTATTTGCCCGGAAGGGAGAAGACAGAGACCAACTTCTTGTGCTGTTTGAATAGCCAACAACAATGAGAGACGACGACACTTTAAATAATAAACACTCCCAGAGATTGCCTTAGCTAATTGGACTAGATTTAGTTTTGTTTACCAATTTTTGCTGATGACAGGGATTAGCTTTTTTGATTTTACCACCTGCTAGCTAGGAGGATTCACCTCGAATCTTATCTTCAAGGCAAGGCAATTGGCCAATGCAATTGCTTGATAAATATTGACAAATCAAAGAACGAGCAAGCGATGAATAAATTATAAATATTATTCCCGGCAATGTGTATTTTGAAAGGAAAATATAAGACCACACCCAACCGCCCCCCAAATAATAACAATACATCTTCGGGGGAAATATTTCTGCTTGCGCGATTTGGCAATTATTCAGAGATTTCAGAAAAATTCCCGCAAAGCTATATAATTTATAACCTATTTTCTGGTGGCTAATTGATGATGGAATTTGTTTCTAAAATTTATTACTTAAAACATTAAATTAAGGAAAAAAAAAATATATTAGATATATTTTTAGAAGTCTTTAATTTGTCTAATTAAATTCCCCAAGAAATAATTTTGATTTGGCAATTAATCTTGCAAATGAAAACATTCGCGCATTGCGATTTTGTTTTTCCGTATTATTGATCCAATAACAATTAATGCCGCTCACACACAAGACGTCACGCATTTTCCACCAGCCAGCGCCCCTCCCTCCCTCCTTTTTGTGGCAGGCATTTCCCCTCCCAAAAAAAAAACCCATCCATCATCCATCATCTAGCCGCAATCGAAGCGATCTGTCTGCATTGTTTTGCCTAAAAATAAACATCTTCGCCTCCCCTCGAATGCGATCTCTTTTAAGAGCCATATAGGACGCCCGCCCGCCCGCCATAATATTGGATCGTTGAAAAACTGTTTCGAAATTTCTGTGTATTTATCCATCATTGTTTTTGGGTATCTTTCTAATCACGTCACTAAATCTCAAAACACCTGGCGGTGGTGAACGATTTTTGCGACCAATTTAAAACATTTTTTTCCTTTAGCTTATTTTAAGAATTTTCATTTGCCATTTTATGCCCTGCAGTTGTGTTTATTTTATATTTTCCTCCAATTTTCTTCTCCAAGCGAATTTGCTTTTTTTTCTTAATATTTAATTGGATTTTTGTCACTCAAGCGTTTTACTCACATTTTCGGCTTTTCAAATTTTCATGTAGAAAAATAAATTTAAAAAAAAGCCAAAAAGAAGAAAAAGAAATGAGAGAGAGAAATGGGTAGAAAACGGTCGATTTTCTTGGCAATTTATTGAGCGTGCTAAGATTAAAGGCAACACACACAGAAAAGTTCTCACAAATCTCAGTGCAGTTTTCCCTCCCCCGCCTGCTGACCAACCCCGAAAAAACCGAAAAACCCGATAATTAATGCCCATTTTAACACACATGGGCATTGGGGCTGTTTAATAGACCCCAGGCGTCATTAAAACTATTTAACTATGTGCATGATGTTTGGCCGGTCTCTAGTCTGCAAAACGATTACCAAACTGTCTAAATGGGGAAAGGTCAAACGGTCAAAGGGTCAGAGCTCAGACAGTTGATTGATTTCCAAAAGTGCAGTGCAATGCAGTTTCTAGCAAATTTTCTAATTTATTTCCTAATAAACTGAATGGTTATCAAGAGAAGAAAATCAAATTAAAAGTGAAATATTTTCAATTTTTTCGTATAAAATCAAATAAGTTTTGTCCAAGTTTCAGTTTATTTACTGTACTTGGAAATCTGTAGCAGTTTTCATTTTGCAATCATGCAACATTATTAATTTTTAACGATATGAAAAACCCTACCCTACCCTACTACCCTACCCAATACCAAGCCAATCAAAGTCTCTTGCCAAGATAAATATGGCCAAAACACAAATGCACTTTGTCAACTTTCGGAGTCTCTTTTAATTAGGAAAAGTTGCCTCTGGCTAAGCAAGCACACACTTGCCTTGCAAGTTTTCCCAATCCAGCCAGTTTTCAATTTAGCAATTTTCCATTTTCAATTTCCCAAAGAGCAGATAAAGATCAACAAAAAAGGCATTAAACAAGCATAAATCAGGGCACAACTTTTGCCACATCTGCATATATATATAGTATATAGTATATAGTATATATATATATATGAATTCATGTATATTTTGATGCCCATTGAGGCATCTATAAATTTTCATTGAGTGCCACCGCCAAGTGCTCATAATCATAATCATTAATTTGCATACTTTTTGTTTGTGGGTCGTGCAACATGTCGTATGGGCAATGCTTTTTCCCAGCCAGACTCGAAAAGGCGGTCAACGAACGCAGCTCATGATGATGATGATGATCAGCATGACGCCCCCGAATGTTACACACATTAAAATAAAACTCACATTTGTCATTATTTTCTTTTGCCTTGGCATTGACAATGCCACAGTTTTTCCTCCCCCCCGCATTTTCTGTTTTTCTTTCTTTTCTTTCTTTCCTTCCCGCCGAGCAGAATGATGCTGAAAGTTCAGCTAAACTATTTGGCGAACAAAGTTGGCATCGGGTAACAGCCGTAAAAAGGGAATTCAATGGCTCTCCCTCTCTGTTTATTTTTATGTTTCAATTTGTTTTTACACATTTTATTTGGGTTTTCCCTTTTCTTTTTCTTGGTTAGCCGAAAGTGTTCAATTCGGGGCAATGTTCTCGAGATTTTTGCGGTCAAAGTAAAGGCTTTAAATGGCTATAAGAAGCTCTCTGATAGTTGGAAAAGCAACACCATATCCATGTTAACTATTACTAATATTTCTTCTCTTAAACAGCCAAAACAAAGACAAATCTAAATCAAATCATCAACTGCTGCCCCTTTAGAAAAGCGCATAAAAACAAACCTTCTACAACAGAGAGACAAAAAAGCAGCAGCATCGAGTTCAATGCCTCGTAAATCTTTTTCACTTTACGAGTATAAGCGAGGGACCACCCACAAAGCCAAGTGTCCCGCCCTCACAGTTAGCCTGACCCTAATACTAACTAGCTAGAAAAAGCAAACACACAGCCAGTCACCAGCTGTCCACCAGTTAGCGCCCTTTGATAGATGACCAAAATAAGAAAAAAAAAGAAAAAGCAACAAAAAATTCGAAGAAAATCCCACAAAGAATCGAATTTGTGAGGGACATTAAATGGACTCTCGAGTGTGAATAAGCTTTAGCCTATTTATGGTCGAACTGTTGGCCAGATTTATGAAACTCCATGGCCATCATCATCATCAGGCAACGTCCTTGGGATTTTACTTAAAACCAGCAAAAAGCAAGCAAAATCTCTATCAATGATGATGATGGAAAGAGGCGACGACTCTGATGCATCCTGCAACTTGAATGAACTCAGAAATCGGGGAAAAGAAATTTAAGTGGCTCCTACTTACTCAACTAGCAAGAACTACCAAGAAATAAAAAAAAAAAAAAATAAACAAGTGGAAAGTAAAGTGAAAAATGGGGAAAGATATTGAATAAGTTTTTAGTTCGGAAAATGCAGCAGCATATAAATATTCATGCCAGAAGTTGGTCCCTTCAAGGGTTTTTCTACACAGAAAATTGTTTAAATTTTTCATTTAATTTTAAATTACAAACTAATTTTCAAAATAAATCCCTTTAAAAACAATTTATTCCTTTTTCTTCTGCCATTTTTTTAGAGAGCTCTAAACTAAATCAAGTAAATTGCAGTGGAAAATGCATTTGCATTACGACTAATTAGCAAAGTTCCAGCCTGACAAAGTGGAGGCGGGAGGCGTGGTCAAGGCCGGGCAAGTTAAATCGGAAAAGCAAATGTAGAAAAGAAAAGGAAAACAGAGAACAGAGAACAGAAAACAGCAGTCGGCCAAATAAGACTGGCTAAGCAGTTTATATGCAAATTTTATGAGCTGTCAACGTGGCCAAGTGTCTCGTCGTGTGCTTAAGCCCCATAGAAGGAGATCTCACAGCGTTGGCCAACAAGGGTTAAGCCAGGAGATAGAACAAGAACTGGGTCTTCAACTGGACCATGGACATGGACAACAGAGGGCAAGACAATAGAACTAAAAGAATAAGGGTTAGTTTTAGGAATTTTTAGAGAAAAATGATTTCTTAAACGGAAAATTTAATCTTTTTGTAGATTTTTAGTTTAAGAAAACTATGAAAATCAGCTCTAACTCCATAAAATAACTTAAATTAAACAAAGGATGAAAGTTTCTAAATAAATTTCTGCATTTTTGGAGTCATTAGCTTGACCTCCGTTGTCCACTTCTACTTCAATTATTCATGCCATCCAAGCAAAGGTCAAGTGTATATGTGTCTTTGCCTTCTGCCTTCTGTCTCTAGTCTCTGTATCTGCCTCCTGTCTCCTGTCTCTCTGTGTTTGTGTTAGAGAGGCTGTGGGCATGGCCATGCAATTAAGACCCCTGCGCAGGACGACAAAGAGCCAAAGACATGGTCAGCACATGTGCATATAAATTGCTTTCATGAACATATGCAAAAATCCCGACATATTTTCCTTTCGATTCGAAGCTACAGATGCTCCCAATTTACCTTCTAACTTTCTTCTAATACAAGGCTTTCCACACCCTAACTTTCCCTTTTGCAATGGCCGTCGATTCATCATTCATTTACTCGGATTTCATGCATGAAAATCTGTTGCCAATGTCAGCAGTAACAATGAAAAGGAAAATAACTTTAAGAGAGGTGTTTAGTGATTGATTTTTGGGAGGTTTTTTGGGGGGGAAATTAAGTTAAAAATATAAGAATTAATATTAAAAATCAAAATAAAACACCTTTAGCTTAAAGTTCTTTACTTTTTCTTCCACAAAAACCTTTTCCCAAAACTTTTCACAAGTTTATTAAAAATCCATTCATCACTCTGCCTAACCTAACCCTTTGTGCTGTGAGCTGCGCTGCTGCTGCCTGCTCTATCCGCAGCCCACTAAATGGCCAAATAAAAGCCACGAATAGTTGGCTTTATTAGTTCGGACTTTCCCACCCATTTTCCCCTGTTCATTTTCTTGGGTCAAAAACCACAAAAAAGAACAACGCGGCGCGTGTCAATGACTCCAGTGTAAATAACAATAACAATAAAATGGGGCGTAAAAGGGCGTTTCTTTTATTTTATTCCTCTGTTTCTTTTTTTTCTTTCTTTTTTTTTGTGTGGCTTTCTGCTGCTGCTTTTAGCCACTGAAGTTTGTCAAAATTTGTGTGTGCTTTTCGGTTGTTTTGTGGTTTTTGTTTGACTACCAAAAAACCAAAAACCAAAAACCGTTGACAGCTGTCGACAGGGAAATTAAGCACCTTTTTGCCCCTCCCATTTTTCTCTCAGTGTTTGTTCAGTTGGATTGGCAAATAAATGTTTACACATTTAACAATGTTTGGCAATCGTTTGAGGAGCGGAGCAGTCGATTACTCGACTCACTCAATCAATTGCAGATTGCAATCGAGATTTGAGATTTGAGATTTGAGTTTGCGCTGCCTGCATCTAACACATGGCGTATGCGTAACGTTGTGAAACGCTCTCTAGACCCCCTACTTGCCTCTATAGCCCCTATATGTCTGCACCTATTTGCATTTATCATTGGCAGGCAGAAGGAGCAGCAGCAGAAGCAGCAACAACAACAACAACAACAACAGCCGTCGTTACAGTGACAACACTTTTGCATGCAAATATATCAGACGTCACCCCCCTACCCCCACGTTGGCAGTTAAGCACATGTGCCATGTCGTCCTGGTTCCCCAGGATATCTCCTCCTCTCCAACCTCGCTACTAGCCCCTTTGTAACTTCACCTTTTTCGAGGGGCTTCCTGGCCCTGTTATAGATGTCTCTTCCTTACCTGCTGCTTAGCGGATGAGCAGTGAGTTGAGCGTGAAAGATGGAAGGCATTAAACCGAATATAAAACCTATATCCCGACAATCTAAATCAAGTTTCCTATTAAATTTGACATTCTGCTATTTAAGCCTTCTCGTTTCCAACAATTTGAATACTAAATAGCTTTTCTATAGAGACGAAGCAAACTTTTAATTCCCACTCGATAACCGGAATGCATGATTGATGGGAGTTTCAGGTTAGTTAGTTAGTTAGTTAGTTGCTTGCTTTTGAACCACTGTGCATGGTGGTGGTGCACCAGCGGGGTCCATAAAGCGCACAAGTGCCAAATTGCTTAGGCAAACTACGTTAGTTATTACGACGAACGACGAAGGAGGAACGACGAACGGTTCGTTGGTTGCTACGTTCCATGGCGGCTTGGTTACTTCGATTCGATCCTTTTGCCCATGGCTGTTGCTACTTGCTACTTGCTTGCTATTAATGCTGTTGCCATGGCCTGTTAAAGGCTCATAACTTGGGTTTAATGTTGCGCATACGTATCGAGCATACGCCATGTGTGCCAGCTTTGACACATAAATAGCCAGCCAAAAAAACAACAAAAATTGAACGGGGTGTACATGGACGAATGTTTACCCACCCGACAACTGTCAGTTCTTCGACTGTCTGTCTGTCTGTTTTCCCTTTGGAGTAGCGGAAAACCAACAATGGATAAACAAAAAAAAAAAACGAGGAAAACCTCCCAATTGGCCGGAGACTCAACTCCCTGACAGGCTAAAAGCTCAGCCGGCTAAAACACAGAAGCAGCAATCACTTAACTCTTGCCTGCCTACCTCGCCCACCCCCTTAAAGGGCAGACGAAAAGCCGCTTGATTTTTCACCTGCAATGCCAACACTTCAACAGAGAGATCCATTCCTCATCCCTTCCCAGATAAAAAAAAAAGTAAAAGAACCAACAATGGGTTAAAGTTTAGATGCGGAGGAAAACAAAATAGGGATAAAGTGGCTGCCATGTTTAGACTGGCAGCGCATTCAATTTCTAGCTAATCACATTCTGGGTTCTTGTTCTAGAAAGGGGAAGGTCAAGACTTGAAGAAAACTTTCATTTCCTAATCCTAAATACCCATAGTGACTTCCTTTTTAACCTTGAAAATCTTTAAGTTTGCTTAAACTATAAATTTCCCAAACAGTTTTCCCCTCCACTCTACCAAATGAACCCCAAGACTCCGCAGAAATTGCTTGCCAAGCGCTTAACTTTCAGAGATTTTGATTGATAGCAGCGTCGTCCGCACTCGAGGAAATCCCCATGGATCTATATAGAAAACCCGTATCGACGACGACACGATAACAATGCATTCCCGAGATCGGCAACATTGTTTTCCACTTAAAATGCCATTCAGGCAGGAGGCAGGAGGTCTGGGCATTGTGATATTTTCCATCATAATATTTATTTAGCCAAATGCCCCCAAAGCCAATGTTATCAATACAACTCCACCTTTAAATTGCCACATTGATTGATGGTGGGTGGTGTTTCTGGGGGGGGTGGAAATTCATTTCGTGGCAATGCAGAGAAAATACGAATAAATTACCAAGCAAAGAGAGGCGCAGCAGGAAAATGCAATGCCATTGCCATGCCACACATTTTCCGAAAATTTTCAATTCCTATTAATTAACACCGGAGTTCTTGCCTAGACGGTTGTTTTTCCACCCCACCCCCCTTTCTCTCTCTCTCTCTTGTTGGGAAAATATACAATCTGCAATCAAAATGCGATGCATACGTGTGTGTTTGCCCCCGCCATCGCTGTCAAATAGCCCGCGGGATCTTTCAACCATTCCCATACTTTCATCGTTTTTTTTCCGTCATTTTTCTTGTTGTTCTTCAATTTTTATGTGTATTTTTATTGGATTTTATATGGGAACCCCTGGCATACCGAAAAAAGAAACCCAAAAGAAATGAAAATTGAATATTTTATGTGAAGTGAAGCAAACAACAAAGAAACAAAAAATTGGATCAATTGAAACATCACATTTCCATATGCAGCCAAAGAAAAAAAATGGGGAAACAATTTCTTTATTTCGAAAGCAAGAAAAAATCGTAAAAAAAAAAGACTTTAAAGCAAGCAACGCTCCTTAAAAATTACTTTAAAATATAATAAAATTAAATTTGTAATCCTTAAAAACCTAACTTCCTCTAGCATTTACCCACTAAATGCTACTCCAAAGGAAAACAAAAAGTAAGTCAATGCAAACATCACGTATACGTCGCGTTGTTTCGCCTGTTAGCAAATGGAAATGCAAAAATCAAAGATTGCCGACCGCACAACGTACCGCTGCTTTTCACCGTTTTTGCCATTTTCACAATTTCCCCGAACATTTTCGCGGTCTTGTGTGTCATAAGAGAAAAGCCGGTCACGCGCCAATACAAGAGCTTGCAACATCCTCCGACATGCAGTTGCTTAAACGCAGCGATTAGCAAAAGGACACGTACAAAGGATGCGAAGGATGCGTGTGGCAACGTGAAATGCGGCAACAAGTTCGCTTAACGAGCCTGACCGACAAGGGTCCTCCTTCCCTAACCGCACCCCACTCCATCCCACCCAACGAAATCCTCAATCGGAGTGGCCTAAACCCAAAAGGCACTAAAAACCCAAGCCCCAAAACCCAAATCGCTCTCTTTGTGGCCAACAATTTTTCGAAATGAATGGCATCGTTTAATACAATTGCACACAGGGCGTATGCGTAACGAGCATGTTTCCGTTTTCTTTTTTCTTTTTTTTGCCAGGCGATCAGAAAAATAACCAAAAATGAAAAGCAAGGCAAGGCAAGGCAAGGAAGGGAAGAGGAAAAGGGAATGTCCTCTGAAATCGTTGGAAATTTTTCATTTAATCATCTCATTGACACACAGACAATCGGAGAATGGGTCCCAGCCAGCGAGACAATGAAAATGTGGGTAATTGAATTTATAAAGAATGGCAAATGCAAGGACTTGGCTAAGGATTCCGTTTGAAATTTGAAAATTTTTACAAGCAAATTTAAAGGAACTTCAATGGTGAGTATAAAAATGATTTTTTAAATATTTTAAGGGAAATTTTGAAGCCGTTTTTGGTAACTTTTTTAAGATTTTCTTTAGGAAATTTTATTTATTTGATTTAAAACTTTAACAAATTCCTCTTAAAATTGTAAAACCAAAATGTAAATTCTCAGATTTTGAACTTTTTAAATAGGAACATTAAGATAATCATAAAAAATATGTAAAAAATATTTCCTAAACCCCATTTTACAATCTAAAATAAATCCCTAAAAAACTTATAAAAACCAAATAAAGGTTCCACAATACAACCTTGTACTTCCCATTTATTTTGAATATAAAATTCTAGGAAATTTTTTATAAACTATTACTCAACCACAGAAATAAGTTAAAAAAAACACCTAAAGGGAATCCCCCTTGGCAGACTTTTTCAAAACGTTTTCCCCCCAAAAACCACAACAAACCAAAACACAAACTCACACACACACTCCGTCATAATGAAATTAAATCATTCACACACATTTGATCACGAAATTAATCAACGAAAAATGTTTCCCAAGAATTTGTTTTTCAATGAATTTGAATTAAGTAATTTTGATATTTACCGAACTCGCAGTATTTAGTTTTTGCTTTCAATGGGAACGCACTTTTCAGTCGTTCGAGTCCAATGAAAATTTCGTGCACATTTTTGTGCGTTTTACACGTTGACAGTAGTTAGGATTCAAAAATCACGAAAAACGATCTTAGAACTGATTTTCCTTTAGTTTTGAGAGTTTTGTTTGGTTTTTTGTTGTCTTAACTTTAAGTTAGGTTATTTGAAAAATATATTATAAGTTAAATACTTGGAAATATCTTTGAATCTTATTTTTTGATTTGAATATTTTTTTTTTTGTACAAGTTAATAAAGTTTTTAGCACAACACTTAGAAGCACAATCAAAAAAAAAAGAGTTTGTTTTGTGATGATTTTTTGGATTGTTTTTGTTTTAGTTTTTAGGCGATGTTGATGTTTTGATTTTCTTTCCTTTGAGAACTTGACAGTTCCAGAGAGTTTCGGTATTTTTTTTTTTTTGGGTATTGAAAAGTCTTTTGGCCTGTTTTGCTATTTTTTAAAAAGGTTTTTTGTTCGTCTTCTAGCACAACGCGCCTCGTCGACCGTTCAAATGAAACTGATGCTAAGGCGACGCTTTGCCAGGAATATAAAGCGACCGGGAGCGAGAGGCCGCTATCGAGTGGCCATGATGGTCTGAGTGAGATGGCTGCTTTCGGCTAAGCATTTCGGTTAAGTTCGGCTAAGACCCGAAGTATTATAAACACCTGTAAGCAGCCCTCGATGCCGGCGAGAGAGCGAGAAAGAGAGTGTGTGTGTGTGTGTGTGTGGTGGGGGACTAAAAGGCCGTATCGCTCTCACTCCCTCACCCTTACCCGCCCACACACGTCCCTGTGCCTGTTCTATCTCTATCTTTCGCAGTCATTCCCTCCCACTCTGACATTCGGAAGCGGAAGGAAACTCAACAGTTGGCACATCATTCAGTGGAGAGAGGAGAACGGAGAGCGGAGAAAGTTGAGCGGAGAAATGCAGAGAAATGCGGGCGGCAGCGCTACTGATTGTTGTCGTTGTTTGTTGCCATCAAAATTTATGGCAATCATTTGTGTGCGGTCTTTTAAGTTTGGCCCAACTCAAGTGCCCGAAACTATCGATAATTATCGATGGGGTGTGGTGGGGGGTACTTTAGGTAATCGCTGGCACTGCCTGGGATAATCCCAACGATTATGTTAATGACATTGTTAAGCATTATCAATCAGATTGTTGGCCATATCTATCGATTTGAGTAAACCATTTTATGGACATTCTGAAAACCATTTAACCGCCAATTAGCATGTTATCGGTATAATCGGAAATATTCCACTTGTTATCGATTAACATAACAGGGCCTACGATTAATGAACATTATTTATTTGGCTTTGTATTTGTTAAAATAATTTTGGTGCCTGTAAATAACTCTTACAATTTCCTCCAAGAAAATAGATTGAAAAATTCTTCAAGGAAGTCCTCGGTTTCATGCTGTTCGTCAACCTTGTCCAGTAACCTTTTCAACCTTCTGGCTAATTCCTTGTCCTTCTCCAAAGTATCAATCAGTTTTTCAGCTTCGCTTTTCACTAATCCCAATTCACGTAACAAACGTATCACACGCCGCTCAAAAGGCGTGAAAGCTTGACGATTGACCCGGAAATATTCTTTCAAATCGAAAATTTTCCCCTGTGGGGGGGGTCTGAACAAATTCATAAGCCACGAACATCGCCAGCATGGCTCAGGATGCAGACGTTGGTTAGGATTTGGCAGCCTTATAAGCCGGTTTTCCTCTTTATCAAACTCACAGAATCGCTTGTTGGCCAACTCTCGATCAAAAGCTGACACAGAAGCAGCCACAAAAAGGAGAAGGATTCCCAAGATATTTAAGTAAAGCATTTTGAAAGCTAAGTGAATGCTTTTGAAACTCTTTCTTATATACCCTTTTCCAAACTGCATTATCGAAGAACACTAATTAAGTAAAAGCCAATTAGAGATAGCTTGACGTTGATTTATGTGTAAACCTTGGCTTCCCTTTACAAAATTTGCTAGAATAAAACCTTAACACGACCTGACTTAACTAGCAAATTCTTTAGTTTGACTATTAAAATTCCTTCTTTAATGGCAAAAACCTTTTAGGGAAAGCAAAGAAACTAAATAATATAATTTAAAGTTACATGTTTTGAAAAATAAATGAACAGAAAACAGAAAACTTAACAGCTTTTTTGATTGGATTTTATCCAATATACAAAAATATTTAAAATTATGAAAAACAAAAAATCACATTGGCTTTGTGATTTACCCCAAGAAAATCAATCACTCTCCATAACTTCCCAACGAAAATCACAACTCAACAATATATATTATATAATATCATCCTACAAAGCCCCCGAAATGGACTGTGATAGCTCAACCTTAGAGGACCAACGAGAGCGTATGGATAATGCCATTTTGACCGCCATGGAGGATCTGGATCGGGATTATCTACGCAAGCTGCAGATCGAGATGCATGCCTGTGCCTCTGCTTGTTGTGCGGATGTGGATGCTAATGCAGAGGCGGTAGAGCGCTGTGTGGACCGCTGCCAGATCCGCTTGACTCGTGCCCGCTGCTTCGTCCAGCAGGGCATGTCCGACTTTGAGAACAAGCTGGAGAAGTGCATTCAACAGTGTCGAGTCCATGGATCTGATTATCATTTGGAGCGCTGTACCAACAACTGTGTGGACAGTCATGTGGGATTGCTGCCAGAAATGCTTAGAGCTATGCGTGATACCCTAGAAAAGGGAGTTTAGGAGGGGCTACTATGGGGTGCCTAGTAAAACAGAGAAGTCTTTCCTAAGCTTTTATGAATTTTTGTGGTTAAAATTTAATAAAATTTCAACACAAAATGTAAACTGATTGAAGATTTGCCATCTTTAAAATCAATTTCCCATATTAGCAACCTAATCCGAAGTCCTAAAACCCAATTAAATGCCAATTAATTCCTAAACAGCTTATCTATTAATGACAAACGGCAATTAGGGCCGCCTAACACCGGTCGCTAAACGGTCTGGGAAATGCTTATTGATTTGTTTACTAATCTAATCGATTATGCTGCAATTTTTGGTGACCCAAAAACATGCTTTTTATAAAGCAATTACCAGCCCCATCAGCTCCGAAAAAAATGAATCAGCCATACTGATAGAAGGCAATACAAATTATTCATAGCAAACATGTCCGTACAGGCTAGGCTGTGTGATTTATTCAGAAACATACGGCCAAACGTGCCGCATGTAAATGCTCCCAATTGATACGACAATAGCAATAATCTCTTCGACACGGACAATGTGGCACACTTTCAGGCTAAGGAGCAGCAACAAAGTTTGGGCCTCAAATGAGGCCCCCACAATTGCCGTCGAAGAACCCAGAAAACGCTACACAAGGAACCAAGGAGGTCTGTCTGTTTCAAATTGGATCAAAACAAGAGAAAGAAAGAAGAAAGTTCACAATATTAGTAGGAAAAAACCATCTACGAGCTGTCCATCAAATGGAACTCTGTAATCACAGCCAATTGAAATAGTTTCGAAGGGAAATTGACCTGCATTGCTGACCATCTGCTAGGGCATGGCATAGGCCGAAAAGTTTGCCAATCGATAGGTTAATAATGCTATTTGGATAATTATCGATAATATGAATATGTTATCATATATTTTGATGAGGTAAAGTATGTGATTTATAAATGAAATTTAAACAAATGCTGATTTTTCAATACAATCTATCGATTGTTCGATAGTTTTTCTAATATATAGATATACTTAGCGCTAAATGCATTGCTGACTATATGCTAGGGCATGGCATGGGCCGAAAAGTTTGACAATCGATAGGTTAATTATGATATTTTGATAATTATCGATAATATCGATATTTTATCCTATATTTTGATAGCGTGAAATATGTTATTTATGAATAAAATTGAAAGTATTTCTGATTTATCAATATTAACGATAACAAAATCGATAATTTCGATATTTTTTCTAATATATACCCATATTTATTGCTAGCTTTGACATTCGTTAGTGCCAGCTCTACCTGAACTCAACTCTTGCCTTCCCCCATGGGAACTATAAATTCCCTGCATGTTCATCAAGCAAAATGAGAACATATCGCCAGGACATCGTATCGACCCATCGACGATTACCGATGACCAAATTTACTTTCCACCCGTCAGCCTTGCCCTACACCCCTCTCTCTCTATCTCTCTATCTGTGCCTGTTCCGTTCTGTGCTGTCCATCAAGGGGCAATCAAAATGTGGAGTGTATGGAGGTGTGTTTGACAGATATAGGTGTGCAGACAAAAGCAATCGGCATGTCAGTTGAGCAGTTTAAAAAGCACACGACGAATCGGAGGGGAAAATTATGTCCTGCTAGACAATGGCAGCGGGCGTCTAGCAAAATGTTTTCGCATTATTCAAATGAAATGCTCTTCATTGTCTGCCATATCGTACGTATACCATCCAGCAATTGCAGTAACAAAAACAAATCGAAAAAGAAATCCCCCCCCGCTCCCTGACTGGGAATGAAAACAAATAAAAAAAAAAAAGTCCGTTGAGGAAAATAGAAAAAAGAAAAACACACAAAAATTATTACCTGCATTCAGCAAGAGGAACAATGAATCATTTTTCTCTCTCTCAAATAGAAAACAACAAAAATAACAATCGAGGACGTTGCCATTAGAATGAGCAACCATTGGAGGAGTGAACATTCAAAGCGGATTGGCTCTTCGAATAACTATAGAGTTAATCCCAATTTGCATTAATCTGATTGGTTCAAAGTCATGCATTGCACAGATGCACCAGATGTGTACATAAGTCTACACTTTGAAAATAGTTTTCAAAATGTGAAAAATAAATAAGGAAATGGTGGTGTCAAGGAAACTCTTAAACTTTTCTTAGAATCCAACCATACTTGATGGTCTGCCTAAAACTATGATCTAACCCTTATTGATTACTAACTTCTAATACTATAATATCATTAAATCCTTCATTTTTTTATATAAATAATATTCTGCAAGTGCAGAAATCTCCACATACTCGGACATTGATTAGCACAAAGGAGCTGGCAAGGAGTTTCCAGCCACAAACTTCGCATCGCCTATTGGCTTATCTCGAAATGTAATGGCCAACACATAAACCTAAGCTGAGATCTATATACTAATATGTATATAAGCTGCAATGTACATAAACACCCACATCGCTTCAGCCCTGATGGCAAACCTACGCATGCATTTCTATACTATAATAAGTTCCCAGAATCAAAATTTACAATGAAAATCCATTTACAGTGGGTTCTCAAATTACATTTCTGGGAATAATGAAGGCGTAACTATGATTAGACATCAACTGTTTAGTAAAAATTTCAATTACAGAATTAATTTGAATTTTATTTAGTTTTATATTTCGATTTTTTAGATATTTAATTGGCTAAGAGAAAATTTCACAACTTCAGCTTAAAAATGACTTCCAAAAAGATGTTTGGTAGAAAATTCACCAAAAAATCTGTGTTTAACATAATCTTAAGCCATATATTTTTTATATTTACATTCCTTATTATATCCCTATATATATATCCTAGTAAAACTGAATAATTTCCCCTTGAATTACTGCTATAATTTTCCATATTAGATATGCAAAACCTCTCAATCTTTTAAAGATCTTTAAACTTTTAATGGTCCTGTGTTCGCCCAATCGAGATTCGTCGTTGGCTTTTCTTTTCTTTTCCCTTTTTTTTTTTTAGCAGACAATTTCGCGAAAATTGGTTCACCTTTTGTGGGTCTCCGCATGACATTCAGAATATTTCAGAGACAGCGTCAAAAACGCGATATGAACCATGACGACACCAAAAAAAAATCGAAAAAAATGAGACAAGAACGAAGCCTCACAAAACTTGACTGCAACGCCATCCAAATGGTTGGCAGTCAATGGCCCATTGCCTAGGCCTATATGACTTGTACAGTTAAGGGCACAAAAATAGCTTTAATTGGTTGGAAAATTGAAAAAGTTTTAAGAAATTAAGAAGGTACTGAAGGTGATGGAGATACTAATACTAAGTACCAAGAAAATGAATAAAAGAAAAATCTATAAAAAATCAAATTAAAAATCTAAAATATAAGAAAAGGGAATAACCTTGAAGGGCCAAAATATGTTACTTAAATAGTTCGAAATTTCACAAACATTCATAATAAGACCTAATCTCTTGAACCCAACTATGCAACAGCCTAGCTCTGAGGCCGCATCTCAAAGTGGCAAGTCAAGCGTCAAGAAGAAGGTGCAGAGCATCAGCAGCAGCAGCAGCATCAGCGGAGGGCCCAAGGACGCTGCGGCCTGTGTGATATGTTAATTTGGCCTAAACTACACACCAACGGCAAATGGCAAAATAGCGGATGCGAAAAGCAAAAACGAAAGCGAAACGCGACGCGTCCTTCGCCCGCAAATCCCAAAGGCAAAATGTGTCATACATTCGCCAGTTAGCGAAGGATTTTACAGAAGAAAAAGAAACCACTGTGTTTTCTTCTTTGGGTTTTCTTTTTTCTTTCCACTTCTGCTCCTCTCAGCTCTGTCTTTGGCAGCTTTTTAGCTCACCCGGACATGGGGCAGTTTTGATTTATGCCACAAGATGCGACAGTCTCGAGGAGTATATGAAAATAAATCAGTTTGGCACATTTTTTGTAGAGCTGTTTTTATAATGCTCAAGGAAAATGTATCATAAAGAAAGACAAATGGTTGTAAAATGTTTATGATTTTCAGGATTTAATTGATTTATAGTTCTTAGTTGGTGCTATTTCTCCGTTAAGGAAACTGGTGACTGTGTCAGAAAGAAACTAAAATAGTTTCCATACTTCTTCCTCTCAAACTGATTTCTAATAACTTCACAGCTTTGGTTAAACAGCAGAAAGAAGGCTAAATTATATAGTATATATATCCCAGAAAACACGGTATCAACTTCGCTATTCAATAAAGATTTCTTTAAAAGATTCTTTGCGGATGCTATAATGAAAGTTGAGCCATTGTGGCGCCCACTGGGGCGCATTTCCGCCCACTTTTCCCCAAAAAAAAAACGCCCCTCGATTGACACGTTCGCCCAGAGTACTATATAACCATCGTACCCTGAAAATCCCACACCTTACTGTCAAATTTAATGCGGTTCGCTGTTTATTAGATTTGCACAAATGGCATTTTCGGCAGTAGGTTGCGCCACTGAAAATGGCTATGGGAATGGGAATGGGTATGGGTATGGGAATGGGTATGGCGATGGATGGATGTAGATCTTAATGTGGGTGTGAAGGTCCTTTCTAGGCGTTAAGTGCTTGTTGGTGGTGCTTTTGCAATAACAACAAAAAGGCAACAACTCTATCGGCTGCCAAAAAACCGACAGCGAAATTATTGAAAATTCATTTAAATGTCAGCAATGTTGAAGGAGCCTCACAAAAATGGCGCAACATGTCGTATGCGCATTATTAAATATTAAAATGTTTACATTATTAACAACAAACAGCGAAGAGACGAAAGGCAAAGCACCAGCACAGGCCGAGGGGACCTGCACACACGCAGTCGAAATTAAATTTCAGTTTTCCGAGAGAAAGAATCAACATATTTATGAGTGTTTTTCGAGTGACAGTGGAGAAGCGAACGGATACTCAATCCGATTGTAAATTAGAAGGCAAACACATCATGTCCGTGTCCATGTCCGGTATTGAAAAACAAAAACAACAGAACAGCGTCAATTGGATAGAAAGAGAAAATTAAATCAACGGCACGCCATCATCGTCATCATCATCATCATTCGATGATGGCATTCGTCAAAATCCGTCAAAACAGATTGCAGTCGAGTCCAAAAACTGCAGCCAAAAACAAAAATTCTGCTACGAATTTTGATTGGCTCGTTTTCATGGTCCCCGAAAGTTGGTTGATTTTTTGAATTGAGTTTGAATTTAGAGATTTAGAAGAAATGCCAATGGGTTAAGAGTTGGGGGAAACTTTTTTAGGTTTTTTGAAATTTAATTTTATAGTAGTTAAGTACAAGGAAACTTTTTTATAAGGTAATGTTCGTAGATGATGATTTTTTTATCCCTAAAATTATTCATTTTGTCAAGGCTTTCGAAGATAGGGAACTTATTAAGAGAAAACTTAGACAATTTCTATAAAAAGTAAGGCAGATAATGGAAACTGTGTAAAATAATCAGTAAAATCCCAATAAACATAAGGAAAAACCTTAACATTTCCACAAATGCCAGCAAATTAGACATCTTAACCTCACTAAGAAAATCAAAAACTGACATTAGAACGGATAGTTTTCGCAGAATAATCGAATTCGACAATGCACTTATGACAAAACAACAGGCCAAAACGGATGATGGCGTCTGTGAAAATGTCAATAGGAAAACTGCAAGAGACTGAGAAACAAGGGCGTAAGCAAAAACTAAATCAAAAGGGTTAAAGAGTTATATAAAAATTCGTAGATTTATAACCTATCTGACCCCTTCTCTGACTACACCCTGACTACACAACGGATGCATCGATGGCAGTCCCGTTGACAGCGGAAATCCTTGCCTTTCCGCTCCGCTCTGTTCCGTTCCGTTCCGATCCAATCCAATCCTATCCGATCCGATCCGCTCCATTTCCATTTCCCCTACCCATCCTGGCCATCCGCAATGCGAAACGAGAGGCTGCTAACAAACTGTCATAAAAATCAGCAAATATGCATTTTGCCATCCATCGCACATCCACTTGCCAGCGAAAAACCCCTCAACTCGAACTCGAATTCCCGAATAACAAAAATGAAAAGTTCATTTTGAGTGTCATGTTTAAGGCTCGTAAAATCAACTCTCTCATCGTTGAGTTTTTCTTTTTCGCTCCGTTTCGACTCATTGCGAGGCAACATTGCATAATATCAATATCAATTTCACATTTCCCCATTTTCCATCCATCCAACAGCCAAACCTCAAACCCCGAAACCCCTTCCGTTCATTGTTGTCCTTTGTATGGATATTACCCCAAAATGCTCCTTCATTCCCGTTCATAAGAGGACAATCTACTTCTTCATCGGCAGCCATTCTACAAACTCATTCCCTGATTTCCTTCATTTTGCCTTACAATGGCGAATTGTATGAGAAAAATGAGAGACGTCAACGGGGCGTATGCGTAACGCATGCATAGAAAGTCAGAAAAAAATTAATTTTAAATAAAAATAAAGGGAAATATGTGTGTGTAGAGGGAAAATCGGAATAATAGGGTTAACAAAGAGCGAAACTGTAATTATTGATTGGGAAATTTCGATTTAAGCGTTTTGGTAGAAGATCTGAAGATTTTACTGCCCATTTTTGAAAGGAGTTTGATATTTTGCAAACGGACAAACGGACAAACGGACAGATGGACGGACAGACAGACAGACGGACATGGTTTAATCGACTCGGCTATTGACCCTGATCAAGAATATATATACTTTATAAGATCGGAGACTCTTTCTTCTACCTGTTACATACTTCTCTACGAATCTGATATACCCTTTTCCTTTACGAGTAACGGGTATACTAAACTATTAAACTTTGTTAAGCTTAAGAAATTTTAAAAAATATATTTTTAGAAATTTTCTAGCTTATTTTTGTTTAACTAAATACAACCCTTTGAAAATAAGAATTCTGTTAAAAAATTAATTAATTACAAATAATTTCAAACCTTACAAAAACTTTCTAAATATTTTTGCTTTAAAAAGTAGTTTTTTTTGTGAAAATTCCAGAAAAATCAAGACATTCGCCCTATAAATTTTCCTTAAATTCATTTCTACTTTAAATCAAAGATATTTTGTCAAGCCTGAAAGCCTTCCGAATTCGTTGGTTTAATAAATCCATAAATTTGTTTTATTTTTTTGGGGAGACAAAACCTAGTCGAATGTTGAATGTATTTTCTTTGTTCCTTTTTAAATTTCCTTGCGGCAGAAAACGTGCTTTCTCCCCGCTTTCCACACACACACACACACACTTTCCACGCTTTTCCTTTCCACCTTTCAACCACCCATCCTCCGCTGGTTAACTGCTGTTGGAAATATGATTACAATGGTTGACAGACAAAACGTCGTGCCAGGTGGGAAGGTTGTCAAAACGAATACATGTCCGACCGATGCGTGCGATTACCGTGGGGTTGCAAATGGTTGAAAGGTGAAAGGAGAGCATGGAGAAAGTGGCAAGTAGAACGTAGAATTTTCGGGGGGGTGGTAAATAGGCGAACAAGAAGAATTTCAGATTGTTTGTCTGTGACATTGAAAATGTTTAAAGTGGCATTTTGGCAAACACTTTTGGCCTTGCCTTAAGTCAAGGTAATTAGAAGTTAAGTTAAGAAGGAGGCTTAAACAAACTTGTTTTGGAGTTAAGGAAATTGGAAAATTATTAGAGAGAAAAGGGGTCTTCTGCTAAGCAAACTTCTGAAGTTTCCCCTTTAAATTGTTAGAAAAATTTTAGAATAGAATTTCCTATTTAAGCACAGGTTTAACAGTGCCAAAGAAGCTTTAAGGAGTTATTTGTAAAATCTTATCAGCATCACAAACAACTCTCTAAAGCTCCATAAACTAATTTATTCACACAATAAAAAAATCTACTACTAAAACTTTCTCATACTATTATCCATCTAATAGTACAATCAATTTTAGTTTCAATTTAATAATCAAGCAAAAAAGAGAGAATCTAACCAAACGAATGGTCAACTCCTTCTCTTATTTTTTTTTATAGAATTATTTTTGGCAATCGGCTTGGGACTTTTGGGTCGTTAAATCGTTAAAAATCGTTAAAGCCAGCCATAAAGTTAGCAAGTAAAACGTATATCCCAAACGCATTAAACTGCATTAATCTTGTCGGGATGGTAAATACCTGATGTAATGTGCATGTTTGTGGCTTTTATGTACGTGCGCATATATTTTCGTTCGGCGCCTTTTGTTTTCAGGCTGCTTAACGACAGGTTCGTAACCAAATTTCGGTTGTACTCACGTATCACTGCAATGAGAAAAGGAGAAAGAAACAGGTTAAAAAAATGCTGTAAACAAAAGCTGAAAATCAATATTAAAGTAGATGGGAAAGTTGTTGATTTTAAACAGAAATTTTATTTAAGAAATTAGCTGGAATGGAGAAAAAATTGGTTGCTGATTAGGTTTAAATTTTGCTAATTTATTAAATCAAATTTTTCATTTTAAGTTTGAATTTATCAAGTTTAGGTTGGTAAACTAAAATAGCACTGCCAAAGCTTATAATTTTTCAATTTTTCTTACAAAACTCTTTAAAATATTTCTATTTAATGATAAGGAAGCTTATTTCTTGCATAATACTAAACCTAAATATAGTTCTAAGCCCTATAACTTAACCCCTTAGAAGTTTTTAGTTTAACTTTCTAATAACAAGCACTAAAATATTCGATTTACCACCCTTACACTAAAAATGATCTACCCATCTTCATGGCATCTTCCCCTCTCGACCAACCTAACCTAAACTGCATTCCCGCAGACCGAAAAATCTCAAGTGGCATGCCTCAAAGTATCTCAGTCTGAAATCTTCAATAACCCTCGTTGCCTCACAGCACTCATATTTTCTTTTTACTCATATATATATATATTCTTCCTGTTCCTGTGCCGTTGGACAATTTGCCCTAAAATGTTATTTGGCGAATGTGTCGAGTTGCTTTATAGGTGCACTTTCCTGTTCTTGCCCCAAAATGGAGATCATCTGAGTTGGAATGGGAATGTATATGTATATAGTATAGCATAGTGTGTGTGCGTGTGTAATAAGCATAACAGCTAGCTTGGCAACCTTGCTTTTTCTCTGGCTAAAACGACGCTGCAGGCATCACATATTTTTGCAAGCCACTAAAATGCGCGATTCAGAGCGACGCAAACTACGTAAAACCAGAAAAAAAAGGCTCAGCGAGTGGCAAGCAATAAAAGCAAGCAAAAACTCACAGATACTCACACCCACGGGCACACAAATACTGTCGAACCACACGCAAATGTGGGCGGAGGTAAAATGCATGGGGATATGGATATATATATATAGGGCAGGTCCCTAGTCCCTAACTAACTATCATAACTATGTTATACCCTAACGGGAAAGGTAGTAGTGCACTTTGTAGAAGTTATAAATGTTTGAAATGAAAGTCAAAGAAGATGTTTAGAGTTGGGAAGTAGGAAGGTTTCCGTATGGAGGAGGAATGTTCTCTTTTTGTTGCCTACTTTTAGACAGATTTCGCAAATATTAGCGATTTCGTAGTATTAGTGATTTCTGTGGCAAACCTTTTCAAGTTTCTTATCTCTTTTTGTGTAAGCTAACAAAAACTTCAACATGAACACGATTTTAATTAAAAATGATATATATATTAAAAATTTCCCTTTTTTTTTAAGGAAAATTGCTTAAAAAGTGAAAAAGATTAAGAATATTTATCTATACTTTTTCCTTTTTAAAATTTAATATTAACACTTTTTATATTAACATTTGGTAAGTGCATAGGAAAACCTATCATCCAAGACCTGTCATCCAAACCTTAACTTGAATGTTTTAAACAATTTTCTAAGCTCAAATTTTGCTGGCAACATGCAGAGGAAAAACTCCCTTTGCTTACTTGTTTTTTTTTTTTTGGCCGCCTGCTTTTGTGGCATATTTGCCTGCAATTTTTTTGTTAGTCCTGGTTTTGCTTATGAGAGATATGGGGAGAGGGGGAGAAAACGTAAGGATTTTCAGGACATGCAACGGGTTGCATGAGTAGGAATCCCCAGGAAACCCCATGAAGAAGATGAAAATCCCAGTGGGCGAAGAAAACTCCCAAAACAGATGGTAAAATTTCACTTGCATTAAAGCCAAACGGCTGCAAGTTTTTGACAGCCGGGGAAAACACCAGGAAAAGTGTGAGAAAAGTGTGGAAGCAAGTAGAGCAAACACACAAACACACATACACACACTCACATCACTTGCAACTGGGGAAAAGTTGTCCAATGTTTTATGAGTTTTGTGTGGCATGTCGAAAACGGGGGGGTATTGGTAGTCTCCAAAGACATTGCAGGATGATTGCCGTCCCACAAAATACAAAACCAAACTCCTTTGTGCACTTACTCTAATGTTTATTCATATTTCATCTTGTTATCTTGGCCCAGGTCAAAGGTCGACCGTCTCCCTTACGCTGAATTTATCACAAAAGCTAATTTATACCACAATTATGGTGGAAAACTTTCACCATTTCATTTCTACATTTGCATTCCCACAAAACACAAATGATTAATTGCCATAAATTGTAATCGAGCCTGGCCATAAGGGGTTAACAAACTCCCAAGTACGAATGTTAGACAAGAATTGTACATTAATTAAGTTTTTAAGTTGCTTAATTAACCAGAAACTGTGACTTTCCTTTTACTTTTCTATATAGAAACCTCACTAATCCTGCCAAAAAAAACCTCCACAATCGATAAGCCTATCAGCAATATCGATAAATTCGATACACATACATACATACACACATCCTGAACAGCAATCTTCATTAGCGCGAGCTGCCTGTCTGGTTTTCTGCACAATTAACTAACTTGAAATGTAACCAAAAATTGTAAATATTTACAGCCCCTCAAGGCCAGCGAAAAGCGAGAGGGTAGAAGGGTGCAGGGCAGAGAGGGGGGTGCTGGCGAACGAGGTGGTCTGATCCAGGTAATGGTTGACACCTCCATCAAAAGGATAAAAAGCCAACGTACTTCATTAATTTTAATTAAGCGCCCACAGCATGACAAAAACGTGAGACCAAAAAAGGCGAGACCAAAAGGACGCCGGCGACAGAAACAACAGGGTTCCCTGTTGCTGATGAGAAAAGTGGAACGAAGATGGGGTAAGGGATGGGGGGGGAAGGGGAAATGTGAAAAGTGTGGAAAACTGTGGAATGGTGTAATAGCAAGGGTGTCGCGAAATGTTAACTGCAAGCAAATACCTAGAGATGAACATTTTGGGTGACGAATTCCAAACATTTTCGTTACTAGGAATCTAAGTTGATTAAAAATAATCTAAGATTTGGGAGGGGTATGAAAATCTTCGAAAAGATAATAGGGCTTACCTATCGAGCACTTAATAACTTGAATAATGTTTCCATAATCTCTTAGAATCTCTAAAAATATTAATATAGAAAACTCCCTTGACCTTCTCTTACTGATCCCGCAAAACATCTTCATGAAAGCCGTCTGCCAAAAAACCACATTTTCCCCACCTCCTTCGACACTTCACATACACATAGTTTCTACGGGTTAACCCTGAGTGTTTTTCCTGGAATATGTATTAAATATTTTTGGGGCAAAATGTTCGTACTATTTTCGCTCACTTTCACCTTCATTTGGATTTTTAGACTTCTGCCTTTTGCCTTATGAATTTGTGAAAATGCAAGCAGACTGAGTCGCAGGCAGAGGCTGAAACTGAGGCTGAGGCTGCCCAACATTCATTTCAGACTTTCTGGCCAAACGAAACCGCAAAACTTGAAACATTTCAATTTGTCTGCGGCCCCGTTTTGTAGGCTTTGCAATAAGGGGGATTGGATTTTGTGGCTATGTTAAACCGATGTCTGTGTGTCTGCTGCAGGAAGTCGGTTAAAGGTCAGAGGGCGAGAGACCAACAGGTTAGGTAGAGGAAATCACATGTGAATTGAAAAAGTCTATCAAGACGTAATAGAAAGCAATGTTAGTTGGGGTTTAGCTTATAGTTAAGCTTAGTTTAAGGGCCACTAAGAATGTTGGGAAACTTCTTTGGGAGTCTGACTTTATCAGGAGTTAGTAAAATGTAAAGAAAAACCCAGAAAATAGAAAATATTCCTTTTTAGCGTGAAAAACCAATATATGCTTGTAATGCATGGAAATCCAATTATTGTTGACATTTTCCCAGCAAAACATAATACATAATTCCCGGAAGGAAGCCCCAACAAATCACCCAAACAAAGCCTAATCGAATTAAGAGGGGAAACTACAAATCGGTGGCTACAAATCCCATAATACGCTGGGAATACTCACTAATCCAACATTTCGATATCCTCATCGCTATCGCCCTCATCGTCATCATCCAGACCCTCTTCATCGTCATAGAATCGGGCTTCATCGGCAGCATTGGTTCCACCAAATCTCTCCCTGCTTCTTTCCCTGCTCCTCTCTCTTTCCCTTTCACGATTCTGCATGCCATTACTGGGATTTCGTCCCGTTCGCGAGGTGGCCGGGGAATCGGATGAACCGCGATTCCCGCGACGATTCCTGGTCGACTGAACTGGCAGACCCACGCCCTGCTCCAGTTCCTCCTCCTCCTCATCACTCTCGATCTCAATCTCATCAAGATCCCGCTGACTGATGCTACGCTCTGGCATTTTAACGTCTTCTTTTCAAATCAAATCAAATCACTTGCAAAAAAAATAACTTTTATATCCCAAAAAATGTCACACACGATTTTGCTTTATGTTTTTAGATATAGATTTTCGAATTTAGTTTGCGAAATTGTTTTGACTTTTTGTCTTGCCAACCAAGTTAGACTTGCACCGAACGCACTCGAAACTGCAATTGGCGATGAAAGCGCGTTGGTCGGTCCGCGATTGGCAATTGGGACAGAAGTCCAAAGATTTGCTGGGGCTTCACATCGCGAGACCTTAGCCAGAGGTGCTGGTCACCTCTCTAATGGCTAATTCAATTAGGTTTGAGCAGGGAAAATGTAAAGGAAGAGAGTTCGGACTATTCAATGACCCTCTAATGGTGGTTCAGATTAAAATATTTACAAATTTTCTTATAACAAAATCATGAAAGCACTCTAGAGGGTGAAAAACTACTTCCATCCTCTATATAGAAACTGAATGATATATAAATCTTACAATCTAAAACCATTCCCCAACTGAAGTAAAGGAAAACCCATACAGCCTTTCACTTTCAGAGTACAGGGTGCCTAGCTTCGACGGTCAGTCCAAGAACATTTTCCATTTTGTCCGTACGGTTTGTTCTAGCCACTTTTCCACCTTCGAAAAGCAACAACAACTATTACAAGAACAACAACAACAACCATAAGAACAACAACAACAACAACAATAAGAACCAAAGAAAAGCAAATAATGCTGAAATGGGTCAGCGATTTTCGGGGGCGACATTGTGACGATAGGAAGGAAGCCCTTCGCACGTGCTGCTCACCTTTGATAAATGGAATCGAGGGGGAAAGGGAGAAGGGCAGAGGGTGGCGCACATAGGTGACACACGAAATAGCCACGTCTGCAGGAAATGCCTTACTCAATTGAGGTAATCAAGTACTCGTATTACTTAAATTGTGATTAAAACTACTTTCGTCGTTCAATGGCTGTTTGGCGAAATTGATTGGCCATTTGATGCTGTGATTAAGGTTTTCCTTTAGGTGAGTTTAAGGGAGTGAGGAGAAGTTTAAATTGCATTTTTTTTAGAAAATAAAATAGAAGTTAAATGGATTTTTAAGGTAGATATACGTTATCTTTATGATACTTTCGCTGCTTATTAAGTTTTAAGTTTTTTTGCTGTTTTAAATGCCGGAGAAAGTTAAAGTTTGTGGTTAAGCCAACCTTTGAAATATCATTTAGTTGCTTTTTGATTTAAGTTTAAACTACAATCTACCCTTTTAAATATTTCTAAAAATATTTTAGGCCTGTTGTATAATTTTGTAAACTGATAATTAGCCTTTTCCTAGAATAAAAATTATCATTTCCATTGCATTTTTCCTAACAATTATCTCAGCCTTCGTGATTCTGAAAATATTAGTTTGGTTTTGGCTTAACTGCACTTCCGCTAACACCCCCCTTTCCTGCTCCTCTTCTTCTTGAAAACATCTTTCTCATTTGTTTTTTCCAGGCAACCCATAAAACCATAAAAATTTCAAATGAGCTAAGCCCGCCGCAATGAGCCCGATTTAATGAGCCATTTCAATGCCGCGGAGCCTCTGGAATCGCTTCCCAACCAAAACTGGCAGGGAATATCAACAATTTTTATGCATTTATCCAAACATTTGTTTTTAATAATGCTGTAAAATAAAACAAGCAAGAAAAAAGGAAAAAATAAACGCAAAACGGAAGATTTTTGCGGTTGCAATTTTCTTATTTTTTGGTGAAATTTAAGCTTTAAAATTAAATATTTATGCTAGACGGAATGTAAAATCATTTTGGGTAAATAAATTTATTAATTCGAGTATTAATATGATATTATTTTTTCCCAAAATTATTTAAAAATCAACCTCACTTAAGAAAAATTACTTTAAACTGAACAAAAATGCACATAAAATCGATTTTTTCTTAAAATCTTAAGTAAAACTTAAATAAAAAATTCTAAAAAATATATTTCGTTACCTAAAAATCTAGTTTAATACTAGAAAATAATTATCTCTCGTTTAGCTTAACTTCTCTTAACAAAATATTTGCTATTAATAAACTTTTTACCCAATAACCCAGCTCCGTTGTTAGTAATTTGAGGCTGCCATAAATCTGTCAGTAAGACAAAGTGCTAAGCTTAATAATTAACTCCCCTGATTACCTACAATTGCAATGCATTAAATGACCTCAAAATCTGTTTGCCGACCAACGCGATTAATCTTCTACTTTGACAACATTTTGCAACAAACTTTGAATTGCCTTTGCTCGATTGTTTTTCCAAAACAAACAACAAAAATTCCTGACCAGCAGGGGTCATGTTGCCAATTATTTTAATGTACATTAATTGAAGTCGTTGCACTAACGATAATTTGAATTTTCGTATATTAATAATAATGCGACAGACGGACAACAACAACACAAAAGGCAAATGGTGATGAATCGCTTTTGGCGGAGCGTGTGGATACGACGGTCAATGCCAAGGGCATGAAACTTATGCCGGCAACTGTGACGAAAACAACAACCGGCGATGGCCAGAAAGGCTATAAAAAAGATATTTGTATATATATATAGGAATCTATATATATATATAATCAGCCACGAGACACACAGCACAGCTCAGAAAAGGTGTCAACGCAGACAACCTTCAGTGGCACATAACAATAAGATCTTTTGGCCAAACAAACTAAAAGAATCGACTAAAAACCATGCGGAAGAAACAGGAAAGTCAAGCAAATCTTTATAATGCGAAGAATTATGCACTCTTTGAAGATACTATATAGATATCAAATTAGAAGTAGATTATGTTATATCTATAATAACACTTTTTTTTAGCTTCTTTTTTTAGATTTCTTGAGAACTTTCTTCTTTTAAATATTTTTCAATCTCCTAAAAATCCATCCTAAACCCTATATCATTTTATCTACACCTTCTAATCAGTTGAATGTCCCCCAAAGCATGGAATTCAGTTAACCAATTTTTATGTTTGGCCAAAAGGCAACCAGCCAGTCAACGAATTCCAAATGCTGAATAAATAAAGCATAAATATAAAACCAAAAACAGCGGCCAAAAGAGGTAGCAAAAGCCACAAAATAAAGCGATAATCATAGTTAGGGCACTAGTCTGTGTATGTGTGTGTGCCAGTGTGTGTGTGTTAAATGCCAATAGAAATGCGAAACAATTAGGCGAAATGTAGTTAAATACAATAAAGAAAAAATAAGAAGAACAAAAGCAAGAGCCAGGAAACAAAACACTCGTAAAATGCAGTAACAAAAAAAAACTATAAAAACGAAAAGAACAGCAAAGCAAAGTAAATAAACACGCATAACGATTTTCTGATAAGAACGAACAGTGCGGGTCGGGAATATAAAGCTAAAAGAGAGCGACATTTGGTGGGCAGATTTAATGATTAATAAAACACTTTGTGTTGCAATGAAAAATAAATTGGAAATTAATTGGGTTTATCTTTTTGTAAATTTCACATTAAAACGGCTTACTTTACTTAACCCGCACTGTATAGACTAAGCTGCACACCTTAAAACCAATACAAAAGCAAAAATAGACATGATTTTTTTTGCACACCTTTAACGATTATGATGATAATGATAATGATGATCAGAGTATGATGAGTGTCGGACACATCAGGGGCGCCCACTGTCTTATCAGCGGAGAATGTTCTTTTTGCTATCAGGTTCCCTAAGGCAAACACTTTTCAAAAACGAGCGTTAAACAAGACAAATTATTACAGATGCCCGAACAATAAAACCTCGATAAAAGACACTTGTTCACTTTGTAAGTTAATTAAAAAAAAAAAATTGCAAGCAAAATAATAATTATTTTCGATTTTAAATGAAATTTAAATCAAATCCAATAAGAATCTCCATTCACAAATTCTAATTAGTTAGCACGATATCTTTCTCCTTTCCTTTCCCTCTTCCAGCATTCTTACTTCCAATTCGCAATGGAAGCAGTAAAGTGGAATCAAGTTCAAGGTTACGATCAATCGATCGTTATCTCTTTCGCACGCATATGACTCACCTGCTAACGAAGCTGCGCTGCTCTTCCTCTGCCGGCGTTGCTTTGGCGTTGACTTTGCTGTTGACGTTGTTGTTGTCGTTGACTCCAGCGTTGGTAGTGGCAGAGTCAGAAGCAGCGCCGTTGATGCCGGCGACCTCTGATGTCACAGGTCGATAGATCAAAGGTTTAACGTTGCGTTCGAAGTCGTCAAGAAAGACGACATCGTGAACGGGTATGATGCGATGATCGGTGACGTTGAAGTGTAGATCGCGAAACGGACCGTTGAGAAGGCAGCGCAGCGGCGACGTCGCCAACACGGCGTCATCCGAAGGTAACTGTAAATGCAAATTTGTAAGAACTCTTTTTCACTGAATGAAACACTTAAAACTAGATATATTATTCCACTATTAACACTTCGCGATATAGTAAGCCTTGTTTATCCATGATATTGGTTTAGAATATGCTTTCCGGTGATCGTTATATATATATTATAAATCTTTATGAAATTGGTGTAAAATTTTGCCTCCGTCCTGGTTGCCAAATTAATGCGTAATGAATGGGCATTCGATAATTCAGTGATGATACGTCACAACGATAGTTAGTGTTAGGATAACATCTCTGTTTCACTTACATAAGATGTTAAGTTTTGGCAGAGCTTTTTACATGAAATGCGATCGGAAATGTTATCCTTGGTGGGGGAAACAAAGTTTGATGGGTAAACAACAAGTTAAGAAAGGGAAATTATTGCTTGAATGGGGGAATTATTTATGGGCAATTAATTATGTAGGTGTTTTGATTAGTTTTCAAGGCCTTTTATATATTTTTTTATTTAATGGTAAATGTTTGAAAATCTTTGTGAGCAAAAATATTTATTTATTTTTTTTGTGTTGGTTTTTGGCTAATAAGTTTAATTTTAAAAGCTATTAATTGTTGTTTATCATCTGTTTTAAAAATGTATATGTAAGTTTGATAAGTTAGCCTTAGATAAACTATAGATAATTCTGATAATTATCACATAATACCCCAGGTCATGTTAGGAATCACAGCTGGTAAATTATCTTAACTGTTTGGTTTGCTTTTATTAGCACATTGATAATTATTATATAATTAGTAAACTTTTAAGCATATTTTAAGGATTTAATTTACTACGGCCTACTACAACATTTAACAAGAATTGATATAAAAACGTAACAAAATATTTAAACACACAAAATAACTATTAGAAGGAGAGTTTATGATGTAATGAAAGCTTAGTAAAGGCTAATATTAATGGGCTTTTAGCTACTTTTAGTAGTTGTGCAATGTTAGTATAGAAAATAATGAAATGTTTATATAAAATATAGAACAAAAATCTCAGATAAATAAAGTAATTTTTCTGTTTCTCTTAGAAAATCGTTCATGAAATAAGGCTAAACTAACTTTGACTAATAGTTTTGCATATTTTAGCTGCTCTAAACTTGGCTAACAAGCCCCTGAAACATGACTAACACTTCATTTAAGTAAATAAAACTAAAAAATGTACGTTTTTTACCTTGATTTTGCCATTGGTTGCTGAGAACATTGAGATTTCGAGATTTCAAAGATAAAAGATGAGCAAACAAATCAAATAAGAAAAATGCACAAGTAACACGGATACAACACCTACACATGGACAAATATGTATGTATGTGTTGTCGGTGTTTGTAGAACGAACAAGAAGAAGTAGAAGAAGAAGAGGAGGAAGCAAATTGGACACGCGTGCGTCGTCGCGTTGGTTGGATTTGTATTTTCTTATTTGACTGCTTTTTCGGTGCTACTTTTACTGCTTTTCTCGCCTAACTTTATTTCCCAATTGGCTTTGTGGCATTATTTTTCACAAACTTTACTGTGTTTTATATGTCTGTTTTTAACTCTTATTTTATTCATTATTTAATTTGTTTTGTTTTGATCTGCAGTTTATTTATTTATCCATTTTCTCTTAATTTACTTTCAATTAAGACGGACACAAATACGAACAACAACAATAACTACAACAAAAAAAAATACAGAAAACACAACACGAACGGCACTTGCACAATTGAGTAAAATAACAACAAATTAATAGGAACGCGAAAAATACGGGCTGCTGCGGCTGCGCCTTCACTTTTCACTAAAACAAAAAGCACGTAAATAAAAATTCAGACGAGATTTTGTGTGTGGTTGTTTTTGTTGTTGATTTCTTTGCCGATCGCTCTGCCGCCGCCGCTTGACTGCGCTGCCCGCTTCGCCGCGCTCTTCCAATTGGTCCAATTGTGATCAAACAGCTGGTGGCCAGTTGGATCGCTATTTACCGCTAGCTGGCAACACTGCGCAGGCAGTAAAGTAGCCACACTGCAGAAGTTAGCGATGACCGATAGTTGTTGATTATTTAACATTCACGAAATTTAGTTATTTCTAACATATTTTAATTTAGATGTTTATATAAAGCTATATATATTCCCCTGTATATATTGCTAATAGTTTTAAATTTGTTTCCTTTAAAATTAATAGTTAGTTTCCTTAATATGTGATGTTACAATTCAAAAATTTTTGTTATTTACTAGATTTGACATTAGATTCAGCTTAATAAAAGCTAAGCAATAGATCCGAGTACAACAACCCTTAAACAGCAGCTTAAAGTTACCCAAAATGTTTATATATTACTACTGTAAGTGAATTGCGGGTATAATAAAGTTTAGCGGAATGACCCTTAAATAAGTTAAAATTTAATAAAAATAAATACGTAAATAAGCATTTGTAGATTAGGTAGCCCAAGTTTAAGAAAATAATAGAAATATATTACACTATTATCTATTATTCGATTTATTTTAAATTTTTCACCGCGCTCATATCTAACGGGCTTCTATCGATAGGCTTCGACAAATAATGCCTCTTGGTATCGAAAATCGACAGAGCCGATAAAGTCAGACAACTAAATAAGTAGGAAAGGAAGCGTTCAATTTCCTAAATCTTTCTCTCGAATCAAGATTTTAATACAATAATAAATAGTCAATTAATCTGACCACCGATCGGGTGAGTGTAGAACAAAAAATTTCTAGAAGTATCGGTGAAAAGTAAGCAAAAACAATTGGGTGAATACAGTTAGTTACACACACGCGGCAGCAGCGGCTTTCAGTGTTTATATCTGTATGTGTGTACCACCAAAGCGGCAGAAAACAAGCCGAAAATTGTGTAAATATTTGCATTTTGCGGCCTTCAAGTGTTTCTCCAAGCTTAGATTACAACATTGCCGTATTTATAGGGCAGTTTTTCCCCTTTGACAGTCGCAACTTGGAAAAATAAAAATGCTATTGGCCCGCACATGTATGCAAGTGTATTAGTTTGTGCTGCGAGTGCGAGCGGATGCAGCAAAGCGTTGCAGGAAAAATATTGTCTTATCTTCCTTTTTTGTTTGTTTTTTTTTTCCTTCTTCATATTTCTAATGTTGATTTTTTCTTCTTTTTTGCAGAATTGGCAAAAATCAAAACAGGCAACGGAAGTCTCGGAATTACGACTAAATTGGACGTCTAAAATAAAAAACCTTATTGAAAAAGTATTTAACTTAAGTCTAAGAATATAATTAAGATAATGTTTAATTTGATAAAAAAGATTTTCCAATTAGGTAGAGAGAGATAGTTTAAAAGTTTCACAAATCGAGAAAAAAACATTATAAGCATACGAAGTTTTAGTTCGATGTAGCTAAAGTTGTATTTCACAATGAAATGTGATTGTTTTTCCGGCTTGAACCTGAAAAATCATCATATTGGTTGTGAAATATTGCAGTTACACTTATTGTATGGTTATAAACACGAAATTCATAAGTAATCCTTTAAAACATTCAAAGAAAATGAAGCAATATAACTTTTTTTGATCAATATTTGTATGAAAAAATAGCTAATTTAATTAAAAAATACTGTTATGTGCTTTAGTTAGGCAAGCAACTTGCCAAAAAGTTACAATAGAAGGTAGGCTAGCTGTTAAGAGAAATAAAATTGCAAATTCCCGTGTTGCATTAAAGATAAAATCACTAATTTATGCTTTCTGACTTCCAGACTAACAATATGTCGCATACCATCCTATTGGTTCAGCCTGGTGCTCGTCCAGAGACCCGCACTTACTGCGACTACGAGAGCGTGAACGAGTGCATGGAGGGTGTTTGTAAGATCTACGAGGAGCACCTAAAGCGTCGCAATCCCAACACCCCGACCATCACCTACGACATCAGCCAGCTGTTCGACTTCATCGACACCCTAATGGACATCAGTTGCATGGTGTACCAGAAGAGCACCAACACCTATGCCCCTTACAACAAGGACTGGATTAAGGAGAAGATCTATGTCCTTCTACGCCAGGCGGCCTTCAGTCCCAACGCCTAAAATAAAAACAAACAAAACAAAACGAGGATAATACCAAATAATCAGATGTTAATCTAAGGATCGAGCAGACCCCAACTAACGAGGATACAACAACAAGAAAATCATGGAATTTCGATGATAAGGGCATCGAATTATGGCATATTCTGCTGCTAACTACATACACCAACATCATAATTAAACAAAAATTACAGACAGCAGAGAACAAATGCAAAAAAAAAAAAAAAAACAAAATGAGAACAAGAAACTGTTTATCTTAGAAATGGTAAAAACTTACTTTACACGTACTAATATATAATGTATATACACCCAACTGACAACTGTGTGTTTTTTGAATGTCTTTCCGATACCCCTTGGATGTATACTCCATGAAAGAGATTGATTTCTGTGTTTCCTATGTTAGTTTTAGTCTTTAGTCTTTCGAATAATAAATCAACGTGACTTGTCTCGTCAGGATACGAACTATATGCATTTATATAGGAAGATCTGTATTAGATATAGCTATAATCTGTAGTATATCATCTAGTTTGAATATGGTAGTTCATAAAAAAAAATCTTCTCTGTTTAAATTTGGTTATACATGACAATAGACTTGGCATTATTCCCATATCCGGTCATTAACTAACTCCCAGCAATACCTGGCATTGTAATTTTCAGTTTAAACTTTTAACTACTAACGTTTTGAGCTCTCTCCAAATTTTAAAGTCAATAATGCTTAAGTGCAAATGAAAAAACCGTCACTCTATATCAAATTTAGTTAAACGTTGAAAGGTTTTCTATGTAGTAAATCCCCATTGTGTCATTTTTTTTTATGACTCGTTTTAATAAAACAGAACCTTTGGCCACAGATCCGGCATGACCTTGAGGCTATCCAATCCCATATGAAACGATCTTGGGTTGGTTTGCTGAATCGCTTGGCTGCACTGCATTGAACTTGCCGTGCGATATTTAATTAGCCCCGCCACAGCATTTCGTTAAATATATAGAACGAAAGATCGATGGGGTATCGACCATATAGATGCTCTTTAGCTGATCTTATAATTCTAAGGGTTAAGGGTTATAACTTGGTGGCTCTGATTTATGGATAGTTTTCTATAAACTTCATGAAATATAAACAAAAAATATATAACCTTTGATTTGAAGACTAAATATTTGTCCGATTGATATGAAATTTGGCATATGAATAGATTACAGACAAATAAAGATTCTACTAAACTTTATAAATCGCTGAAACTAATCTTATTTATTTATTTTTGCTTATTACTATAAAGATTAAAAATAGGAAAGCATATTAAATCCTTAAAAATGATTTTGTTATACCAAATTTAAGAATTTATTAAACTTTACTTAGCCTAAGAGTAAGTTTATAAAAAAAATATGTGATTATTATAAAATTTGCCTAACTGAAATCAAACATTTTGGCAATTTACCCAGCAACTTCAGACATTTTCCAGGGTATGCAAATAACTATAATTCTGACAGAAATAGTTTACAGATTTTATAGAATATTTTTGCTAAACTGGTTTTTTATATTGCATTGCAACGTCGCTTAACACCCCAGTGGGTCTCTTAACCCCCGACGAACTCACGCACTTTCAATGTCAGTTAGCACGTTTTTTGGTCGAAAAGCAAAGCGAGCGAGACAGATGCACATCGTATGGGATTCGGATGCATCGTTCCATTTTTGGGAACAAACGCGAAGCACACACATATAGAATCTTTAGGTTTTTTGTGTTTTTGTTTCTTTTTATAAAATACTATTCTTAAAAGGCTTTACACACATTTTGTTTGGCTTAAGAATAAGCTCTAACTTAGCTTAGTGGGGGAGAGGGAAAAGGAAGGGATATAGTGTAGACCTGGCTAATGGCGCATCTGCCTTTGTGCCTCATTCTCCACCTCATACTCGTACTCCAGCTCCAGATTGGGTTTCGATCGGCTACGGCGACTGGACGCCGGAGATTTCTTCTCCTTCTTCGATTTGCTCGTGGCTGCCTTGCCAGCCAATTTAATGTCCTGTTTTTGGGATTTATATTTTTGTTTTAGTTTGGTTTTTAAATTAAAATGATTATGGGATATATATTTTCGATTTTTGTTTTTGGCAATTTTGTGGAGCTAAAACTTTACGCGCACAGAATGAAAACCGCAACTGAATGAAAAGCGGCGAGCGTTTGAAAGCTCTCACAGCAAACTCAGTATTCTAAGCTCGAAAGCAACCAGAACTCGTTTGCTATTTCTATTTCTAATTATGGTAATTTCTTTAGTGGGAAGCTGTAGTACGCAGGATTTTAGAAACAGCTGGGAATCTGAACTTTAAAAAACCTTTTTAAGCATAGAAACTTAAAACACTCCAAAAAAAATTGCCAAAAAATCGAAGATCGAATTCGATCAGAAATACTACCTCAATATCCTCATTATCCGGATCGGTGCCGTCCTCATCGGATTCCTCGAAATCGCTGCCCACTTCGACTTCCTCCCGCCTTCCAGAATCACTGTCATAGTCCTCCTCATCGTCATCATCCTCATCATCATCTGTGTCGGCCTCCACGAACTCCTCGTCGAGCAGATCCTTTTGCATTTCGATAATCTCACGGGAATCCTCGTTGTCCACTTCCATTTCCCGCTCGAGCTCATCCTCCTCCTCCTCTTCTTCCTCATCCTCGTCCACACGTTCCGCCTCCAGAGCCTTATTGAAAGCAGTCTGTGAGAAGTTGTAGATGTCCTTATAAGTACCATGCTTAAGACGATCCATAAGAGCCTTCTCAATATGATTATCGATCTTGGCCGCCACCAAGGCCTTCTCCTCGCGCCGCGCCTCTCGTCTTTCGATCTTCGTGGACAGCGGGACAATGAGCTTTTGACGGCGCAACTTCAATCTTCGCATTCGCATCAGATATTGAGTGATCTTAAGGAAACGCTGTTTATTCTTGGCAATCATGTATTTTGGCCAAAAGACTAGATTCTCGTTGATCTGCTCGATGGCCTTCTCGAAGTTCCGCGACAACTTGATCCGTTCCCATAATTTACTGGGCATGTGTGATCGCTCCGCCGTCTTGATAAACAAATATATGATACCCTTCTCCTCACGAACGGTAGCATATTGTGAATTGGCCAATGGACATGTTCTCCGGGTGCACAGACCCGTGAGATTATACTCATGCCGGCAGAAGGTACGTGTGTCGGTCCTAAGAAGTTTTTTACCATTTAAATTAATTTATTTACATTTATATAGGCGGTTTTAAACTCACTTGACTTTGTGCGAGCAAAAGGACTTGTTTATGATGCTCCAAACAACCTGTAATATTTACAATTCGAGATGACTTGAAACTCTATTGATTAAAATGGATGGATACTTACATCGTCGTGCTGCATGGCGGCTATAAATTGTTAAACACTATTGTAAAATTAAACAAAATCACCAACTTAGTTTGGAACACGTGCGAAACTAGTTTAATGTTGTGTGGCAGCGCTGTTATGTTCACGACCGTTGCGATAGTATCGAATATCTGTTGCTAGTGTGACCAGAAGTCGACAAGGACAACAAGTGGTTATATTTTAATCTATACATTTAGTTGACTTAAAATGTATAACGTTAAGCTTGCAAAGTAATATTCTTTAATAAGCGGAATCATAAAGTCAACGTTTTCTTTAATATCACTGACTAACTAACTTCGGTCTGGCCACCCTGTTATAGACAGCTGACTATAACAAAAGGAACTATAGTAAAAATTTAATATGCCTTCTAAATTAGAAGTTACATTATTTTTTCGATATAAAAATTTCCTTGCCTTTCAATCAGCATCAACTATACGATTTCAATGAAAAACTTATAAATCATTTACCAGCACATCAATCTGGCAGCCCCTGATAGCCGGCAAAACAGCTGATCAGAAAGAGACAGCAAGAAAGTGCAAAAGTGCAACGAAATTTAGCAAAAATCTAAAAGTAAATATCGCTATTTTCCTATTTATTTTTGGTCAACTGAAGAGCAGGGGAGGCCGCAGCAGCTGCGTCAATATACGGCAGCGGCGGTGGGCGGGACAAGTAACCAGAAAAAGTAGAAGAATAACCAAGTGGCAGCCAGCCGCCAGAGCAGAAAGTGACCTGAAATCGAAACACGGAATACGATGACGAGTCGCCAGCGAACTGTGATCATTTTTAAATCGGAGTCGGATAGTAGCGATGTTTACGCGGAAACGCTGGAAAAGCACGACTTCAATCCAGTTTTTGTGCCCACACTAAGCTTTGGCTTCAAGAATCTAGAAGAGTTGCGCGCCAAGCTTCAAAATCCGGATAAATATGCTGGGATTATATTCACATCGCCGCGTTGCGTGGAAGCGGTGGCAGAATCATTGAATCTTGGTGAATTGCCCGGCGGTTGGAAGATGTTGCATAACTATGCCGTCGGCGAGGTGACCCACAATCTGGCATTGAGCACCTTGGACCAGCTATTCACCCATGGCAAACAGACGGGCAATGCCCGTGCCCTGGGTGAATTTATAGTGGACACATTTGATGGCTCACGGGCGTTGCCATTGCTATTGCCTTGCGGCAATTTGGCCACCGATACGTTGCTCTCGAAACTGGCCGAAAATGGTTTCTCAGTGGATGCCTGCGAGGTCTACGAGACGCGCTGTCATCCCGAATTGGGTGAGAATGTGGAGCGAGCCCTGGAGATCTATGGTGAATCGATAGAATTCCTTGCCTTCTTCTCGCCCTCGGGTGTCAATTGTGCCCAGCAATACTTTGGCAGTCGCCAGTTGTCGATGGACAAATGGAAACTGGTGGCCATTGGACCGAGCACTAGGCGTGCTCTCGAATCGCAGGGTCTGAAGGTCTATTGCACCGCCGAGCGGCCAACGGTGGAGCATCTTGTGAAGGTGCTGCTTAATCCGCAAGACAGTCGGGAGCGATTGCTGAAGGAACGCGAACGGATGGCAGCCCTCGAGAATAATAATTAAGATGCGTAATCCTAAGATTCGTTAAGTCCCAGGGATCGTTCATAATCCAAAAGCCAATTAAATTCACAAATTAATCCTCACATATATATATATATAGATATATATATTTGTATGTATCTATCAAAGGAGCTGTTAAGGCCTAGCGAATCACTTTATCAGTTACTGTCCAAGACATTAGAACTCTAAGCTTATGAAAACCAAAATTCTCTTTTTTAGCTTATGATTTTCCACCCAAGAGATTTCTAGAAACGCAGTTTATTATTATGGTTTTTGTTTTCTATCCATAAGTCCTCAAATAAGATATGTAAGCCTAAGATTTTTGATCAAAAGATTGTTCTATCTAAAATATAAAGAAATTTGTTATCTTGTCTTTATAATTTCAAATTCTTAGCTTAATCCTTCTAAGATGAAAGCTAGCATGTATATTGGAATCCCCCGGATTCAAAAATCAAAGAATCAGTAATAAGGTTTGTCTTTTTTTTTTATTATTGACCTCCGAACGAGTACAAAATTAGCGGGCATGAAATGCCGATGTCTCTACTTTCTGTTTACTATTGGATTAAGCTGAATAAATTGTTTCTTTTCTAAATTTAGTCGGCCGTCTTTGTGGGTCAAATAGAACAAAAGTCGTTTATTTTTGTTTATTTTTTTATTCAATTTTTGTGCACTTTCTTGAACTGTTTTTATTTATATAGTTTCTCAAAATTGTTAAAAACCATTTTGGATTTGAAAATTATATTTTTTTTTTAGCAATTAAACGATGATAGTAATTTTCATTTACTTGTTTTCCTCATTTAATCAATTTCGCAAATTAACAATTTTTTGATGTTTGGGGAAAAAAACGTATCTTTCTGTGCTCGATAGAAATAGCTTCTTAGTTATATCTCTTTCTGCTCAGCCAATAAGCGAATTTGCTTTTTTATTTTGGCTTTTCTCCTTTCCATCATCGTTGATCGCCAATTTAGATTTTTCTACGTTTCACTTCAGCCATATCCCGCTCCATCAAACTAGTCCTTTTAATATAAAAACGATTTTCTCCGATTTCTGGCTCATGCTTGGGATTGCTGGATTTTAAATCGGTTAGCTTGTCAAGTTTTCTATTTAGATCCTCCAACTTGGCATTTATGGCCAAAAGTTCGGTTGCAGTCTGTTCACTTGATCGTTTAATATCTTCTAGATCGGCGGCGGATCTGCGATTTCCGTCTATTAAAGGAAAAAGAGCTGCCAGGCAGAAGTGGCTGCATTGGGCCGGTGCATCATCGAGCTGACACACCCAATTATCCTGGGGAGTTGCCAGGGATATGCCAACGACTATGCACAAAAATAAAAATGTTAACTCAAACATTTTGGAATATTCCGAACTATTTGAGCAGAACTTATGTAAGATACTGAACATTTCCGGTCTTTGTAGAATTCTATTATCATCCAAAAACATATGCCAATCTAAAACCTTATCAGTAAGTTGAGGGGTCAGCTATTTGTGTTCTTGCAGGACAAATCGTTTTATTAGTTGAAGCAAAATTTGTTTATGTTCAATTTAAATGCAATTCACAATGCTTAAATAAATGATCGGTTATTATATCTTTATTAACTATCCAGATGATCCCTGATCTGATATATTAACGATTATAGTAATTTTCATTTACTTTTTTTCCTCCTCAATGTATTACATTTCGCAAATGAACAAATGTCTGAAGTATGGGAAAACAAATTCGTGCTTTCCTTTCTTGACTGAAATAGCTGCAAAGGTATAGGTACTGGTCTTCATGTCCAGCCAATAAGTGTAATTGGGATTTAATTTTGGCAAAATAGCCTGAACATCCTCTTCATCTTCGATGTACGCTGGTATTCCGCCGATTCTCTCACATTCCGCTTTAGCTTTATACCAGCGCACAAACTTTTTCTTTTCAATATGAAAATGCCTTTTTCCGATTTTCGTATATAGGTACTCTTCAGATTCGGGTTCGCTGGAAAGTTCAGTTGCCCCAGTATTATCCTGGGGAGTTGCCAGGGATCTGCCAACGACGATGAACAAAAATAAAAATGTCAACTTAAACATTTTGGAATATTCCAAACCACTCGAGTAGAACTTATGTGAGATACTGATCATTTTCGGTCTTCATCGAGTTCTATTATCATCCAAAAAAGTATGCCAATCTAAAACGTTATCACTAAAGGGTAAAGGAGCAAGGTATTTGTGCTCTATGCTCAAATCTGAATCAAATTGTGATTATTATATCTTTATAGAAAGAAAATCTTTGTAACCCATTCAGAACATCTCTGAGCCACTAAAAAACCTTTTCTCACGTGTTTTAAAACGAAATCCGAAACGTAACTGTGTGCTTCAGAACTTCTTTGCCATGTATATGGTCAATATATGGAATTCCATACTTCCGTCAAGTTCGTGTTTTTAATTCCTAGTCGATCTGGATTCAAAAATTATTTTAAAAAACTGCGCCAAACTTAACGGAGTCGATAGTTTCTTCGTTAAGAATCGGTAAGTCCCGCAAATAATGTGGTCAAATTAGTACTGAAAATGATTTTTTAGGTATAATAACAGCACGTCGATAACGATAGATGCTTCTAAAAACTCCATACCGATAACGATACAAGCAGAGTGGGACCTTTTCCTGCTGGCTTTTGTTTTCATTTTTTCGTAATTTTGTTTGGTATTTTTATACGAATTATTGGTGCGAAAAGCAGACGGATAAAGAAGTAAACAGACGAGGCAACGGCAAGGATCGGCTGAAAACACGCGGCAATTGGAAACGAGTCGAAATGTAAGTGCAAAGCGAACGTAAATGTACGAAATTCCGAGGCATAAGAAAAAAGCGCAACAAGCGCACACATACCCACACACACAAACACACACCAAGGCACGCGGCTCTTTCACACAGACGCACACACACGCATACTTGCACACACCGGCAAAAGTTGAGCGTTGGGCAAAAAAAAAAAAACGGTTTTTATTGTCCGCACTTTTATTCTATTTCGTGTTTTGCTTAACGGAGGCAAGAACTCAGTTTTTTCCCCGCGTGTGTGCAAAAAAAAAAAAAAAAAAAAATCCAGAAATACAATAAAAACAAAAGTGCATTGCTTGTTTGTTTGTGTGTGTGTGAGTTTAGCGTATTTAACTGTCTTCTTTTTTTTTGTACTCTTAATATTAAGAACGAGATGTAAAACAAACGAAGAAAGAGTGTAAAGCAAAGGCTGAAATACCGGTATGTGGCAGTATGTGTGCGAAAGAGAGGGAAAGACAGATTGGAGTGTGAGTCATTAACCGGCATTAAAAAAGCTAAAAAAAAAAAAAAAAAAAAAACAAGCCACTTTAAAAATTAAATGCCAATACAACAAAATCACATTACACATTAATAAGGAATATATTAAGAGCATTTTCTCTCCCTTTCGCACTCAGCCACAAAGCTTCTTGAAAGTCAGTTATGAAGTAATTCGGCTTTAGAGCGAGATAGCGCTAGATTTTGAAGTGAATTTCTAACGTTTTTTTGTTTTATTTTTTTGGGCAGCTGCTCAAAATCAGTGTTTGTGTGTGTGCGTGTTTTTTTGATTTTAAAGCGTGTGAAAATTGCAGCCGCCACTCCAACCACCGTTTTTCCCAAAGTTTTTCACCTTCTTTGTCTCGCCTTTGCCTCCACCCCTTTCTTCTGTCCCTTTCGCGCATTTATCCCCATTAGCATGAGTCGCATTTTCCAGTTAGAATGTCGCGCTTCCAGTTGGAGCTGCGCAAGGCGCTTCCCCCCCTCCAACCAGATTAACTGGCGATCGGTGATTAACTTTTCAAATAGCTAAAAAGAACTAGCTAGAATTTTTCAATAATGATAACTACTTCACTTTGAACATCTTTCATGAAGTTCAATTTCCATTTTATGTTATTTTTAAGTATTAAGAAATATTCGAGTTTTGAATACTCATAACTTTCCCGACTTAAACTATTAAATTAGCAATTTTTAATTTAAAATTTTAACTGAGAACATGTCTGAATTCGAAATTTACTGAATTTCAAATTGGTTCTTGGAAAAATCAGAAGATCATATTGCTGACCCACAGCTACTCTGATATCATGGCTAATATTGGACCCCAACGCTCGTCGCTATCGAAGCTGTTTGGTGGCCCGTTTTTAATACGGGTTCGAAAAGCTGTTAGAATTTCCCGCTCTTCCACTTCCCTTCTATATGTATTTATTATTGTTTATTATTACTGAACCGGGGCATTTTCAGGCGGTTTTTCAGCCTGTTGCTGCTGTGTCTGCTTTCTTCTGTGATTTGTCATGCATTGTCAGGGTCTCACCATATAATCTGTGAGTCAGACGATCTTTGCACAGAGAAAAAATCTTGCACTTTCTTCAATATCAATTGTACAATATATATAATATAAAATCTATTATATGTGTACATTGAACAATTCGAAAATGCATTTTGATTACAAAGTTTTTGATCTTGTATTAACCACTACAGCAAATGATCATCTATTTTCGCGAAGTGCCAATCTTTATTGGCATCTCTTCCCCTTTTTCTCACATTCCCCGGCCAATTTGTAACGGTTTTGTGTGGCACTGAGAAAGCGACAAAGTTGTCAGCTTCTTCATTTCTCAAATGAATGCTGTTCAATAATCCGAAACAAGTTGGCTGGCTGGAGTCGATCGAGTCCAACGAACAGGCAAAGAAATTTGCATACAGAACTTGATAAGTTTGTAGAGTTCCCTGGAAAAGGAGAATTATTAACTTTCAGTGATATAATAGAGTCTTCTTTGAATATATTTAATACAAGTGTTGAAAACTCTTGAGATAATCATTATCGCAGAGCGCCATCTAGATTTGAAATTTTCAAAAAAGGAAGGTTAAAAGGAATCCCAACCAATGGGACCAGACAAATTTTACCCGATTCGTTTAACTTGAAAGCTGTTCTTAAAGTGAAGGTTTTCCTTTCAAATAGTAAAAATGATATAAATGCTTTAACAAAGCAATTTTAACTTCATTATACCCCTCTGATACCCATTAATTCGCATCTGGCATAACTAGGCTAACGACTGTCTCGCTCGTACCCACACACTGCCATTGCCAGCGGATGCTGTCCGCCTTTTTTGTTGTTTACACTCCTCTCTTTCTGACACTTGGATTTGTTGCTTTGGCCATTCATTATTTGATTTATAGTTTGGAAAATAGTCAACTCTTTCTCCATTAGCTCACTTAGCACATTTGTTTTTTGACTGGAAACGTATATTTTTCTACGTTTGCATATTTTTTGATGCGCTCAAAAAATACAAAAAAAAAAGAAGTTTAAAATACGAAAATGAAACCGGTTTGTACCGCCAGTGTTGCCATTTTGGTTAGTATCTTCTCCTCCTTTGCCAACCTCCTTTCTTTATCGCCCTTTCAGGTAAAAAAGCACCTTTGAATCTAAAGATGGTAGCGTGAGGATCTTTAAGATCAGTAAAAAATGAATGATTTACTTTTAATTCTTGATTCATTAAGATCTTTTAAGTGTAACTCCATATTAAAATCATACTTATTTGATATTTTATAACCGATTTGCAAACGCTTTCTGGCAGCGCCATAACCGTTTCATTACCGGTATAACTTTGACATAACGTGTATAACGATTCATAATCATTTCATTCATGTTCATTTGTTATTTCAAACTTTCAATATCAACTCAACCAGTATTGAGTAATGTTATTTTTAAGATTTAAAAACCAAGATCCATGTGATATAGTCGACTGACTTTTCCATCCCTAAACGGCACCCACAATTGTCTGGCTGGGTTTTTTTTTTCGGATTTTGGGAATGGCTTTTGGCCGTGTTTCGGGCCATGGATTTTGACATTGAATACACAAAATTTGCAACGAACATAAAGGCGAAATGCGCGCGAGACACCGAAAGCGCCTGACGTCATGGTTGCGTCTGTTTGTATTTATTTATTCACCAAAAACAGAAGGGTGCAGACTACGTACAGAGATCGCTGAATAAAGTAGATAAAATGATGATCAGAAAATGAAAACAAGATATTCTAGATATAATATCATCTATCTGAAAGTTAATCTCTGATCATTATATTACTAAATGTGATTAAAAATTCAACATTTTAGTTATTGAATGCGAGGTCTTACTGTATCTATAAGCATTAGCTTATTTTTGCAGTTTTCTTGCATTTTTTGTTGTTGTTGCTGTCTGCGAACTTGAAATTTTGCGATAAAAGGAAAGGAACTTCCTCTCCCTTTCTTCCATTTCCTCTCTGTCTATCTCTTTCTTCGATTCACTCGCTAGCTGGAAATGCTCTCTTGTGTTTGCTCAGGCGTCGGCTTTTCATTTTTCGTTACTTTATTTATTTTCCTCTCAGCGATTATTTTTTTTTTTTTTTGGGTGCAACAAGTGTTTGGCTCTTTTGTTGTTGTTGTTTTTGTACCGTTTTTTATGTTAATTAACCAAAACGAGTTGTTGTTTTGTATGTATGTGTGTGTGTGTGTGTGTGTGTTTGTTATGCTTGACTAGTTAAGCGCGTAGAGAGCAAAAGAGATGGAGAAAGAGAAAAGGAGCGAGATAGAAAAGATCATTACGTAATGGGGAAAACGTTGCTTTCAAATTTCCCAGTGTTGCCACCTGATCAAATTAACACTTGTTACGCTTTGCGATTTTTAATGGCATCACTTTAGCGTCCTTCCTTTAAGCTAACGTATTTTTGAATTTGAGTAAAACGAAACCAAAATAGAAACCGTTTCATAACCGATACTCAACCGCTCCATAACCGATTAAGTATTTAATAACCTTTGCTATTTTAAGCCGCCTTACGCTTTTGGCCAACGATAATTGGCAACACTGGTTGTTAAGCCGCGTGACTTGTTTTTTTTCGTTGACCGCATATAAAACTCAAATTTTTGTTGTTTGTTTACCGATCATCTTTGCATTCTCTCCCGCTCTCTCTCTCTCTCTTATTTCTCTCCGATTGCATTTTGCTTTGCTTCGTCTTTCTTTTTTTTTTATATTTTTTGGCTTACCCATTTTGTTTCGGACTTTTGCTACGTGCACTTCGCAGTAACCGCGGAAAAAAAAGACTGACGAAAGAGTGGGAGGTAGTGAAAGAGTGACTGGAAAGAGACCGAGTGTCTCAAGAGAATAGATTCTTCTCTGGAAAACGTACATTTTTCTTTAATAAATCATTAAGTTTTCCAAGTGAGTAACTTCAACTCGCCCTTCACCCAATTCTCCAAAAAGCAGCGCGAGAAACTAATCAATGCAATGAGTCAGAAGAGAATGCTACGGGATAAGTCTAGAGATAAAGATAAAAAGAAAAGAAACTGGGGGGAACTGAAAAATGAGAGCAGATATTCAGTGGGTCAATCGAAGGAGTTATGGGTTCAAGAACTTGCGATGAAATCTTCGAATCTACGAAAGTTGGAGGCTTTGTTTTTGAGATTGCAATGGATATTATCTCCAACTTGATTGATATTTTCTCAAAATGCACATAGAGTATGTAATACTCAAGATCTGTGAGAACTTATCAAATATTTTAGAGAAAAAAAAACATATTTTAGAGTTACATATATTTCCAGATTGATCCTTGATTAGATAAGTTATAATTTTTGCTTTATAAAACTTCACTTTTGATACATTTCAAGTCAAAGAAGGGTATCTTTAAGTTGAAAAAGTCAACTTTGGTGTTTTGGCTTTGGATTGTTGCGTTTTTTATACTGCCGGCGACCTCCAGAGCCCGCCCCCTTTCTCCGACACCTCCTCCCCGCGCACTCCGTTTTAATCATTTTCGTATCTTATCTTTCTCTTTTTCACTTGCACAACACTTTGCGTGGGCTTTTACTTTTCTTCTTCTCGTCGCTGATGCTTTTTTTGTGTGTTGAAAGTGAAAGATCGCTCGAAAAATAAAATTCAAAAATAAAACCCCAAGGAGTTGTGCTCTTTTGTTAAAAAAGAAAAAATCAAAAAACCGGCAGGCTGAGAAAAGATTCTGGAATGTTCACAGCAATTTTTCATTGTTGATCAGTTAACGAATTTAGGTGTGTTTTTATTCAAATTCTGAGCAGTTTGTTATTTAACTTTTTGGATGAGTTTTAAGCTCATAAAAAAGTTTAAGATAGAGATAAAAAGTACTTTAACCTCTGACTGAAAGTGCAGCTTAATTCAGTATCTTATTAAGAAAACAAATCTTCATTTTAGTTCAATTAGTTTATGATCTATCTTATATTTTATACTTTCAGTCAGTTTAATGCTATTAATGATAAGATCGCCTCTTCAAAACCCCCCGTACTTCCCAATTTAATTGCATTTCATTTCGCCGAACATTTCTTCTAAATTATTTATGGACTTGGGTTAAGTTTACTTTTGCTTTGCGCCAATTGCGCTGATAACACACATTTATGTTTGTACAGTTCTGCAGTATTTGTTGCTATATTTTTTTATCAATTCTCACGTTGATAAACTATTTTTGCTTTTTGTCAAGCATGCTTCGCGTTTCGAGGACTACGTAATGTTCTAATTTTGGTTCTGAGAACATTGTTGAGATATCCCAAAAATGGAGATGATAGAGTGGATCGCTTTTAAAAGAATGTTGCTTAGTGATTAATGTGGCCAGATTTAGCAATTCGTTGTCCAGTGATTAATATTAATGCCTGAATCATACTCTAGTGGGTTTTTCTAAAAATTAAGTTTGAGCAATGCTTAAAGGGTTAGTACTTAGGGTTCACTGTACTTGCCTATAAGCCCTCGAGTGTGTTATTGGTGATATGCTCATATCGCACTTTTCTGAATGTTCGTATATATGTTGGCATGTAGTTTTGAGGGCGCCGGAATGTTGGGCCCCAAGGTCTGTCGACTGTCTGATATCTGTTACATTTGGTTCTCGGGAATACGATACGCTGGTTCTGTGTGTTTTTGGTGTTTGCCAACTTCTTGGCACTGTTTAGAGTTCTATTTGCATTTCTATTGCGTGGAATCGGCTTACTATATCTTGGAAACGAGGCATGTCCAAGTCGCTAGATTGCAACAATGAATAACGATTCCGCAAAAAAAAACAGAAAAACGCAACAGAAATAACGGGGTTCTTACAGTAACCAGTAGCTTAACTGACCTGAATTGATAATAAGAGCTGATAAAATTCTGTAAGGCACTTTATTAGATTATATTTAGGTTTATGGTGAGCTTTTATTGACTAATTCTTTGCAGGACTTGAAAATGTGTCTTGAAAGTTCACGTTAATCTATTTTTTTACTTCAAGTTTAAAGATACTGTGTTTAGCTGTATGAAAACTAAAGGGTATAGAATAATTGTGTTGATTTTTCTTTTAAAAATAAGAAAAGAAGTCAATTGTCTTCAACAATACGGTCACTCTGACACCTTTATCCCCATTTTCTGTAATTTTCTTTATAAATCTTGCCATTTATAGTAATTTCCTTCTTTATAGGAAGTATATGGTAGCTATATACACTCTTATATGGTATAACTCCTTTTGCAGGGTATTTGTAAGTCGTCTTTAATGCTTTTCCTTTCTGTTGTTGCTAAGCTGTTATAAAATTTTGCTCAGCTTGCTTACGCAGGCAGGCAGGGATCGAAAAAGAGAGTAAGCTGCAAAAGCTGCTCTCGCTGCGCCAAGTGAAAGCAGCGACGCCGGCAGCGACGTAACAGCAAATTTCCTAACAGAACTGTTAAGATGAGCAGTGTCTGCCAGAGATCGCTCGCTGGCACTCGGTTTCAGTCGGTTTGTTGTACGACAGATAGAGAGAGTGGCAGATAGAGAGAGAAAAACGAAACGACTCACACATATACGGCCGAGCGTCGTCAGAAATATTCAATTTTTTTTTTAATTTCGATGAGGACGGACGTACGTCGTACGGGTCTCGCCAAAAACACACAGAAAGTTCTGATCGGAATTCGAGACTGTTTTCGAAGTATCTGAAACGTTAGTGGATTTATACGAAACGAAATCTAGAAACTCAAAAAGTTAACTCGTTTTAAACGGACATTAAAACCGTTTCACTCGCTTAGCAGTTACACTAGTTTACCGTTGTGTGCGTTGTTAATGTTGTTCTTGTTGTTATTGTTGTCGTTGTGATACATCTCTCTCTCTCTCTCCTTGTCGCTGCCGCAAAATTTTGACGTTTTTTTTCGTGTGTTCTTTAGTGTTGATCCAGCAAGAAGAAGAAAGCAAGGAGAAGAGGAAGAAGCAAAAAACAAACTGCGGTTGGTATTCAACATTCAAACACCTTCATTTTTTTGTTCGTTGTTGTTGTTGCCTTAAGTCGAAAACTAAAGTTAAGCGCACCTGTAGACGTGTATGTGTGTGAGTGTGTGTGTGCCTGTTACCTATCTTACCTATCGGTGTGTGCCAGTGCTAGTTATTGTTGTTGTTGTGTGAGTGACCAGAGGTGGACAGTCAACGGCTTTTCTAAATTGACATACTTTCTAAAAGACAGCAACAAAAGCGCAGAGAAGCAGCAAAATCTCTGACCAGCAGAAAAAGCGCCAGCAAGTACAGTGATACCTCGATCGAAAGTATCACAAAGTGTTAAGAGCTGGCTTTATAGATTGATAATAAAAGTTATATACTTAAAATCAGGGAAATTATAATATTTTCATATAAATATATTTATTGATTAATATTGATGGAAGTTGCAAACTAGTTGTGGCAAAATCCTTCAAAACAGAGGTATCACTGTTATGCCACACACTTTGCAGCAGGTTAATAACACCTTTTCATCTCCTTGCCCATGCCCCTGCCACCACTGCCAACCACCACCCGGCTCATAAACAAGTTGGAAATACTGGTGGACAGTGTAAATGGCCAAAAGCAAGACCAAAACCGAAACTAACTGCTATTTGCGATGGCGAAAAGTCGGAAAAGTCGACAGGAAAGAGATCCCAAACTGTCGACGCCTTTATATGGCATTGTCGTGAAAATGCAATCGATGCCAAATTAGTGGTAAAATGGAAGTCGATCGTGGAAATAACTTCCTCTTGCATAAGGTCTTTTCATTTCGTTACCAAGAAATCAATACGAGGGAATGCCAAAATAATTGCCAAAAGAAAATAGTTGTTAAACTTCAACTTAAGATTTAAGCGATTTTTAACGATATTTGTAATGAAAGTTAAGGATTTATGTTTTAACTTTCTTTTCTTCTTGATTAGATTTGGAATATATTTTATTCAATGTGCCCCCCTTTGATGGGTCAATTATTTTGTGGCGCTGAAAAGAGGGGGTAAACGGACGACGCCCATGGCATGCGAGATCGCTGAGCTGTGCGCGTGTCTCAATGCATTTAAATTCGCTTTTTAATTTCTCAAATGATAGACTAGTTGCGCATATTAACGTACATTTTCAGCATTTTATTAAGCCATTTTTCTTTTTTTTTTTTATATATTTTTGTGGAGTTTGCTTTTGCTGCTCTGTGCAATGTCTGTGTGTGTGTGTGTGTGTATAAATTAAATGTTTTATCAGGTGCAATAAGCTTACTTTTATCTTCACACATAACCCATGCTGACCGCGTGCTCAGAAATTGAGATATTCAGTCAGTTTTTAAGTTTAATTTTTAAACAAAAATCATTCTTATTAGATAACTAATGATTATTAGTTACAAATCTCTTGGAAAAGCTATAAGAATCATAGAAAATGTACAGAAACATGTATTGTTAGTGGCTAATTGCTAAGTGAATAGTTGACTCCAAAGTCAAAACTCGTTTAGTAAATCCACCTGAAATCCAAAGGCCACCTGTTGACTGATGGCGGTATATTTGAGCTGAAGGAAAAGCTGTTTGTTGTCTAGCTGGCTGGCTTTGTGGTGGGAGGAGGAGGAGGAGGAGGTGGAGGAGAGGGCCGAGATCATTGGCCATCTATCCATTGGCCGCATTGCTAAAATTCCGCAGCTTTCTTTTGTTTGCGCCTCCTCCTCCTCTCTCAGCCTCCAAAAGTTGTTAATTTTTTGTTTTTTTCGGTTGGCAGCCACAGCCGCAGCCGCACCCAAGACTCTGCTAACTGAATGGCAGAGAGAATTCTCTACGCTCATCTGTGAAGGTCAGTTAACAACCAACTAGCTAACTGACTAACTAACTGATAGATAAGTTGAGAGAAGAGTTCTAAAAACAATTCGATGATGATGCTTCATTGATTTTCAATAACTTTTAACTCATTTGCATTATTAAAGTTAAACAATTCCTGTTTGTAGTTGTGATTAGCACAAATTCCAAGCTTAAAATGTTAAAAATCGAAGATGGGGTGAATAAAATTTACAAAAAAAAAGAAGATTTTGATAAAAGAACAGGTTAATTAGGCTTTACAGAAGTTTATTTTGATTTATTAGAAATATTTTTAGAATTTTGTATGTGTTATGTTGATGTAAAATAAGTTTTTACCTTTATTTCTTAATTAATTAACTCAAAAATAAATCAAAAATTTAATCTTAAAGATAAATAGGTTTTTTTCATAGAGTTTAATCTCCACTTCTTAACCCTTTACTGCCTTGTTTTCAGATTGTTCTTTTTGCTGTTTTCACACAAAATGCACATAAAACCAAAAACTGAAAGACAAGCTTTTTAAGCAGCATCTGCTGCTTCTTCCACTCATCTTTTGTTTTTTGTATATTTATTTTTTTTTTATTATGTCGTTTTTTGTGTTTTTTTTTCTCGAATACTTCAATTACATGGACGCCTGTGTGCGAGGGTTTTTTTTCTGGCTTTTTGTCTGGCTGTTGTTGCCGAGCTTGTATGAGCACGTTTCCACGTACGCTGAAGGTGAGGAGGCGTGTCAGGGGGGCGTGGGGGGTATACAATACACAGATATATATATATATATGGGGGGGTATACCTGAAAGATCGGCAGACATATTGCACTCGGGCTTCAAGTTAAATGACGACGTCGGCCGAGAGGCAGCAGCGACGCTTTTTCGTGTTGCGTCAAAGTTCAAGGTGTAACAGTATTTTTTTTTCTCTCTTTTTTAAATGCGATAAATTTCTCATGGTGTACAGTGAAAAAAAATAATGGTAAATCAGTAGAAATATCTAACATATTTTAAAATATTTTTTTGTAAGGTTTTTCAAAGGAATTTTGATAGAAGTTTTCTTTAAAATTTGATTTTTTAGTGAAATATTTCTGAAAGAAAATTTGATTTCTTTTGGAAAGTTCTTAGAAATGTTTTCTATTTTTTCTCAGTGCATTCAGTTTCTGTTAGTGACGTTAATAAGTTTATGTGCTCGGCCTGCCTTTTTAGAAATTGTTTAAACCTGAGCTCACCATCACCATATAACCAACCATCAAGTAGACTCGTTGTCATTATCATTTGACTTTGGCGCACAGTTAAAAATAGTGAATTATTAATTGAAGAAATGACTAATTGTGCAATTGATTGCTTTTGCCTTTTGCCTTTTGCCTTGTGCTCACTGATTTGTGTTTGATTTTTGTTATATGTTTTTTTTTTTCATTTGATCATCTAACAAGACTCTGCGTCGAATTCAATTTAACGGCCAATGAAATTTGTATGAGTCAGTTGTCAGGTGGTGTCGAGATTTTTACCAAGAAACGCAACCTATTAAGGGAAACAATTTTTAGAGGTGAAACGAATTGTGGCTAAAAATGAAATGCAAATAACTGAGAAGTGCAAATAAATAAATCTCATATGGCAATTGCAGATATATATATCTTCTGTATATCTATATCTATCTCTATATATATATACAGACATTTGGCACTGAAAATAATTGAGAATAAAGAAAAATTAAGGTGAAATGTATAAAAGATTTTCGACCTCTTGGCAAAAATATTTATGAAGACGTTGCGATCTTGCAACTTGCTAAATGCAAATCTTTGGCTTAAGTTTCTAAATTTGCGTTGTGTTGATAATTAATAATATAATTCGAATTAAATAATTTAAATGCAGCTAATGGGAAGGCTCTAATTGTAAGGGAAAACGGAGAAAATATTTAAAGGGAAATGTGAAATGTAAAGTTAATTTCGAAAGTATTTTACAGGGCAAGCAAGGGGAGTTTAATAATGAAATATTTATTTTTTAGTTTAGAATTTGATGTATTTATTGGAATATTTTTATATAATTTACAAAAATTGTGAAATTTAAATGTAAAATATTTACTTTACATTTTTAGCTGGTAATATTTTCCTTTATCAAATTATAAATTAATTTCCTTTCAATATTCTTTAAATTAAAACCTAAAAATGCATTTATTTTCCTTGCAAAAATCACTGAATGCCCCTCTAAACGTATTTATTTTCTATTATCAAACGATTATCTAACAGCGGATGTGCGGCAATTAATCAACACTTCCGCTTGGCTTAGCTTTTTACAACACTGCGGTGCACAGCTGCATTGCATTGTCACCTGAGTTGATTTTTTGCCTGCTTTTGTTTTTTTTTAGAGTGTAAGCGAGAGTGTGTGTGAGTCTGTGTGTGTTTACCTTGTCATTGAGCTATCTTCTATCTCTATCACTCTACCCTCGGTTTGGTTTTTTGTTGTTTTTTTTTTGTTTTTTTTTATCGAAATGTAATCATCTTCCAGCGGCGACGACTCGGAAAACAAAAAGTAGAAAAATTTAGTTGCCATGGCTGTTTGTTTTACTTTTTAATGTTGTTTTAATGGCAGCTGTGTGTGATGCTGAGTGTATGTGTGTGTGTGTGTGTGTGTGCACATTTTCATTAACGCTTATTTGTTAATGGCTATTGTGTGTGTGTAAGAGTGTGTGTTGCTGGTTTTTTCTCTCCTTCGTGCTTAGCTGACTGCAATTGGGGAACGAATATTGGTCAATGGGGAAGCGCTGACTATATATTAAATGATTTTTTGATATATATTAGGTTGTCAAAAAAGTCTTGCGGTATAGAATTGGTAACAATAATGCGATTCAAGTCTTTGTTCGATGACGCGTTCCCAACGAGATGCCAACTTCATGATGCCCCCCTCATAGAAGCTCGCTTCCCTATTGGCAAAAAACTCGGAGTGTGGCTCATCTTCGACCACCTCTACACCAGAACGAAAACGTTCATACCATCGTTGTGCGGTGGAAATGGAAACTGTATCGGGTCCATAAACTGCACAACGACTTAAAAGAAAAGTCAATCAAACACCTGTTAGCGCGTGAAATGAGCTCTCCAAAAAGATATAGTATGACCTGATGCGATGAATAAAACAAGAACTACGCGCTGTCAGCGCCAACTAGCGAAAATACCGCAAGACTTTTTTGACAATCTAATATTATATCAGATATATCTGACGGATTTGGCATTAATTTCTAGCTAAAAAAGGTTAAAGTAAGCTTAGCTTAAACAAGTTTTAACTTTTATCAAACAACTAGATTTCTAGTTACAAAAATGTTTTCAAAACCCAAAAAACTTAAAAAAAACTTCTCTAGAAAAACCTAAAAAACTAATAAAATGATTCATTTAAGCTTACAGATAGCCAACTTATCAACTAAAATAAACTAAAAATGTAAATAAATAATATAAAAGTCTGAGAAAACAACTCCACTAAAAATTTGAGTCACTAAATTTACATAATGGCAGTTAACAGACTTTCAAAAACACACACATTCCTTCCCAATGGCAATGTGAGTCATTTTCTCAAATCAAAATATAAATTAAATCACCATTTAGTCAAGTCAAGTATTTGTTTTGCTAAAATGTGATTCAGCTTAATCTAGGTTTAACTTAACTTCGTTGACTAAGGGATTTGAAATTCTCAAAGCATTTATCGGTTTGTTATTTAATATTTTCCATATACTTGTTGTTGTTGTTGTTGCTGTTTCTATGTCTCATTGTCGGCAAACTAATAAAGTCAAGACAACAATTGAAGTTATGGAGGAAGGCAGGGCAGGGGGAGGAGGGTGTATGGTTGCACATTAACGTATGCATAACCTCAAAACCCAATGTCACGCATATTATTTACTCCTCAGCCTTAACTTTACTGTCTGTCTCTCTCCATCTATCTTTTTTAGCCTTTTATATAGTCGTCGCTATCGCTATTGTTAGCAATATTTGCACGACTGTTTGAGAGTCAGCCCAAGAGCTGAAATGAAATGAAATGAAATTAGCTAACAAGCTAGAGCTGTCGCTGGTCGTTGTCTAACCAGCCAGTCAGTCATAAATAAGTTGCAAATAATATGCGGACGACGGACATAAAAATAACTAATGGCAAATGGAGCCATCCCGTCATCCACCTGTTGCTCTCTATCCCTCTCTCTATATCTATATCTATCTCCGTCTCTCTATCTCTATCTCTATCTCTATCAGTTTTGGTTGCATCATAAAGCATGCCTCGTCGCACAGTGCATGCAAATTGTCTGTGTTTCATAACACCATCTATATGAGAGCTAAGAAACCCCATTTATTTGACAATTGCCGAACGTTTTGTCTTTCAAATAATAATAATTGTCGTCGAACTGCAAACGAAAGCAAATAGCCATGGCAAATGGTTGTAAATGAGCGCCGGGCAACGCAAGTGTGGGCGCAGTTTTGGCCTAATAAAAATACTCGGATGACGGGGCGGATGAGTAACGTGTTAACATACTCCAACGGTGACTGTACTTGGGTTTTTGTTTCTGTTTTTATTTTTTTCGGCTAACAATTGTTCAAGTACCTGTTAGCTCTCCTTCCCTCCTCCCCATTTGAAGAATCACTACCATTTGAAGCTTGCTAACTGGTTTGGCTGTGTGTGTGTTTTTCTTTACAGGTTTGTTTATTTTCTGAGTGTTACTTTTGGGAATTTAGCGATGAATAATGGTAGTAATAATAAATAAAGCATTTGAAACTTGTGGAATGCCAAGTGCTGGATGTGTGTTTGAAACTTTTGTGGTGGCTAATTGAGATTTTTGCTACTGCTGTTGGGCAATTTGTTGGGTTTTGAAAGGAAGTGTGGTTTTAGGTTTTGGTATGTTGGTTTAGGGGGTTGTTTCTTAAGGGTTTGATAGTGGGGAAGTTGATATTCTTTGATATTTCAAGAAATTTTGGGTTTTTCAGTGTTGGTAAAGCCTTTATGTTAAGGCTGGTAAACTTTTCTTGCTAATAGTCTTTGAAATTAACAGGATTTTAGTAAGAAGACATTTCCTTTTCGAAAACTATCTGGTTTCTTAACATTTGAGTGTTGGTAAAGCAGTTTTGCTCGGAGTACACAGTGTTGGTTAACGTTTCTTGAGGAAAATCTTCAAACTAACTAAGATTTTGTATCCTCCTTAACGAAAAATAATATTCTATGTTGGAAAACTTAAAGATTTGAGAGTCTAATAATCAGTACTGACCAAAAGCTGATCTTATTCTTAAGAACTTATAGCAAAATTAGCTCATTAACACCCCCTAAAAAGTGTTGCTAAACGCCTACTGATGTTGACATGTGCCAAAAACATAGCAATTTATCATTTCTGGTTCTATGATTTGATATATTGCTGATGATGTCTCGTCAACATGCGACCCATGTCTATGTCTAACACTCTGCCTGCCAAGTTGGCCATAAAAAAGTGTGTGTGTTAATGACAAGATATCCCCCCAACTTTTTATCTGAAGTTGGTTCCGTTTTTTTTTTGGTTTCTATTTGCCAATTTCTAATTGTTTCTCCCCTCTGACTTTTCCCATTGTTTTTCTTTTTTGGCTCTGAACTTTTTTTTTTCATTCTGTTCGGTGAGGCAAATAAAATATTTTTAGGCCAATTGCCCTGCGATGTTGTGTGTGTTAGATAAGATATGCACATGATTTCATTGTTGGGTCGCCCCCTCACTGTTGTTACCTCGAGCGGAAGTGGCTCTGACAACATTAACTTGATTTTATTACCATTTTTACCAATTTATTCTACGTGTTGTAAAACGCACACGACAAAAATCGTGTTTGTGCACTTTAAGTTGATTGCCTGGGCAGAAGTTGAGAGTCATTAAACAGTTTCTTTGATCCAACGAACATCACGTAGTTGGGTGTATCAGTTATATTGACTAAAAGAAGTTAAGTCAGAGAGGGGGAAAGGGGGGAAATCTTTAAAGAAGGCTAAATTCCTATTTGATAACGAGATATAATGTTAATGTAACTTAATGATTTGTAAAAGCAATTTGAAATTGTATTTCCAAAGTCAGAGCCTCTATAGGGAACGTGTTCAATGTCCGTTTGGCAATTATAATTTTTATCGTTCGACAAAATTGCTGATAAGCTAGCTAACTGGCTGGCTGAATGGCTAGCCTGGCCATGTCGCTTCCCCTTATGTAATTTGACCCAATTAAAATTATCGATTCAAATATAACAATGAAAATTTCAAGGGCATTTCGATACATAGAAGTACATATGTACTGTTATTATTATTATTACTTCTGGCGAAAACTTTCCACTGATTGAGTTGTTTCGAAAATCAAAGACGGGGGGGAGGAGGAGGAGGGCGATGGACAGGCAAATTTGTCAGCTAGATAAACCAACAAATGGCCAACAACAATTGTATCTGTTTGCGTGTGTTTTGCATGCGAGATACGTTGGGCAATTGACAAAAACAATTAACGGCAATCTATCGATGGTGGGTGGTGGTTGGGGGTTTAGTTGGTTGCATAACCCTGATTTTGCTTTATAGATGGGGAAGTAACAAACAAACTGATCATCTTTTAGTGGAATAATAGTGTTTCCGATGTAAACCTTGAACTTGGAGAGTTTTTTAAGTTTATAATTCAAACTTTGATCGTCTACTAGACTTTGGTCACATTACATCGCATGAATGGTCAAACTTTGGATGGTAACTCATTCCATTTCCTTTTTGAAGTTTGTAATAAAAGTTTCTTTCTTCAGTTATTCCGACTATCAATAGTTTATAATCTTGTTTTTTTTACGAATTAAACCCAGTCATAAACTTTACAAACCATTCATCATTTCCACTTCAAGTGTTGACTAACGCCTTGGGCAAACATAACAGTCATTCTTTCATTAATAATCCCCAATAAAGAACCATGGCAAATAAATCCACCAAACAAAAGAACTAATTGTTCTTCTGAGTTGGCAGTTTCAAAATGATTAAAAAAAAACAAAAAAAAAACAGAGGAAACTAAAAACCATGAACAGTGGGGCCTGAACTAAGCAAATCTGTAGGGTAAAGAACGTGAGAGTGGGAGAATGTGGCTAATGTATTTGCGTGCTGTGTTAATTGCGGCATCTCTCGCTGATGTTTTCATTTCCCCTTCGTGAGGTGTCTCATTTTCCAAAGTCTACTGCTCCCTTATCCCCGCCCCCCCTTCTTGGCATGTCCATGTGTGCCTTTTATTATTGTTCCGCCCGCTGTCGTATATTTTCATTACGTGAGCGATTTTGTTTGCTCTTTGGTATCTAGAACATTTAAGCCTAATTTGCTTCATTAAATCGTCACATTTGTTATTATGTCTTCTGTTTTTTCTAGTTTTTTTTTTGTGTTTTTTCACATTTTTTGTCTTTTTCTGGAAGCAAAATTGACGTCAAGTTTGATGGGTTTTAGTTTTGGTCAAGGGTAGATGGGTTTTTTGAGTGCCTCTAAAAGTACTAGAAAACTGTGATTAGTTTATCAGTTATCAGTAATGTTGATGAGTAGATTTTTGGGGTATTTATCGGTTAACCAACTTAGATAAGGTCACCAAACAAATTGGGTAATGGAAGGTGATAAACAAAATAAGAGATGGTCACACTGGTTTAAAGAAAAAGTGTTAGTAAACCTTTAAAAATTATAAAAAAAAGCAGTCTTAAACTTACTACAAGAAGATGAAACTTTGTTTTCATACCTCTAATGATCTTTTTGAGCAACAAAATGATATTATTTTTAATCAATATTGCTAGGTATCTATCATTCCATACATCTAAGGCATATTCCTTTATTTCTTTAAAAGAAAAACTGCCGCCAAGTTGATGAATTGCTTTGTTCTCTGGCCTATTTGTTCGTGGTAGCTGTTTTAGTTTTAGCCTTTAATGAACAGCTGTTAGGGCTTAGATAAATGGACAAACAAGGTGGGTTGAAAAAAGAGCCCAAAAATCTAATGTAATTAAGTTTGTTTTTTCTCGCTTTGTTTTGCCGATCATTTCCATTCATAAAATGAATATAAAGAGAGAGAGAGATATATATCCTATATAGTTTACTTGGTCAGTTTGGTTTGGCTGATCGCTTGATTGCCTTCGGTTGCGCATTTTAATTATTGTGGAGGAAAAATCAACTTGCCATGAAAACAAAAGACAGAGAGAGAGAGAGAAAAACAAGACTGGAGAAAAAAGACAAATAATTGTTGAAATTAAAAGTGCTCGGGCCAGACATCATTTTAGTTTTAAAGCTCATTATTATGAGGGTTTTTTTTTTCTACAGAGAAACGTGAAGAAAAGTAAAAGTCTGAGGGAGGGGGAGGGTCTGCATTTTTCCCCTCCTTTTCAACTTCATTTAATTTGATGGATTTTAAAATGCGTTGCGCATACGCAATAACAGTTTTTCTCTGTCCATTAAGTGTGTTTGGTTTTGTTACCCTCTTTTTTTTTTTTTTTTTTTAAGTGTGGTTCCGGTGGTCAAACAATAAACGTGATTTTTGCCGTCTCTTTTTCGGACTCCACATTTTTTCCACATTTCTGTTGAGCTGCTCATTAATGTAGTTAATGGATATTAAACATAAACAAAACAATGATCTCTGGCCAAGATCTCTCTGTTGGTGGTGTCTCCAAAAAAAAAAAAAAAAAGAAAAGCGAAACTGAAATTATGTAAACGTTGGTCATTTTTTTAAGTTAATTAATGATTGTGGGAAGTAAGAAAGAATATTAACCCTCCATTCATTAAGAAAATTGTAAAAATAATTACAAAACAGCTAGCTTACTTGATTAATTTGATGTTTAGTTAAGAAAAAGTTCTAAGTTGTCCTCTTTTTTAACCTTTTCCCATCGTCAAGACTTCAAGACTTAGCAGCTCAAAAAGTCAATAGAATAGTTTTCCTCTCAGTGTGGCTGTTACACCGCCATTCGAATTAAAGTTTTTAAATGTTTTTCTGTATAAATTACACATGAATTTGCCAAATCATTTCCGCTAAGCAGACAAGCGGCCAACGATCAAAGCTAATAGTTAGTAGTGGGGTCTCTATTATGTACCTATATACCGGGGGGATGTTAAACAGCAAGAGAGTTGAGCTGGAAAAAAAAAATCTAAATTAAATAAAAATAAAATCGCAATCAGAGGAAATGACGCTTTTTGCGTTCCCCACACGATCACAGTTCTCCATTCATAAGAGGAGGGTAAAATGAAAAAAAAAAAGAAAGAAAGAAAAAAAGAAACTGAGATAAACAGGGCGGGCAGCAGGATGCACTTAATTACCGATTTCGATTCACTTGGCGACACGATTGCGCTCTCTATTCGGATATCAGGCCAAAGGAATTCGAGGCCGTTGATTAGCAGAGTCAACACAGAGCCAGAAAACCAAAAAAAAAAAAATAACTAAAAACCGTCCCATTCACAAACACCAAAAAGAAGCATGAGCTCATTCCACTTTTTTTTCTTTCTTACTTTCGAGGAGGGAGCCCTCTTCAAGTTCACGCAGTGGCGATAATAAATGTGGCATGATGTCATAATTTGTGCAAACCGAATAATATTCTTAACGAAAAAAAAACCAGAAAGGAATGGGTTTTGCTATTCCCAGAAGGAATCGAACCTTTGGGATGCTTCTTTGCCGATTTCTAATGGTCGTCTAGGGAGTCATAAGCTGAAAAGCTTAGAAATGTTTTTCGAGGTCTTTAATTTATGTTTTCTAAACGGAAGTTTTGCATTTTTTTCGAATATTTTTATGAATTCTACTTGTGTTAATTAGTTACAATAATCGTATTATCGATAATATATCGATAAATTCGATAAAAACTAAGAAGGCTATCACAGAATGCTGTTTGATATAAATAAAATAGTCAAACAACATTTTGTGATCGCCTTTGTTAGTTATTATCGAATTTATCGATAAATTATCGATAATACGATTATTGTAATAATGCAGACTGTTCTATCTTTACATCATTTTTAATATTATGGCTTAACTTTGCTTATTATTTTTAACAAAATTGATCAAAATTTCACTAAATATTTCTTTTTTTATCGAAAAAATTCAATTTTTCATATCTTAAAACTAAAATCTACCCAAAACGCATAGAAAAACTATAGCCCCGCCACATAGAGCATGAAAAAACAAATACCTTTTGCAGCTAATGATTATTTATTTGCATTTCCCTAGAAATATTGAACGTCAGAGGCAAATTTACGCGGCCAAAGCAAAGTCAAAGTCAGCAGCAAAGCGCAAGCCAAAGCAAAGATATTTGGGAAAAGCATTGACGTCATGGCTTGTCACGTGAACCGCTGAACTTGCTAGCCTAGCTGACCCCCTTCTGGGCAAGGGGGGGTTCAGTTCAAATGTCAATTGTGTCAAATTTAATTGGATATATATTTTTGGGCTGCCTTGTATGCTCTTAAAATAGCATTTTTGAGCTGTGCCATTCGTTAATGTAAATATCAAGTGCACACCAAATATAGAAAGGCAAACAGCACACTTTTCGCTCAAAGCCAAATTATGGCTGACAAACTTTTGGACTTGAACCTTAAAGTGTTTAGTTAAGTTTAGTTTTTTTCACGAGCAAGAACTAAGAGTTAATTATGAAATGTAAACATAGGTATTTGGCAAAGCAAAGATCAGCTACTTAGGAGCTGTAATTCTAGGTGTCATAACTTAAGTAGTGTTAGGGTTTTGGGTTTATGGAGTGGAGTGTGTTAAGAACTCTTATGTCTGAAGTTTGTTACTTCATTTTAAGTGTCTAATAACTATGTAGATGTGTTCTATATATCTGAAGTATAGGGCTTTAGCCATGTTAAAAGCATCAACATTGCCCTTAGCTGCTTGCAGTTTCCCTCTCAGAATGTCAGGTGAAATCATAAATACTTATAGATCTATACCAGATACAACCACACCGTCTAGCTGTGATATATTCGTTTCTATTTTCTATTATTAAACATGTTCGTAAATTATACTAAGAGTGCCAATTTTGCAAGATGTTACCCAAACACTGTCGTGATCTTTCGATTTGCAGCTAACACAACGCGTGGCTTGCAGATTTATGAAGCAGTTTATTTTCCACTATTTAAATTCTAATAAAATGGCATTTGGTATCATAAACCAGCTATTTGTCATTACTTACTAATGTTTTATGAATATTTATCATCATCTATTAGTCATCTATGAAAACTGAGTAACAACTTTCATATCAAATTCTCCTTCTTTTGGTTTTTATTTTTAAACTTAATTTTTAGGTTTTTAACAATAAAACAGTTTTAAGGAATAATTTCCTTTATTTTTGTTCCTTTAAATACCATGTTAAGTAAGCTTGAGTTGATATATAGTTTAATGATTTCTTAGATTTTTGATTTATTTTTTATATTTTGTTTTATTTTTGCTATTTTACAGATTGCAGCACAAAGACAACGAAGATTTCAGACGAAAAAGTTCCCCTGGAAGAAAGCATTTCGTTTCGATAAATAAGAAAAGACAACAAGCTACAAAATGTCTCCAAAAGCGGTAAGTTAAGTTTATAAAATACAAATATTAAAGATCATGATTTAGGGGTTGGCTTTAGTAGAGTCTGCTTACTGTCAAGATAAGTTGAAATTTTAATAGAAAAGCCAATCCATAAATTGTTGTCTTTACTTTTTATATTTTTTTTCAGATTTAGATAAAGCACAAAAGTTAGTAAATTATTAAAGATTAGCTGGTAAATCACAAACACGATGAACGTACGTCTTCGTTCAGTTAGTTATCATTGTTATTAGAAATTGTGTCCTTATCAAAAGCAGCCACTCGAGAAAACTACAATTGTCGTCAATTCCAGGGGGAGGGATCCCATCTTTTGATAGAAAAATTAACTTTCGAGCGTGATCAGACGTCACACATTGTTGACGTTGGTAATTTGGTGATTTCCTTTCTTGGACATTTGCCAAACGGAAATTTCATCATCTTAGAGTCCAGAGGGGGGAAAGGAAGGAAAATGAGATTAAACGACGACGTCATTGATAAGACCCAAAGTTTTGGCCATTTTCCAATGACATGTTTGGTGATTTCTTTTCTTTTTTTGGCAGTTTAAAAAGTTTCTTATCAGGAATATGGCTTAAAGGCTGATGGATGGATGGGGGTCATTATTAGAATCACGTGGCCTTTCCAAATGGGAAAATGACTTGATAGTAAGTTGGGTGGTCTTAACTTCTTTAAGAAGTCGTTTTCCCTTTTCTTTTTATGGAAATTTCTCTGTTTATTGCAATCGATGCAAATCGTGCTTGAATGGTTTCTCTCCCATAACTTTCCCTTTTCGCTATAGTTTTTCCTCAATATATAGAGGTATTGATGTTTGTATAGTTTGCTAACTGAGTAGGGAGGAGGGGGGGAGTAGGGGAGGAGGTTAATTGCTCTTGGAGGCCCGGAGCGGGTCCAATAAAATAAAACTGACAGGCAACGCGTCGTATGATTGACGCTGATTTGTTTGCCTACCTTCGGGGCTGGGTCGGCTCGGTCGGTAGGTCTATCCACCGGCACTCTCTCACGCTCTTTGGGTACAGTAGAGGATAGTAAAATAGGGCCTCTTTTGTTTAAGATTAACTAGTTTTGGGTTTTTAGTTTAAAAATGCCAAAAAATTTGACCTTTTTCCTAACATTTTTGTTTACAATTTCTTAAAATATTTTCCAATTACTTCCACTAGTTATAGATCTTCTTTTATCATCTTTTATTAGACTATTAATTTGACCCCTGGTGCATTTGCTCGTTCTATAAACCTCGTTGACCTCTATGGTCAGTAGTCTGGCTGTCAAGAGTGTCGGTTTTCCTTCGTTTTATTCTTTTTTTCTGTCCAATTTTAGATGCATAATTAACATGCAATTTATATTAACTTGACAACGAATGACTCGGACGAATGTGTGAATATATATAGCTATATAGTAGTCACCAACCACCCACCCTCCCTCCCTTCATTTCCATTTTGGAAGGCAGAAATTAAGTTCAGTTTTGTTGTTGTTTCCCTTTTACGTTCTGCCGCCGCCGCTCGCGCTTTCCCATTCATTTTCCTCCTCTGGCTACTGTGTCTTCTTTTTTCCTTGCTTTTCTTTTCGTTTTTTTCTTTTGGCTTAAAAACGTGCCGTGACTTTTCCATTTTCCTCAGTTGCCGCTGGACAACAGAATCGCATTGTCGTCGTCGTCGTGGTCGTCGGTGCTTAGATCGCATTTTCCGTTGTGTCGTGGTGTTTCCCGTCGAAAGGTGGCTTTTCCTTAAGATATTTCCCAGACGGAGATTAGCATAGAAAAGCGTAATAATTCAAAAGCTACTGCGTAACCCGTTTACTTCGGTGCCCAAAATGGTCGTCGTCTCCGACAGCCGCGTCCGTTTGCCGCGTTACGGCGGAGTCAGTGTCAAGCGGAAAACGGTACTGAATTTTCCCTACCATTTTTGTTTTGGTGCTGCACTTTTGTGGTTTCAAAAAAGAATGCTACTTTTGATCTGAAACTCTGGTTATGCTTCAAACTTCCGTTTCTACTTTGTTGTTATTGTTGTTGGGTTGGTTTTTTAGAGGCGGTGCGGGAAGGGAAACAGCAACCGCGCGGCGGCTGCATTAACCCAAAAACGTTAATTGGATTGAAATGAAAAACGTTTTCAATTTCCTAGCATTGTGTCACGTTTGATTTGCATTCAACAGCAGCTACAGCAGCTACGGCAGCTATGGCTACCACAGCTGAAAGCGAAAACCAAACAATGAGCTCAGAAAAGCTCAAAAAGCTGAAAACTAAAACTAAAAGCGAAACAAAATGATGAAATTTACGTCAGGGAGCTCTAAATTTGAGTTTTAGTTACAGTTTTTCCCATGGTTTTCAGGGGAAGAGTCAAAAAAGAGGCTGAAAACCAAACGGATTTTCCCTAGACCATGTAACTTTAAAGCTTAAAGCAGGAGGGAGTTTGAAGTTTTAGAGTTGAACTCAAGAAAGTTCTTAAAAATGTGTTCTAAAAAGTAGTTAATTTTTAAGTTTAGATATGGAAAATATGGCCATTATATCCTCAACTTAACTGATTTTAAAAACGGATTTAAAAAGATCATAAAATGTGTTCACAAATTCGAAACTAAGAAAACCATTTTGGCAATTTAGATTAAAAAAAACTTTAGAAAAATCTTGTTAAAAACTGAAAAATATAAAGTTAACTGCAATTAAATATTTAAAATTTTTTTAAAATTTTTTAAGAATTTTACTAATCAGAAAAGAAGAAGTTCTAACAAAATTCTTTTCCCCACTGAGAAGGCTTTGTCTGATTTTTAAAACATCTAAAAATTCTACAAAATATATTATGAGGATTATCATCTATTTCTTGCCCCCAAAACCAAGGATTATAAAACCCAAATCTTCCAATTTAGTTAAGAGTTAGCTATATCTTTCAAGCTTAAACTACACCATTTACAGCACAAACTGAAACCTCAAACTCCGATCTGTGATCGCATTTACTTTGACCTCAATTTTGGGGAGGGGGGTCGATTGCGTAATAATGCCAGACTGCAGTTAGTACAGTTGACATCTCACGCGCCATCATCATGTGTTTTGTTTTTCTCTTCTGCTATTGTAGTTGCGTTTTGGTTGGTTGGGGGGCAAAAATAATTTCCCTCGATTTTCCACCTCTCTTCATAACAAAGGCAACTGGAAATTGGTCAAGTGACACGCGCACTGGGATAGATAGCGCCTAAGCTGGCTCTCTCTCTTGTATGGGTGACCAGTGGTCAGTTGGTCTATATAGCTATATCTATGTACATATACTCGTATAAAGAGAGAGGGGAGGGAAAAACCCCCCCCCGTACCGTACTATCTACCTAACTGGTCATTTCCAGCTTGTTGCTATTGTCATGCCTGATTGATTTTTGCTGTTTTCCGAGCGTGATTTTTAACTACAGCCCAGGCCCCAGGCCCCAGCTTTCATTTTCTTTCTTTCTTTTTTGATCTCTATTTTCCTTTGATTTTTCCCCCTCTATGTTTGTTTTTTCCACACACATTTCCAAGTCGAAAGCTTGCGACTTATGCAAGCCAAGCCAAGCCATGTCGTTGGCAATCGAATCCAATCCTCTAAAGCGAAATGGGAGCTCTTGGCACGTGTCCTCCTCACATGTCGGTCGCTTGGCTCAAATCCCGTTAATCCATCGACCCCTAAAAAGAAGGGGGCTTTGCCAGACCGCCCCCCTCCTATAGTTGGTTTCTGCATTCGAATGTTGCCAGCTGAATGTATTCCACGACACGATCTAGTTAGTTTTCAAAGTCATGGATGGCATTTTAAGTTAACAACATGAGCCAGATATTAATTCACCCAAAAGAGAGGTGACTTTTGGCCACAGAAGATATAGAAATTAAGGTTAATAAGGAGATAAATCTCATATATTAATAACATCTTCATTATCTTTTCCAGCTTAATGTGCGCGTCACGACAATGGACGCGGAACTGGAGTTCGCCATCCAGTCGACGACGACGGGCAAACAATTGTTTGACCAGGTGGTGAAGACCATTGGCCTGCGTGAGGTTTGGTTCTTTGGACTCCAGTACACCGACTCAAAGGGCGACTCCACATGGATCAAGCTGTACAAAAAGGTGAGTTGGGCGAAGGAGTTAAGTCTAGGAGAAAGTTCTCATAAGAAAGTTGTTCCCATAAATGCAAATTTAACTTATGTTAGAAGAAATCTTTATAAAAATAATGTATAATATATATAATATAGCCCGAATCGCCGGCCATAAAGACCATAAAATATTTAAAGCGTGTCAAGAAGTATGTGGACAAAAAGACAGCCGACAGTAATGGAGTCCATCAGGCGGAGACCAGTGAAGAAGATGACGATGCCGATGATATGGTGGGCAGAGATCAAGAAACTATATGTCAAGCCCAGAACCAAACCCACTGCTAGAGATCAAGAAACTATAATAAACCCATTAGTTTTCCTGTAATTTCTTAGACTTTTCCTCAGCTTAAGTTAGTTTTTGGATTAATTATTTAAATCACTAATAAATTAAAATTCTTTGTGTATAATTTTAATGCTGCACCACATGAAAAAAAACAAACAAATGTATAAAAATCTAGACTGGATCAATGCCGTTTTCGACATGGGTAACACTCAGAAAATTGCACTAAATTTGTATTTTTAATTTGATTTAATCTGGAAAAATCCAATTAAATTATAGACCAGCTTCTCTATTAACGAAGTTCGTCTGTAATCTAAAAACCAAAATTCTATATTATATCAAAAATTCTCTATTAAAACATCTACTAAAAAGGTAAATCTTCCCTTTCGTATAGGTGATGAACCAGGACGTTAAGAAGGAGAACCCCTTGCAGTTCAGATTCCGTGCCAAATTCTATCCAGAGGATGTGGCCGAGGAGCTGATCCAGGACATTACCCTGCGCCTGTTCTATCTGCAGGTCAAGAATGCCATACTGACCGATGAGATCTATTGTCCGCCCGAGACATCCGTTCTCCTAGCCTCGTACGCTGTCCAGGCGCGTCATGGTGACCACAATAAGACCACCCACACAGCCGGTTTCCTGGCCAACGATCGCCTGCTGCCGCAGCGTGTCATCGACCAGCACAAGATGTCCAAGGACGAATGGGAGCAGTCGATCATGACCTGGTGGCAGGAGCATCGCAGCATGCTGCGCGAAGATGCCATGATGGAGTATCTTAAGATTGCCCAGGATTTGGAAATGTACGGTGTCAATTACTTTGAGATCCGTAATAAGAAGGGCACGGATCTCTGGTTGGGTGTGGATGCCTTGGGTCTGAATATTTACGAGCAGGACGATAGGCTGACGCCCAAGATTGGTTTCCCATGGTCGGAGATTCGTAATATTTCGTTTTCGGAGAAGAAGTTCATCATTAAGCCGATCGACAAGAAGGCCCCCGACTTTATGTTCTTTGCCCCGCGCGTTCGCATCAACAAGCGCATCCTGGCCCTCTGCATGGGCAACCATGAGCTGTACATGCGTCGCCGCAAGCCGGACACCATCGATGTGCAGCAGATGAAGGCGCAGGCGCGCGAAGAGAAGAATGCCAAACAGCAGGAGCGGTTAGTCTTCAAAGATTTGTCATTTTTACAGAGCTTATATGCTTCATGAATCCATATGAGGAAGCTTTTGGGAGCTGGTATTATCTCATATCAGAGTCTTGGAATGTTTGCAAACCGATTTCTTGAGGCTTTCATATCAGAGAACATAATTCTCGAGCATTCCAAGTCACTGGCTCTGTGATTCATGGAGGAGCTCTGTAATCTGTAACCAATTTCTTTACAAAAATTATCTTTATTTTCCCTCCATCCTTTCAGTGAGAAGCTGCAGCTGGCGCTGGCCGCACGCGAACGCGCTGAAAAGAAGCAGCAGGAGTACGAGGATCGTCTGAAGCAGATGCAGGAGGATATGGAGCGTTCGCAGCGCGATCTGCTTGAGGCCCAGGACATGATCCGTCGCCTGGAGGAGCAGCTGAAGCAGCTGCAGGCAGCCAAGGATGAATTGGAGCTGCGCCAGAAGGAGCTGCAGGCGATGTTGCAGCGTCTCGAGGAGGCCAAGAACATGGAGGCCGTCGAAAAATTGAAGCTCGAGGAGGAGATCATGGCCAAGCAAATGGAGGTGCAGCGCATCCAGGACGAGGTCAATGCCAAGGATGAGGAGACCAAGCGTCTGCAGGACGAGGTCGAAGATGCTCGACGCAAGCAGGTCATTGCGGTATAATTTTGAATATTAGTTAACTTTCCAAAAGAAACGTTAACTAACTTTAGTTTTTTTCCAATTTCGAAATGAACTTGATAATGAATGTGATTAATTTTTTGCAGGCTGAAGCTGCCGCTGCTTTGTTGGCTGCGTCAACAACGCCGCAGCATCATCATGTGGCCGAGGATGAGAACGAGAACGAGGAGGAGCTGACGAACGGCGATGCTGGCGGCGATGTGTCGCGCGATTTGGACACCGACGAGCATATCAAGGATCCCATCGAGGACAGACGCACGCTGGCCGAGCGCAACGAGCGCTTGCATGACCAGCTCAAGGTGGGTTATTATTTAAATTATTTAAAGGAATGTTTAATATATATCTAATATATATCTTTTGCAGGCTCTGAAACAAGATCTGGCGCAGTCACGCGACGAGACGAAAGAGACGGCAAACGACAAGATCCATCGCGAGAACGTGCGCCAGGGACGTGACAAGTACAAGACGCTTCGCGAGATCCGCAAGGGCAACACAAAGCGTCGTGTCGATCAGTTCGAGAACATGTAAATCTATTAGCCATCTAATGGCCAGATCGATATAGAGCGAGAAAGCGCGAGTTAGAAAGAGAAAGGAAGGGAGTTGAGTCTCCAGAAAGAAAAAGAAAAAAGATATATAACTACTACAAAAAGAGAAGATACTGATGAGAATGATAATGATGATGATGATGAAGAAGCAACAAATATAATTCCGGTCGCTGGCAAAAGCCTATTGCTACTATCCCCCCCTCCCCCCTCCACCAGCGACGTCCCCCTTTTCCACCCACAAGAACTTCCTGCCTCCTAAAAGTGAATTGAAGAGATCCACAAATTTAATGAATATATATATATATCAATATCGTTTGACCGCCGTCGTTTTCGTGTCGGAGTTTGTATAAAAGAAAATTAAGAAAAAAGAAAATTCAGCCACACACACAACATACACACACACAAACACACACACTCATCGCTATATATAGTAAAGTGTATAACCGACAGCTAAGGTCAGGACCACATCAATAAGGACAATCACACACAGCAAAAGAAAGTAGTATCAAGCTATCGGAAAATAGTAATTTCAAAATTCAAACGAAAGAAAACAATAGTTAAATGCTTTTCTCCTTTTCCCAATGGATCGATTCATAGGGAAAACGGAACGAGAAGTAGAAAATAGATATTGAAAAAAAAAAAAAAAGAGAAATAACAACAAACAGCTATTTGCATTTTCCCCCGTTATAATTATTATTTTTATTATTATATAATTACTATTTTTTTTTAAATTTGTATAATTAAATAAGAACTTGATTAATTGTTTCTTAAATTAACTTGAGAGAGAGCAACAAACAAAAAGAGAAAAAATATATTATATAAAATATTTTTCTTAATCTATTTTTGTTTTGAAAGAGAAAAAAAAAATGATTCTTAAAAAATGAGAAAACAACAACAAAAAACTATTGTGAAAAAACCAAACAAAAAGTTTTTAAATTAAACAATAAAAATGTAAAACACAAAAAAAAAACAAGGTTTTTGTATTTCAAGTTTTTGGCTTGGGTAAAAGCTTATGGAAAAGTAATGATCATGTAGAATTGTCAAAAAGATTTGGTGTGTATTTTATGTATCTTCTTTTTGGTGGAAATCCATGATTTCTACATACGAGTATGTTAAATACGAATGGATCGTCTTTTACCTTGCCTGTGGATCGCATGTCAATAACATGTATATTATTTGTATGTAGAAATCTACAATGATCAGGGTTTTTAAATATTTACATTTTAATATGACTTGCAACTGGAATATATTTTAAAAGTCTTCCAAGAAAGTTAAAAAATGTATCAATAACACTTATAATGTTTAAGAAAAGTCCTTTGGATAAACTATTTTAGAAAAACTTGACCACAAAATCAACAGCCAGTCAAAGAATTAGCAGCAATTCTCTAATTTCAAAATCTCTATTTAAAAACTGATAGTTTTTAGCGCTCCTTTTTAATTTTATGTTTTTCCTTTTAAACTACAACGATAAGTTATTAATTACACTTAAAGAAGTCTTGAAACTAAAAAATATTCTAAGAGTCTGTCAAGAAAGTTAAAAAATGTATCAAAAACACATACTAAATTCAGAAAAGTCCTTTACATAAAACTTTATCGGAAAGTTGACCACAAAATCAACAGCCAGTCGAAGAGTTATCAGCAATTCTTTTTGTTTTCAAATTCTTTATATAAAAACTGATAGTTATTTAGAGTTTCAAGTTATAATTTTACGTTTTTCCATATAAAAACGTATCATAAAAGATTATTAATATTTTTTACTAGCGCTTTATTAATGCAAATATCAAATTGATAACAATAGATACATCAGCTATGTATATGTTTATGTTGTATATATATTTATCTATATTATATGCTTACAGATATCAGATATCATGACATATGTGAACTGCGGAGACAAAAAAAAAATAAGGTTAAACACCAACCAACCGCGCAACTTAAGGTAGCAAAAAAACAAAAAAAAAATTGGTAAGAAATCCAAACCGATTCTTGTTTCGTTGGCTTGTTTTTTTTTTAGATAACATTAGATTCATATATATATTTATATATATATATATATAATCGTAAGCTAAATCAGTATTATGCATATAATAAAAACACGATTTCTCTCTCTCTGTGAAGGCACATAATTACAGGGGCTGGCGCCTTTCTTTTTCGGTACGATCTCGCCCCTTACTTAAGGCGCGTTTAAAAGTCGGGACAGGATTAGATATATATATCTATGTGTATATCCCGATGGAGAGGGCAAACTTTGCTATAGCAATTGAGTATATCGATTATACGTGATAGTTAGCAAAGTGCTTATGATGACCAAGTTGGACGGAAAACTTTGTGGTTTGTAGTTTTTGCAGTCGTCATAAGCAGTTGCCACTGTTTGTTGTTCTTTTTTCCTAAGCCTAAATGTTTTATATTTCTTTTTAGCTCCGATTATCGCAGAAATCTCTAGGTATTTCCCAAAAACTAATAATACTGCCTAAGCCTGATCCCTTTTTTCCACTTTAGACATGCAAAAAGCGATCAGTTAACTGATTTTTAATTCAAATGATTTTATCTTTGAAGCAAAAACAGTTAAGGCTTGACTTTAAAAATGTTTTCAATATTGAAATTTCCATTTTTAAGTACAATTTCAAAATTAGTTTTTAAGAACCCTGAAGACTTCTGCGACTTTTCCCCTATTTTCCGCCCATTCGATTAGTTTGGAATTCGTTGCACGGTTTTAACTTTTGGCCACAGGGGTTTCCCCATTCAAAGATCACTTTCTGGTCACTTTGGTCACCCCTGTGATCCTATAAGAATCCCTATCAATATGGATTAACTGCCGCCAGACCCACTCTACCACCGGATCTAGCAAATACAGGCTCTGCGTAGCTGTGTCTATAGCCCTTGGGCATCTGACCTAATGGTTTGCCTGAATTTCCCCCGGAAGAACCACCGTTACCACCATTACCTACATCCCCAGATCTGCTGGGCGTGGCTGCGGGCGAGGGATAGCGCTCCATGTGTCCGCGACTCGAGCCTGTTGTGGATGGATTTTTCGTTTCCACATTCTGTAAGAATTCCCGGGAATGAGCTCGTCCACCCGGTCGCTCCCTTTCGCGTTCATGACGATACGGATCCCGGGACTGATCTCGATTATAATCCCGATCCCGTTCCCGTTCCCGTTCCCGCTCTCTATCCCTAACATTTCGCTCCAAGTGTCTGGGCGGCTGTGGTGGTTCTGGTTCCCATTCGCCACGGGATCTGGCACGGGATCGGTTAAGGTCACGTTGATTGGATTTCTCGCTGACCACCGTTGGTTCCTCCTCCTCGCTCCACTGTTCGAAGGTGCTGGGTGGCTCCACAGAACCGCGACGCCGGCGGGATGATGACCTATACGGATCACGATCTCTGTGTGGCGTGTCACGTTCATCTATATCCGGATATCGGTTGACCGCCGGACGCTGTTCCATGGCTCGGAACTTGTCCTTGGCATCGTGGAAACGATCACGCTGGGAGTTCTGCTGGGTGGGCGGTGGCTCCCTGAAGTCCCTATCGCGATCTCGTTCACGTTCTCGCTCCCTTTCCCGTTCCCTGGTCTTGGGATTGGGACCTTCGCCATAACGCATGCCCGTCGACTTCATCATCTTCTCCATGCTCTGTATGTAGGGTAGACTCTCGGCCTCCCTATACGGATTACGATCCCTGGAGTGTTCTCGTTCACGTTCCAGATCTCTTCGTCGTTCTCGATCTGTATCCCGGTCAGCACGTTCCCTGTCACTATGCTGTCGACGTTCTGTGGTCCTTTGACCCAAATCGGTGCCCCTGTGCACGGCGGCGTATTTATTGTGACCAGCTGAGCCACCAGATGCTGGCGGCGGTACACCACCCGCCGAGTGCTCGAAGGGCAGATGATCTGTGGGCTCCACGTACCGCTGGCGATACCTCTGATCATCTCCACCGTAGTTCTTGAGCAGTTGCTGCTTCTTCGTTGTGTACTCCATGAACTTTTGCTTATCGGTGAGATTCTCCTTGCGATGGTGATGATGCAGTGGCGGACCCTGCTGTGACTGCTGTTGATGGTGTGGCAGGAGTAGAGGCTCACTGCCCGGATCTGAGTCTTCGAAATCATCGTGATTATCCTCGTGGCGAGACCTGGGCTTACGTTCCCGTTCGTGTGATAGCTTCTTGTTGAGCAACCGATTGATCTCATTGTACTTGTCCGTGTCCCGTAGCTTTGCAGGCTGATGATTGCCGGAGGATTGCTGCTGCTCCTGCTGCATCACCCGATTGAACTTGGCATCATAGTCAGCCGGACGCATTATGATCGGCTTGATCTCATCTTCGCGACTCCAGGATTTGTTTGAAATGGAAGCTGGCGTCTTGGTTCGCTCACGATCTCGTTCACGGTCCCGATCGCGGTCACGTTCTCGGTCTCGATCTCGTTCACGCTCCCTATCCCTTTCCCTTTCACGTTCCCTATCCCTTTCCCGTTCCCGTTCCCTATCCCTGTCCCGTTCCCTTTCCCTCTCCAATTCCCTTTCGCTAGCTCTCGGCTGATATGGTTTGGCTGGCAGATCACGGAGATAACTATCCTCCGGCGGCTGGACGGCGCTCTTTCGTTTGAGCTGCCCATGATGGGGCAGGGCGATTTGTGACGGCTTCAGAGCGATGACCGAGTTGTCCGCCTCATTCGACCAGTGTTCGTCATCTGTAAAGGATTGGTAGTTAAGTAAGGTTCATAGGAAGTCACTTTTACTTTAAGATCTCTTCCTACCACTGGAACTGTTGAGTTCCTGTCGCTCGGGACTTGGTGCCAGGTCGGAACCTATACCCGAGGAGCCTCGGGAGGAGACCTGCTTGCCATTTGCATTGGCTGCCGCTCCGCCTGTCGCGTTTGCTGTCCCCTGAACTTGACCCTTCGGCGATCCGCCCACAATCAGTGCATTCCGGCAGCGTCTCAGCTCAATGGCCGTCAGATTTCCCTTGGATCGATGAACTGTATCATAGTCCCTTGGCGGTAGCAACAACGGTGGTCCATTGCCATTCAACTTGGCCCTCAGTTCGGCGGCCAGGGAATCGAAGAGGTCGCTATTCTGCTGCGGCGTCAACGGCGGATGATGCAGTGGATGTGGCGGATGCGGATGGGCATGTGAATGGGAATGATTTGGCTGTTTGCCATGTGGCGGCGACCTAGAAACTGGTGAGGAACCACCGGCCTGGCCATGGTCTTCACTACATTCCGATTCCCGGGTACTATTGCCCGTGTCGCTGCCCAGGGAGCTACTGAATCGCTTGGGTGACGAAGTCTCGTGCCTGCGACCCTGATATCCTCCCGATTGTTGTGACTGCAGTTGGTGGTGATGTGATCCAGGTCCTCCGCCAGCCGAGGATTTGCCATTGGACTCGTGACGTTTCTCATTGCTGCCGTTCATGGGAATGGGCGGCAGGATTCCCAATCTGCAAAAATCCAGTTTAAATGAGTATTAACGATGGTTATTAACGGGTTAGAGTTAGATTTTAGTTTAAGACAAGCTATTTTCTATAGAAGATCTTCCTTTATCTTTGATTCTAGTAAACCTGCTCTTACATAAGATTAATCCCAGGTCAAGTTCAAAGACTGAACCGTTAGCTACTAGAATTCTGAATATTTTTCCACTTTGCCAGGCAGCTTTTCAAGTTTTATCGTTGGTGACAGCTTGGCCAGGCGGCAACTATGAAAGAAAAGCACAGAATTTCCGCGAAGCCATCGAGCTTGAAGAGGCATTTAAGATATTTAAAGTCATGGACTTGGACGTGGACGTGGATGTGGTCGTGGTCGTGGTCGTGAATGTGGTTGTAACTATGTCTGTGGGTGCAGCGTGGGCGATGGCAGAATCGTTGGGGCTGTCTTCGTGGGAATGCATGCAGGCAGGCAGTGAAGATTGCCATTGCAATTACCGGGCCACTGGGATCTCTATTGCTCTCGCTGGGAGTCCCAAGTCCCCATTATCATCATCATCATCATCATCATCATTCAGTCGGGCGATTATCACGATTGCTCGTCATGTGTTTGGGTGAGTGTGTCTAATGGAGTGACTAAGTGGCCACAGGCAGGCTGCCACAGTGGCAGTGCTTCTGCTTCTGCTTCCTGCTTGCACCCAAAGTTGGCGGCACAATTAATTAAATGTTGCATAACAAAAGTCTCCCACAAACAGCTGCTGCAACTCCCCCCAATTAACATTGTGATGTGCAACTGTTTTTCGTTCGGGCATAGCGGTGCTTTCTTGGCTTCAAAAATATTTCAATTTACATTTTTAATAAATTAGTTTTAGCTTCTTAAGACTTTTTTCTTCCCAACTTTAACCCTCTTTAAACCAAAACTACAACTCACCTGGTCTCTAGCTCCTCGAAACGCTTCTGATTGTCCGGCCTGTTGATGAGGATCTGCAGCTGAAGGTGCAGTGCTTCTGCCGTCGTCTCCGAGTCGCAGCGGTAGGCATGAACGTGGAGTGGACACTTGGTGGCCGGATTGTAGAGCAGCAGCACGCAGGCGACGATGTCGTCTGTCTGCACGGAGCTGGTTATGGCACTGTGTGGAATCAGATGCTTCGAGGCCCCCTGCAGATGTCCAAGAACAAGAGTTAATGGATTTAAGGATCCAAATATTCGATATTCTAGATCTACTAGACGTACCTGAACAATCTTGATGCCCTTGTGGGAGACCTGTAGCGTGACCTTGAGCGGCTCCTGGCCGCGGGATCTGTCTACCAAATATGGCAGAACCGAGTTGATAACGCGAGCGCCCCGCAGACCTTTCGCCTCCTCGGCGCCCAGGAACCACACATAGTAGGAGGCCTTCTGTACGTCGCGTCGCAGGCGCAGCGCCATCTTCAGTACGGAATGTGCAACTCAGGCACACTCTAAGAAAATGCGACAAGCAATTTGAAATCCGTCGATGGTTGGCTCGTAAATGCTAAATTGGCATTTAGATCATCTGAGAATGGAATTTTAGATTGGATTTTTAGATTTATGGTAAGGGAAATTGGATAATAAATGAAAATTAAAATTAAACGAGTTTTTTGTTTAACTAGATGGGTTAAAAATTTTACTATTAAGTATGGAAAGAAGTGGATTTGTATAGAAGAATATCTCTTACACGATTTTTAAGTAATTTAAAGGGGAAAAAATTGATTTTTTGAATATTTTTAGCTAAAAATTTCTATTTAATACTTTAAGATTAATCTCTTACAGATAAGCTATAATAAATTAAGTTTATAAATCACAAATAAATCAATTTTCTTTATAAGTAATATAGTATATAAAGTCAAGCTAAAAAGTAACAACTTGTTTTCTGTTTAATAAGAAACGAAGTCAAGGTAAATATCAATTACAAATCGCTTATTGACATCACTTTATTAGCATAAGCTTTGAAATCAATTTAAGATTTAAGATTTAAGTAAAAAAATGAACAAAAAAGATTGGCATTTAAAATCTGAAATTTAAAAACAAGTTTAACCCCAACTTTTTGAGAGATTCCTAAAGGGATGACGCAAAAACCACTAAAAGTTGAAATGCTTAAAAAAATTAAGTAAAATTCAGGTCATTTACTTGACTTGAAATACCAAAAATAAAGCAAGCAATGACTTAAAAATTATATTTTTTGGTTGTATTATTATTTAATAATATATATTTTGAAGTTAACAAGGCTTGTATAGGAATCTTTTGACTTGATATGGAAGAAATCTTCAAATTTGAGTGGCTAATAAATGCTTTTTCATTTGATTTTCTTTATATTATTTATTATAAATTTAAGAAATATTTTTGATATCAAATTTAAGGTCTCCAAAAAGCAAGTTCCAAAATATATAAAAGCTAAACATGTGTTAAAATTCCTCTGAGGGAAAAACAGGTTACCAACAAATCAACGAAAAAACCCATTTTGATTCTTCAGCTTTTCTAACAGAACCCACCGTTAGCTTCCAACCAAAAGAAGCATCCCAAATCGGAAGATTTCAGACTCTACGGAAGATTTCGAATACCAAAAAAAGAAACACACATAATCCCATTACTCTGCCCACGAGAGTGGTCCGATATATCGGCAATTCGGGTATGATTAATGACACTACAAATCAGATCTTAATGTCAAAGAGGAAACGTTTTTTCTTTTTTCGAACGGCGGAATTTCAATTTGATCGAAAAGCGACTTAACAGAAACTGGAATGCAAATTGCGGCAACTGCTTTTTGAGAGGCACTGTAAGTGGTGTTGGCTGTTGGCTGTTGACTGTTGGCTGGTAGCTGGTGGCTAACGGCAAACCAGATGGATTCAAATGCAATCTCGTCATGTGTCATAATTCTGTGAGAAAACGAGAAAACCAGAAAACCATCCGTGAAGGAACATCAAAACTGGGGCCAAAAACCAAAAACCAAAGAAATAAACCGACCAAAATCGAACCGGCCAAACCAGCGAACGGTATTAACCCGTCACACAGGTGTTGGGATGCCATTTAAATGCAGTGAGAAAAATAGTATACGATTTTTGGTGTGATTATTTAAGATCTGCAATAGAAATTAAGAACATTTTTTCAGGTTTTTCTGAGTTTTATTGAATTTTGTTGGCAGTTTAAATAAGAAGCCAATGTAGAGCCATTCTATAGCCGCTATCGCTCAGATTTCATTTTTAGATTCATTCTTAAACATTTTCTATATATTTTTATGAATTTTAAGCTTAGTTAATGCTCAAAAATAGTTACTATTTGCCTTTTACTATATTTTGTTTAACCCTTTCCTGAACTTTTATGGTTAAAAATTCTTTAAAAAATCTAAAACTTACGTCTTAATTTTTCTTCGTGCACTATACTATGCCTGAGATTCTCCCCTAATAACTTTTATAATCGATGATTTTGTGCGACTTGTTGTTTGCCACGAAAAGAATCTTGTTTTTTCTGTTATGCATTCAGCTCGACAGCAAGGCAAATAAAAACCGCAGAGTAGGAGACTTTTTATTGTGTGCTTAAAAAATTAACATACAAAAGTCGCAAAAAAAGAGAAAAAATAATAAAAAAAAATGACTGACTGCCCACAAACGATATTATTAACCTCAAAACGGATCTAAATATATATAAAAAAAATAAATCGAGAATGCATAATAATAAACAAAAAACAGAAGAAAAGAAAAAAAGAAACCAAAAACCTGATGGAATGTGAAAAACACAGCTGGGCTGGCTTGTGTTAGGAAACGATCAAAATGGCAGAAGTTCTATTAAGATATAGGGTAGTACGTGATTTCAGGCTGCTTTTTGGGGTAGTCTAAAAAGTGTGTAGTAGCTAAATTTTATTAACTCTTATTGCCAATTTAAAATTAGCATTGGGGAGGGAGAAACATTTTGTGGAAGTTAACAATTTGCAATTCGTTTCGATTGGCCATACTTTTGTTTTTTTTGGTTATAATTCAGGAAGTAAAGTTATAAACTTTGGCTTTGTGCCATTATCTTTGCATGTCTCTTGTGGTCAAAACTAGTTTCCGGAAAGCATTTCCCAGGTGGCGAACATTGATTGATGGCCCACTGAACTGAAGTCACCATCTATAAAAAGCCCAGCACGCCTCATAGATATCATTTGCAGGTGTTTAGTTGGGTTTTTACTGAAAGACCTTTTAAGTTCTAAATTTAGTTAAAAAATAATCTGTAAACCAGTTAAGGAGTTTAGGAACTCCCTGAAGTAGCAAGAAAAATACCCAAATGCGAAATGTGTTGAAAGAGCCAAGCCAGCCAGGTTCGTAGAGCAGTTGCTGGTACGGGTAGGTATTAGCATAAACAATCCGTTTGCTGATCAGCCAACCAGCAAATAAACAATTTGCAAAGAGATCTTTTGTTAGGCCGGATTGTATCTGAGTATCTGAGGAGGGGTCTTTTCTTATGTACACGTTTAGTTTATACATATATCTGGTATATCTGAGCAATCTGTAGAAGCACCTAACTATCTCATACAAGTTTCATGTCTAGCCTAGCCGCTTTGTGAATAATTTGTTTATAGTTTATGGTTTGAGTAAGATTTGGAATTTTTGGTGATAACTAACTTTAAATTTGAATGAGTTTATATAGAAAGAAGAGAATATTCATATTTGCTTATGGAAGAATGTTATTTAATTTGAAAAACTATTCAATGTTGTTTTAATTAGTGTTATTAGTGATGTATAATAATCTTTTATGAAGATATTTCAGATATCCCATGATATTATTGGGTATATTATGATCTTTTATGAAGATATTTCGGTTATCCCGTAACTTATTTGGTGTACTATGATCTTTTATGAAGATATTTCAGATATCCCAATATCTTTTTGGTACTTTATGATCTTTCATGAAGATATTTCAGATAACCCATGACTTTATTTGGTATATTATGATCTTTTATGAAGATCTTTTAGACACCCTTTTGCATTTATTGGTATACTATTATTTTTTACGAAGTTATTTCAGATATTTATAGATATTATTTGGTACATTATGATCTTTTATGAAGATATTACGGATATACCACGATTTTTTGGTACTTTACGATCTTTCATGAAGATATTTTAGATATCTCATGACATTTTTTGGTATATTATGATCTTTTATGAAGATATTTCAGATATCCCATGATATTATTTGGTACATTATGATCTTTTATGAAGATATTACGGATATACCACGATTTTTTGGTACTTTACGATCTTTCATGAAGATATTTTAGATATCTCATGACATTTTTTGGTATATTATGATCTTTTATGAAGATATTTCAGATATCCCATGACTTTGTTTGGTATATTTTGATCTTTTAAGAAGATATTTCGGATATCCCATGATTTTGTTTGGTATATTTTAATATTTTATAAAGATATTTCGGATATACCACGATTTTTTGGTACTTAATGATCTTTCATAAAGATATTTCAGATGTGGAATGATTTTATTTCGTATTTTATAATCTTTTATGAAGTTATTTCAGATATTCAATCATATTATTTGGTATATTTTGATCTCTTATAAAGATCTTTTACACATCCCTTTGTTTCTATTTGGTATTTTATAGTAATTTAAATATTTTTTATACAGAAAACTTGTTGATACTTTTGTGATACCTTAAGAAATGACTTAAGAAGTATCAGAAATGTAAAAAATCAATTTAAACTTAAAAAATTGCAGTCTTTTTCGTGCGCTTTGATAGAATTTATAAGAAAATGTTGGTCTCTAATGTCTTAAGTTTTTAACCTAACATCGATCTAATATATTTTAATATGTTTTTATGTTATTTTTCAGACATTTTTTAACATTTTCTTCACTAAGTTCCTTATAAAAGCAATCCCATTCTTTCTGTGTATGCAAATGAAGAGCTCTTCTGGGCGTTAGTTTCTGTGTGTGTTCTGAGTTTTTGTTTTTGTTTTTTAGTTTTAACCAACAATTGCCTTTTGTTGTTGGCCTTTTTTGGCCATTTATTGGATTTGTATTGGCATTTGTTGTTCGGTTTATTTCTTCTTTTGCTGAGAAATAAACAAAAATGGGTTAAGCGCATTTGCTGCTGCCTTTTGCGATGCGAATTGGTAACACACACACAGACTGGCATACAGAGATGTCCCATACATATACACACTTTGGCACTTGCACTATTTGTTTGCTCGTTTGTTTTGTTTTGTTTTGTTTTTTTTTTGTTTTTGTCGTTTTGGTATTTATTCTTTCTCCGCTTTTGCTCCATTTCCGAGCTGAACTCGATCAATGAACCGTTTAAAGCTCTCTCACACACACACACACACGCGCGCAGCAACGCACGCACACAGCCACGCCGAAGTGGAGCGTTTAAATTTCTAAAAAACTTATTTGATTAACGGTAATGGCCAAGAGTCTTCTTTCTCTCCGCTGCCAAACACACACACTATCACACTATATATATGTATATAGTTATATACACACACACTAATACACACCTCAGTATCTATGAGTGGTTGGTAGAAATATAGAAAAAAAAGTTAACAAAAAGAGTTCGCCTCACTCGCGCTCTACAGTTTGAGTTTTTAACCGCGAACAGACGTCTCAACGCTTCGACCGCCAGCAATCGACTGACTTGGCTGACTGCCTCGAAAACCGCTCAGAGCCCACAGCTCCCGAACGAGCCGTACCGTAAAGCCCCTGGCCCACCACCACCCCGTCTAACCGATCCAGCCACATCGCACCATGGAACCCAGGCACTGAGAGAAAATTTCTATAAACGAAACATAAATTTAAGGTTTTGGATATTTTAGGAAGAGTTTTCAGAAGAAGAAAGTCACTGCCTGTTAACTAGATTCATTTCTGTTTTAAAAAATATCTATAATATTGGTATAAACTCGAACAGCTTAACAGTTTTTCCTCTCTGTACAGCTCGCACCAACTTGGCCCGAACGGAGCCGAGCCCGAACTTGTTTTTTGGCTTAGGCCGCAAAGAAAGTCAAGTCGCGCGTACGTTCGTAGTACCCACTGCTTTGTATCGCACCTTGGGCCAGGTGATCGAGAAAACAGATCATCTGAGGTGAAATCAAATGGGGGAACTTGGCTTGGATGGAAAATCACTTTTTTTAAAGGAAAATTTCAATATTTTTTAAGGGTTTTTATTCAAAACCTGGACAAAATACTGTAATTTTGGAAGGGAAAATTGGGATTAACCAAATTCTGAATTTTCAATAAGGGGAAGCATCATTAAAATTTGCGTAAAAGGGCTAAGAATTTACTTTTTCAGACCTAAATGCAGATCGACAGTAAATTAAATTACGAGATCAACGCGGTATGGGCATTCCAAGTTTCGACAATTATTGACTTAGTTATGAGATTTTTTTTGGGCTTCTTTGGTGGCAAATCGGAACTAGCCGAATTTTGCCTTTTCGATATTTTGATTTTTGATTTTTCTTCTTTTCGAAAAATGGCTAAAAATTTGACATTTTTAGGTGGGGAAACAGTTTTGTAGGAAATTTAAATACGAATTCAAAGAGCTATGACATTTAATATTCGGACCATTATTGGCTAAGTTATGAGGGAAACACTCATTATTCCTTAGCCAAAGTTAGGTCTTGCCAGGATTTACCAACACATTACAAACGCCTACTATATGACAAAGGCAAAGGTTAAAAAAGTGATATAAAGTCGTCGGGTAGAAAAGTGTCAGTTGGGAAAAGATTGTTTCCATGTTGTCAGCTTAGCTTGGGCTCATTCAAACTTTGTGCTTCACACAGACCACATCGAAAACAAAAACCGAGTCAAACCAAGTGATCGAATCCGAATTATATATTTCTAAACATGGGTATTCCAAAAAAACGTTCACCTAAATCGCAATCTTCGGGTGTTCCTCATACGTTCTCTCATCTACCTATCGTGCCAACACATCGCTACAATACGCGATACAAGGCGAAAATGATCGCCTTGAAAAAACAAATTTTACATGAGAACACCGAAAAAGTATTGAAATCCGGAAAGTGGGATATATTTGAGATTAGAGCTATCAATTTACCAATTGAGGACGAGGAAGCCGTAACATCTGACATTTCGGTGGAGATAAAAGCAGATGAAACAGCTCAGCCCATGGATTGCTTAGAAGATTCTCACCGAGAAGAAGAAACAGCTCAGCCTATTGATTCTTTAGGAGATTCTTCCGGTTCACAGGACACAGAATTGAACATAGATTTGGACATGGATTTCTTGGAAGATTCGCACCGTGTAGCAGATACAGAAATATATTTAGAAAATTTTCAGATTGCCGATGAAACATCTCAGCCCATGGATACGTTAGAAGGTTCTTCTGGTGCACAGGACTTGGAAGATTTCTTAGATGATTTTCTCCGTGAAGAAGATTTTTTAGAAGATTTTTCTATTTCAGGGGACTCTCATAGTGAAGTATCCTTGGACATTAATGACTTTTGAAAAGTTTGACCTTTGTTGTTTTGGATCCCGTTTTGAAGAAAGTCGAGGATTGGTTTTCCATGTTTGCCGATCTTGAGGTTTCCGAGATCCACCCATCCGTTGATTTTGATTTTGATGACGCGATGGAGTTTGGAAAAGTTTCATGTTTTGGGTTCCGCTTTTACTGACGTTGTCCGATTTTCAAAGTTGCCGAACCCGAGGTTCCTGCTATCCATCCATCCGTTGATTTTCTTAATGTGAAGGAATTTGGAGAAGTTTGTCTTGGGTCTTGCCCCACGGAAGTTGGTTGATTTTCAAAGTTGCCCAACCCGAGGATCTTGCGATCGCTGTTACTAAACCGAAACTAAACAAAGAGGACAACTTTCTGGTTCTGAAGCACACAGTTTCGATTCGGATTTCGTTTTAAATTTTCTGTTAATCATTAAAAATCAAAAAGTAGAACATATGGAAGTGTTTTCTTGGAGGCTTAAAAGACAATGTTTTTATGAGGCTCAAAGATAATGAAAATTACGGGCTCAACAATGTATAACGAAAACATCGCCTTTCTTTTCGATCAAATCTCTGATGTCTGGTACCACTGTGCGGCTGTCTTGGCTGCCGAGTCTTGTGCTGGAATGTGTTGAAATTAAAAGTTGTTGGGTTTTTGGGCGCAGCAGCGTCAGCTTCGCGGCCTGGGCCAACGTGTTGTTGTTTTTGCTCTTCGTTTTTCTTACCACCGCCGCCACCGCTGCTGACTTCTTTTTTGTTTTTGGCTTAGACAGGTGTACAGACGCTATTGTTGTTGCCACTGACTGGCGGTGGTGGTGGTTGTTGTTGTGCTATTGATATAGCATTGAGCACTTTTTTGAAAAGCCGTCGTGCATTCTACAAGTTTTCCAGCCACCAACCAACCACCAGCCAGCCAACAGCACTACTTGGCCAACATTGATTGTGGTTGCAAAAAACAAAAAAAAAAAACAAAAAACCAAGAAGAAAAAAACAAAGATATAAAGTAGGAAAAGACTTGAGGAAAAAAAATGAAAAACTTGGCATTTAACTTGGGCTTTTGGCCAGGCCAGTGAAATCCGCATTTTCAAAACGGAAATGCTCAAATTTAGCCAAGGTGTCGATTCAGTTTTTTTTCTTGCTCGCTTTTTGGCCCAGTTCTCTCGATCTTGTTTTCGAATGAATATTTCCTATGCCCGAGATATTCGAGTTTGATTGATGGATAAAGTGAGAAAATGTGATCACAACTTGTTTTGAGAACCGGCGGCTGAATTTCATTCATGTTCTAAACTGATCAAAGGCCATAAATCGGGCCAATCTATGAGATAATCATCGGGGGGGTCTATATGGTATTTATGTTGGATTTTTAGTAAAACTTCAAGCAAAGAAAAATGAAAAAAACTTAAACTGATTAATACACATTGTTATACTCCACTCTTTGTTAATAATTTGAGAGAAAATAAGCCCAGGAAATCTCAATCTCCAACGTGTAATAACTTCATTTGCTGCCTAAAACCTTCCTTTAATAATTTCCTATTTCCAAATTAACCCTCATATCACCCAATCTTGATCTGTAGATTTTCCATTACTCCAACACAAATGAACTTATAACAAGGAGTGGTGGTGGTGGCTGGCCTTTTTGTTTCCTTCTAAACCACCGAAAACCATCAGTATTTCCTCAATTAACTAAAGAAATTGCTCCATAAAAATGTGGCTGTAATGCACATTTTGACCAAACAATAGCCGCATTTACAGAATGATGAGGCAGCATCATTTTTGGGGCCTTTTTGTATGGCTTAAACATAGATCTTTGACTATTTGGCATTGCTAGAGATTAAGTTAAACAAAAAAAAAGAAGCCAAATTAAATGCCAATCGTGACAAAATTCAAGAGTTTACATGATCGGGTCTTAAACACATTGTAAAAACATACCAAGAGCCGTGATAACAATTTAATGACCTTGTCTGCTGCTGTTGGGCTGGCTGGCTGGCATATTTGAGAGGCCCATAAATGCAGTTTCGGCACGTTTTTTCACCCACAGATTTCACCAGCCATTTAGGTTTTTGTTTTACTTTTTTTTTTCACTCTTTCGTTTTTTGACAAATCCCTGCTAACCCGCTGACATGAAATGGGAGAGAGAGAAAGAAAGAGCCATCCAAAAACAATTGCCAAATGGAATTTCACTTTTCTTCGACGATGGAAAACTTAAGGCCAGCTCAAAAATTACACATGATACCGAGACATGATAATTTGCAATTAAATTCACCTGGGAACTGGTTGCTCAAATATTTATATATATATATATTTTGGGAGAAATCAAGAGATAAATATGGCCAAGGCCAAGGAAGAAGCCAAGCCAAGTCAAGATGTGGGGGCCACGCCCCGAGCTCTAGTAACTGATTTGTATGGCAGCAGCAAGTGGCTTTCTTTTGGGTGCGACGACACAACGGGTTGTGCGGTGGTTAAGCGTTTTTAATTGAATCGCAATGAGGCGGACGAGAAGTGCAGAGGCGAAATATGTGCACTGAGAGAAAACTTATACAACTTTGGAAAAGTTTTTGATGTTTTTGAGGGGGAATGTTTGCAAGATCTGTTAACATTCTAACGGGTTACCTATCAACTTAAGATCATTCTAGAACATAAATTGATTGATTTCGACTTCGACTTGGAGTTCTTAAAATTTCTCTCAGTCCATCTGTAGGCAGTGCATAAAGTGTCCGAGAGTCGAGAAACGCGTTAAACCGCTTTTGATTTTTATATGTGGCCGGTAAAAGTGGGTAATCATCATTAGCGGAGGCAAAACCAATCACTATGCCATCTCTCCGCCGAGAAGCCCCCATCCCCATCCCCATCCCCATACCCAAGAGCCATACGCCATCCCCATAACGTGATCCCCAGCCTCACCCCGATGCCATCCACCTGCAGATTAGGCCTCGGTGAGAGTGCCACATGGAGTCTGCGTGGAAATGGAAATGAAAATGGAAAGATACAAATTAAAACATTGCTAGCCATGTGGCAGTGGCGACCCACTCGATCGGATATTATTTCTTTTTGGAGAGCAGTGAAATTTAGGAGCTAAAGCTGGTCTCGTAAGCTTCTAAGCTCTGAGCTCTGAATTTGTCAACGAAACTTTCAATTACCAGCGATAGGAAAGTGAATTTCTCCCAGCTTTTATTTGATTTTTTCTTTATCTGCAACTCCTTAAATCCAAATTAAATCAATAACTTGATTTTTATCCTGTTTTTTGCATGTGAATTTCACTTGTTTAAAGTGCTGAAGGTGTAGTTTTACTATAAAATATATATATTTTATAGGGTTTTTAATTCGATTTTTAAACTGATTTGCAATCAATTTGCAAAATACTAGAAGTTATTAAGATTTTCTTTAAGAAAATGATGCTATTAATCCTGAGGAAGGTTTCTTTTCCCAAGTTTTACCATCTTAAGGTAACCTTTTCCTATTAATTTTACACTAATTACTCTTTTTTTCCTATAAATTATATTATTAAGATAAAAAAACAATTATTTCTCTATATGTTTTCTTTGAAATTTCGCCACGTAAATGCCCCCGATGGTTATCCTACTTGGCTGACAACCCCATCTCGAGCTCAACTTGGCAACACTTTTGCCACAACAAGTGAAACTCACTTGGAGCTCCTCGAAGCGCCAATTCCGAATCTTTGGATCCGAAGTGGAACCGCTCTCTTGTCGTCGTCGTCGTCCTCCTCCCGCTTCGTCTCGCCCTCGAAACCAAAGATCTCGAGTCGAGCCGACAAAAGAAATTTGATCTATTTCACGTGATTAGCGCAATATAAATTGCTTTCGAGGCTGGAGAGGCCGCCGGTGAAACGTAGGTGAAGCCAGTGCAGAGAGAGAGGGAGATGACGACGAAGATTTTTGCTGGCGGCTTCAATCGATTGAAGATTGGGTGAAAACGTATTTGGGTGTGTCACAGAACCATCAAACGCAGCTCATAAAAATAGCTTCAAAATTCAAAGCCAAAAGTCGAGGGCGTGCCATCAGCTCCTTGAACATTTCAGATGAATCAAGTGATTGGCTATGAAATCAATTTTGGAAAGATCGAGTAGTAGTTAAAGATATATGAATCACCATGAATCAAAATCAAATTTAATGAGAAGAAATTGGAGAAGATATTGAGCCATTTCGGGGATTTTTTGGGGAATGAAAGTTTGAAATTAAGTTAACTAAATTTAATTAAATATTGCTTACTGCTGAATCTATAAAATCTTGTATTTACCTAGAAAGCAAGTAGAAATTATTTTTCTAACCTTTAGCTTAAGGTAAGCCATATAATTGTAGTAATTCCTCCACCCATTCGATGCCCCACTGTACTATTATTAATTAGCAATGATTAACCGTTTTTAGCTATATTTTCCCCCAAGTCTGTTGTAATGGGAATGTGAATAAACGCCCCTCAATGACCGCACCTTCTTAAGACCCTGATAAATTGTTCGATAAAGCGAAACATCAATCAAAGACCACGGCTATCTTGACCATCTCTTTTGATTTCCTTTGCTCCCATGCGGGCCTGCACCGATAGGGGGCGTACTTTTACATAAGCCAAAGGCCGAAGCAGAAATTAAAAGCCCTAAAAAGCCAAATACCCACTTTTGAGACCCCGTTTTTCGATTCACTATCAACACAATCAAATTGGACAATCTTTACGGGGTGTTAACGCTTCGTAACTTTGCAATTACAAACCGAAGAAAAGTCTTTCGTGGGCCTTCGATGCGGGCACCTGTAGTTTAACTGCTCTCCGCATAACCGAAATTAAATGATATAATTACTCTCTCGCACTGTTCCAACGACCGCTATCTAGCTTTGTTTTCGCCTCCCCATCTCGGGTTTATTTTTTCTGTCTTGCTTCAAGAACTTTTTCGGACGCGTGTCTTGATTTTATTTTATTTCACTTTATCCCTTTTTTTCGTTAGTTCTTTTCTCCTTTGTCATGGCTTACTTACACTGTTGGCTTGACTGATTTTTTTTGGGTTGAGAAAATTCCAGGAAGTCCAGAATAATTTTGGGCACAAGACAAGCTTTTTATGGCACTCACGTAAAAAATACATTCTTAACTCGTTAATTAAATGATATGCGTTCACCCAATGACTTCAATTTTAAATGACAAATAAAGCAGTTTCAGCTGCACTTCGTCTTTTTTACAACCTCTTCGTTCTAAGCGTGAAAACAACTGAGAGCCGAGAAGCAAGCGAAGATCTTCAGAGAGCATTAACTGTAATCCTTGCTATTGCGCCTGCGCATTCAAATTGTATATCAATGTGTAGGTGCATGGATGTGCAAATTTCAATTAACTGTATAGGTATGTGGTTACCCACTAATTTGCAATATATATAGGATTATATGTTGTAAAAACAATCTACGTAAGAGTAGTAGAATAATCAACAAATTCTAATAAACTTGAAATATAAAAACAAAATTTACCCCTTATATATGTAAATATATGTATGTAATATAATAACATATATTTTTAAAATGTAAAATAAAACAAGCATGAAACTAAAGAATTTGATCTAATATTAACTTTTATCTAAAATAATTTAAATTCTATGATAAAGATATATTTAAACATCATACCCTATTATTCTACGAGTAATGGGTGTACAAATGAGAGAGAAGAAGCAAAGGAAAGATCCGTTATCCTCTCTCACGGACTTGCGTCATGAAATTAGCTTCCAGTCATTCATTGATTTGGCAAAGCAGAAGTCATACTCAGAGGGTTGCTGTACTTAATCAGATTCAATTGCTGTCAGGCCTTGTAAATAGTGTCAAAAATAGGTCAATTACAACATACAAAGTGATGGGCAGGTCAGTGTTTTGATTTTGTTCATTTTATATAAATTATATGGTCAATTTCGCTGTTTTTTATGCAAAAGTGCTAGTGGTGCTCCGCGGGACAACATACATATACATACATGCATACATGTGTATGGGCATTTGTATGGAGGTGGATGGAGGAGAATGAAAGGATGCACGCAGAAAAAAGAAATACGACTTGGAAATCAGAAGTTATCATTAATCAACACACAAAACTTTAGGAAATAGGAAAATGAAGGTAAGTGGCTTCAAAATATACATATGTATACTTTTTCTATTTGCCATTTTGATAAAATCAAAGGAATATTATTTGAGGAAAATAATAATATTTGAAAAGAAGTAAACCTTATTTTGCGAAGTGTATTACTAGAAAAGGCAGGCAAATAACAGTTTAGAAGGAGCGTTGCCAGTATGAAATATTAAGTGCCCAAAATGGCTTCCATAAAGAGGAAAGAAAAAGTGAAAGAGGATAAGCAAAAAGATCTTTGTAAAACAAATACACATACATACATACATATGTACGTATGTATATGTAATTTGAACGGTCTGGGGACATTTCATTCAGTATAACAGTTTTCATACTTAATCCGTTAATATATAAAAAGCTTATAACAGAAATTCCCGAATTAGTATGATTCATTGCCACCCTTTCTCCCGTTCGCAAAATTCAGCATAAAATTTCTATTTATATTAAAAATGATAAAGTGAAAGTGCAGCGGTCAGTCACTCGATCGGGCCAACAGAAGGCGAAATCAATTACTTGTCAATAATAATAAGTAAATGCGAACATTTATTTGTTTATTTACCCCGCCCAGGCCAAGGCGACACTCGACACTCGAACCCATCTCGTCGATACCCATATTTATCGAATCATTACACATTATTTACCCAGCACTTGTGCTTGTTTTTTGAGAGTGTTCGTTGTCGCGGCTGTTGCATTGTATAATAAACAACAATAATAATTATAATTTCCCTCTAATGACACTGTATAATGTGTAAATAATTGTTGGGCAAAACAGGCAGCTAAAATACAATAAATAAGCGCGGGCAAAAAGCGATTTGGCAATGATGATGAGTTTGGACCGAAGTGCAAAAGCAAGCACACCTTTGGTAACGAAATTTACAAAAAAAAATGAAGCAATTAACTATGAAAATAGAAAATTTAATTGAAAATAATTGTTTTAAATGATAACAATTTATGACAAATTTCTATCTATTTCTATTTGATTTGTATTTTGTTTATAAAAATAGTTTTTAAAAAAATGTACCCTAAGATTGACTTGCAAATTCGTTTTAGCTCGTGCTGCTGGCTCATCAACTATATTTAGTCTGACATTTATCTCAATTATAATGCTTTCGCTACTCAATTCGAAATGCTAATGCCAGTGTGAGATCATTAAGAATCCCCGATAACTCACTGCCTACTGCCAACTGCCAACTGCCAACCCTTTTTTTTTTTTAGTTTTTAACTTGGCTAAAACTCGTTTGTGGCAATCGATTTAGCTATTCCCATCGATTTGTTGCCTCCTTCGATGTGCGCCCATGTCTATATGTTACATCATGTCGTATATATTATGGGCAAAACCATAAAGAAAGAGTTGCTAGAAAAAAAAAGAAGTAAGATGAAAAAAAAAAGAGGCGAAACGAAACCTAATCAACATGTGAACATTGAGCCAGAGGAGGGCTGCTTTTTACTAGGGTTTGGCTTTTGCTTCCTGATTGCGTCTCAGGGGCCCCTGACAGGTGCTGATTAACCCACAACTTGCCGCAACTCTTGCCGCAGTTGCAACTTTGCACACGCCTGCTCTTTCTCCAGCAATTTAAATGCCAAAAAAAAGAAACATTTCTTTTATTTGGTTTTTCTGCTGCTTTTTTGCACACCACTTGGGCTGCATTTTGTCATTCTGCGGGTGCGTGTGCCATAAATAACTCGGGAATTGGTCTCGCTCGCAGTCTCCGGCATCTCTTGCCATCTTATGTAAGTTTCGGCGGCGTCCAAAAAGCCATAAATACAAAAAAAAGAAGCGAAAGACTTAAGACGCGAACTTTTTTGCTTTCCTGGTTTCTTTTCTGAGATTCGTGTTGATGCTTTTTTTGTGGAACATTGTTTGGGGCCTAAAGTGGGCATAACGCTTTGGTGGAGGGCTTAGAACTATCTAGATAATGGGGTGATAGCTTGGCTAAAAATATTTTATAATCTTAAATACATATTCGTAGAGTTTTTAAGTACTTTTTTGTATTAAAAACTTTAAGATTTTTGATATGTTTTCATAGCAGCTTGTACCTGTAAGCTTTTATTGCATATTTTCCTTATTAATTTTATGTTTTCCCTAAGCTTTTCTTTAAGTTTGCTATATAAGATACCCTAAGAAACCTGTTTTCCCCCACAAGAGTATGCAATTCTTCGACTTCTCAGGCTCCGTGTCTTCTTGTAACTGTTGTTGTGCGCTGCTTCTACCCATTTCCTATTAATTTATGTTAATTATTTTTAAAAGAAAAAGCCACACCATGCCCCCTGCTCTCCCCGCCCTTCTGGAGGGTTTTGGGTTGCTGGGTTGCTCTCTGCCTGGCCTGCTTGCTCTTTTCCCTTTGTCTTGCCTCGTCTTTTTTCTCAGATGGGCACACACAAGTTCACTGACTTGTTGACAATGAATTGACAAAAGCCTGGCCCGGAGCAGCACCCCTTTCTTCCCCCCTTTTCCCCCATGATTTTCTTTCTTTTTTTTTTTTTTGTCGAGCGGCGACAGAAGATAGCGGTGTTGAGAAAGAGTTTCGAGACGAGGAAGTGGCAGTGGGAAGAGGCCATCACAATGGAGATGATACCACAGAATGTTGGCCATAAGTACATTACACATTACACACATGGCTAACAGGTGTGTGTGTGTGTGTGTGTGTGTGAGTGTGGTGGCAAGAACACTTGGCAGAGGTGAAAGAAATCGCAGCCAGAGGGTCAAGCCAGCAGTTTCGATCAAAGGGGTACAAAAAGGAAAGTTCTTTCTAGTAAATCTCTAGGCCTTGGCTTGGTTTTGCAATCTTAGGGGTTACTTTTGGGTTAATATTATGAAGAAAAATAGTTTTTAGAGCGATGAAAGGAGTTTCCATGTTCTTTTCCAACTTAAAAACCAAACTTAAACTTCTTCAAACGACCCTCGCACTTGTCTTTCCTGCTTCCCAAAGAAGCCGAAAATTAAGACGCGTTACAGGCAGAAGAATCGAAAGAATCTTTTGCGCAGATTCTTTAAGCGTAAAACTGTGCCTGCGGCGTGGCAGCCACAAATTAAAAGCGTATTTTTAATTTCTTATATTTAATTTTTTTTGCTGAGAAATTGATGCCCGATAATGGCTATGATGATGATGATGATGATGATGGTTAGAGAGGGCTGATGTCATGGCAGGATTTTAAGCCGGTTTTCAATTTGCTTCTTGTCGGGGTAATTAAAAAATCGCAATCGGATGCGGGGAACCAGCACAAAAACCACCAAAGCCAAATTGAGGTTAGCGTTTTAAAAATAAAATCACATTATAATGCATACATATAGAACTTAATTTCATTTCTGATTATTACTTGTGGAAAGTTTATCAAAAAGAAAGAAAAAACCAAATTCTGTTTATCACGAAATGACGAGGGAATTCGCGCTTGGGAAAAAATCAAATAATTAGCCTCGTTTTCAACTTTAAACCAAAATAAATTTTATTCATATTTAAGAATCCCTCCAATTTGCTTTTGAATGTCGTAACATTTTGTCAAGTCTTTAAGCGTGTCTCATTAATTATTTCCATAATTTTAAGCCTCGTTTTTGTCTTGCTTTTTGGCCCGACAAACTGTAAAGTGCCAAAAGTTGCTGGCCATTTCCGCTAAAGAGCCAAGAACTTTGGCCCAACACCTGCCTGTACAAAAAGTTAAGTAGTAGTGGGTGATTTTTCACCCATGCTTGGCTGCAGATATATAAATCGTATATATATATATATATAAACCTATTTTAAAGCTGTTGCCCTCAATTGAAAGGCTAGCCGAGTACTCGAAATGACTTCATTTGCACGACTTTTGTTGCTTATTTATTTATTTATTTATTTCTTGTTATTTTTCTTTGTTTTGCTTATTGGCTGGCCCGCAAATCAAGGTTAATAGCTGACGTCTGGCCGCGCTTTTTCCCCTCTCTTTCTGCATATCTGTATATATATATCTTTACCATATAGCATTTCTGAGGTGCGTGCGCCTGCGTCTGAGCAGCACACCTTTCCAATCAGCCGGCCCGTCAATCAATCAGTCCACAAATTTGTTGTCATGCACGCAATTTGCATAGGCCAAGCTAACTGTAATTGTCTATACTGTAGAGGCTATAGTAGTAACTGGCCCACAGCTTGACTAAACCTGGCCTGAACCCAAGTTAACTTCAAGAAACACAAAAAGAGCCAACGATTGGTAACGGCCACGAACCGTTTGCCTCGCCCACGGTTCAAATTTCGAACGTTTTTTGAGTTTTTTTTTGGTCAGCGGCAATAGCAAACCATATTGTCACTTCGACATGTTCACTGAGCTTCATTAAATGGGCGTTGCAAGTCTTAAACTACTCCAAAAAGGCAGCTATAAGAGGTTGAGGAAGTCAAACTTGAGTTATAAACAGATTTGGTAAGGAATTAAGAGCTTTAAAGGGGTTCAAAATCAGTAGTTCTTCGTTTTATGAGATAGTTTCCTTGATTCTTATAGCTTAATGAGTGTAAGTTAAGTAAAAACTAAACTAACATCGTAATTAATATGAAATTCAACAGCTAATGAACCTCCCTGGCCACCAAATTGTCTCAAATTGAAATCTCTTTCATAGCCATTAAGTCGCCTGAAAGGTAAGCTTACCTCTTTCCCTATGACTAAACCCGCTAATGAAGTCCAATTTATTAAGCAAATTTAACGACAAGTGTCTCTCGTACTCCCCGTACATAGTTAATCAGTTAAGCGAGAAGAGCAGGTAAAAACCCGCCAAGAGAATCCCAGTTTGTGTGTCACCACAAGCCACCTTAGCTTAGCTTTCCTCTCATGTCTGCCCAATTATTTGTATTTCTTTTTCATTCAATTGCATTTTAACCTTCAGCATTTCTCAATGGATCTGCGAATGTGTTGTTGGGCCAAAAAAAAAAGTGAAGAAGAAAAAACTGCAAATAAAAAGTGTCGGTGGATGGCATGGCATGGCATGGCATAGCGTTTTTTGATTGACATTGGTAAGGTTGTTTTTTTTTTTCAGCTTGGCTGGTTGGCTGACAATATTTGGTAGCCTCCTCAACCTCCTCAGCCATGGGAGTCTTTGGTTTGGTGAAAGTTGTTGCCTGTCAACTTAAACATTTGAATGTTTAATTGTTAATTGTATTTCGTTTGCATTTCGCTGGCTCAGTCTCTGACCTTTGTGGCCAAACGTCCTTCAGTTTTCAGTTTCAGATTCGAAAAACAACAACAACAAAAACAGCAAAACAGGTGAACCAGTGGCATGGCCACTACCACAGGTTCGCCTTTCTCCTCTCGCGCGCCATCTCTGCATTTTGGCCAAGTGTTCGATGGTCTTTTGTTGCCGTTTTTGGCATGATTATGCGAACATGCGAAATCGACTCGACTTTCATTGATCTCCCCCTTAGCCAGCAGCTACAAAAAATATGTGAAAAACCAACAAACGTGCTCGAAAAATAAAGAAAAACCTGATAGCCAAAAAGAAAAAATCAAAAATAATGCTTATCCATCGAGACAATTTCACTTTTCATTGTCTTGTCAACAGGGTTTTTCCTTCTGCGGGGGCCTTTGTCTTGTTTTTGGGTCCTGCTGATTGGGTTTAGCCTGTGTCTAGGATCGGGTATGGGCCTTGTAAGGCAAACTACTTTCGAAATCAAAAGGGGCTCCATGGGGTTTTAATGGGGAATTTATATACAGAAATGATTGTTTGTAGGTAAAAAGTGGGTTTTAGTTTGATTTAATTGATTTAACTACTGAGATCCTAACTGGTTTTAAATCAGATTTTAAATATATTTTCTAAGTAATAGAAAAGGTAGATAAAGCCTGTAATTTATCTTGATTTTATTGACTTAACTTCTGCTTTTCTAGTCGAATTTTAAACAGGGCTTTTAGAAATCTGAAAATGTTTACTTTAAGGTCTAAAAAACTGACAAAAACTATTTTCTACTTTGATTTTATTAACCTCACGTCTGAGATTCTAGTTGGCTTTTAATCAGAGCTTTCAAAATATGTTAAATTTATATATTAAAGAAAATGATTGGTAGACTAAAACTATTATTTATTTTCATTTTATTGAGTTAACTTCTGAGATTCTATTTTTGATTTCAATAAGGACTGTCAAAAGATCTAAAATCTATACCCCAGATCATAATTTATGGCTAAAAACTGTTACTACTAATCTTGATTTCAATAGATTTACTTCTGTTTTTCCAGTTGGTTATTAAGTCAGGTTTTTAAAAGATGTTAGATATGTAGATATTCCAAATAATGATTTGTAGATAAAAGCTTTTATTTATATTGATTTTTTAAATTTAAACCCACAAACCCAGTTCCAATTTAAGCAGTGCTTTAAAAACTCTTCAAATACATTCTGTATTCCCTAAAAAAACTGATAAAAACTACCTACAACTTCGATTTAATAGATTTAACTTATAAGATTCTGGTTGGACTTCAATCAGGACTTTTAAGAGATCTAAAATATATAGTCTAGATGATGATTTGTAGATAAAAATGATTATTAATTCTGATTTTATTGAGCGAAGTTTGGAGATCTAAGTTGGGTGTTTAATCCAAATTATTAAATCTTTATTTCACTGATTTAACATCTGCAATGCCAGAGGGATCTCAATCAGAGCTTTCAATAATCGTAAAATATATACCATAAGCTTTAAAAAACTGATAAAAACTAGTTTCTACTTTCGAGATTCTAGTTAGATGTTAATCAGGTCTTTCAAAAGATATAAAATGTTTATTCCAACTCATGATTTATGGCTAAAAAGGCTTAAGTATCTTAACTTTGCTGAACTAAGCTTCTGCAAACTTTAATCAGGACTCTCAAAAATCTTAAAATTTATAATCTAAATATAGATTTATGGATAAAAACGGTTACTTATTACTTTACTTTACTGAATTAACTTCTGCAGACCCAGTTTGACTTTAATCAGGGCTTTCAGAAATCTTAAAATATATACGAAACTGCCTAAAAACGGAGATAAACTACCTTCAACCTTGATATAGTAGATGTACCTTCTGAAATCCTAATTGAATTGGAATCGGGGCTTTCAAGAAGCTAAATTTATATTCCAAATAATTATTTATGGGTTATATGTGGGTTATATTATAAATCTTGATTCTATCCACTTAACTTCTTATATCCTTGTTGGATTTTTAATCCAGAAAATAAAACTGCTATTTATTTTAACTTTGCTGATTTAACTTCTGCAAACATTAGTCAGGACATTCAAAAGATCTAAAATAAAGATTCCAAAACTAGATTTATGGATAAATGAGGTTACTTATCTTGACTTTACTGTTTTAATTTCTGCAATGTCAGAGGGATCTCAATCAGAACTTTCAAAAATCTTAAAATATACACTAAACTGTCTAAAAAAACAGATATAAACTACCTTCCACTTTGATTTCATTGACTTTAAACTTCTTAATTTATTAGTTAGTCTTTCTCCGCCATTAATAGATTTACCTTCAATTCACGAACTCAAACTAAGTGATTGATATAGCAATAAACTTTAAAAAAAAAGGTGAAATATAACACAACAACTTTAGACATTCAAATGCAAAGTGCATTGTCTTGTTTTCTTGATTTTCTTTTTGTATTTTATAAATTATTATTATGCATTATTATGCCTTTTCCTCCGCGGCTGCCGAACTGAACCGCGATATGTCAGCATGTGGCTATGTCTTTTAATATTCACTTAGTGGAAATTTGTGTGTTGCTGCGGCTTTTTGGTTCATTAACATTTTAGCTTTCTACTGGCGGCAAATTAACGTCCAAAATATTTGTACATGACTTCGAATGCCTGGCCTGGCTTTTGTTCAAGAAAATGCTGTCCCTCTGTCTGGTCTGTCGTTTTAGCTTTTGTCAAATGCATTTTGTGGGAAAGTCAGTCCGACTGACTGCAGTAGAAAAAGAAAAGCATTCGAGACGACATGACAATGCCACAATTTATGTAAAATGCATCTAAATATTTGTAGTTTCCCTTTGTTTTTTTATTAAATGAACTTTAAGTTATGTTCCCGCAAAAAATAGGAAATGAAAAAAGATTGCATAACCTTTAGATAAAGGAAAATTGTATAAATGAAGTATCAAATGGTTTTCGAAGTGAAAAATATTTGAAATATGCAAAGCAAAGTTGTAACTTTGTAAGGAGACAAATGCCAGAAGACAATCACTCAAATGGCACTCCAAAAAATGTCATAACAAGCCCACAAAAGGCTAAGTAACAAAAAACAAAGCAACAAAAGGCTAAAAAACTAAAAAAACAAAGAAACAAAAAATAGAAAACCAAATGACAGGCAAAACAAATAAAACAAAATTGCAATTGAAATGCCACAGCTAAATGGCAGCGACATAAAAGTCTAGAAAAACAACCAAGAAGAGATGATCTCAGCGCTCAGAAATGACATTTTGAATACCCTTTCGAAGAGGTTAATAAGTATGAGCTGTTAGATTATGATAGTTTAAAGGGTTTTCTATGTTTTTAAAGATTTTTTTTAAATTAAAAATAATATTAATTGAAGAAAAGGAAAAGAAAATTGCTAATTTCGGAAACTAAAACTAATTTAACACAACTTAAAGTTCCCTTTCATTTATTTCCTCACATATTTTCACATTTTTACATCAATAACCATCTATCTTAGCCAAAATTAGCATCTCTTGACTTTAAAAATCTGCCAAAAAAAACCTGCAAAAGTCTTATTTATGAGAATTAGTTAACACCTCCTCTTAACCCCTTGACAAAATTACTTCAAAAATCACTCAGAAAACCCAGAAACCCAGCAAATTCTTGGCAAACCTCAGACGGCTTGGCTGCTGTGACCCACAAAAGAAAAGCCAAAAAAAACAAATAGGAAAAACAAGAAAAACCAAAATGTGTCTTTTGGTTTTTGGGATTTTTTTTTTAGATTTTTGTTTTCTGGTTTTGCTGGGGATAATTGCGGCATTTTAAAAGCGCTTGGCTTGCATTGTTTTCCAAGCTGGTGGTGGATTATGCAATTGCAGGCCGCTTCCCCCGCTCCTGCCCAGCCTCTTCCATCCCCCCGCGAGACCAACAAGCTGGCGGTGGCAAACATGGAAAAACAGTTATCTGTGAAATTGCATCGACAAACGTGATGAACGTTACCCCAATACACATTTTGAGGCTTGCGAGTCGCAAATGGCGAACGTAGCTCTGCACTGTGAGAAAAATCTGGATAGTTTTCTGGATAGTTTTGAAGTTTCTTTGAGATGAAAAGTTTATAGTTTACACTTTACTTTAGCTGTAAAGTTTATTGGAACTTCAACTTCTTCCCCCCAAGTTACCCCTCATTTTCTTTCTCTGCCTGAAAACGACGACCGTGTCTCCTCGTATTTGGCACAGGCCGGCAGACTCTTGGCTCTTCCGACTCGAGTGCGCTTGGCTGCCTAATTCTCATGTCATGTCTCAGACAATGCCCACAAGTAAGTCCCCCCTCCTGTGCAGCAGCATCATCTCCATCTTCATCCTCGATCTCTAATTCCAACTGCCACAGTAAGCGGCAAGCTGCATGCTGCAAGCTGCTAGCTGCTAGCTGCTAGCTGCAAACTCTAAAACGGCAGCCTCCTATTGTCGTGGTGGTTGTCGTTTTTCGTGGGATGTTGCGGGAAGATGCGCTCCAGCGCAAAGTGCATAGTGTACACTGTGCTCGGCACTTTTACCTGCCCATTTCCCGCTGGCGAAACACACCCACAATCTGCTGAAGAAGTGGTAGTAGGGTCTGGCCCCTTAAGATTCCCGCTGCCTAGCTTTTCCGGACAATAAGCCATGTCCACACAGATGACACAGTCTCTCACACTGATGAGGAGTTAGTGCCAACTACTAAGCGAAGGCAGTTTGAGAAGTTGTACAGAGGGTTAAAGGGTCTTCTAAAGATTAATCTTAGTTAGTTTTTGGGGTGACAGTTGTGGCTTTTCTTGGTTTCCCTTAAAAATGCTTCTTAAAGAAGAAGTTTTAAAGATTTTAAATATACATTTTTAAGCTTAACTCTCATTAAAGCCAACAGCTTGGCCACATAAGGCCACTATTATTTTGAATTAATGGTCTAAGAACAGGAAGCTTTGCGTTAATTAATACTTTCCTAATGATGCCATTCGAGAGGCGAGATATGCTTAAGCTCAAGCTCGTTGGCTGAGTTAATTATGGCTTAGCAAATGCAGTCGTTTAATTGCAGATGCAAAAGTAGATATTTTTTAATTTAAATTAATGAAAGTTTTATGGAAAGTTTAAAAAAAAAGTTTTTAAAAATATTTACAAATATGTTGTTAAATTTGTTAAAGTAACTAGAATTTAATTTAAGAACCAAATCAAAGAGTTTTCTGCTGATTTATGAACTTTTAGAATTTCTATTAATTTTTTTTTAGAATTTTCAAAATCTTTAAGCCAGCCGCCTGCCTTTAGAGCAAAACTTTAATGGCTCCTCTCGAATGTGAGTTTGGGAATTTGTGTTAACATTAAAGTTGCCCCTTCTCGGGTAATTACATCTCTGGCAACAGCAACAGCAACAGCAGCAGCAGCAGCCGCAGCAGAAACTAACTAAGAGACAGACACACACTCGCGGCACACACACAAAATTCACAGTTGCAGTTTAATGGGCCTAATGAGCGGTTTGTTCTGTAACAACAGAAACAGCAACAACAACATCGGCGACAACAATGCGAGCAACTAATTCGCCCAAGTTGCTGCCGCTGCTGCTGCTGTGCCACATTTTTTCTCCCTCTCTTTACATCACCTGTGTCTTGGGGGCAAGTTCGTTTCCTAAGTCTTTTGTTTGGCTAGCCAAGGCGTGGGTAAAAAACTAAAACAACCTACAAATACACGAAATAAAACCCCAGAAAGATAAAATAAAACAAAACAAAACTCAGAAATCAACACGACCAAACTGATTTCTATTGCCCCGTGCCACGCCCCCTACTCATAGCCTTTTATTCATCAGCGAAACAAACAGAAAAAATTTGTTCATAGAAAAATTATTCGATTATGACATTGATTATGAAATCTGTAAGTGGGGGTGGGGCGGCAGGGTTTTGGGAAGTGAAATCTTTTACGAGTATCCATATCAAAGCGGTCTCCTCAACTATTGACCAAGTCACGCTTTCTTTGGGTTGATTTTATGGGTTGTTTTTTTCTACTCCCCTCCTCCCCTTTTTGGCTGGGTTTTTCTTTTATTGGTCACCTTTTTAAGTTTATTTTTGCACTAATTAAAAGGCAAGTGCTAATTTGATTTAGGCAGAGATTGGTCAAGGGTGGACACTAATTTGGGTTGCCTAAGACTTGGGAAAGGAGGAGATGGGTTGTAAGCGAAAGGGGGGGTAAGGTATGTGGCGGTTTGGGGTTTTTGAGTGAGGAGTGGAGTTGGTAAAGCAGATATAGTAAAAGTGTGTAATATGATTAATAAGAAGCTTAAAATGCTATTCTAGATTGGAGTTATCTGTTATATTCTGTTATACTCTGTTATAATCTGTTATATTCTGTTATACTCTGTTATATTCTGTTCTAATCTGCTATACTCTGTTATAATCTGTTATAATCTATTATAATCTGTTATACTCTGTTATATTCTGTTCTATACTCTGTTATATTCTGTTCTAATCTTTTATACCCTGTTATAATCTGTTATAATTCTGTTATATTCTGTTCTAATCTGTTATACTCTATTATATTCTGTTCTAATCTGTTATATTCTGTTATAATCTGTTATATTCTTGCAAAATTTTCAAAAATTTAATACTAAAAAGAAACCAAAACTCAAATCACCAAATAAAGTTTATAAATTTCAGGGACTTCCTTTAAGGAAAAGGAAGTTTTGAGTATTCAAAATTCAATTTCAATTTTAAACCAAAAACCCATAAGGAAGTCTCTGCTAAATATTTTTCAAACAAAAGTCTTAGTTTGACAGCCTAAAGAAAGTTAAAAAAACGTCGCCGTTTTAAGTTTTTTTTTAACAGAAAGTAAACTAGTTTTGGCCTGAGATTACAATCAGTGCAAAAATCAAGCAAAATACAAAAAGGAAAACCTTTTGCGGATGCAAAATGCAGGCTTTAAATTTGGTTTTTGGTGTTTCACTGAAAGAAAACTAAAGTTGAATATAAAGTAAAAGTTGAAGAAAAACAGCTAAAAGAAAGGCTTTGATAAGCAAGAAAAGAACTCTAAAAAATCTCAATTTCATAGAAGAAAATCCAATAATTTCCAAGCTTAAACCAAGTTTTTTCTCTCTCTACATTGGACTCTAAGGCTGCACTGACCAGACCCAGACTTTCGTTTCGAATTCGGCAATCGCATTTCAGTTTCTACTGGCCGTGTTGGCTGCCACATGGCTATCTCTACTACAAATTGATTTGGCTAGTACATGCGAGGTTCGTTAGTCGCGTTTTTATTGCTAAATGCAGCGGCGCGTTGATGGCCTGACATAAAGTTTGGGCGAAAAGTTCAAATGAAGGAAGCGATCCGCGTAGAGCTACAAATTAAGATAAAAACAAGAAACAAAGTTCGCTGCTTGATGATTACGTGGCTTTCGGAGGGAGGGGCCTGCGTTGCATCATCATCCTCGTCATTATAATCGAAGACCCACAAAAGACAATGGAGTACCCACCATCTGTCTATAGGGTCTCGACACCTCTCGTCGTCTCGTCACTTTTATTTGCAACCAAAGCAGCGAGAGAGAGAGAGGGGGGAGACAGGGGTTTGCTTACGCCCAACTGGGTAACGCTTGAATGGAGCCATGTGATAGCCATGAGCTTGCAACTGGAACCGACTGACTGACTGACTGAACGAGTGGACGCGAGTGTTGACTGGGCTTGGGGTTTCGCCTGACTACCTATGTACCTTACTCTACTCTACTACCATGTTACTTTACCACCTTTTACTCTACCAAGTTACCCACAACGATACTTATTTCGATGCTACGATACTCCGATACTACTTGTCGAGATTGCAATTAAGGTTTTGCTGCCTCGCTTGGCCGCATATCATATCATATCATATCCAGCTGTATGTAGGTATGCAGTTTATGAAGAGGGGAAGGAAATGATGTAGTGGTAGTCGAAGGATTGCTACCCTGGATTATGGTATTTGAGGGGGCTTAAAGGTATCTGTGAGGTTGTTACTAAAACTGCCTTCTTTCTTCTTTCCTTTAATCACAAAATTTATAGAGAAAGCAGGCGAGATGGGTTGAGATTTTAGTTTTTGAAGTCTAGATTCTGGATTCTTATTAAGAAAACTTATTTTAGAAGATAATTTACTACATTTTCTAGTATTTTCTTGGTATATACCAACATATTTTCCCTTTCCCTAAGAAAACTTAACCATTAGCATGGCTATTTTCCCAATAAGAGACCTTACTTGCCCCACCAAACAGCTGATGGCTATGGCAAAACGCTTCCTTATATCACCAGCGAAGCCTGTCTTAAGACAATACCCTCGACAAAAGCGCAATAAAAAAAAAAGGGGGAAGTGCTGGTAATGGTAATCGATACCCAAGTAGCAGGTACTACAGATATACCCTCTCATCGCTGCGTAATGCCATAATGCCATAAATGTCTGGCATTAGTCGCTGCATTCAACCGCAGACACATTTGCTTCGATTCCCGCCTCGAAGACCCTGTAAAGCCCCTTTTTCTTCTTCTTCTTCTTCTGTTTTTTTATAAATCCAGCGATTTGGATTCGAATTCGCATGATGCGTGTTGATTAAGTCGAATGGCGGTGTTATTATGTCACACTTTTGCTTTTACGCTTCCTGATGATCAGCTGAGAGGCATCATCCATTGGTTGGGTTAGGTAGGTGGAAAGATGTGGAAGATCGAAAGCCATTTGATTATTAATAATTGAGAAATAATCGCTCCCTAATCAGCTACTACTTTGGGGTGGGCTCACGAAGATCTCCAATTATTATGGCTGGGGGTTTCTATGGGTTCAGCAATGATTTTGGGGGTCTTTTTGTGGTTTCTTTCTTTGTAAACATGGAAAACTTCATGGGAAAGAAAAGTCTCAAAGCGAAAGTGGCCCATCAAATTATTGACTTTTAAATGGGTTTTGATAGGCTAGTAGTAGCACCTTCTTTTCAGGTTATTACGGGTGTTTAATATGATTAAAGCGAAGGCTTTTCTTGGAGAAAAGTGAATAGGAAATGGGAATTGTTGAGGAATTTTATAGTTTTTTGTGGAATTTTTCTTAATTAAGTTGTTAAGTTGTTAAGTTTTGCTGTCAAATTTACTAAATTTTAAACATAAATTCATAAAATATTTATGATTACTTTCCCTTAACAATACAAACTTTGGTTTTGCCTTGCAAAAATAATTGCCATTTCTTTCTTTTTAATTACTTGCAAAAGTTTTGCCACCTGAAAAATGATTAACGATTTCGTATGATTGGAAAGCCAACTACAAGGCACTTCTTCTTCTCTTACATAAATTTCATGATAAAAAATCATGAATTTTCCTGCAGAAATGCTTAAGTTTGATGAGTGATTTGTCAAGAGCTGATGGGGCGGGAGCAACTGCAATGCCAAGTGATTATCATTGTAATGCCAAGGCATTCGTTTCTGTCTGTCTGTCAACCCATTGGAGCTTCACTGTGTTGGCTATTTCTTCACTTATTCCGCTTATTTATCAAGCTTGTTTATATATTTTTTACATTTTTGATGTTTGTACTTAAAAAACAAAAAAAAAAAACTCAACGAGATCGAGAGCTGCTGCTGCTGCCTGACTGACCTTCGTGCAGAGTGGCTTTTCGGCTTTCGGCTTTCGGCTTTCGGCTTGACAAAAATCAACTCAATTTTGTGGCTGATTTTTGTGCACCCTTCGGAAGGCATTGAAAGGTTTCGCCTTGAAAATGCATTCGAAACGGGAAATGATTTTAATGCTGATGTTGTTGTTGTTGTTGTTGTTGTTGTGTTTATTTTGTCGTTATCCATAAACATTACTTTTCGGGTTTCTCTGGGAATTCTCTGAGGGGGAAGCCAAGGTTAAGCGTAAAAAAAACAAAAATCAACCTCAACTGGTTCTATAAATCATAATTATGACAGCTTCTCTATACTTAAATATCATAATTTCAGGCAAGTTAAAGTCAAGAAGGCAGGAAAATTGATTAATTTTGAGTAGCAAATAAAAGTTATTAATAAAAAATGAACCCTAAAATCCCCAAAAACCATTACCAGAGCAAGTTTTACTGCCAATAAAACCCTCAATTTAAGTTAACAAACATTGATTTAGCCATTCAGAGACCAAGCCATATCCCATTTGGCTATCAGTTTCCTATTTGTAGTAGATATTGTCCGCCGTCTGTTTGCCAGCCACTCGCAATTAGTTGGCACTTGTTATGGGAAACATATAAATAAATAATAAACACGAGAAAAAAGATGAAGAAAAAAAACGCTAATCACGTTTATTAAATCATAATGCCTGCTGCTGCTGCTGTTTGGCTCAAATTTTCCATAGATTTTTGTGTAGTTTTTGAATGGCGGAAGTAGGAAATCGTGTGGCATGAAAAGCGCCGCCGAAAAACAAATTTCAAATCTCGAACGCAGCGCAGAGCACATGACAATTATTAATGGTTTTCGAGAGAGTTAAGCCAATAATATAGAGCATGCCGAATGCAAAATCAAGTTGAAAAAAAAAATCAAGGAAAAAATAATATCAAAAGCGAATAAAAAATGCAAGAAATCAAGTCGATTCTGCGAGCCAACCGAGTCAGTGGGTCATTGGTAAAAAAGCCATTCGAATGAATGGCAAAGATCAAAGCATCAACAATAAGTCAAACTTTTCTGACACGCTCAAAGGCAAAAGAGTTAAAAACAAAAACAAAAAACAAAACAAACAAAATTTAACTTTTGAAGAGCTCAAAAGTCCATCAATATTCGAGGGTCAATTTGGTATGAAAAGAATAATTACAAAGGGCCAATTTGTTGTTTAAATTAAACCAAAAAAAAGGTTGAATTTTCAAGCAAATCAAACAAGAAAAGTTATTAGTTTTTCTGTTTTTTAGAAGATAGATAGAAGTTAAGATGGCTTCTTCTATGGCTGGAAAAATCAAGCTCACAAGGTCGTTCGTTCATGTGAAGTTTTCTCTTTGAGCTGATGATGAAAATTGAAAAATGAAGCTTGGCAAGCATAGGAGAGGGGAGTGATGAACTACATACGAATAACCACCCAATTGCATTTGGATTGTGGGATATTCTGGCATTAACTAGAGCAAAAGTCAGTCATTAAGTTGTTATTGTGGGAAAATTATTATGATGGCTTTGCTAGGGGGAAATAAGCAGAGAAGAAGGGGGAGCTGAGCCTGAGCTGGCTACTAAATGTGAAGGAAAAATCAGGCAGTTGAGGGGGGCAATGACGAGATAATGATTAAATTTATATTAATAGGGGGAAAATATGTAACTTCTACCACTAAATCAATCTTTATACGAGGTGTGTTCAAAAAGTAAGGTGACTCTTCAAATTTCGCGAATTTCAAATTTTTCGATTATCGATTTTTTTGTTTTGTTATATTGGTACACTCTTCCCTAACATCTGTACCAAGTTTCAATGGAACATCCTCTTTTGTTTGGTTGTGAGAGGCGTAAAGTTACAAGTTGTTTTGCGAGCTCGGCGATTTTTTGCTATCGAAAAATATGGATCAAAGGATTTGGATTTTTTGGCCAAAAACAACACCACAATAATGCCTCAGCCACCATATTCACCGGATTTGGCCCCATGTGACTTTTTCTTGTTCCCAAAACTGAAGATAATCGAAAAATTTGAAAAATTTGAAATTTAAAAAATTCACCTTACTTTTTGAACACACCTCGTATTAGTATTTTCTAGAAAGAATTTCAATTTTAAGCTAAATTTTAAGACTAGAAAGATAAACCTCTCATCTCTCTCTCATTCCTCCTCTTTCCAGGCACACTTTCCCAGGTTGGTAAACTAAAAGACATATCCATAAGTCGAACATGTCCAGTTAATGCTGTGAACCTTGTGCCTTAATTAAGTTTTAATGCCGGTCACTTTCGGTTTCGCTGTTCCCCACCTCACCTACAACAGTACTAACCGCCTAACGAGGGCGTCTGTCTCACTGAGCTGTGTGTTTCACTTTTGTTTTCATTAAATAGCCAAGATTTCGCTGCTGTTAAGGTGGCTTTAAGGTAGTTTTTTTTGTTTTTTGGGTTTTTTCTTGACGACAATTGAAAGTGTTGTCAATTTTTGCCACTCGGCACTGGCTGGCAGCGTCGACTTTTCACTTTTTCCCCCACTAGCACTGTCCAGTTTTCGGTTCAGATTTCAGATTTCAGATTTCCGTCATGATTGTCATGCGACATTAATCTCTGTCTCGTTACTGGCCTGGGTTTGGGTGTATCGCGTTATTACGATTATTATTTCGCATTGTTTTGGCTTGGGTTGGGGTTTGTTTGTGTTTTTTTTTTGTATTGTTTTTTGTTTATTGCCCGCTTTTGGCGGTCAAGTCGTCAGCGCCGTCTTGACGTCTTTGGGAGGTATTAACTTAAAACGCGACTGGCTAGGGCGAACCAGTTGACCCCAGACAGGCAGCTAGCTAGGGGACGGGACGGGACAGGACGGGACAGGACCGAGCGACCGACCAGATCTCTTATGATGGGATTTTCGCCGTTGAGGTTGTTTTCATTTTCATTTTGCCGTTGTTGCTGTCCACTTGCAATGTGAAACGGGTTTCAATTTCAGTTAAAGAAAAAAATCAGTAAAAAAGTCACTAAAAAGTCACTAAAAAACTTAATAAAAAAGTAAAACAAAGCCATGTAGCTGGGCCTTTTGAGCGTTTAATGAAATGTTTCGGACAAAAATTGTGTCCTACATGGGTGCAGCGTTTAAAGGCGAAAAAACTTAAATAAATAACTTACATAACCCGAAAGTTAGGCGAGTTTTAAAGTTTTAGTAATTGAAATTAAAAGAAAGTAACAGAAAATGGCACTGCCCCGGGGGGGAAAGATTAAAAAGGAAAGTCAACGAAATATTTAACTAATTTTCTAACTAAAAATCTTACTAGTTAAAGTTACTAGTAGTATATATTTTTCATATATTAGGTTGTCAAAAAAGTCTTGCGGCATAAAATTTGTTACAATAATGCGATTCAAGTCAAATATGCGCCGTTTTGTTCGATGACGCGTTCCCAACGACATTCCAACTTCATAATGCCCCTCTCATAGAAGCTCGCTTCCCTTTTGGCTAAAAACTCGGAGCGTGGCGTATCTTCGACCACCTCTACACTAGAACGAAAACGTTGATACCATCGTTGTGCGGTGGAAATGGAAACTGTATCGGGTCATTCTCTTTATTTTGCTCCATGATTGCGACGCTAAAACTCATGAACGACTCAAAAGAAAAGACAACACCTGTTAGCGCGTGAAATGAGCTTTCCAAAAAGGTATAGTATGACCTGATGCGACGAACAAAACAAGAACTATGCCCTTTCAGCGCCAACTAGCGAAAATACCGCATGACTTTTTTGACAACCTAATATATTTTAAATATTTAATTATTTTTTAGTTGCATAAATTAAGCTAGCCAGCCAGCCAGCCAGCCAGCCAGCCAGCAAGACTTATTACCAACTTCCCACTTCATCGCTTTCATATTGCTCATTTCCAGGCAGCGTTTTTCCTTTTTCCTTCCTTTTCCTTCCGTTTTGCTTTGATATTTAACCAAAGAAATTGTTATTTATTTTTATATATCGCATAAATATATATAATTAATTGCACAATTGCTCGTAATATTCAATTTCTGAATCCCAAATTGGTTAATAAATTTACCGATTTTACCGACAGGACGCAGATTTTTTTTAGTAACTCGTTTTAACTGTATTTTTTTCTCTTTTTTTTGGCCAACAGCGGCGGCTTCAAGCCCAAAAGTTATTGCAAATGAAAAACAGATTTTTGTGGCTTGGCCATATTTTATTCATTTTCGGTTTTGTTTTTATTTTTTATATTTTTTGGCTTTTTTGGGTTTTTGAGCGCGGGGCATCATTAGAAAGTGAATTGTTCATGTGTGGTTGTTGTTGTTGTTGTTGTTGTTATTGTTGTTGTTTTTGTATCGACTTGGCTATGTAGTTGTTACTGGTTTTGGCCAACTGATCAGCATCGCCTTTCTCCTAACGAGAGAGCCTCTGTCTGGCTGGGCAAAAATAGCGAGAAATGCCTCAAAAATCGCAGCTCAAATCGATTTGGTGCGGTTCGAAGCTATAAGCCGGTGACTTGAAGGCACTTAGAGAAAAGTCAAGGACTAAGAAATATTCGATTTTTAAAGGTTTTCCAAAAGAAAAACTTCTTAAGAAACCTATAAAAGGGGAAAATCTAAGAAAATTGGGAATTTTTTATAATGAGACCTAAGTTTTATGGAATTTTTTCAAGTGTAGAGTAAAAAGCAGAAACAGAGAGAGAGGCAGGGAAGTTGGGGAAGCAATATCCAAGCGAGACTTGCCTGCCGCCTGCCCAGCGGCAACGGTAGCAATGGACAATTTATGGGGGGCACCTGAGCCTGGGACCTGTCCTCGCAGTCTCTGAGCCTCTGAGCCTCCCAGCCTTTTTTTTATGGCCAATACTTTTTGGTTTTTCTTTGTTGTTTTTCCTTGGTTTTTCTTTGTTTTTCTTCGTCAGTTTGAGGCTCAAAAATAAATTAAATGCAAATTAACAATCGATTGTCGGCGCGAAACGTAAATAAAAGTGAAAAGAGCGAAAGGGGGAGGAGGCAGGCAGGCAGTTCAACGTCAGCCACGTTGGTTTGTCTGATTAATATATATATATATATCTTATATGATATATCTGATTCCATATTCTTTTCAGAATATATATCAGTTTATCATCAGTTTAAAAAGTAAGTTTAACTCTCAAGTTTATCTTCCCAACTAATTTCACTTTGCAATCCATTTTACCAAAAGACCCCTGTCAATGCCTCTGCCTCTGCTTATACAGTAAACACCCCCTAGAGGGTAATGTGCAAAACGGGTTGCCTGTTTGCTAGGCTTTTCGGCGGGTTTTCTTCGTTATCATTTTGGATGAGTTATAGGTGAAAATTGTCGCGAAAGTCGTGAGTTATGAATGGGTTGTTGATGTTTGCAGATGTTGCTGCTGTTGCTGCTGCGGCTGCTGCTTGCTGCTTGCTGCATGTTGCTGCTGCTGCTATTGCTTGCCTCTGTAGAAATCCACAAGGTCAAGAAACTTGAAGTTGCCGCCACAACTCACTCTCAATGCTGTTCGGCATTTGCCCGGCATTTGCTGGTATTTAATTAATTAAAGTAAATCACATTTCGGCCCATGCAGCTAGCTAGCATCATTAATCATTGAAAAATTAGCGCACATTTCCGTTCACCTTCAATAAATTAGATTTGTTATGAAAGCCAAAGCCGTAAAAGAAACTGAAATCAAGAGCTGCCAAGAAGGGCCCAGCAGAAAAGTCAAGTTGAGATGAGGGGTAGGAGGAGGCCAAGCTTGAAGGGTTTTCCAACCATTAGAAAAAACAAAAGAGTTGCTTTTTTGGGTTTAAAGAGAAACAAAAACAAAGCTTCTTGATGAGGTTTTTCATATTAAAATTGTAATTTTTTCAACTTAACTTAACTTTAAACTTTAAATAAACTAAAAACTTTCTTAAATTCAATCTTAAAACTTAATTTCTGTTCATAATAACCATCTATCTTTGTAGATTTCTATCTTCTTGGCTTATTAAGCACACCAAAAACTTCTTAACATAGCTGCTGATTTATGTCCAACTCATATTTAATTAATCAATTTTGTTTTTTGTTTGTTTTTTTGGTTATCTAACTCCTATGGCCAGTCCATCAAATTGCTAACTTGCTGAGTTGTAGCTAAACTTGTACTAAAACGTGCTAAATGCTGAATCTGTCTGGTGTCTACTACAATGTTGTTTTGTTGCAAAAACCTGTGATTTGTGTTTGATAATGTTGTACACCTGTTGGCCAAAACAGGTGCTGATCGTTTTTTATGATGAATTTGCATAGGAGTTGGTGGCTGGCTAGCTGCAGGCGGGCAGGCAGGCCAAATGTGCAACAGCGAGTGTTTGTTACAAGGCTTGGAAATATTTCAAAAACAAGAAGTTGAAGAAAGAAATTGCTGCACAAAGTCTTTAAAAGATTGAAAGATTTTGTGGGGCAAAAGTTTGAGTTTGAAAGAAAATTTTTAGATATTTTTTGGAGCTAAGAAACTGTTTAGAAAAGAATCTAACCCTGAGGTTATATTTCTTAGAATCTGCTAGGTAAAATATCAGTTAAAACTCCTTGAAAATTCATTTTAAACAATCTTTTAACTTAACCCATAAAACCTCACCATCTAGACTTAAACCTTTTTTAAACCTGATATTAAACCAAAGCAGCAATCAATCTAAAACCAGCCAGCCAACTCTCAGCAATTCGAAGAATGGCCAATTTTCTCTTCCACTTTGCATGTTAAAAGGGTATAGAAAATATATATATATACTGATATACATATATATACCTATATATATACCTATATAAACCTATAAATTTGATGAATCCATCAAGACTTTCAAAGACCCAGCCCCGCTGATTAGCGCTTCTCATTTTGACCCATCAAAAATTAGAATTCCAAAATGGGAAAAAAGCTAAAAGACTGAAAAAAAAAACAATCATTTAATTAGCAGACAGCAAAAGCAACAACAACAACAATAACAACAACAACAACAACAACAACAACAACAACAACAACAACAACAACAACAACAACAACAACAACAACAACAACAACAACAACAACAACAACAACAACAACAACAACAACAACCTTCTAAAAGGGAGCCTCAAATTGAGGCCGCCAAAAAAAACTTCCGCACGCCATAAAAAATAATTTCAGAAATTAGTTGTCGCCTCCGAAGAATCATCTCCCATCTCCTCCTCTCTCTCTTTCTCTATCTTAACATCTAACCATCTCGCCCACACCCACTGCCACTGGGTGTTAACTTTCTAAGCTTTCAAGATTTATTTTAATTTTTAGGTTTTTTTTTTTTTTGTATCTTTTCTCAGAGCAAATAGATTTCCATATAGAAAGTAAATGGAATTTCGCAGTACTTGCTAATCATTTGTATGCCAAGGCCCATGTATGTATATATATTTACTATATATATAGAGATATATACATATACAGATATAGCTACAACCCACGAGCAGAAGCATGGCATTGTCATCGGGCAATCAGTGAAAGTTAAATCGAACAATGCATTTGCCTTTTGTCGGTACCTTCTCTCTCCTTCAGTTTTTGACCCCCTTCTGTGCCGCCTTCTGGGAAGCTGTCACTGTCGTCGCTCTGTCACTGGCACCTGCTTGGCTGGCTGATGATGTTGCCGCTGCAGGTGCCATTGTTGCCACTTCACACTCTCAAAGCGAGAGAGAGAAAAAAAAAGTGAAAAGAATCTCGAAGAAGATCAGGGAAACAGCATACGAAAAATATCTTTAAAAAAACTGAAGCTCACGCACAAGGCAGTTTCCTAACAAAAATAAAGGCAAAAATTTATGAAAATTATGAAAAGAAAATAAAAGAAAAATGTGGCAAAGGGTGAGGAAGACGACAGACTGACTGACTGTTGATTTAATTAAGGCGCGTGTGAAACGCGTGGCCAGCAGCAACACGAGACAGCTGTGCCACCAGCAGTTGCAGCCACAAAGGCAGCAGCCAAGCAAGTATTGGTAGAAAAAGGCACAAATTTGAAGAGTGTGGGTTAATAAGAAATACTTGAAAATTAATTCATAAATAAATAATCAAAGAAAATCTTAATTAAAAGAAAAATTTTGTGAATTTTAAAGATTTCATATTTTTATGATTTTAAAATAGAAATAGTTTTAGGTTTTACTGTAATTATGAAAAATTTTAAAGAATATTTGCTTAAAAATATAAAAAAAAGTGATTTAATAATCAAAATATTGAGAAAAAAAAACTTAGTTTTTCCACAATTGTGCTAAAAATAAGGTTCAGAACTTGGAAAACTAAAAGCTATTCAAAAATCATTTAACAAAGGTGACTAAAAGGCAAATATTTTTATAAAAAAAGCAAAAACAATTAAAAACTTAAGAGTTAAGATTAGAATTTTCTAAAATTAAGAAGCCCTAGAACACCCTATTAACAAAAACATTTAACTCTTCGATTTTAGGAAATCTGCAATCAGAGATCAAGAAAATTCTCCAAGAGAAAATCTCCAAGAGAAAATCTTTTCAGCCTTTGGTAAGTCGATTATAAAAACTAATTTTTGATGATAAATCATTAAATATTTTTTAATATTTGCTTAAAAACACCATCAATAAAATGTTTTAATAAGCAAAAAGTAGGGAAAAATCTCACAATGGCCAAAATTGTCCCAAAAATCGAGGTTCAGAACATGGAAAATTAAAAGCTATTAAAAAATCATCTAAAAAGGTGACTTAAAGACAAATATTTGAATAAAAAGAGTAACTTAAGAATTAATCATAGAATTTCCTATAAACAGTTTCTCCTTGAACTTCCCATTAAAGAAAATCATTTCGATTTCCCTTATCACTTTGCTTAAGAAATCTGCAATCAAAGATCAAGGAAAATCTTCAAGGGAAAATCTCCAAGAGAAAATCTTTTCAGCCTTTGGTAAGTCGATTATGTGGACCACTTTTCGATCATAAATCTCACTTTTGAAAGTCAAGGGCCCGTAAACTCGTTTATCAAAGTCAAAAAGGGGTCTTGATTGGATAATTCGATATAAAGTAATTTTTGGTCGTGTGGCAGCATGCCACTTAGATCCACCATTAACCATTAGTGATTTGCATCTGCAAAAGATTTGGCTTATTGAACCTGCAACAGAGAGTGTTGCACGTTTGGTTAAAAATCAGTTGACCGAATGATTTACTTGACATTTCTACTACAGCCCGACTTGCTCTGTGCTGTGCTGTGGAAAATAATGAAAATTATAATGGAAATGCATATGGATGTATCAGTGACTGCAATTTTGCAGTGTGGCATTAAGTTTCAGACGACTTCAGCGAAGCGCAAAGACAGCAGCCAGATGATGATGATGATATGAGGGAAAGAGCAGAGGGGAGGGCAGAGGCAGAGGGTGGAGGGTTTGAAGAAAAACTTCAAATGTTGGAAAACCCGTTTCGTCTCGGCCAAAAGAAAAATGCAGATAAAAATAAATAACGAAAACGAAAACTAAACAAGAAATGGCTAGCAGAAACGAATGTTAAGGTACCCTAAGAAGTCTGGAAAGGTTCTTAAAGTTGGTTAAGTAAATCCATTTAAGCCTTAAAAATTAAGTTTTTGTATATAAAAATTATAAAATTTCCCATTTAAATTTAAGAAACAACTTGCCTTGCCAGAAATACCTTCTTTTTTTTTGCTACCAGCAAAGCCTAAAAAGCAAGGCGAAGTAGGTGGGACGGCGGGTAAGTTTTTTGCGGAGGCCCCGGCGCGTCCAAGAATTTTCCTAGCCAACATCTTGATTGTGCCTACATCAACTGCCCCCTTGCAACTCCCGCCCCCCCCGCTCGTAACTTGATTTCAGCGTTGTTTATGAATTTGTTGGCCATCAGTAAGAGAGGCGGCAGCAGCAGCAGCAGCAGCCGCGTAGCAGCCACTGCAAAACACTTTTGGCCAAGTCAGGCCAGGCCTGGACACTGCAACAGCAGCTGAAATCTAAAGACCCGGGCTGATGATGCTAAGCCATAGCCTGGGTGAATGGTCAAGTCATAAATAAAAGATCTCCCGGCAGCATTCTGCAGATGGTTGTCTCTTTAATTACCCCCCCAGCACATATCCGAGGTGCCTTCTTCCACTGCCAAACAGCGGCGCTGAGGTGAGCCGAGCCGAGCCGAGACCAAACCTAATGTGCAGCTTGAGATGATGATGAGACGACTCTTAACCAACCAAGTCTCTTCCGTTAGCCCGGCCTAAGACTTAGATTGTTTCTACCTTTCGGTTCCGCTAACAGTTGCTAACAAAATTCAGGCCAAAACTAAGCTGCTGCTGCTGCTGCTAATGCCGCCTTTCTATGCGATTCTCACTGAGCTTAGCTAATTAGATGGCGGGTTCTGTCTGTGATTAAATGGCTTTGCCAATGGGAAGTTTTACGAATAATCCTTGTCATAAAGTTTGTGATTAACTTTTAAGCCAAGAGGCTATTAAATGGGGTTAGAGCTAAAGAGGAGAATCATTAAAAAATAGAAAATTCGAGCAGAAATTAAGTGCAATATAGCTTTATTTTGAGTTTTTAAGGATTTCCTATATAAAACCCAAGTTCAAAACCTGTTTTCACCTGTTACTCCCCTCAGTTTTCTTTACTTTTGTTGACCTTTCATCTGGCCCACTGCCCCCCAGCTGCACTTTCATCTCTCAAGGGTGACCCACACTCACAGACTCACTCACTGAAAGAAAAGCTTTCTCACGTGTTGTGATAAAAACAATCAGAAAGCGTTCTTAACAAAAGATATCTTTCAGGGATATATAATCATGATATAAAAAAGATCTAACATTGATATTTCTTAACTGATTTTGTCAAAAACTTACCCCAAAAAGCTGCCTTTTCTGAAGATTTTTCCCTTTTCAAAACAGTCTCTTTGATGTTAAACTAGAAAACCCTTTAAGTTCTGTTAAGTTTAAGTTTATCAACACTTTTGTTTGTTTTTAACCGAAAAAAAAAGTCACAAAACAAAGTAATACTTCGCTTAGTAAGCTTTATAAACAACCAACTTCTTTGAGAGGCGCGCATGAACTAAAAACAAAAATAACAAAAACAAAAACAAGCGGGAGAAAGAGGTGAAAATAAGTGTGTAGAACGAGAAACGAGAAAGGGGATCTTCCAGAAACCGGTTTTAGTTTAACTTTTAAAGAGCTTTTTTTTTTGTGAAATTATAGTTAGTAAGTTTTTAAGCGGAACTTAAAAAGAAAGATTTTAAAATGCCTGAGTTAGTCAAGAAATCAACCATGAAGTGAAACTTTAAATGAAGATTCGTTGAGTTTTTGTTTCAAAGACAATTTAGTACATTATATTGAAAAATACAAAGTTACTGGAATATAGAATAGATTAAAGATTTTTAAAACAAAATTTATTATATATTTTATAGTGATAAAAATGTTTTTAATAGAAATATTTTAATTGCATTTTTCGCTAGTTTCTAATATAAGAGTTTTAGTTAAGTCCAAAACCTTGCTTGTCATGGCAGTTGAATTACAGTTTTCGTTAAGTTATTCTGTACGCGCACCACTTTTAGTACGCTAGCTAAGGCTTGCACTGTAAGTGACTTAGCTTAGACTTTAACCAATGTCAAGAGAGATGTTAAGGAAATGAGTTAGTCTCAAATTGTTTACTTTAACTGGTAAATATGTGACTTAAAAACAAATTTAAAGATACATATAGAAGATATTTAATACCTAGATTGATTTAATTGAAAAAAATATGTGTTATTATGGGTAAAAGTGCATTTTAAATTGCATTAAATTGTTAATAATTCAAATTTCTGGTAGGCTATTCCTTTTCTCGTGTAATTTTGATTTTTAAAACCATTAAATCCTTAAGGAGTTTATAGATAAAGTTTGTTTTAAGGAAAGATATAAATCTCCCTTAAATATTATGCTAAAATTAGTAAATTTCTAACCAAGTTTTTACCATTTCCTATTTATATCTAATTTTTTCCCAACTAAAACTGATATAAATCAGTAGCTTTCTTAATTTTTTTTTTAGAACTATTCAATGGTATGGTATTCCTGTTTACTTATTAAATTCACCATTTCGAACTTGCATTTCGAAGTTTGAATTGAAATTATGATTTCATTTCGAGTTTTTCGCTCGATGTTCTCGTGGAAAAATATTTTCGTTTTTCAAATTTTTAACTTTCTGCCATGAAAATGATAAAAGTTAGTCAATTTTTCGTGCGCGATTGCAAGGATTGTGTGCCCGAGGATGCGGCGCTTGAAAGTTTCAAATGGCACGCACACACACACACACACACACACACGCACGCACATTGAGATACTCACACAGATACTGTGAATAGAGATACTTTTACACAGATACGAAGTACGCACGCAGACACACAGAATCAGAATATACCCGCGGCTTAGCGTTTCACAAAAGCCAAACCCAAAAACTATGAAATATCTATCTGGGGTGTATGCATGCATGCTAAGTACAGGGTGCTCTCTGTCTATATAGAGATAGAGATTGAGATATATTTCGATTTTTTGGTGATTTTTAAGACTTAAAAAACTTTTATTACCCAAATTAAGCCTTAAAATGTGACTAAAATGTCTATTTTATAATGAAAAATATCTAAAACCAATGCAAAACTATAAGAACATGTCCATTATAACCATGTTTCACTGTTTTTTGACTGGCACTGGCCATTTGTGTGTTTCAAGTGAGGCCAGGCCAGGCCAGGCAAGGCAAGGCAAGCCAAACGAATGCCGGAAGTTGCCTTTCGAATGCAAAATGCAAATTTAAGGAAAAGGAGCACAGCACACCGATGAACCAGGGAGGTGAAGGAGATAGAGGATGGGTAGGGGACCCCTGGGTAGGGGCGAGGAGGGCCGATAAGGACACGCTGATAAACGAACTTGAACATTTTTTGACAGTTGTGCGTATAAATCTTGAAATGTTTTAATTTGCTTGCGAATCGATTTAAAGAGCAGCACCAGCACACACACACACTCGCACACACACTGCCTAAGAACCAAAATGCAAAAAACAAAAAGGTATGGGGGAAAAAGAAAAAAAATCGCAGGAAAAAATGGCAAGCAGAACCAAAAAAAAAAAAGAAAAAAAGAAAAAGAAATGGTTAAAGAACGCCAAGAAGCGTAGAGCAAATGGCAACGTAGTCCAATGCGGCAACATCGTTGCGTATGATTTATGAATGACATTTCAGCTCTGCAATACCCTAGGAAAATACTGGGTATGTGGGAGTGGTGAGCCAGTTTGCGACAGGTGGATGTGCTGACTAAGAAAAGTAGAAAAGGAAGAGCAGAAAAGGGATTTACTACATAAATTTTAAATATTTTTTAAGGAATTTATGTAAGAAACAAATTGCTAGATTTTTTTAAAATTCCTTAAAAATGAATTTAATTTTAATTTTAAATTTTAAATAAGAGTTTTATGTAATAAAAAAATTGCTGGAGTTTTTGAAAATTACTTAAAAAGCTGTCTGCAAATATGCAAGAAAAAGTATTTCGAGTTTATATCTTCAGTATTTTAATACCATTTTTTTTTTATTTACTTTTTTGCTGCATACTTTTAGACAGCTTACTAAGGGCTCTAGTGAGTTATGTTAGCTATTTACTAAGAAATAGCATGGAAACTAATAAGGAACTATAAGAATTATGATTTAAAATTAAGAAAAGTTAATTATTTAAAAATTGTAAACCTGATAAATAGTTTAAAATTCTCAGAAATAGAAATAATATTTCGAATTATCAATTAATTTCCCCCCTAAATTAGTAAGAAAGGGTATTCGATTGCCTACTCAGTTAGCCCTTTTGATTTTTTGCTGTGTGTGGAGCATCGCGAATTAGCCAAAAGCCGTTGCCAATGCTCAGTGTCCAGTGTCCAGCGTCCAATATCCCGCCATCCCACTGTCCAGCTGTCCAGCTGTCCATCTGTCCAAGTTGTCCGCTTTTTGGCCATGGGATTGCAGTTTGGAGTTGGTCTCTGTCCTGGAGTTGGAGTTGGAGTTGGAGCTGGGGGGGTTATGTAGTGTTTACCTTTAAAGCGTTGCCCAGCTCGCCATTTTTTGCCTTGTTCTTTTGATTTTGATTTCGGCCTCGCTTTTGTTTTCATTTTTCCACTTGCGGCTTTTGCTGTCGCTTTTTTTTAGTCTTATTTTTAGTTCTTTTTTGTTTTTCGTTTTTAGTGGACCAGTGTCAGAGTCACCAGCCCAATCGCAAACCCAAACCCAAGCCCAAACCCAATAGCAATCCCAATCTCAGGCAGGGCCAGGCAATTCCATATCATATTTTTGCATTGACCCCGGTCGGTCCGCAGTCGGTTTTTTGCTCTTGGCGTTTATAGATTGAGTACTTTATCAAAAAAACGAGACATCAAAGCGTATATCATGTCAGCTGCAGACGCAGACGCAGGCCCAGGGATCCCCCATCTTATTCTTTTTACTTGGTAAGCCTGCGAAGGGTGTTGGGGGGGTAGGTGCGATTGCATTTGCATTCTGGCTTTTGTCCCTCCTGGAAAACAGGAGGGGAATCATAACTTAGCCAATGGCTCTGCTCGGGCGCCATTTTGTTTATCTTTGTCGCCGCTGTAAAGGAGTCGATGCGAGTCGAAAGTTAGCCCTAAAAAAAAGGGGGCCAGGATAGTGCGAAAGGTTGGGGTAGAGATAGGGATCGGGGGGAGGGAACATCTACGAGGTTTCTGTGTGCTTTATAAGGGCATATGACATGATGAGAGGTGATCTTTAAGGGAGTCGTTTGATAGCTTTAGTTTGAGCTACTAAAATCCTGACTTTCCGAAAGAGTCATTTCCATTGAAAGTTCCTCTAAATCTGAACTGCAATCCCATCCTATCGCTTGGCGGGCATCGCCGCCAGTGACTCAGTTTCTGGCACGCAGAGACTGCTCCCAATAATGATTCTCGTTCCGCCGATTCCGATCTCTCGTGATCATGCTACATTGGGTTTTAGTTTCAGTTTCAGTTTTGGTTTTGGTTTTGGTTTTGGTTTCAGTTTTGGTTTTGCAGCGGGCGAGTGGCAATGAATGGATCGTCAGAAGACTGGAGATGGTGAGGCTGCCATGAATGGACTGCTTTTGTGTGAGGTTACAGTAGGCAGTCGATTTAACGGAAGCTTGTCTTAGAACTTAAATGCTAGTAATTAGCAAATTCTGTGGAAAACTTATAATATTTGAAGCCAAAGTGTGGCTTAAAAAACCTATAAAAAACGTCTTCAATGTTAGACACATCTTCTGCTGAAAGACGTTCCACTGTACAGTTGGTTCTGGCCTTTGTGGGCGTTGAAATCGCTTGCCAGCCATTGAGTGGGAACGTTTTCTCTACTCTCTATTGGTTTTTTCAAGGGACTTCTCTGATCTAGCAGTGGGTGGGTTAAAAAATGAGCTTTCTTGGTTATTAACTGGAATTGGTTTAACTTTCTGATGGATTTATTCTTCCACTTTGTCATAAAAATGTCAACTCAAAAGGGTTTAACCCTTAAATATATGTTTATAAAACCATTTAAGTACGTAAATTAGTTTCTTAATAAGAGAGATTAGCTGAAGGTTTGCTTTGTTCTAGCAAGTTTAGTGATATTTTTCAAATATCCCCCAAAAGAACTCTGTTTTGGGATAAATCTATCTAGTTAGTTGCCAACTTAAGTTAGTTTACTAACCAATAAGAAGTCTTAACTCTAAAATAAGTCTTAAAGTTAAGCAATAAATAAGTAAGTAATAGTAAGTAGTAAGTAGTAAGTTTCATGTTAAGATTTCATCATTTAAGCTCTCAAAACTTCAAAAACAGCAAATAATATCCAAGTTATAGATTAACTAAGATTGACAAAAACCCACAAAATGTTAACCTTATTTAAACGCTGATCATTAGCCAAGCAGATTCGTTGATTAAGCCTGATTTATCGGGGATGGCCGAAAAAGCGTTTACACATTCGTTAACTTTGATGGGCCAAGCTAACAAATCGCTCTATGCAAATGATGAACGTGTCGGGCGGAAACGGAAAACGAATTGCGGTCCGAAATGAGAAATGCCACAGATGGCAATGGAAATGGACCTGGCTATATGGCTTGCTGGTAACTGGTAACTGGTAACTGCTGGTACCTGGAATTGGACCTGGTTTCGACCTGGTCTTTGGACACTAAACTGATGGCACCGAATCACATCAGACAGTGCCAGCCAGCCAGTCAGCCAGCCAGTCAGCCAATTAATATTTTGTTAATTTCGTTTTTAGGTTCCGTGGCTCGTGTCTGCATTTCGTATTTGTATTTCTTTGCATAAATAAGGCGGATGAGCGAATGGAGAATTGAGAAATGAGAACTGGAGAACTGCAGAGAAGAAGTGAGACAAGGAGACACAGAGAACTGAACTGGGCAAACGTCAAAACTTTTAAAATTTCAATTTCCGGTGCAACAACGGCCAAGACGAGAAGAAGAAACTGGCCAAAGATGAGGATGGAGGATGGAGGATGAGGGGATGAGAGGACGAGGCTCGATTTCATTCATAAAAGAAGGGATCACAATCGGACCATGGACCTGTGCTCGGACTGTTCTTTGGTCAAAAAAAAAAACATAATAAAAAAGAAAAGGATCTTCGCAAGTGCAGAAAGAGCGAGAGGTTGGGCAGGGAAATTAATTTTATTTTGATATTTGTGCAGCAAATTCGCTGGCGAAATTATCACAACAAGCTATTTCTCAGCGAGTCTCAGCGCTTGGCTTCAAATTTATCAAAGGTGACAGGCGTGAAGGAATCAGAAACGTATATAGGTTGGATATATATATATATATACTATATACCCTTTATGCAAATGTCAAAAGATATATATTTCTGTCTTCCTTCGAAGTTAATCTGAGAAGTTTGGGGAGGGGGGTTTGCTTTGGGTTTTTTATTTTTGATTTTGATTTCGATTTCCTGCTGTGCGCCTTGAAAGGCTCTTGGGGAAGTGTTGATGTTTTTCGATAGATATGGAATTTACTTTTTTTCTTGCAGTGCAGGTGGGTTTTTAATGTGAAGAGTTTGGGCTGGTTTCCTGGTCTTTCAAGTAGAAGACTTACTTATAAGGGAAATTGTAGGGCAAATAGCTAAAAAGTAGCTATAGTTTTGGATTATTTTTGTTTAGCTATTTAAGGACAGGAAGGGCTTATAGGAGACTTCTTAGAAGGGAATTTGTAGGGCAAATAGCTAAAAAGTAGCTATGGTTTTGGGTTATTTTTGTTCTTTTTTTTTAGCTATTTAAGGACAGAAAAGGCTAATAGGAGGAGCTAAAAACTAGCTCTATGTTTGGATTTTTTTCTTTTTAGCTATTTAAGGACAAAAAGGGTGGTTTTTGTCTGAGCTAAATTTATGTGTTTTAGGAACTTACTTAAAACTTCTTTATAAAAGGCTCTCTAAACCTACTTTTTTGTCTAAAAAAATATTAATTTTATAATATAAAGATCCTACTCTTAATTTAATTTAATTTTAAATATATTTTTATTTAAGAAAGTATATAAATTTAGAAAATGAACTTAGCCTTTACCCCCACAAATTAAATATTAACCAAATTCATAAATTAAAAACCCACCTAATGCTTAGCTGAAACAATTTAACTTATTCATTTTCATTAAATGCCATCTAATCGCGTCTCTTTTTTCGTCCCTTTTTTGTTAATAATTTATTGAACTTCCTTTAGCCTTCCGTTAGTTTTCCATTTCCTGTAATTTCACCAAGCACATCTGTATATTTAATGCATTTTAATTCACATATATATATCTGCTATATATATATATATTTATTTTTTTTTAAGCAAATTTTCGCTGTCGCTGTGGGTTTCTGTTTCAAATGCGGCGCACGCAGAAATTATTTTAATTTTCAATAAAAATGCAAATATTTTATTTATAATTTTGTGCAAAAAAAAAAGAGGAATGCGGAATATATATGTATGTAGATTTCCATCATCAATATTGTGCAAAAAAAAAACCAACACACACACATACGGAATAGATATTTTCCGAACACACAGAAAGCTTTTCCCCAGCATTGAGTTTTTCCCATCAGCATTTGGAACATATTGAGGGAAATGTTCACTGGGTTCTACTATATAAATATATATATATGGCCATGATGTGGCGACAATTTGGCGGCTGTTGTAGTTGGTAAAAAAAAAAAAAAAAAAGAAATTAAAAAAAAGAGGGGAAAAAATTGGAAAATGGAAAACTGACAGGCCGTCAAACTGACAAACTGACGAAACAGAAGCATTGACTGCAGCCTTGTTAAGCATATTTCCACTGTCACCCGAGGTCAGGCTTCTGATTCGTCGGGTTTTGTGATCGTAAATGGGGTATATAAGCTATGGGGGGTTATTAGATAGAAAAATAAGTTTTTAAAAATGAAATTAAGGTGGTTTGAGGGGTTTTTTAGAGTAAAATTTATGATTTGTAGGGCGCCAATTATATTTTTTAGTCTATTTTTGAAAAGGAAAAAGTATTTTTGAGTTATTTTCTCATCTTTTTGCGGTTTATTTTGGCACTAAAATATTTTTTATTTATCAAAAAACCTTTTAAGATTCTTTTTTAAATATTTTAAAAGAAGTTTTAGTTTTTATAACTTAAAAATATTTTTTTTTAAATAAAACTTAGGGCATTGCCAAGTTCGCAGATCTTTCTCCTGCATTTTTGTGCAGTTTTTCATTTCTGTCATGAAATGCATTTGATGTGCATATTTAATATATTATTTGTTTATTTATTTTTGACTGGCTCTCTGTTAGTTTTGGTGTGTGTCAAGGGGGGAGAGGGGGTGGTTTTTTTAAGGGGTATTCCGACCTGGCTGATTGTGAAATTTTTACGCTCACTAAACTGTCAACTGCAGTTTTGGTTTCGCTTTCAGGCTTTTGTCCGCTCGCCTACAGGAAATTATCAAAATGCAATTTTCAATTAAATGCCAAACAAATTTAACAAAAAAAAAAACAAAGGCATAAAAAACTAACAAAAATGCAAAGAAAAAAATGAAAACAATAAAAAATAAGCGATAAGAATATAAAATTAAGTGGAATTATTAAAAATAAACTGTCAAAGGGTTGAGAAATCTAAAAAAAAAAAAGGAATCCATCAGTTTTGGAGAGCTTAGAAGGCAAACTTAGATAAGTTTTGGTACTAAAAACTTAGTTGGTTATTAACCTTAGACTAAGGAAAGTTTATATAGAAGTAGTTTGTGTAAGAAATTATCAAAATAATATTTAATTTTAAGCTATTAATTAAGTCATTGAAGAACTTAAGAAGTTTTTATCAAGTTTCCGCATTAAGTTTATCATTTTTTTTTTGGTTTTAATAACAGTTTTTAGCTCTTATTAACCTGATATTCCTTTGCTTATACTCCTTAAAAAATCTTGTAAGATTGTAAAAACTTCCTAAGACCTTCTCTCCTCTACCCTCTCCACCCTCTCTCTTCCCTACTTGGCACACTTCCCTAACTGCTTGCCACGCTGGACAAACAAATTGCCAACAATAAGTCAGCGAAATTGAGCAACAAAAACGAGCAGGTAGACGCGAGCTGAGTTTGAGGTGAGGCCACGGCTTAAAAATCACATATAGGATATAGTATATAGTATATACCTGAGTGATATGGAAAGCGAGGGCGGCAGCAGTTGTGATTTAAGATAAACCATAGCTGGGAACAAAGGGACAGCGGGACAAGCGGGACTTGACGGGTTGACAACCCGCACTTGCCGCTCTGCGGAACGCGACACTTTCCACACGGGGCAAGCTGACAAATGATGATGATGAGATGGGATTTGGATTGGTTTGGGTTGGGTTGCTTGCCTGCTTGCTTGCCACATGACGATCGGTAGCACGCGCATTCTCAATGTATACCAACTCAATCCGAACCTGAATCAGAAACGAGAAACGAGAAACTGACTGACATCAGGCCAATGCAAATTCGCGGTTGACACTTCACAGCTACAGTTGTACAATAGAGGGTGAGATTATAGCAGTTAGTTGGGTGATTAAATGTATATAAACTGAAAGATATAGTAAGAAACTTTGGTACTGATATGACGTAAAAGAGGTGTTAAGTTGGTATCTTAAATCTTGCAACTTTTTCTAGAAAAAGAGGCAAAGAAACTTCCTTAAAGGCTGATTCCTACTACTATTTTCCCCGCACTTGTGAGCACAAAAGCACAGGTACAGCTACAGATTTACATTCTGCAATTCTGATTCCAATTCAGATGCAAAGATACAAAGATACAAAGATACAAAGTGCGACCTCCTCAACAGATGGACCTCACACACTAAGCCGTCGGCTTTGCCAGCAAATCCACTCGCCATTCACAGTCGCAATTCTCCTGCTGGCTGGCTGGCTGCCTCCCCTCTTTTGTCAACCGATTCGGTTACAGATCAGAGGTACATATTCCTCATATGGTTTTGGTTTTGGTTTCGATTTCAGTTTCGGTTTCAGTTTGGCACTTCATATGCGGCTTTGGCCCAGCGCTTAGTCCTTAGCCCTTTTGTCCCACTTTTCACGGGGCAGTTTTCATAATTCCCCGGCCATTTTCTCACCTTGCCTTTTTCAATGAATATTCTGTTTTGTCAGGTCTAAAGGAAAACCCCTTTTTCCGGGCTGACTTTTATTGCCGGCAGTTTGCGGCTGCTGCTTCGGCTGCTGTTTACGTTTTTAGAGCTTATTTAACACTTCATTAAATTAATTGATTTTCAGGCAGGTTGCAGCAGGGTGTTAAGAGAGTTCTTTTGCAGATTGCAAGAAACTATTCTTTATCTTTAACTTTATCTTGATCTTTATCTTTGATCTGTAAAACCCAAAATCAAACTCAAAGCGCTGGCGAAGTGAGAGTTTCTAAGAACCAGAAATCTCTGGGATCTGAGAAGTTAATCACATTTGGAATATTCCATATGCCACAGCGGAATGGAGCTAATCTCGCAGCCCAGATCCAGAGGGGCGATGGTAAGGGAGAGTCCTTAGAATCAGAGGAATATATATCCCCCCCTCGAGAAACTAACAACATGAACAGGACGAAGCGAGCACGCATCAACGAACTTGAGACTGCCAGTGGGAGGAGTATGTGGAGTAGGGGGCTGTAGAGGGGGCGGGGTCGTGGGTGTCAAGTGTCAAGTGTCGACGTCTGACGGACGCAAGTGTCAAGCATCTGGAGGAGAAGCGAGACAGAGCGAGGGACAGCAAGGGAGGTGCGAGAGGGCTGGCAAAAGGAGCTCCCACAGGGAGCCCTTCGACTGTCTCCGAAAGGCACTGCCAGAAAAAGGAGGTTCTTTTTCGGAAGAAACTTTCATAAATTAGAACTTAAAATGTGAATTTTCCTATTTTTCAACTTCAAGTTTTTCTCAGTGCATGGAAAACTGCTCCTTTTTGGCTCCTGGCTGCGGTGTCTGTATCCGTGAGTTTGTCCCTGTGTCTGTTTTACGTCTCCTGGCGATGTCACAGGTCACCGCCCATTGTGGGCGGTATGTTGCCTTGTTGTTGTTGTTGTTGTTGTTTGTCCTGCGGGGTTGAGACTCGGATTGGGATTGGGAATGGTATAGGGATTGGGACTGGGATTGGGATTTTGGACTGTAACTGGGGTTGGGGCTGCGTTTAGATGGCTGCCGTTGCTGACCATGGCAACCGAAATGGCGATGGCGATGGCCACGCACACGAGCACAAGTAATCATAATAAAGGACCAAAGAGGAGCTTTTCCAGGAGCATGTCTCTGGCTGAGTGTGTGTGTGTTGGAAAATCTTATTTCACGCTGCAAACCACAAGGGAACGTGCCAAACACCGCAAGCAATAAATGAGACGATGGCGACGAGCAGAAAAATTGCCACCGAGCGGCAGGACAACGGCAATGGCAACGGCAACGACGACAGGCGAAACATGGTGACATTGTAATAATTATGCCAAAGATTATCCTTAGACCCGCCGCACACGCACACACACACACACACACACCCAGAGAGAGCGAGAGAGAGAGAGGGATAGCAAGAGATATTGAAGGTGTGAGGGCGGCGACTGTTGTGCCGCAGGTTATAGGGATATAAGCGGCAGGACAACAACAAGGACGAGGACGAGGACGAGAAGGACAACTACGACGACAGCTCGACGATGTTGCCAGCCGCGAGCAAGCGCGTTAAGTAGATGAGCTTCAATTTGTGTACCGCCCACCGCCCTCAGCCCTCAGCGCCCATTCTTCCCATTCATGCACTTAACAAAAAGGGAGAAAACTTTAAATATAAAAAGAAAAGAATTCGATTTCTCACTAATTTCCTATCAAAAGCAAAGTTGCTTTCAAGAAACTTTTTCGAAATGAAAGCCCCCTTTTTTTTCCGAGTGTACTTTTGCCCTCTGCACCTTCCTCACCTCTCCGTTTCTGCCTTTACTGCCTTCCTGTGGTCCCTTGCTTTTGGGCGGATATCCTGTAACCAGATTTGCCCTATGTGATTAAGTAAGTCATTGAGATGGTCTCGTCCTCGATAAGCCGGGGTGACCTGACCCCTAACCACTTTATTCTTCTACCCCTGCCCTGCCTCTGCTCTTGCCCCTGCCCTGCTGCTGCTGTTGTTGTTGTTGTTGCCGTTGTCACGCTTGTAAATTGTTGTTGCACGATGATGATGACGACGACGACGCTGAGAACGATGATGATGTCGCCTCCTTCAGCCTTTTATCGCCTTCGAAATCTTAAAGTTTACAAAACAAAAATGCGAAAAACGAAAAGAAGTATCTACCAAAATGGGAATAGGTTTTCTTTTGGGTTTTTCTTTTCTTGTTTCTTTATATTTTTACAGTTGCCAAAGCTAATTTCCAGGGGGGGATAGCCAAAGTGTGGAAAGTGGAGAACAAGGCCTTCTGGGTTTCCTTAAATTTTGATCAGTTTTTTGGTGAAAAACTTGATATAGTTTTTAGTAATAGTCAAAACTAAACTAAATCAAGTAAAAACCTTAAGTTCTGAATTTATTTTTGGGACTTAAACTGATTCTAATCCTAATTTCCCATATAAAATCTCATCTTTGTTGGCCTCACTAAGCGGGGAGGAGGGCATTACGGGTAGACACACCGCTGAAAACCAATTCCGCGACTTTGTGGGCGTGTCAGGCGATAAAGCTCGTGACAAAAAGATGGACAACCAGGGCAAACAAATGTCAGACAGGCAGGAACAGCAGGACCAAGGAGCAGGGCCAGTCCCTGTCAAAAGATGAGGGGTGGGAGGGGAGTACACTATTACACACAGGAGGATTGATACTAAAATTGTTAGAAATATGATTTTTTCTAAGACATTTTGTACCAACTAGTAAGCTACTAAAATATGTTTACAAAACTAATAAGTAAGTGTTGGGATTACGAAAAATATACTCTTAAATGTGAAGTTTTTCAGCAAAAAAAAGGTTGAAAAACTAAAATTTTTGAACATTAATTAACAACCTATTAGAATCTTCATAGCAAACTCAGACAGGAAAGGCAATCCAATTCTAAGTAGTTGGGGTTTTCGAGGAAGTCTTTCTTAAATGTGAAATTTTCTACAGAAAAAGGTTTAAAAACTAAAATTTCTTAACATTAATTAACAAGATATTAGAATCTTCATTGCAAACTTAGCTAGGAAAGAGAATCCAAACCCCAAGGCGGTGAAGATTTCGAAAAAAGGCCTTCTTAAATCTGAAATTTCCTGCAAAAAATCTCCAAAAACTGAAATTTCCAAGAACTAATTACCCAGCTATTAAAATCTTCATCACCAACTCAGCTAAAAAATAAAATCCAATTCAAACTTCATGAAAATTCTTCGCTGTGCAGCCGACAGTTAGTTAGTTTTGCCCAAACTGGCAACCTGGCCCGCTTGGAGTGTCAGCGGTTATGCCATGGCCCATAGTTTGTCTGTGTCGCTTTGTCAGTTTGCTTGTTGATTTGTTTGTTTGAGCCGCCCGAGCCTCTTGCAGTCCTCCGCCATTTTCCGATGGCCAACCCCCCTCAAGTTAAAATCCAAAATAATACAAAAATAAAGGAGAAAAAATGTGAAATAGAAGGAAAAGTGAACTGAGTGACACGGACACGAAACTAAACTGACACTTCAAACGACACCAACAGCAGAAGCAGCAGCAGAGGCAGCAGAGCGTCGGGAAAATGGGAAATGCCAGAGATATGAGACCAGGAAAATGAAGCGGAAAAACTCATCAACATCAAATTCAAACCAAAAGTCAAGTCAAGTCACCAAATCACACACAAAAATTCCAAAGCCACAAAAAACTCATTTGTTTTTCTTTTTTTTTTTTGAAAGAAAATTGAATTTCCTTTCTCCTTTTCCGCTGGTTGCCTAATTAACTGCCGGCCAGGAAACTAATTTCAGTCTTCATCGTTATGGAATGCCTTTTTGGAATATTTCAATTCTGTTTCTTTTTCATTTTCATAATTTTTAAAAATATTTATCTTTATAAATCTGGATTCTGTGTGCTTTTAAATTTGTTTTTTAGGTTTAAGAAAGAACTGCCAAAGGAAGATACTGACATATTCTGGGGGGAAATGAAGAGAAACCAAGTTTTCCATTTTCTTTTTTCCGAAGAACTGCAAAAATTTTACATTTTCAACCTTGAATGCAGTTTTGTTAGGAATTAGAAAACAAACTCAAGGAGGTATTAGATTCCCTATTCCGACCATTATTGGCTTTGTTATGAGGGAAATACTTTCATTTTAGGTGGCAAATGAGGAGAAACTAAATTCTGAATTTTCGATAAGGGGTCAACTTTTTTTGTGGAAAATGGCAAAATTTTTACATTTTTAGGTGGGGACACAGTTTTTTAGGAAATTTAAATACGAATTTAACGAGATATCGCATTCCATATTCTGACCATTATTGGTTTAGTTATAAGAATAATACTGCCACATTAAGGGAGAAATCTGAAGAAATCCCATTTCTCATTTTCCATGAGGGGTGTAGCATCGTATTTTTTCGAAAAATGACTAAAATTTTGACATTTTTAGGTGGGGATACAGTTTTGTAGGAAATTTAATGGCGAATTCAATGAGGTATGGCATTCCATGTTCGGATAAATATTGGCTTAGTTATGGGAATAACTCTGTCATATAAAGGGGAAAATGGAAAGAAATCCCATTTCTCATTTCCGACAAGGGATAACATCATCTTTTTCAGCGAAAAACTGACAAAAATTAAGACTTTTAGGTGTGAATGCAGATTTGCAGGGAATTCAATTACAAACTCAACGAGGTGTTAGATTCCCTATTCGGATCAAGATTGGCTGAGTTGTGGACGAAATTCCGATATTTTTGGGGGTAAATAAGGAGGAACCCAATTTTGAATTTTCGTTAAGGATTATCGATATCCTTTTTAGCGAAAATGTGTCAGAAATCTACTTTTTCAACCTTGAATGCAGATCAACGGGAAATTTAACTACGAGATCAGCGAGATGTGACACTCCAAGTTTGGACAATCATTGGCTGAGTTATGGGAACTTTTTGGGCATTTTTGATGGCAAAACTAGAAAATTTCGCATTTTCGATAAGGGGAAAGGCGCTTCATCTTCTTTCTTCGAAAAATTGCTAAAAAGTTGACATTTTTAGGTGGGAATGCAGTTTTGTAGGAAATTTAATTTCGAATCCAATGAGGTCATACATTCCATATTCTGACTATTATGGGAACAATACCGTCCTACACTAAGGGAAAAATCGTGAGAAATCCAATTTCTTATTTTCCATAAGGGGTAGCATCGTATTTTTTCGAAAAATGACTAAAATTTTGACATTTTTAGGTGGGGATACAGTTTTTTAGGAAATTTAAATACGAAATCAGCGAGGTATGCCACTTTCCATTCGGACAGCTACTTCCTTGGCTGTGATCTCAAAATGCTGATTATTTCTGGGTAAAATCATGAGGAATATGGTATTAGGTTAAACTAAGATATTTCCTTCTCTTACTTTTCATCATAACTTGGTTAAGAATGTAGAATTCTTTAGGAGAATTCTTTTTGGCTGAACATTTCTTGATAGCTGACTTGAAGGCACCTGCGGATGGTTGCCATCTTTGTATAAATCATCTTTCATACCTTTATATAATATCATATATATACTTTTTGTTAACCTCTTTTTGTTGTTGTTGGTTTGACATATTCCAAGGGTTTGCCACGCCCCCTTTAGCCCGACCAGTTGGCTTCTGTTTTGTTACTCAATTTTCCTGTTTTTTCTTGCCTTGCCTCGGTTTTTTCTTTTTTGTTTTTTTTTGCATTATTTTTGCAGCCTTTTTGGCATTTAATTACAGGGCCAGTGGCAGGCAGTAACCTTGGTACGGGCAGTAGCAGGTAATATTCCCCTACCTCTTCCTCATTCATCACCCCTGAAAAATACCCCTTTCGCACCTTATAAAAGTTGCCCCTGCCACTGCCACTGCCACTGCCACTGCCCCTGTCCCTGGAGTAGCCCAACATCTTGGCATCGTTCGCGTGCCGCAGCGATTAGATGCAACCGTAAGATAGGGGCACGTTTATTAGATTCCATTAACTGATTGCAGTTCCCCAGTCCCAGTCTTAGTCGATATTATGCAGATATATATATACTATACTATATATATATATGCATATATGAGCTTGTCACGCCCCATTGTTGTTGTCGGTCGCGTTAACGCCCACCGACTGGCAGTGGCCTATCCAAAATCTATTCAATTAAAATGCAAAAGTCATAAATCTCGTAAATTATTGCCATTTAAATGGCCTTCTATGGTTGCTTGTTGGTTTTTTCGTTTTAGGCTTTTAATTTATTGAACATTTTGGCTGATCGATCGGTTCCATCGATTTGTTTTGTCCATTATGTCGGTATAGTTTTTCCCACTTGCTTGGCTGTTAATTGACAACTGCAGTTTGTGGGAAATGCAAGTCGAAATGTAACAGCAGGTTGGTGGCTAACAAAGATGGCAATTTTTGTGAAAAGATAGAAAGATTTGCCAGAAAGTTGGGGTTTTAAGTTAGTTAAAAGGCCTTAAATTTGTTAATTTTTTACTAATTTAAACCCTAAAAAGCAGAAACATATTAAAATAAAAGTTAAGCAGCAACGTTAAACAGGAAAAAGGAATAAAAAATGTAATAACTTTAGCAGCCTGAATGGTTTTGTTATTAAGTAATAAAGTAATTACAATTTAATCCCAAGCATTCGAGCATACAGACATTATGTTTCCTATACATATATATATATAGTAGATATATATATAATTGCATGGGCATCATCATCATCATGTGCGTGAATTACATATTTCATTTACATATTTTCCATGTTATAGCTTTGTCTCCTCTCTCTCTGCCCGCTGCCCTGGCATATGTATCAACTTTTTTATGGCTAAAAGGGAGAGGAGTCCTGGGAGTCCCTTTGGGAGATAGAAATATGTGAACATCAGTCAGTGAGAGTTGAGCTATCTCTATAGATATCTATATAGATGTAACCCAACTAGCAGAAAAGAGCTGTTCCCGTACAGCCTTTGCTTAATTTCTAAGGTAAAACCTTGCTAGATTTTCTTCAATTTAAACTAAAAACTTCAATTTGCCAGAGAAAAAAGCTTAAAAATCATGAATGCTCGAATAAATTCGATGCTCATAATATGCATATGCTTAAAAATCCAAATATTTACTGAGCCACCAGCAGCGGAAAAATTATTATTATTATTATTATTATTATTATTATTGTAAATTTGCAATGTTCAGTAGAAGGCGGCGAGGCAGCAGTGGCAGTGGCAGACGAGGCAGTTGAAAAAATTAAATCAAAATAATTGCAATGCGAAAATTGCAGGAATATTAAGGGATTAGTCGAACTATTGGTGGCCTGTAATGTTATTGAAAAATCTTTAAAATTTTATGTTTAATAAAAAATGAAAGATGAATCTTATTTTTAAGGCATTTAAGTTTGTTGGCAAAGAAATTATTACTTTTAAGTCAAGAAATTAGAACTTAAAGATGGGCTTATTTGGTAAAGAAATATCAACTGATAAATCTTAGTTCTTCAATTTAACAATTTGCATGGATTTCCTGTCATTAGTAATAGTTTTTAACCAAACAGAAAACAGAAAACAGAAAATAGAAAACAGAAAACAAAAAACAGAAAACAGAAAACAGAAAACAGAAAACAGAAAACAGAAAACAGAAAACAGAAAACAGAAAACAGAAAACAGAAAACAGAAAACAGAAAACAGAAAACCGAAAACAGAAAACATTAAAAAGAAAACAAAAATTTTAAGTTTTGCTTTCATAGCTGAATTTTAGCTTTTTTAGCTTCTAACAGAAAATAGCTACAAGCCAGACTGAAGGTCTTAAGTTTCCAGTGACTGTAAAACCTTTTACTTAAGTGACTGTAAAACCTTTTTCATGAACTTAAATATGGCTCATGAGACTTTCTTTTGTTAGAATAAAAAAATACAAATTTAAATTAGGTAAAAGGAAGCAAAGGGAAAATAATGAAGTTAAAAAATAGAAAAAAATTATTTTTTTTAATAACAATTTAAACTTCTTATTTTTCTTACCAAAATTAGTTAAGTAGCAAGCCAATAATGAGCTTAAAAAATAGCTAAATTATTCTTATTTAATTACAAACTTAAGTATGGCTTATTAGACTTGTTTTTGTTAAAAAAAAATGACACATTTTAATTAAGTAAGAGAAGGAACATTTTAAGTTAAAGAAGAGGAAAAATGTTTCTTTTTTAACAACAATTTAAACTTATTATTTTTCTACCTAACTAGGTTAAGTAGTAAGACCATAGTGAGGCCTAAAAATAATATTAATTAATATTATAATATCATTAATATTTATGAAAATACCCCCCATTCGAGTCAATCCTATAGCCAGCCATCGTATAAAATTCCAGGATATTGAAAATGCATAAAAACAGCCACAAAGTTGCATTTTGCATTGGAAAAACAAGGCAAAAACCTGTAACATGGCATAAATATGTTTTTGTTTGCCAATGCTGGGGGGTTTCTCTTCTTCTTCTTGTTGTTTTTTGTTTTTGTATTATTATTATAATAATTGTTGTTGTTGTTGTCGTCACCATCATCAACAACAACAACAACAACAATTGTCGCCAGTTGTCGTTAATTCAAATATTTTCTCGCCTCCACACAGTTTTTTTTCTGGCTCATTCTTTCATTTTTTATTTATTTTTTTTTACGAGCGTAATGACAAAATATACTTTTGCCCATCAACACGATGCAGTTAAATATAAAATTAAAAAAAAAAATAAAAAAAAAAAAATATGAAAAATTCGTGGAAATATGGAAATATGGATAGTAGAGGTAGCTGCCTGCCTGCCGCGTGCGTGGCCATAATAAATATTGTATATAATCGACATGGCCAGCGGATATGAGGAAATGCAAATATTTTATAGGAAAAAGTAAACACGCTCGAAATTATTGCAATCATTTACGTTTGACGAGGTTTTTGTCCGACAGTTCGTGTGTGTGTAGGTGAGAGGAAGGGGGCTGGTGGGGGGTGGTCAAAGTTGATTGATTTGTTTAAATATGGGGGGGTGGGGTTTGTTTTTAGTTCTATGAAAGCAGGGCTTTAAGTTCTGTTTGCTAATAACTAAAACTAATGAGGGGGAATATGGGGAAATTGTTAAATTTAGAAAGCAAAAAATGTATCAGTTGATGTGTTTTTTTACTACCAAGACAAGCTTTGGTTATAATTTCTAGGCCTAAAAGTGATGATTTCTTTGCTTATTAAATTCAAAAATATATTTTTTAATATTTTAGTTACTTTTATTTGCTTTTTACCAGCTTAAAATTCTTTCTTTTTGCTCAAAAACTTAAAAGAAAGAAGAAACTTAAAGCTTTCCAAAGACTTCTTTTCATAATCAACGGATATATACTCCGGATATAGCTTACTTTATATAGTTTTCTATAATTTTTGATCCATGAATTAGCTAAATTGATCGATTTAGGCCAATGGCGCTTGACTTCCCCCCATCATCATCGTCATCATCATCATCATTATAATCATAATCTTCATCTTTTCCTAAAGCTTAATGCATGAATGAATGAATGGAGATCATGTTCGGCTTTCAAGTTTTTCCCCATTTCTGTTGCCTTTTGTTAGGCTTTTTGGCTGTGGCTTTGTCTTCTTTTTTGAGTTTTTCCCAACGCTAAAAAGACCAAAAAACATCGAAGAGGAGGCAACTGACTTCACTGACATAATCGAGACAGCCAGCGAGACCAGGAGTTGAGTGGCTCTGGGGAGACCCAGCTTCTGCTCCTACTGCTGCTGCTGCTGCTGCTCCATTGCAATTTCGTTTTAAAAAAGAAAAATTAACGTGAATTATAAAAAATAACTTGAAAAACGAAGCGGCGTGGAGCTGAGCTGAAACTGAGCGTAGTTGCAACCGGCAAAACAACAACAAATAATTGGTAATCTTGCAGATATAATGATAATCACAACAGCAGCAGCAGCAGGAGCAGCCAGTTCCTGGCAGCCACTTCAATATATATATATATATAGAAAGATATATATATATATCTATAGGTATAGCAGGAGAAAAGGCAAACCGAACTGAACTCAACGTGCACTGAATGTCCTCATTGAAGGGAAGGTAAAACAAAATCGAAAAATAAAGCCAAAAGGATAATGCCTAAAGGGCAAGGTCTAGAGGCAAATGCACTACAATTTAGCAGAGAAAAAGAGAACATTTTTGGGAAATCAAATTAAGAGGTATTTAAGGGCTTAAATATCTTTGAAAATAACTTTAAAAAAATCTGAAAAGTGGGGATTTTTGAAGTAGCAAAACTGCTCTTTAAAGTCTTCTAAAAAAATATAAAAAAAATATTTAAAAAATACAAAAAAGACGAAAAGTCTAAGATTCATCTTAAATCTTAGAAAAATGTTGAAAAATTTAAAGTGTTAGTGAAAAAAAACCTTAATTCGCATTAAAAAAACCTTCTTAGTTGGCCTTAGTTATCTTTTTTAAGAGAGTATCAAAAAAAAAAAGAAAAGAAAAAGCAAGCAAAATTTAGCGGAAGAAAAAATGGCAACGGCCATTGAACAGCAGCGCGGCAAAGCAAGCAAACGAAGCTGCAATGTGCAACGTGCCCGGGCTCCTGCAACACTGAGAGAAACCAGACAGCTTTCTGCCTAAAAATAACAAGCTTAAAGTTAAGCCAACTCAGATTTAAGATGAGTTTTCATTGAAAATTATATACAAAAATGTAAGTAGAAATATTACCTAACTTAGATACTTAAAAGTTACCCAAACTTCCTACTAACCATTTTCTTTCAGTGCTGCAATGGAGTGCAAGTCTGAATTGGAACTGAAAACCTGGAACCTGGAACCTGCAACCAGGAGACCAACCTGGGGACCTGTACGTGTAGCTGCTGGACTTATGGACCTGGCTTATGCCCTCAGCTCCCGCCGCCCCACCTACCTCCTTACCCCCCTACCCTCCCCCCCTCTCCTTTAGCACTCTATCTATCTCTATCTCTGTCTCGCCGACTATGTGGCGTTCCAAACCGCGCGTTGCTACGTGAGCAGCACACGCGGCGCGGCGCGTTGCGATTACCAAAGTCCGGCGGTTGAGCATAGAGGTTGAGGTTGCGGTTGCACCTGAAAAGCTGCCTCAACGATGAAAGCCAAAGCCAGAAGGAGCTTAAGTGTGGCAGGTCTAGACCAGGGATATACCCAGGATTTTTAAATATATTTTTTAAGATTTTTATTTTAAGTTTTTTTTTTGTGTTAAAAAAGTAAGGTTAAGTTTGAATATTAAGTTTATAGAAGGAGTTACTTGCTTTGAACTATAGTAAGTAAGGGATTGGCATACCCCATTTGATACCCTTTAATTGAGAACCAGTAAAAAATGTGCTGGAGTTGAGGCAAAGGCAGAGGTTGGGGCAGCAGAAAGAAGAACAACTGCAGCCGCTCAGCAATTGCAACTTTGTGGCGGATAGAAGAAGTGCAATTCAAATGCCCCTCCCCTTGAGTACCGCCCCCTGAGCCACTGAGATCCCTTAACCCCTTAGAGCCCCCCGTATAAGGTCCCTCCCCCTTCCCCCCTTCTTTTTAACCTGCAATTTACAAAAAGTTGCAGCCATTGAGGAGGCTGCAGCAGCAGCACCAGCAGCAGCAGCAGCCATAAACATAATTTCATATCTGGCAAGCCCAGCAGCATATAAACTATATACGAATATATATATATATATTCTCATTCCATATACCTGAGATCCTGCCCTCTGCCGCCCCCTTTTTGGGAAAGAGATAGAGTGAGAGAGGGGGGAGTGGCGCGAAATCAAAATAAAACGATGGGCGTTTATCGTTATGCGAGCTGAATAACTTCTGGAAGTTTGTTTTCTATCCTCACAGCCCACTGCTCCTCCACCTTCTCTCCCACTCCTCCCTCCTCCCTCCTCGTTCTGGGTTTGGGTTTGGGTTGAGGCCTTGGACTTGGGATTGCAACTTCAGATTGGCCGTGGTCTCTGGCTCAGACTCTGATTCTGACTTTGACTCTTCTGGCCAAGACTTGTACTTCTTTTCTGGCCAAAAACAGCTTTTGATTTGCCTTCTTGACTTGCTTTTTGGTTTGTTTTTTTTTGTGGTTTTTTCATAAACATAAATTTGGAGATTTGCTGGTCAGGTTTTTGACTTTGTTTTTGACTTTGTTATTATTTTTTAAAATATTTTTTAACAACTTAAAAGAGTTTTAGTTAGTTTAATACAGAAATTAGTTCGATTAAACTGCAGAAAATATTTTGAAAAATATTTTATATTTTTCTCTTTAAGCTTCCCTTTCTGCCAGCCTTCTTCTTGGCAAGTTCCCAGTTTTTTTTAGTCCTCCTTAAAAAAACTTTAGCATTGTTAAAAGATCGCAAAAAAAAAAGGCCGCAATTTGTTCGTTTTTATGGTTTTTTATGTTTATTTTTTTTTATTTTGGGGTCATTATGGCCCGGCAGCGGCGATAAAGAGGGGATCCGTCGGTGTTAACCTGTGCCCACCTCGGGGGGCAGCAGACTTTTCATTGCCTTCTGGCGCGGCGTTCAGCGTTTTGCCTAATTAGCTTTTCGGTGCGTGCGCCGCCATTTGGCAGGTTGCAACAACTGTTCCTCCTCTCATTTCTATATGTTTTTCTCTCTTTTCTCTTTTTTTTTTTTTGCATTTCCATTTCTTGGTGGCTGCTGCCGCCTGGCCTGGCTTGGCTTGGTCTCCGTCTAATGAATTTTCAATTGTTAGTGCCTCGTTTACGAGGTGTCCCGTGGCGTCGTCGAGCACTTTGTTGCGTAACAGGGGAGCAGGGGTTCTCAATGGGAGGGTTATACTTAACTATACTATGCTAACAGGCCCCGCTGACTGACTGACTGCTGACTGACTGCTGGCCAAACTCTAATTACAAATCACAAATGGCCAAAACGCTGCGAAATGGCCCATAAAAACGGTAGCCAGTCGAGCGCATTACGCAAAACGTTGCCGCCGATGCGACAGGAGCAGAACAAAAACAACAAAAACTGAAAAATAAAAACTAAACTTCATATAGAAACTTCAAAGAGCAAAGAGGAGGAGGAGGGAGTGAGAGGGAGTGAGAGGAAGTGGGGGAGTTAGCTTTCGGAACATTAGCGGAAAATTGAAAAACCCACGGGCGATCGTCAGTTCCCTAGTTGCCTGTTGTTTCCATCATAAAATGGCTAACAAGTCGACTTGATATTCTGCCAGCCAACTAACAAATGCTAATGCTGGTTTAAGTTCTCAAATGTTTGGCTTTTTTGTGTTAGTTTTAAGCTTTAACTTCTTTAAGTTTTTCTAATAATAAGCAAGTTTTTGAGAGTTTCAAAAGGAAAAGTTACCTAGAAAGATGATTAATCTTTGCTTACTTTAACTCACTAACTTAACTTAGTAAGAAACCAGCTTATGTTTCCATTTTAATCACCTCTTTTAGCTTAGTTAGTATATCTGTCTGAGATTAAACTGTCTTTGGTAGATCATATTACATTGGCCACTGGCTGATGCTTTCTGTTCACATTGTTGTTCGCTTATTACGCATACGCCACGGTGATGTTGTTGCTGCTGCTGTTTGAGATGTTGTTGTTGTTGTTGTTGTTGTTGTTGCTGCCCCGACACGATGACGACGACGACGACGACGCGTCGGCATCAAATCACAAATGGCGCCAGTCCGACACAGCAGCAACAGCAGCAGCAGCAGCTGTAGGGGTGAAACAGAGAGAGGCCAGGTCAGGGGCGGCAACGGAAAGGGGGGGGGGACTCCACAATACAATAAGGAAGAAGGGAAGGGCAAGCAAGGGGGGCCACATTTCACATCACATCACTTCGCACGTGACCGACAGGTTGGGGCGCAGCTTTTGGTCAAGTTGAAATGCAAATTGCAACTTCCGTTAAATTGCTGCAGCTGTACAGCTGTGCAGGCAACACAGAGAGAAATCAAGGGGTAATAACAAGGAAAAAACGAAGAAAAAATAAGAAGAGATAAGAATTTAAGAAGTTTATAAGGTAAACCATCATAAAATTTAGACTTTTTCAAGGTTTCTCAAGCAAAAAAAGAAGAAATTTTCAAGAACTTTTCATACAGTTTATAGACTTTTTCTTTAAGTGCATTAAATCGAAGCAGCAAAGACAGAGGCAGACATTCATTGAGCTTGGATTTTGGGTTTTTCAGTTCTGGTTGTGGTATTCGGTTTCAGTTTCGGTCTCGGCCATTGGCGGTGGCAAATGGCGTTGAGTTGCACCTTCAACCTTTTGCCCAACATCGCCCTGAACCGCCCCGCACCGCCCTGCCCCTATATTCTGCTAGCACCCTCTCTCTCTCTCTCTCTCAATACGAAGCGATTCACCTGGCAGTCAATCACACGTAGGCAGCTTCTGCTCGTCAGGCCCGTTGATGAATTATGGCCATGGAGCCTCGAAAAACCCCTCCAAGCTACAAACTCGTCTCTTTGTGGCCTTTGTGCCCCTCCAATGGATGGGCGATGGCTATGGCGATGGCTATTGCTGATGGAGAGATGGAATTGGAGTTGCAGTTGAACCCCAAGCTGGACATGGAGATTGAGCTGAAGTTTGCCTTCGATACCCTTTAGTTCGGCATCTCTTGCCCGGCTCTAGGGCCGCCGCGGATAAAACAAGCAAGAAAGGAAAAGGCAGCTGTGAATGGAAAAGCAATTACCGCAGAAATAGATTCCATGGGGTTCTCGGCTGCCAATGCAAGTTAAGAAGGATGATATGATGATATGAAAGAAGTCTCATCAAAAAAACAAGCAACTTTATGAATTTTTCACAACTACGAAATTGTGGAATAGAAAAGGTTATCAGTGGAAAAGAAAGCTGTACGAATCTCTCAATTGTTTTTAGCTGAAAGATCATTTCTAGACGAGTTACGGTGTGGAAACACACAGAAAATATCAAATTTTTGGTTACAAATACCGACTTCCCCTTTTTGGTCATAAAATAATCAGCATTTTGATCACAGCCAAGGGAGTAGCTATCCGAATGGAAAATGGCATACCTCGCTGAGTTCGTGTTTAAATTTCCTAAAAAACTGTATCCCCACCTAAAAATGTCAAATTTTTAGTCATTTCTCGAAAAAAATACGATGTTAGCCCTTATGGAAAATGAGAAATTGGATTTCTCACGATTTTTCCCTTAGTGTAGGACGGTATTGTTCCCATAATAGTCAGAATATGGAATGTATGACCTCATTGGATTCGAAATTAAATTTCCTACAAAACTGCATTCCCACCTAAAAATGTCAACTTTTTAGCAATTTTTCGAAGAAAGAAGATGCAGTGCCTTTCGCCTTATCGAAAATGCGAAATTTTCTAGTTTTGCCATCAAAAAAGTCCAAAAAGTTCTCATAACTCAGCCAATGATTGTCCAAACTTGGAATGTCACACCTCGTTGATCTCGTAATTAAATTTCCCGTTGATCTGCATTCAAGGTTAAACCCAAGGTTTTGACACATTTTCGGTAAAAAGGATGGCGATAATCCTTAACGAAAATTCAAAATTGGGTTCCTCCTTATTTACCCCCAAAAATATCGGAATTTCGTCCACAACTCAGCCAATATTGATCCGAATATGGAATCTAACACCTCGTTGAGTTTGTAATTGAATTCCCTGCAAATCTGCATTCACACCTAAAAGTCTTGATTTTTGTCAGTTTTTCGCTGAAAAAGATGATGTTATCCCTTTTCTGAAATGAGAAATGGGATTTCCCCCTATTTTCCCCTTTATACGAGAGAATTATTCCTATAACTAAGCCAATATTTATCCGAATGTGGAATGCAATACCTCATTGAATTCGCCATTAAATTTCCTACAAAACTGTATCCCCACCTAAAAATGTACAATTTTTGTCATTTTCCACAAAAAAGTTGATGTTAACCCATATCGAAAATTCAGAATTTAGTTTTTGCTTGTTTCCCCCCAAAATGAAAGTATTTTGTCCATAACTAAGCCAATAATGGCCAGAATATGGAATGTAATACCTCGTTGAGTTTGTTTTCTAATTCCTAACAAAACTGCATTCAAGGTTGAAAATGTAAAATGTGTTTAATTTTTCACATAAATAGACGATGTCTTCCCTCTTATCAAGAAAACCAAAAAATGTCAAAAAATTGATTTCCTAAAAATCAAACCTAAAATGAAAGATTTCTTCAGCTTTGGTTGTTAGCTTTACTGTAAATCCTCTCCTTAAGCCGGGAGCCTTGTTCAGACCAACTTACAATCTAAAAACCGTCGAGAAATAAAGTGAATATATTAAAGTTAAAGGGTATTTCCGATATCTGCAGACCTGGCGAGAATATCTATAATGATTTATGGACTGACTTGCTGAGATTTTTAATGGGACGTAAAGCTTTTAGTGTCCTTAAACGTATATCGAAGCATATATGGGCTGGTTTTTTTTTTTATTTTCGGTGCGTACTGGTTAGCCGCTTGATTTATAGAAAAAGTTGCAGCCAATAAATGTCAACATAAACTTTAGCTATCCTCTGCCCAATGCTCCATCTCTTTCTGTCTTTCTGTCTGTTCTTCGCTCCCTCCACCCGACCACCACTGGCCGTCTCGCTCGGTAGCTAGCTAGCTCGGTTTCAGTGGTAAGCAACATTTTCTAATTACAAAACTAACATTTACAATGTAACTTGAAGCGGGGAGAGGGAATGTGGGAAGAGGGAAGAGGGAAGAGGGAATGTGGGAAGGCTGCAAGGCGGGAAGGAAGGGGGTAGAGAGAGAGAATCACTGGCGATGAGAGCGGTTAAATGCAACAAGTTGCATACACAATTAGCACAAGGATACAAGGATACACACAATACAGTTGCAAACACACACACACACACGCTCCTACTCACTCATACACACACACACACTCTGACAACGGAAAATCCCTTTGGGCCGTGGAAGCGTCTGTTTAACTTTCAAGTGCCGTTCTACGATACTCATAAAATTTCCTCCAGGTAATTTTCTGTCATGTTTCGGCTGCATGTTGTGTGTGTGAGTGTGAGTGTGTGATTGTGTGTTTGTATGTGTGTTCATTGTTCCACTGGACTTTCCACACACACACACACATTGGCTTCCTTTGACTCCTTCCTGACAGTCCTTCCTGCCCGCCCCTTTCGGCCTTAGCCAACTTCAATCACATTGCACTTTTGGCCACTTAAAGCTCGCCTTGTTGCTGCTGCTGTCGAAATACTCTAACTAAGGGAGGTTGCCATGTGGCAAAAAGGATATTTGATAGGGAAATCTAAATAAGGATGGGTTTCATGGATTTTCCTTGATTTTTGGGTTAAAAAAGTAGTAGAAACCTCCTTGCTTTTCGTCATAAAAACGAGGAAAAAGTATAAAAAACTTCAAAATAAAGCTTCGTTTCTTACTTTTCTTATAAGTTTAAATATTAAATATAAAGTAAATAATAAAAATGTGTTAAATATTTAAAATAAATCTTAAAAAGTAAGCCAAAATCTGAGCTACTAAGCTGCAAACCAACTTAAATCATGAAGAAACCTTCTTAATTTCCATTTTCTCCTAAAATCCCATTAAAGGGTATTTAAAATTCCCTAAAAGTAAGCAAATCCCTTTCATTCTGCTTCCGTGTTGTTGGCTTGTTGGTTGTTTGTTGTTGATTTTCCTGCATTTAATGAACGCTGTCCGCTGGCGCCTGCAAGTATGCAGCACGAATTTTGTCAAACGCATTAAAACATTATTAAGAGCGCTCGTTCGTGTGTGTGTGTGTGTGTGTGTGTTTGTATAAGTGTTTGTGCCTTAAATATTTAATTATATTTAGCTGCCTAAAGTACTTACAGTTTTGCGCTCTTAGTGACATCCATGCGAACGGACAACATGGCGTATGATTAACATGTGTGTACTTGCCGGCGGCAAACCAAAAATTTTCTACCTAGCTAATCGCTTACGCAAGACTGACTACATGCTACATGCCATAATGGCCAATAGATAAATTGCCTAAAATACAAAGAAAAAAAAAAGTAACCAACAGATATGTAAACTCCTCCCCCTCTACCCCTTCGCCCCCTTGCTTGTTTTCCTCTGCAACGCTCACAACATTTTTTCCATAAATAATTTCCATAAAAACTTGTTAAAGTTCAAGACAAGTAAATAAATAAAGGGGGGAGGAGGAGAGAAACAAGCACATGGCAATATCCATATGTTCATGGAGGAGGAGAGCGAGGAGGAGGAGGAGGAGGAGGATATGGGTTATGGCAGGGGATTGGGATCGGGATTGGAGCCAAGATATGTCCATGCAGTCGACTTTATGCCCCGCAGCACAAAGTAAACACTTTTTGGTGTCTCCCTCACTCACTCTCTGGCTGGGAGGGAGATCTCAATGTGTGTGTGTTTGGTGTGCTTGCAGCATCCTGGTTATTTAAATGCCACACATTGATGGGGCAGGGCATATGGATTGGGATCGGGTTAGGTTTTAAGGAACTTAAAACTCTTTTTTTGGGGATTTTTTAGGAACCGAAATGAGCAGCCTTTGAAGTGGGAAAAATCTTAGAGAAAAGAAACATTAATTTAGTGCCTAAAAAATATATTTTTCTCAGTTAAAAACTTTTAAATATTTCCCTACATGAAACCCAAAATCAAGCTTAAGAAAATTGGCTTTTCCTTGCTTATTTGCTTTCCTTTTTTTCCCCACAATTTGTTTTTGCTGATTTTCAGCTTATAATAATGCATCAGAGATTGACCACAGATTTTCCTTCAAAATTCAGCATTCCCTCCTCACGTTTTCCCGTATTTTTCCTCAGCATTTTCTTGTCCATTTTTTCGGTGCTTTTCTTTTTAGTTTTTTCCCTGCCTTGTAGTTTTTCGCTGGGCTAGGTTTTTGTTTGGCAACTTTTCGTGGCCATAAACACGTACGCGTTGCCATCGCAGTTTCAGCTTTTCCACTAACACACACTCTCATCACACACACACACACACACCAACGGGAATATAAAAAAATAACACATGGAAAGATCGTTTGTTGCTGCTGCTGTTGTTGTTGTTGTTGTTGGGAAAACTCAATTTAGCTTTTTGCAACCTTCACAGAAAAAAATAGCAAAAAAAAAAAAGAAAGAAGAGAAGAGAAAAAAATGAATAGAGAGTGGCTGCAGAAGAAAAGGGAAAAATCCGGGAGAAATGCGGAAGATGCAGGCGAACGAAAAAAAAAAAAATAAAAATGAATTCCTTTTCGTTTTCTTTTCCTTTTGCTGCAGCCATCTCGCTCTTATTCGTTTCATCTCGCTTGCTCGCTCACTCTACTTTATTCATGTCAAACGAGAAAAATCCACTAGCACACACATACACCCATACTAACACACACACACACACACACATACGGAATAACAACAACAATAGAGAGCCCCTCTGTCAACGGAAAAATAAGGGGGAAAATTGAGGTGGGGTGAACGACGGGGAGAAAAAAACGAAATGGGAAAACAAGAGCCTTCCAAAAACTGAGAGAAATCTTTTGACTAGACTGGACTGCATGTCCTTCCCCTACCACACTTCCCTCTATATCACTATGTGTGTGTGTGTGTGTGTGTATGGTACGTGCCTCGCTTGCCGCTTATTAGAAATCAAATCCCATAAAAGCCACACTGAGCCACCAGAGCAAGAGGCGCCGGAAAAGCACTGAGCGGGGGAGAAGGAGTTGGGGAGGTGGGAAAACGGAAAAGGGGGCAGAGAGCAGGGGCGGTAAAAGGCACAGAGCACTGGCTGATAACGTTTAAGGAAACTGGGAAAACGCAGACTCGTATTTATTTTGCACTTACTTTGAAAAGCAAACTTAAGTTATTTTTTGTTTGCTTTTAAATTTAAAACAAAGTTTTTTTAGCTCATAAGTTAGATTTTAAATAATTTCTTTTCTAAAGCTGATCAACTTGTCGTATACGTAATATTTTTATATATTTCTTTTTTTTTCTAAATATTTTGTGAAATTGTAAATACAAATTTTGCTTTATAAATAGACATTAAATATTTTTACTCCAACTTTTTTTTTAGTTTCCCTAGAGACCTACTAGACGTATACGTAATAATCACAAAAAATTTTAATTTTTGAGTTTAAATCTCCTTTAATTAGGTTAAAAATCTTGAAAAATTTCAAATATCAGCTAAAAATATATAAAATATTTCTTTTAAAAAGGCTTTTTTTAAAAGCCAACCAAAAATGTAGTTTCCTAATTTTCCCAAAACGCTTTCCATTGCCCACAGAGAGCGTCCTCTGGAATGCTCCAAATTCGCAGTGGATCGCAATTTTGGAAATTGAGGCCGGAGGCCAGCAGAAAACAGAAATAGTTAGTCAGCTTGGTTATGGCTTTGTCATGCACACACACACACACACACAGATGCAGTTGGATATATATATATATATTATATATATTTATATTCCTCTGACTTTGCGGTTGGTTTAACTTTGTTTGCCATTTTACCTGAAAGGGGCAGAGAATGGCATCAAAGATTTCGATTGCTGAGATGAGGGAAAACCTTTGGGTTTTAGATCAGCTTTAAAGGGAGGTGAAAAATAAGGAAAGTGCTTGGAAAATTGGGAATGCATAGGCTATGCAAGAATAACTTCTTAATGGTAATGGAAAATCTTACTTTTTAACCCTCAAAACTATTTAGTTTTTCCCTATAAAAAATCATATTAAAAGCACCTACTCCTCTATAGCTATATAGATATAGCATTTCCCTGATTTCCCTGCCTTTTTGGCAAGCACATTTTCCGCTTGCAGAACATTTTCCATATCCAAAGTTGATTTTTTGATTTCGACTGCTTGTAAATCGGGAATATTATCTTTGCCATGGCAAGGACATGGCTTCGAACAAAGGGGTGTGGGCGGGGGGTGGGTGTAGGGGGATCCAAAATGCTGACACTGCACACAGTTGCCACTTAAAACCGAAACCGACACACCCGGGAGGCGTGGCATCCGAAAGGGGGGGACGGCGGCGGCGGTGGCGGGCGATGAAGAAGAAGAGCGACAGTGACGAGGACGAAGGGGACAAAAGCTGACAGACAATCCGAACTGTCCGTCTGGTTTTTGGGAGATGGCAGAGGGAGGCCCCCTCCCTTACTGACCCCCCCGTGGTTTCAGTAACCACCATACCAGTGTCCTTTTTGCCTACACAGAGAGAAAATGTTGGTTTTTTCTATAAAAATTTGCTTAAAAACTGTTTTGTTGTGTTCTTAAAAATCATTTTAAAAGAATTTTAAGTTAAGAAATGATTTTAGTTTTTAGGTTTTATAAGCATTTAATTTAAATTTAGTTTTAAATATTTATTAAAAAATTTTTAAAAGCCAGCAAATTGCTTTTTAAAATTAGTTTTCCCCTTCAAATAACTTTTTCTAACTTATATCTTCATTTTCGCACATATTTCTCTCAGTGCACCACCCCTTTTTTCTGGCCGCTTGCCCACCGGCCTTCGTTTGTGTCTGTGAATCGCACAAATCCCCAAGTGCCCTCAGAAATGAATGGTGGGAGTGAGTGGGGCCAGGGAGGCAAGCTTTAAAGGGGCATGGTTGAGGGAGGTTGAGTGTGGCGAGTGTTTGGTATCTGAATGGTCAAGGGATGGAGGGTTGCGCGGGGCTGTTTCGGTTTGGGGCGGGGTTCCAGGGGTTTATTCTGTGCGACAGAAACGACAGTTGCCATTGCCTTTGGTCGGTCTGCTTGATATTTTGTCATTTGTGTCACGTTCGCCATTCATGATGATTTCGTTCTCGTTCTGTACGTTTTGCTGGTATCCTTTTCCCTCTCTGTGTGTTTCCCCCTCTTCCCCTTCCCCTCTCTAGCCTTTAGCCGCCTGGCCTGGCCATTCATTCAAGTTATCCCCCCACCGAAGTTGCCCCCCTTTCGTCCTTTTCTGTGGCATTTTGTGCGCCATTTTGCCGTTTTTATTTATGGAATGCAGCTACTCTCTGGCTTTGTTGTTGTTGTTGTTGTTGGGGGACTAGGTCCCCCCCTACCGCCTTGGAAAGCCTCTCTCGCCCCCCCTCCCCTCTCGCTGGCTGTCCCTGTGGTACGTGTGTTATCCTTCTGCGTTCATCCATTTCGAGCATTCCGCCTGCCACAATAATTCCCACGTACACTATGCTAGTACACTGAGAGAAATTGGTAAGAAATACTTTAAAAATTAAGAAACTGTTAGAGGGAAATCATGAAAAAGAGAGTTTGATTGAAGATTTTGTAGGGAAAATAGAAAACTTTTCCCAAGAAAAATCAATTTTTGTAAACTTTTTCCATATTTCAAGGGGAAATTGATTTATTTTCTTAAGAAAACTAAACAGAAGAAAAGATTTAAATCTAAATATTTCCTTAATAATCATAGCTAGTACACTTTTTCTCCCAGTGCAGCTTCCAACTTCAATTTCCCACTGCTGGCCAAAACTTTAGGCTCTCTATCTCTGTCTCTCGCTCTATAAATGTATCCACTTTCAGCATTTTTCTCTGGCCAAAAACGTAAATCCCCCTCTAGCCACCCCTCCCCTTTACCTTCTACACTTTGCCTCTATCCCCCATCGCCCATCCTCTATCCACCTTTCTACTTATTTTTTTGTGTCAGTGCAGAGCATAAATTTCGAGCATTTTTCTTGTTGCCGCCTGTTTGGCAAAGAGAAAAGTAGGGACCAAGCCCCCGAAAATGGCAGGAATGGGAAGGGGGGGTAAGGGCACAGGGATAAGCGCAGATAACGTCCGGCGATTTTCTATATCATGAACAGGAAGGGGTTTCAAGAGTTTGAAGAACGTCTGTTAAAACATATTTAAAAAGAACTTTCCCCTTCTTAAAACTTACAAAGAAATGTGGAAAATATCAAAAATAAAGTTGCTTAATTTAAGATTTTCCCCAAAGAACTTTGCTTAAATATTGCAAAAATAATCAAAAAATATTTTAAAAATCCAAAAAAACTCAAAAATTCTTCAAAAACTTCTTAAAAATTCTTTAGTTTTCCGAACTTTAAGAACCACCTCCTTTGTGATTGCCATTGCATAGTTTGCTTTTCTATTTTTCTTTTCCTTTTTCCTTTTTTTTTTTTTTTGGTTATTTGTGGTTGGGTTCCTCACTCGTTTGCTTTTTCTGTCTCTTTTTTTTTTGGTTTCAGGTTTTGTGATAGTTAAGCCCAATTTTTTGCTGTTCTTGAGGGGTGGTTGGAGAATGTTTGGGGGGGGGGATACCCTATTCCATATTCCCCGATATTCCGAGAACGTTGTCAAGTCTGCAAGGGATTTGCATTTTATTTGCACAACCGAAATTTATGAAACAACAGAGGGACAAGGCTTGCTAGGGTAGATGGAACTTAAAGATACCCTTTAAGAGGAGTTTTTACTTTGAGGGAATATTAATAATTAAAAAAATTAATTGGTTTACCAATAAATCATTACTTCAGGTGGTAAATTGAAAGAAAACTAAAGAAGTTTTGAGATCGAAAGCTTCCAAATTGATGTCCTTCGTTAATAGCTCTTAAAAGCTCCTTGATCTTTGCTAAATCTATTCTTATTAGTTACTTCTTGTTCATAGTTATTGTTATTAACTTAACTTTACTTAGCCTTTAAGATATCATAATAAACCTGTACTTGACCAATATCAATTACCCCTTTTTAAAGGGGACTTTCTAGGGTGACTATTTCCCTTCAAAAGGACTCCCAAATTGCTAGTCAAATGAGAGACATGACGTGTGCTGGACATGAATTTGACAAAATATTTCAGTTATTTACATTCAGTTTTTAGTTTCCTTTTATTTTCCCACTTTTTTTTCTTTTCTTTTCTATTTTTTTCCTATTTTTTTTTTCTTCATATTGGACACCTAACGGACGTCAACTTTTAGGCTAACAAGCAGACAAAACCAGAAAACATAAATCTTGGCCACATTTATGTGTGGCTGCAACACCTTCCACAATGCCAGGCCCAGTTTTACGCCCACAATATCCCCAACCACCCCCTCCCTTCTTCCCCCCCTTAAATTCCTGCAGGCAACTTTTTTTGTGGTCCTGCGGACGGACTTGGGGGTTTTCGGCTCCCCAGCGAATGGCCGGCCAAAAACCCAATGAAACTTTATGCATATTAAACTTTTTACATTATTTTTTGTGGCCATCGCCGAAAGTTGAAACAACCGAGAAACAGCAACAACAACAACAAGAATGGAAAGAAAATCCCCCAAAAAAAAAAGAAAAGAAAAATATATGAAAATAAAATATGAAAATAAAAAGAAATTATGTGCAATGGAGGGCGCTAAGCCACGAAATATTTTTAAACTTTATTTTTGTTTGTGTTTTTTTTTTTGTCCAAAAAGGTGAGAAGCTTAAAAGCGGAAGAGAAATTTAACCGAACAGAAGTTGGCCCAAAATAAATGCAAAATTATGAAAATAGTTGGCCAACTTTTGCGGGAAATTTCAGCTTAATAAACTCGTAAATTCTTTTTATTTACTTTATGTTTATGATAAAGATATCGAAGATTATATTGAGAACAATGATTTGAGGCTAAAGTTGCTTTTAAAGTGTGCTTAAAGTCGGTTAAAGTCATCGTTAAGGTCGCTTTTGAAAGTTTATCGAGAAATTATCGATTTATTTATCGGCAAAAGTTCTTAGCTAAGATAGTTTTCTTCTAGATAGTTTTTAAGTTTCTAATAATCTTTATTATAACTTAACATTTTGTAGACTCTTTCTAGAGGGTGGCCCATGTAGCGTTTGCTTTTTGAACTATCGATAATTTTGACTTTGACTTTGATCGAATGTCATAGTCAATGTGTCACGAAATGGTTAAGTTTACGCTCGAAGAAAATTGGAAAATATTGATATTTTTATAGCGATTTTCAAACGCAAATCTTCCGTGGGCCACCCTATAGGTTTTCTTATTTAAGAAACGTAAGTTTGATTAAGTTTTTAGCTAGCTAGCTCTAGTTAGTTTCCCCCTTAATATCCATTCAAATTAGTTTTTTACACATCAAGAAAATGCATTTTCCTAATTTGTATGTTCCTTAAGATTCCTTTCACATATCTCCTCTTACAAACACACTAAATAAAACCCATAAATTCTGGCAAGATCAGATTGGGGGCCGTACGAAATTTGCGTTTCACAAATTATTTACAACAATTTCTATTGCCAAATCAAATTTTGTGCAGTCAGCCGTTGAAGTCCGCAAAAATTTCTAGGCACAAGACGACGACGACGACGACGAGTCACAAATCACACACACACACACACTCACACACAACAGCACAGTTTAAATTAACAAAGCAGCCAGCAGATGCAAAGATACAAAGATACACAAAAAGATACTTCATGGAGGGGGTTTTTCTGGGGGCTGCAGGGAGGTATGTAAATGATATGAAAGATGCGAAAGATACCGACGAAGACAACCAAAACTGCAATATGATATAATACACATACACAGAGAGAAAGACACACACACACACGCATTTGTGTGTGTGTGAAAATATCTTGAAATGGCAAGGGTAAGATCTGAAATGAAAAACTGGTCGAGTTTTTGGAAAATTCGTGTTCTACTCTAGAGGAAAAGTTGTTAGGAAGACTGAGTTTGCATTGCTGGGTAAGGTCAGGGAAGAAATCGAAGAGTTTTCAGATTTGGTTGAAGAAAAGTCTTAAATAATATAAATTTGTAAGTACTTTGGAGATTTTTTAAGTGGAAACTAGAGTTTCGTTACTAAAGAAAGTGTAGTGTGACCATTTAACCTGCTAGAACTCAAGGCAGAGTGACCTTAGGCTTTTAAGAGGGGTAATTCCTTCTTTTAAGTTTGGTTTTTGCTTTAAAAAGTTTACATTTTCTGGTTTATCCTTAGAATTTTTAACTTTAATTTAAGTTTCTTAGATTGTTAACATTTTTAAACCATAAAAAACCCGTTTAAATTTCAAAAATATCATAAAACTATCATCTTTTTTCATCATTATCCCTCTGGCAGAGTACAAGGAAAACTGCATATATGAAGAGGGAAAAATCCCCAACTAGCAATATACAAAACTAAACTAAAAACAAAAACATCAGAGAGAGCGGGCGCGGGGCGGGGGCGGTTAAAATAATAAATGGGAATGGGAAATCAGTTCACATGCATGTCACAAAGGGAAAAGGGAAAAACTTGAAACTTGTCTGACATTACGTGAAGTTGACAACATGTCAAAAAACGAGAAAAGATATCCCCAAAAGAAAGGGGGGGTGGGTGGTAACTACAAGAACTTGGCAAAAACCAAGTGACAACATTCATGTTGCCAACGCAAACAAACAGCAAGTGCAAAAAAAAAAGAAAATGGAAAAATAAAAAATAGTAGAATAGAAAAGGGCGGGGGAAAATGGTGAAAAAATAGGGGAGGCTAGGTAGGTAGGTGTGTTCTCCCTTGGCCCTTTGCTAAATCACAAACCCCATATAATATTTGAATAAAATGCTAAAAAAAAGGGGGAGAAGAAAAATGCAAACAAAAAAATCCGAAAAAAAATGCAGGCTAAGATAAAGCCAAATAGTAGGGTGGGGAGGGGATAGAATATGCTTCCATCTTACAAGAAGAGCAAACGAGACGGAAGGCAAGGCACCCACATACGAGGGGGTGGCAAGGCCTCCTTGCACCCTTTCTACCTCTTTGGAAAAACCAGCCCCACTCGCCCCCTGCACAATGGCAAAACAAATAGGAAAAGAAAATCAAAAACTTTCCTCAACAATGCAACGGGAAAAATGCCACGTAGGGAGAGCTGGAAAGCTAAGGGGATATAAATTTGGGATTTTTAAGAAGCAAATTAGTTTGTAATTATATATTGATTAAAAAGATTTTCTTATATAGAAAAAGATTACTTTTTGGGGTATTCAAATGGGGTATTAAGTAGGATTTTCCAATTAAAATTTTTGTACAAGTTTAAAAATCTCAAAAATAATACTTCCTTAACCAAGTTAAGCTCCACTTTCTAACCATTTTTTCATCCCATTTTAACCTAGATCCTTAACAATATTATCCTTTAAGAAAACGAAGCTACTAAGAACAGGACTAGCCCACTTTCCTACCCTGTTTTCCTTTAAGGACCGACAAATACTGCTGGCAAAAAGTATTTTTCCGCAACAAACAAGCAAAAGTGACACCGAACAGCAGATTTCAGTTTGGTTTTCATTTTTTTTGTATTATTTTTATGTTTTTTGTCAGTGTTGCACACTCACACACACACACACAGCGAAATGAAATGCATTAGGGCGTGGCAGCCAGCGACCGCCCACATGGCATGGCGCTTCAGCCTTTGCCTTTGGATTTGGTTTTCTTTTTTTAGATTTTTTATACATTTTATATCACTTTTGTTGTTGTTGTTGTTGGACTGCGATTTTTCTTTGTTCTTGTTGCTGATTTGCGGGAAATGTGGGTGGGTGTGGGTGTGGGTGTGGGTGTGAGTGGCTTTTTTTTTAGGTGACTTCGAAAGCGTGTGCTGGCATATCAGAGCAAGGCGATCGACCTCCTTTTTTCCTGACTGAAAAAGCTGTTTTCTTTTTGGTTTTAAGGAGGAGAAATCCTAAAACTAAACCTATGAGTATATCATATTATTATATATAGTCATAATCTTTAATAAATCTTCTTTGTTGCTGAGATATTAATTAGCTAAAACAAACTTGGAGTTAGTTTAAAAAAAAAAAAAGCTTTTCCCATGGTTTAAAAATCCTTTTTCGAACTTTTTTCAATAATATTCTGTCTCAAAAGTATATATCTATATATCTTTTCGACTAATTTGATTTCCATATTTCCTACTTATGTTTTTTTTTAGCTTCTACTTTTCTTTTCATGTTGATTTTTCCCTTCTTGTGAATCCACTTTTTGCTTTTCGTGACATGGCGACGTCCGTTTGCTGTTAGTTCAATTCGTGACTGGTCGCATTTAGTGGGTGGCAAGGGGGAGGGGGGATTTGGGCAAGTGGGCGTGGCGGGGCAAGCACTTGACTCCCAAAAATCGGGTGCCGCATCCTTTGTTGTTGTCAGTCAACTTGGGGGTGGGGGGTGGTTCTCCAAAAACTCTTCTTTCCCTGATTTTATAAGCATGAAGTTTGGCAAATTTGAATAGGATTTTAGGGATAGTGAACCGTACGATCTATATAATAATCTGATATGGTAAAAAACTGAACAATAATCCCTCTTTTTTAAGTAATTTTTAGTTTAGATCTTAGAAAATTCAGGCATTTATGCAGAATAAGGCCCACCTTTCAAGCTTCTTCTAAAAAATATTAATTTAAAATTTATCTCAATTTTTCCTATCAATCACTATTATTTTGACTATAGCTGTAAACCCCCAAAACACTGCTTGCCAAAAGTTTATGGCGCGTCGCAAAGTTCGTCGCGCTTTTCTTGCTTTCCATGATTTTCTTGCTTTTATTGTTGATTTTGTTGTGGCCATCGACCTGCCACCACTGCCGCCCCTTCTTTCTGATGGGCGGTGCTCTTTCTGCAGGGTGGGCGTGGCAGTTGGCTGCGCCTTATCACGGCTTGGCCAACATTTTCTTAACGCTACTTGTTTGTTTTCGGTCGAGCTGCTGTCGGGTAGCTATACCCTTAGTGAGAGTCTTAAAATTATAAAAATTTACTTAATAATAATAAATTTAATAATCATTTAGGATTAACTTTAAAAAAGATTTGCCTTTTCAGCTTGAAAGTTTAGTATTTTTCCCTTATTTATTTTTATTTCTGGGAAAGGGCATCAAAAAGTAACTTCAAGTCTAAAATTCATACTTGTTTTTCGTTGCTACTGCGATTTTTTGATAACTGACATTTGTTGGAAAAGGTGGAAGTAGGTGGGCAGCAGAAAACGAGAAGTGGGGGAGGAGCTGTAGAAGAAGACAAGGCTGAAGACGAGAAGCGGAAGGGGAAACGGAGCAGTTACAGAAGCCAAAGGTAAAGGCAAGATGTAAGGTAGAAGAAAAAAAGCCAAAAGGTAACGAGCGCGCTGCTGAATGAGATGACAGATTAGGGATCACAATGTGCTGTGGGTGGATCCCCAGGTTGCCTTTTATCAGGGACTCCTTGCTCCTATCATATTCGCTTTATATTTCCCTTATTTTTCTCTCTTTTTATGGCAATTTTTGGTTCTTTAAATAAGATTCACTTGTTGCTGGCAAGGGTTTATGATAAATTTCTTATTTTTTTGGAAGTAATTAAGTTATTTTCATAATAAAAACTTAGCTACTATTTATTTTTTAATATTTCCCTTAGAATTATATCAAAATTAGGTCACAATATCATAATCTTTCTAGTCATAACAGAGATTAACCCTTTAAAAGTCACCCCCTTTTTCTGCTGCCCAACAACCTCCATCGCCATCTCATTCGCTCTTGTTTAATTTGGGACAGTTGCGGCTTTCAAGGTCGTCAAAGATCAACTGATTTCGATAACTTTCCGATAGCACAGAACAAGTAAAAAGTCACACGCACAGGCACACACACACACACACACACATACACACAGAAACGTACACACTAACAAAAAGCAAGCACTTCACAGCTTAACACCCTAATGTGCAATATTTTTGACTCCCCCCTACCCTACCCACACCCACACGCACGCACACAAATAAAACGGTACCCGCCGCAGTCCCCTCATTTTCTGTCGAACATCTTCTTCTTCTTGCTCTTATCGAAGTGGCTGTCGGAGGGGGAAAGACAAGGAGAGAATGAAAGAGGGCGCCACCCACTAGCGCCACCTCCTTCGCTTTTCTATTGCGCACTCTTTCGCACTGCTTGCTTTTATGGCTGTTGATTTTTTTTACAATTTTTTAAATATTTTTTTCGCGCTTTATCTTTGACTTTTTTTTACTTATAACGGTTCTTTTTTTGTATGGAAGTGCAGGATTAAACATGATTAGTTTTGTACTTTTTTAAGGTTAAGATTAAAAATCAAAGAAAATAATATATAGTTAAAAATATTTCCTATATTTTTTAAGTTTTAAAATTTAAAATCCTTTTTTTTTAAATAACTTTTTAACTAACATTTCTTTCTAAAACTTTTCAGGTTCCTGGTTTTTGTTTCTTCGCTTGCTTTCTTTAGTTTTGTTGCTGCTGTCTTCAGTGCGTTAAAAGCGCCAAAGGGGCGTCCCTCTCCCGCTCACGCCCCCACCATACCCGCCTCAGCCGACACCTTGCACTTCTGCTCCACCTCTAGTGCTCTCCCTTTCGCACTGCTAACGACAAGTGACAAACACAAGTTGAAGAAGAAGCAGCCGAACAAAAACACCAAAAACCAACAAAAAAAAATGGGGAAAAAAACAAAAAAAAAAGAGAAAGGAGGAAGGAGGAAGAGGAGGGGAAGGAAAAAAGTTTTTTGCGACCAACAGTTGACAGTCGAAAAGCATTTGACATTTTACCTTGGCACGCACACAAACACGGCCAAGTGCGAAAGGGACAAAACGCGGGCAAATGTCACTTTGAAAAATGCCATTGGCCCGGCCAGCGAGTGTGACCGAGAGGCAGCATGCGGCCGGAGAGCGTGAGAGCGAGAGAGCGCCATTTTGCGCATCTCTCAATGAAGCGAAAGGCAGGCAGGCAGGCAGGCAGAGCAACAATAAAACACACACTCACAAAAAAAAAAACCAGTTGCTTAGCAACGCCCCCTCTAACCGCAAAAAAGAGAGCTGGGAGAGAGGGAGAGCAAGAGCAGCAGTGGCAACATGGGGCAACTATGGTGGAACAAGGGGCAGCAACACAACAGCAACAAATGCGGCAAGTATCTTTACAAAAACAAAAACAAAAACAAAGCTTAGAACAATACTTAGAGAGAGAGAGAGAGAGAGAGAGAGGAGGATCAAAACAGCAAGAGATCTAAGCTAGAAGTTTGTTTAAAAAAACTACAAAGTTACATTTAGGATAAGGTTTAATATGTTTTTTAATATTTTTTAGAAAAATTTTTGAGAAATATTTATGAGAATATTTTTTAAACATTTTTTATTAATTTTAGTGGTAATTTCTTTAAGAAAAAATGATGTTTTTTACTATTAAAAGAGATTTTAATATTGATTAAGGGTTAAAAAAAATAAAATCTTTAAGTGTTCCTCTTAAAAACTTTGATCACAAGCATGAAATATTTTTTTAAATTAACAACAAAAAAGTTTTTTAATTTAATATAAAAAGATTATTAGAAAAAGATTCGAATATTCTAAATTTAATTCATTTTTTATATTAAAAACCATAAAAAACAAAAATAACTAAAAAAGAATTCGAAAAATATTTTTTAATAAAAAATATTTTATATTTTTTAGAAAATAAAATGATATTTGCAATGCCCCCAAAACGAGAGAGAGCCCGCCCGAGAGGCTGCACGAGCGGCAGCATAGGCAAGGGCGTGAGAACGAGAGAGCCTGCGACTCCATTGCAGCGCCGCAAGCAGCGCAGTTGACGTCGCAGCAGCCACAGCGCAACACACGCTGCATCTCTGTCTAACGCAAGCTAAACAAACGGCAACTATGTCCCGCATTTGTTTATATGAGTGCGAGCGACTTGCCAACAACTATCTCGCCTGCACACAGGAGCGCCATTCGTCGTCGCTTCGGCTCGCTCGTTCGTGTGTGTGCGTGTGCGCTCGGCTGGCAGTTATCGGTAATCGGGCTGTCCGCTTTGCCGTCGCGTTTGCCGTTTTCCGTTTTCAGTTTTTGTTTGACGTTCGCGTGAAGCGCCCGCAAAACGCAAAACGCACGAGGAAGAAACGTTCGCTCGAAAGGGAAACCGTTTCAACGTTTCACCGTTTACCGTTAGTCAGCTGTTTCCGTTCCGCCGCGAAATCGAAAATCGAGAATTTTTGCGTTGTTCAAATTTTTTTGCAAGTGAGAGAGAATCTTGAACAACAAGAAGAATCATAAATATATACCAAAACCAGAAAAGATCAAGAAAGTGTTAAGAAAAAAGTGATAAAGGATAAGGATAAGAAGAAGAAGAAAATATACAACTAAATACTGGAATACAAGGAAGAATAAGAAGAAGAGGAAAAATTATTAAAAAAAAAATACATAAGAGGAGCGGAATTTCGCGCTTTGTTTTTGTTTTGCCAAATTTGCCGCCGGCACACACGTGCTATCCCCCTCTCGCTCGCACCCATCGCCCCCCAATCTTGATGTGCGTTAACCGTTAAGTGCGTTGGTGGGGTTTAACCCGCTCCTCTCTATCTCTCTCTGTCTTTCTCTTGCTTCCAAACACCCCCAAACACACAATCACGCACCCACACACACACTCGCGCGCATCGTACACACGCGGGACTTAACCCACTGACGGCCGGCTTCCCCCCAAAAAAAAAAACGCAAAAGAAAGCAACCACAGAACCCCCCTTAAAAAACAACCAAAAAATAAAACAACAACAACAAAAAACTCCATCCCCCCCGGCATCAAGATATTCGACAACAAAATTCTCACCGAGGCCTCAAAAGCGCCCCTGAGGGCCGTCGCACTGGCGTCATTTCTGGGCGACGGGTTCGCCGCCCTCGGTAGCCGCGCCCCCCCGCCCAAGGACCATCTGATGGCGTTCGGGGCGGTACTACACACCAGCCAGCACAATATCGGTAAGTGATCGCTAGAAGGGTTTCAGCCCAAAGGGGGGCTTGAAACGGCCCCCCAAAAAGTCCTATAGAAAGATATTAGCAAATGGGAAGAGAGCTTGAGGGTTAAGAGAGAGTTTTGAAAATTTGGTTTTAGACCTGGGAAAGTTTTTAAAGTCTTCTATTTAGTAGGTGTTGTTATGATCTTATCATAAAGTAGCTGTGGGACGAGGCAATCCCTTTCCATTAATATGCTTAATAATAGGAAAAACAAAGAAAAGTTGGTTGTCTACTAGGAAAACACAGCCATAGGTCCCATTAGGATCCTTAGATTAAACATTAATCTGCCTTTTCAGTATAATTTATAGTAAGATTGAGTCAGCAGAATCTCTTCTATCAGAGATTTGCCAAGTTTACAGAATCATATTGATTCCAACTTGTAGATTAAAGGCAAGCCTCTGGGTTATGATAAGCTTATTATTATAAAAAACATTTTAAGCCATATATCAAGAGGAATCTCTTATAGATATTATAAATAAATAGATCAGAACTAGATTGAAGAAACATAAGACTCGCATGAGTAGCACCTGTTTGAAAGTTTGCAAAGAAGAGTTTTATAACTTTATCAGAGTTGGCCAAAGGAGGAGGCTTGGATATGGTTTTCCCATCAAGTAACTTATATTAAAAGCAATATAAAAGGATGGATACTTGGAAACGTTTTTCCGATCTATAACTATCAAAATCTATATAAAAAGATCCTTCGAAATAGACAAGCTGTTAGTTTAGTTACAATCTTAGTCACTGCAGAGAAGATTATTTGTTTTAAAAGCAAATCAAATCTTGCAAAAAGATCAGACATACAACATATAGTTTAGAAGACTCGATATAAAGATATCTCTTAAGATTATAAATAGTCTTAAAAGTTACTTTAAAGAGAAGCAAAGACCATAAAAGGATATCCTACAAAAACCCAAAGATTACATAAGAAATACCATGCCGTCGGGTTTTTGCTTTCGAAATTTTCATCATAAGAAAAGTTTTAAGTTTGCTGCTGCGGTTGATGAAAGTCCTTGAATGGAAGTCAACCCCTAGGCAGGATCTTGGAAATGCGATCCCTAGGTATTTGGGTTAGCGACACCGCCTTTGCCAACAATGGGTTAAGATGGCCAAGGAGGTTTTCTGTTTTTTTTTTTTTGCCCCTCTTTAATGGCGACGGCTGGGCAGGGAGAAAAGTTTTTTGCACTTTTGAACTTGTTTCCCATTTTTAGGGGATCGCCGGTTGGCTTGGCTTGGCTCTAATACCTCGACCCGACCCCTAACCCCTTCGTCCTTGCCCTCTCGTCCATCCATTTGCCATCTCTTTTCCGCATACCCATTTTGTATGCTTTTGAAGTTTCTTGTTCCTCTGTTTTTGTTTCGGTTTTGTTTTTCCTCCTCTTGTTTTCCCGTTTTTCGGTTTTTTTCTTTCTTTTTTCTTTTTGTTTTTTGTTTTTGGACGGAAAAACTTTTGCGCAGTTGTCAAAGTTTTTCAGCTTCTCCTTCTGCCGCTGCTGCTGCTTCTTCTTTAAGCATTCTTCTTCCTCTCTTGCCCCATCTTGTTTTTCGGCTTTTGTTTTATTTCATTTGCTCTCCTGTCAAATTTTCACTTTTGCTGACTGTTTAATGTCAGAATGAAGAAAGAAAAACCAAAACTAAAACTAAGAACAGAAAAATAGGTGAAAAAATGTGGAAAAACTAAGGTTCTCCTTCTTTGGGAATACAGTTGTTAGTCGCTTTGTTGGATTTGGTAAAGCTTTGGTATAAATTCGGAATATTTTTGTCCTTTAGAAAGCCAAGTTAGGGATCTATAATCAGGATTTTGAAAACTAAACTTTAGATTCATAAAAGAAGGTCTACAATATTAATGCTTGGATGTGAGAATGTTATGATATGACGAAGGAAAATCATTTCAGGAGCTACTTCAAATATTATTATTAACTTAAAAGTGGTTTGAAGTTAAAGAGACTTCAAAAACAAGCAGAGTTCCATGATAAAAAGGAGTGCCTAGAAGACTTTACAGCTAGCTTAGACATATCTTAGAAAGATATATCAAATTCCCCCCTCATTGCCTTCACTGTAGAGCCACCTCCTAATTCGAACTAAGAAACGTTCCCCTGTAATTGCATCTAAAAATTCGCCAGTAAACTTGTTGACATTGGACATGCAGCCGGCAGACACCTACTACCTACCACCTCCCTCATAAATTGCCTACAGAACTCCACATTGCAGGAGGGGGGGAGGAGGGCGTAGATGGTTCAAGTCAAAAGCTGTCGACATTTGACTGGAAAATGGATGTTCAGGAAGCCGTAGACCCGTACAGTGGGGCTCTTTACAGCGTCAGACTGATGCCAAGTCGAGTCATAAAGCTGCCAAGCTTTCTTCTTCCTGCTTCTACAGTTTCTCGTTGGGTTTTTTCTCGCTTTTTATCCCTCTCTGTCTTACCCATTAGTTAACGAGGGGGGTCTTAGAAGTTATGAACTAAGATTAGGATTACTAAAAACAAAAGTTACATGTTTTATAGATGGAAAAGTGGAATTTCCTTTAACAAATTTCGGTTTTTTTCATAGTTTACAAATATAAACTTTCTATTTCATTCCCTGAAAGAGTAACCATTGGAGTTTTAGTTTGTTTTTCCTTCTAACCACCTCAGTTACTGCTTTTCAAATCCTTTCTCATCGAGGGTAATCATTCGTTGTTGCCTTTTTACAATATATCCCCGGCCATTTCTCTGGTCGACTGCTCATTTTTCTTCGCATATATCTTGGTGGCTGCATCTTTTCAATTTTTATGTTGCTGCTAGCGAACACGGCAGCAACAGCAGCAGCAGCAACTGCAGCAGCAGCAACAAAAGCTCAGACCGGCAACGCCTTCGACAAAAGTTTGCGCTGCTGTTCATCAACATTTATGACTGGCCACAAAGGCAGAGATCATTACGATCCCGAAGATTACGATGGGGGATAGGATCGTCGTCGTGGGGCTCTTGCCTTTGCCCCATGTTACTGTTTCTGTTGATGTTTCCCCTTACTGCTGCTGCTGCATGTGCAACAATATTTCCGTGGAAGCTTTTGTCCGCACACCTCTCGCCAAAAAGGGAAATGTGATTTTTCTAGCCGTTTTTCTGTTCGGTTAGTCGGTTGGCCGCTGCGTCGTTGGACATTTACGACGACGGCAACTTGGACTTCAACTTGTCCATCAACGGCTCTATGGATCCTTTCGTTGATTTATGGAGCAAAGCAGCAAGAAGCGTAGACACACGGCAGCCGCATTTAGCTGCCGCATTTAGCATGTCCGGATGGTGTGCTGTGTGAGGACAGAGAGAAGGGGGGGTGGTTAAGGTCTAGTTCTAGGGCGTGGCACGGCCCATAAATTGCCATGCATAATGAGGCGTTGAGACCCTCTCTTCTTGTCAATATATTCTACGATTTTCACTGCCTGCCTACTCCGGTGGTCGGATGGCTGGCTGGCTATCTATCAACTAAGGCTTAAACCTTGTGTTTAGAGAACACAGAAAAATAACAACAGATCTGGCCAAACACGTTTCTCGATCACAGGCAGTTTCAAATTAAAAGTCATTACTATAAAGTCGCTCGATCGGAGGCTTAGATTGGCAGTTAGTTGGTCTTAAAAGGCGGTGAAATGAAATCTAACTTGGTAGGTAGAAAAATACAAAAGAAACTTTTACAATTTTGTGTTGTTTTTAGTTGGAAAATATTAAAAAATCATTTCATTTTCTCCAATCAGAAGCTTATTTAAACATGAAAACTAAGTTAAAAGTTATTTGGCTTAAAGAAAATGCAAGTTTGAAAGGGTTAAAAGAACCAAAAACTGATTTAACTTGAAGAAAAGTTGCTTCTTAGCTCTTTTTCATAAAATAAATCAAACATTAACCGACTATAAGTTAATATTAATATATAATTAATAACGTTTCTTAAATATTTAAATTACAAATTAAGTAAATAAAAGAAACTTAAAATTGAGAGAAGCCTTTCTATTTAAATAAGGACAACACGAAATCCTTTACCTTAGGTAGTAGTCTCCCCTTTCAGCCTATCTCTATCTGACATTTGTAGCTGTCTCTCTCTCTCTTCTGTCCCTGTCTCCTGTCCGCTGTCTTCTGTCCCGTGCTATGAAAGTTATGAGGGGCCCCCCAACTGTTGGGAACTTTTCAATTTCTGCAATCCGGGGCTTGGCCCGAACCAGAAACAGAAACTGAAAACTGAAAACTTGACTAAGCGAGAGAGCGACAGAGAGGGTAAGGCAAAAGGCAACGTCGTCGCCTGTCCCCTTTTGCTGTTATGCCTTCCTACTCCCCCTTTGCTCCTTACCAGCGCCACCCTTGCCCCTTCTCCTGCACCACCCCCCCCTTCCTGCCTAACTGCAAAAAACACACTCATTTTGCAGCGCTTTTGGGTCGAAAACTGAAATAGTAATTCACATTCATGGGCTCTCTCTTTGGTGTGTGTCTGGGCCATGGTTTTCTGGGCTTTCTGGTTATGCCACGGACTCGCTTTAGTTAAACCTCCCCCCCTATCCTCACCTCCCTCCCCTCTATAACGATTCTTCTTGTTGTTCTTCTTCTTCTTCTTGTTTTTTGTTTCTGCCGTTTTTTATGGATTTCTTGGGCCATTTTACGATTATTTTAGAGCTGTCAATAGTCCGGCAACGTGTGAGATAATTTATATGCCATAAATTTCATTTGGCAAACTTCTGCGGCGGCCACTTCCTTCGACCAGCTAGCCATCCAACCGACCGCCCGCCCACCCTTTTTCCCATATTGTTGTTATTGTTGTTGTTGTTGCATTTTTTTCCTTTTGCTTTCTTAATTTTTCTTTCTAGGATTTTTTTTGTTTCTGTTTCGGTGGCTTATCGCCTTCTTAGGGGCTTTGATTTACAGCTCAGCACTCAACAGGTTAAGCTGCCTTAACCCTAAACAGGCTCTTTCTCTTTCTAATTATAATTTACTATTACACCGAAATTCTTAAAGGAGTTCCCCTCTTCTTCATCTTCTTCTTCATAAAAGCGAAGAAAAGATGGGGAAAAAGAGGAAGAAAACGGTAGCCAAAGCCTCGGGGATTGATTTATAACCGAGAGATTGCGAAAAGCCCTGCGCAAATGGAGGAGAAGATGATGGAGCAGCCAAGATGAGGCCAAGCACCAGCACCAGCAGCAGCATCAGCAGCAGCCGTGGAAAAATAAAATTTAGCAGGTAGAGGAAGGGGGCTTACACAGAGGAAAATCAAGAGTGATTTTGAAAAGTTTTTGAGAGTTTAAAATGATTTTCTTATTAAGAAAGGGATTTTCTAAGCGATATAAAGGTCTAGAAAATGATAAGAAATGAAAGCAAAAAAAGGTTAGAACTAGTATTTATACTAGTAATTAGTTGATATGACTTTTCTAACTCGAAGTTAGGTTTGTAATTGACAAAGAACTAAAAAAAAATGTCAGTTATCGGAAACTAAGCAGCCTTAACCCACTTTAAGACCTACAATTACCGCCTATAAACTTATTTTCATAAACTTTTTTTACTACGAAAACCTAAAAACCTAAAAACCTAACAAATAAAAACGTTTTTCAAGAACTTTCCGCCAAGTGCAATCCAAAGTTGTGGCTATTTTAGCTGTGTTAGCAATTGAGCCACTTGATGCTCTCACGCAGTTCTTGGGCCAAGAGGCGAATGAGGAAGGGAAGGGAAGGGGGCATAGCCCATGGTAGGCGTGGCCGGTGTAGAAGGCGTAGAAGCAGCCAGAGGTGGAGTAGTTCCCCAGACTGACCTTTAACCCCCGCAGCCGAAACTCACACACACACACACACACACACAGATACAAGATTGAACCCTCGCGCGGGAATGGGTCTCTGGTGTCCCAGGTCGTCGAGTTCGCTCGTTCGTTCGGCTTCGGCTGGAACCAAAGGAAAACGATCGCAGACCAGATGACCGCATCGAACGTCGATTCGTTCCAAGTGCTCCAGCAGCAAAAGAGCACAAAAAGAGGGGGCTCTCGGGCAGAGGTTACAGCAGCAGACAAGGTTTTCTTGGCGCTGGGAATCGCTGTTTTTCTTGATGCTTTAAAGGCTGTTTTTAAGCTGTTTAAGAAGCAGTTTTAGGATATTAGTTGATATCTTAAACTGTATATATAGCAAGCAAACTGAATTCTAAGCTAATGCCCTTAGGAAAAACCAACTCCTCATTCTCCGAAACACAACTTTCCTATGTAGGTTGCTGCTATTATAAAGGGTGTGGGTGTTTTTTCATCAACATTTGTAGGGAAAATAGACTATTTACTATAAAGATCATCAGATTCTTCTCAATCTAACCATCTCCTTCTTCTTAGCCCATCATCATCATCATTATTAACATTATCATCATCATTGCCATCGCCTCGCATCAATTTGTTATGCATTTTTATTGTTCGTTTATTAATTTGATTATACGCGGCTGCATTATAAAACTCTCTGCCAGCGTTGCTGTTGCTATCTCTGCCTCTGCCTGTGTCGGTGCCTCTGCCGCTGCCGACTTTGCGGGCGCCAAGAAATTAACGCAGCTCTTACTCTTTATTGCTCGTATGCAAATTAATTAATCAAAATCCGACGCTCCGCACTCACACACACACTTCTTGTCTCTTCTTTATGGTCTTTTGTTGCCCATCTCTCTCTTTCTCGGTGTTTTCCCCACCTTTCCCTTTATTTCCTTTCTTTCCAGATCGTTTTTTAACTTTAGTTTTGTTGCTGCTGCTGCTGGTGCTGGTGCGGCCAGTGTGTTTGGCAAATCATTTGCGGCAAACATCAAAACCCAGCAGGAGCGGCCCAAGTCTTATCAATGGGGCTCCCTCCCCCCCCCCACCACCAAAAAGCCAAACGAACGAACGAAGCATCGAGCATTTCCAACCAAACCGCCGGAACCAATCGAAACGGTTACGAGCGATCCAAGCGGTTAAATATAGGCTAGTCGATGGTTTTAGATTACAAAAATGGTTTTAAATTTGATACAAAATGGGTTAATCTGAAGAAGAAGAAACCATTATGCCATCATCTTAAGTAGTTTTCCTGCACTTAAACGTTCCTAATTGTTAAATTACTCAAGAGAAAAACTCAGTTTAATAAGCTTATTTTGGGAAAAGTCTTTAACAAGCTGATGGTAAAGACGGTCATTAAATGTTGTCCCAGCGGTTTTTAAGCTTTCGTTGGAAGAAGAAAAAAAAAACTGAACTGAAATCGCTTAACGCGCCACTTGGCTGGCTGAATATCGAAACGGGGCTAAAGAGGAAAAACGGAAAAACTGAAAAATTACCAACACCCCATCCCTTGAGTTCTCTTATCGCTGGAACAGACGACCTCCCCCCCTCTGGCACGTTCACCCCTGTTGTAACAGCCCGCCCCCCTTCTGCTGTCCTGCGTCCTTCAAGCCACAGGAGTAACAGAACCCTCCCCGCCCCTTTTTCGGGTGCGTGTCCTCAGCTGCTGTTGCTGCTGCTCCTGATGCTGGTCCACTGATAAGCCTTGTCAAAAGTTGACTTCCCACCAGAAGGGGGATGATAATGGTGCAAAAACGGGCGACTCTCGGCGACTACGTGCACTCGCATTCAAGGTTAAACTGAACTGAGGAAAAGATTGCGATAAAACGATAAAAGAATTTCATGTTTATGTTTCAGCGGCGCGAAGAGGTTGGGTAGTGGGTGGTTCGGTGGTTGGGGGGTTAAAGGGCATAAATTTTGAGCTTATCGCTTGGCAGCTTAAGATAAACTCTCGCCCCCTGCCCACTAAGAGCACTACCCTACTGAAATGGGTAACCACAGAATCAATCCCGGTCACCCTCTGAAAGTCTATTTTTTATCGATAAACAAATCAATGAAAGTGATATTTGATATTTTTATAGGGGACTCTCTTTAGCTAAATGGTTATCGTTTGATCTTAAATATGATATTTGATATTTAAGGTTAACGAGTAACAGGAGTTTTGATAGTTAACGATATATAAAATCGATAAAAACGATAGTTTCAGTTTCCGTTTGAGGCTGGGACTTTGTATTCCCACTGAAAACTTCTTCTACTTTAAACCCACATCGATAACTAATCAAAGCGATAAATAATATCGATTATTTTGATAGCTAACGATATATAACATCGATAAAAACGATAGTTTTTGTTACTTTTTGAGGCTGGGACTCTGTATTCCCACTGGAAAGAAACCAAAAGGTGTCTGAAAACTTCTCCTACCTTAAAGACATATCGATAACTAATCAAAGCGATAAATAATATCGATTATTTCCCTAATCTTTTCCCTAATCTCTCACAAATTCCATTCTGCATTCTACATTTGCCTTGATTTTTAATTAATATTTTGATAACTCAATCGCTTACTCCTCGCCTAGCCATTGCCATTGCCATTGCCATTGCTGTTGCCTTTTAGTTAATTACTCTTTAATATAATATCAATATTATCAATATTTTCCCCAATGTGTGTTAGCCATTTTCCGCTCCGCCTTTCACTTTGGCTTCTTGAAGCGGCATAATTTAATTTTCGGCTGCTTTAAGTTTTCAAGGGGGGAGTCTATTAACCCACCTAAGACAATATCTCATCGATGTATTGATACGACTTTCGGTCCGAGGCCGCCTTGTTTCAACATTTTGTGTTATTGCTACCGGAGTGAAGACTCTCTCTCTCTCTCTGTCTCTTAGCGGCGACGACTCGGTGCCAAGATTGTTTATTATTAATTGCATTTTGGGCTGGCAAAATGCGAATGCAAATGGTAAATTGCAACGGAAAATGGCAAATTGCAACGGCAACGGCAACGGCAATGGCAACTGCAAAACGCTGTTGCTGCACACAAAGCGCAATAAATTCTGCAAAATTAATGCGCAAAACCAATTAAAGGACAATTTGCGGCATGTGGCAAGCAGCTATGGCCAACCGAATGTCCTTGCTGCTGATCATTATAATATGCATAATATTATGCTTGTCTTGGCCCACAAATTGGCTATGGCTAAAAAGTTGCCAACTTTGGCCAGGCTTCGAGCTAAATTTTGCCAATCAAAGCAGAAATTTTAACAGGAAAGTAGAAAGGGCGGCCAAGGGTAGAGAGTAGGCCATCATGGGGGAAACATTTTACTGGGGCGGGGGGCATCGGTCGGCAGGCTGAAACTGAAGCTGGAAAATTGCATACGCTTTATTTGGCACAAAACTTTAAACCTTTAATCGCATTAAGCGAGCCGACTAAAGTCAGTCGTTGAAAAAGATACGCCCTTTCCCTGCTCACAAAAACGACAAGCTATATATATAAAGTTTATATATATAGTTTGATTCGATAAAGACAGATCACATTTCGCACATTTATGAGCCACGCCCACCTCCGGCCCGCATTAAATATTGAAAAATGCAAATTTACAAATACATCAATTTTCCATGAATCGCCAACACCAAAAGCATTTAAAATCAATCAATGGCCAGCAGCAGCAGCAACAGCAGCAGCAGCAGGGGCAGAAAAACAAAGGAAGGTTTGGGTTTTTTTTTGGGAGTAGAAAGGGAGGGTGGGAGGTTGTATTTTACCACATCAAATGAGCCGCCCAGCCTGGTAACCGCTGAACTTAGCAGCAGGTGAGCAGCAGGGCAGCAGAGTAGGCGCGGAGAGTGTCGCAATATTAACAAAATAAACAGAGAACAAAACCCCGAACTGAAACCAAACTGAAAATCCCCAACAGCCGACCGCAATGTGATGCACTTCACGTCCTTGCGGCCGGCCAGGAAAACTGAATGCCAGGATGTGCAGTAAAGGGAAGAGGTGGTGGGATGGTTGGCTACTGCGAGGTGGGTAGCCCCTGGACTTTAAACAGATAGATTTCGTTGGTAGACAGATTGGCAGGCAGAAAGTGTGGATAGAAAAGGTTTTTAGATTTTGGGTTTGGGTTAAATTAAATATTAAGCAATATTCTAATGCTTAAAATTTAAAATGCTGTCAATTATAAACTCAAAAAGTAAGTTAAGTTATCATAAAATAATAGTTAAGAAGTAAGCTAGTTTCCATAAACACAAAAGAGACTTCCCTTCCAGTGACCAATGCAAAACGTTGCAATCTCGCTGCTAAATCCCGTGAACTTTGCTGGCCATGTACATCCTTTTCCCATGATTCCTGCCACCCAGTCATGCCACATTCCCCCATTCGATATATATATATTTTTACATTTTTCTCCCGTTTTTCCCCTGTTTTGCCCCCCTTTTTGGTTGAAATGCCATCAGCATTCGCAGGGCTTGACTTAGAAACCACTCTTGGGGGTTGTTGGTGGGTGTGGGTTTGGGTGTATGTGCAGTGCCAGCCGGCATATCAAATAGGAAAAACCTCGGCAAAATATGGAATAAAAAATCCAGTACGGGGGGGCAGGGGTGTTGCTGTCTGGGGGAGGTTGTTGTCCCGTTGGCTCGTGTTTGTGTCCATGCCACATCACTCATACGCTAAGGCTTATCATTGGCTATCTGTCTGCTGACAACAAACAAGAACAACAACAACAGCCACCCCTCCCCCGTTGGGGGTGGTTGGTTGTAAAGAAGAAGCAGAAGAACCTGAACTTACAAGCCACCCCAAACTGTTGCCATCTCGCTTGTCTTTCTCTCTTTCTCTCTCTCTGTGTGTGTGTGTGTGTGTTTTTGTGAAAGCTCTTCCCATCTCACTCTGTCCTTTTGGCCAAGAAGTGTGATTTTTATGGGGCGACAAAAAGAGGCAGCAAAAAAAAATTGAAGAAGAAAATTTATATATACAGCTGAGAGATGGAAGAAACGGGGCGAAGAATCTCCCCTTGGGGGGGCCTATAAAAATCTCTGCAACTGACGACAATGTTGATGATGACGACTATGAAAATGGAGATGAAGATGAAGATGAAGATGGAGATGGAGATGAAGATGGAGATGGCGATGACTATGAAAATGGTTGATGAGATTGAAATTGAGATTGGGCATCTTGAATGGGCCAAGGCGGGGAGTTCAAGTTTTAGAGGCTCCCTTAAAGACCGAATCGTAAAAGATTCGACTAATTGGTAGGGATTAATGGCCATGGTTTATATTACAAAAGAAAGGCTATAAATATTGATTTGTTAACAGCAATTTAGCAGTCGATATATCGATATCGAGATCATTTCTAAGGTATAGTTGTGGGTGATATGTAATATTATTCATTAGGTGAAAACGTACAGAGTTTACTATACAGTTATCGATAATTATCGATTGTATGTTATCGAAAATTATCGATATTCTGTTATCGATAATTATCGATATTTTAACAAATTTTTAGCACACAAAAAACTATTCTTCAGAAACATATTTTCGACACAACCAAACTCTAATACCAAACATTTCCCTCAACTTCCTTGCAGTTTCTGATAGTTTTTGGCTAAAACTCACAAATATTGGCCAATTTAATAGCAGTGCCTCCTCCTGATACCTTCCCCCCTGCCATTTGCCATCTCTTCTCGGCCATTTTTGTCATGTAAATTTTTAGCTCATGTTTTTTTTCGTATTTATATTTTTGCAACACAGAAAACCCGAGAAAGTAGGCAGCAAGCGGGGGGCAAGCGGGTGAAAAAGGCAGGGCCTGCGAGAGGAATACGCCTCCTTTTCTGTAACTCATGCATATAAAGTATCTGCTAGATACACAGAGACGTGAAGCGAGCGAATCGATGATGGGCGTACGAAAGAGGGCAGGCCAGAGCAGGGCAGGGCTGGGCTGGGGGGCTGGGGGACTTTTGGGGTCTGAGGTGAGGCTTTTGGATGTAGATAGGCGGCAGCCCAGAAGCCATCGTCTCGCATCATGAAATTGTTTACTTTGCCATTATATTCCCCCGTCTCCCTCCTCCCCCCTCTCTCTTAGCTTGCAAAACCGACAAAAATAAAAGGGGGGAGGGGCGAAAAAAAAAGTGAAACAAAAACCAGAGGCGGCTGAAAGAGACGACCGAGCAGCCCCCCCTTTCGCCTCGTTATTCATCGAATCCTGGCCAATATCGAAGCTACTCCTCGTTTCCTCTCCCCTCCTTAACTGCCTTTTCCTCTTTTTCCTTTTTTGGAATTTATTTTTTTGTGATTTTTTGTGTCTGTTTTTTGGTTTTTTTACTGTATGCTGGCCTCTTTCATATCTGTTGGTGTCCATCGACTTTGTTTCTGCTTTTCTTGGTATTAAAACTCAGTAGGTGAGGGGGAAAATGAAAGGGGGGAAGTCTGTGTTTAAAGGCCACATCCTTTGTGCCGGAAAAGCAATTGAAAGCTGGTCTTAAAGGGTTAATCTTTTGCCGGTGAACTTGTTGGTTGGAGTTTTAAAAGAGGTTTAAGTAGAAGGTTAGTTTTGGTAGAAAGAAAGTTTCTTAGAAGAAGGCTATATGATTTTTGAGATATCTTCTAGTCAAATGCAGAAAAACTTTCCTTAATTTTCTATTTTTAAAGATTTTTCCCGACTCATTTCCATATTCTTAGTGCCTCTACTCCTCCTAGACTCCTACTCCACCTTCTCCTCCCAACCCCATTTGGCTATTTTTAATGCAATTCGTTGCGCCTGATTTGACAATTTTGATTGCATTTTCCACTCCTTCTGCGGTGGTTCGCTTAACCCCTCTTCCTGCCCGCCCTGCTCTGCTCTCTTTTGAGTTTTTGGTGAAATATCAACAGAAATCCATGAAGAATATTAAATGTGGCGTTCGAGGCTAAAGTTCAGCCGCCCTCTCTTCTTTCTGATATGCTTGAAATATTAATATAAAGCTTAACACCTATTTTTGTGGCTGCTGTTGTTGTTGTTGTCATCGCTCCGCTCACACAAATTGCTCGCGTTAAACTTGTTAACATTTTAATTACATAATTAGTTGCGATATTAGCAAAATAAAAACCCAAACATAAAACACAAAAAACAAAAACCGTAAACGCAGAGGCAAGAAAACGGCAAAAAAAAAAATTTAAATAAATAAGAAAAAAAAACTAAAGGGGGGGATGAATAAAAAACTGAATATTAATGAGTTTTTATGGCATATAATAAGCGTAGTGGGAAGATTTCACGGTTGTGCCTTCGGAATTGTTATGAAAATTTTGCCTGGCCAGCCATTAAAAGTTAAATTTACGTTTTAATGACAATATTTGTAGAGAAAAATTAACATTAAACTAAGGAAATTTGTACTAAATTTAAAACAGAAACTATCTTTAGGATATAATTATATATATTCTTCATGGAATATCCCTTGGTTTTTCCCTGTTTTTCCAACTATTTCCATGTTCTGTGAATGTTTTTGCAAAACTCCCCGTTTTTATCTCCGCCTTTTCCCCATTTCCATTTCACTTTAGCCATTTGTTTAGCTTTTTCCTTCTGCTGGCTGGCTGGCTGCTGCTGCATTTCCATTTGGATTTTTGCATAAGATTTGCCAGCAAAATGAGAGAAAAAAGAAGAGAAGGGGGAAGGAAAGGAAAATCGGGGGAAAAAAAGAAGAGAAAAACATGGCTTGGCTTGAAGAAGAAACAGCAGCTGGAAAAAAATGATTGCGATTGAGCGACGGTTGCTGCCGCTGTTGCTGCTGCTGCTGCTGGTTTGGATTTTCTTTTCTTTCCCGTGGCTTTAACATTTTAGTCACGTTTTCAACTTGGTCGAGGGAGGCGTGGCCGGGTAGGGGGCCAGGGGGCGTAACCAACATGGCGCAGCAAGTGCTTTGGCAAAAAGTTGAAGCTGATTTTTATTATTTCCCATTTTTTTCTTCTTCTGCTCTGCCCCTGTTGTGTTTTTTTCTTGATTTTTTTTTTTGGATTTCAACTCTGCGCTGATGTCGAACGAATTTTTCACAGTTTGTGGCGCAGACGACAATGGTCAAAAGTTTGTTGTGGTTGCTTCTGTGGCCATTGTGCACAGTGGGATGGAAAAGTCAAGGAAAAGGGGAAGTCTGAGTGAAAAGTTGTTAGGAAACGAAGAAGGTTTTTAGGGATTTTGAATGTCTTTTATAGGGGAAAATGTTTTTATATATGTTAAATTCGATTCTTTTTGGAAGTTTGTCTTACTTTTCTAGATTTCTAAGATTTTTCCTTCTACTTTTTGTACTAATAAAAAGTTAAAACCTTTTAGAAAAGACTTTTCCTAAGAAATATCTTCAATCTTTCACCTTTTCATGTTTTAAAAACACAAATCAAAAGACATTTTCTGACTTATTCCAACATTCCCATTCCCATTCCCATTTCTAAGCCATAAAAAGCAGCTTTGACCATCTATGCAGTGGCTTCACTGTATTTCTTGTGGTCTCGCTGCAACATCAACAGCAGCTGGGCAACCGAGTTCAGTTCATTTGTTATTTTTCTCCAGCCCCATCCTGATATTTCTTTTCCTTATTTTTTGGGGCTGGTCTTTTGGGTGTTGCCGGGAACGGCCCAGCGAGCCATGAAGAAGCTGCTGCTGCTGCTGCTGTTGCTGTTGCTGCGTTATAAATGCAGTTAGTCTGTGGATTGCGGAGAAGCTGGAACACAATTATATAGCTATATAGCTCTCTCTCTGTGTGTGTGTGTTTCTGTGTGCGAGCGCGGAAAATGTTGTGCAAAATGCTTTGTACGTGCTTCGGCAGCAACTTTGCACTTTTCTTGCAGTTTTTGCGCTGCACTGCGGTCAATGGCTGCCAGGCAGATCCATAAAGTAGAAAAAAAAGCTCAACAAGAATATATATAGATTCTATAGAATCTGAACTTAAGGACTATAATTCTATAGGAAAGTTTCTCTTTCTAACCTTTCCTACTGCTTAAATACCTTTAAATACCCATCTTTTCCTCTACTTTTCCCTATAAAACTGAGTTTAAAATCCACTCAGCTGTTTTCTCTGCATGAAAAACTAAAGAAAAGAAGAGGAAAACTCAACAAAAAAAGAGAGTCAGCATGGCCTAGAGCCGAGACATTTCGCTTCGTTCCAGTAGCTGGCAATTTTTCACATCGTTACATAAATTTCAGCGCAGAATAAATGGCCAACGGTAGCCAAAAGTGCACTCAACAATATTTAAATTGCGACACTTAAGCGGCAACAACAACAATAACAACAACAACGTTGTCGGCGTCTGCAAACAACAATTTGTCGCTTTTTAAAAACGCGCCAGAAGGCACGAAAAATAAAGTCCAAAGAGTCGTCCAGAGGTCCGCCAAGGTGCCGGACACAACTGGCCAAAACGATGAGGCCAGACGACCGAAAATGATAAAATATATATATATATATATCGTATATCGTACATCGTGTATATATATAAAACTGAAGAAGCCTCTTTTGGCGCCGTAAAAGCACCGAAGGTTGGCCAACAGAAGAAGAACACAGCGGTGGCTGAAATTGTTGATAGGTTAAAGGCAGCTTAAGTTGGAAGGATAAAGAACTGAAAATCGCATGAGTTATAGGAAGAAATGTAATATATTGGGGATAAGAATATAAGAAGTTAGTCTTTAGCTTTTCGGATCAGTCACTAACTAAGCCATAAGACCATTTCGAGACAAGTTGCGACGAAAAAGCACACCGAAAATATAGTTTTTTGGCCAAGAATACAGACTTCCCCCTTTTTGGTTATAAAATATTCAGCATTTTGATCACAGCCAAGGAAGTAGCTGTCCGAATGGGAAATGTCATACCTCGTTGAGTTCGTGTTTAAATTTCCTATAAAACTGTATCCCCACCTAAAAATTTCAAATTTTTAGTCATTTTTCGAAAAAATACGAGGTTAGCCCTTATGGAAAATGAGAAATTGGTTTTCTCATGATTTTTCCCTTAGTGTATGACGGCATTATTCCCATAACTAAGCCAATAATGGTCAGAATATGGAATGTATTACCTCATTGGATTCGTAATTAATTTCCTACAAAACTGCATTCCCACCTAAAAATGTCAAATTTTTAGCAATTTTTCGAAGAAAGAAGATGCAGTGCCTTTCCCTTTATCGAAAAGCCCAAAAAGTTCTCATAACTCAGCCAATGATCGTCCAAACTTAGAATGTCATACCTCGTTGATCTCGTAATTTAATTTCCCACCGATCTTTATTCAAGGTTAAACCCAAGGTTTTCAGACATTTTCGCTAAAAAGGATGGCGATGATCCTTAACGAAATTTCAAAATTGGATTCCTCCTTATTTACCCCCAAAAATATCAGAATTTCGTCCACAACTCAGCCAATATTGATCCGAATATGGAATCTAACACCTCGTTGAGTTTGTAATTGAATTCCCTGCAAATCTGCATTCACACCTAAAAGTCTTAATTTCTGTCAGTTTTTCGCTGAAAAAGATGATGTTATCCCTTGTCGGAAATGAGAAATGGGATTTCCCCCTATTTTCCCCTTTATACGACAGAGTTATTCCCATAACTAAGCCAATATTTATCCGAACATGGAATGCAATACCTCATTGAATTCGCCATTAAATTTCCTACAAAACTGTGTCCCCACCTAAAAATGTACAATTTTTGCCATTTTTTATAAAAAGAGTTGATGTTACCCCTTATCAAAAATGAGAAATGGGATTTCTTGAGATCTCCCCCCTAATGTGGCAGTTTTATTCCTATAACTAAACCAATAATGGTCAGAATATGGAATGCAAGATCTCGTTAAATTCGTGATTAAATTTCCTACAAAACTGTGTCCCCACCTAAAAATGAAAAATTTTTAGACAGTTTTCGAAAAAAAAGACATTGCTACCCCTTTTCAAAAATTCAAAATTTGAGCAAAAATTAAATTTTCGAAAATCAGTCAAACAGTGATAGAAAAAGTAAAAGTCGGTCGTTAGCTGAACAAAACAGTCACTCTTTTAGCTTAGCTTTTTAATTTAAGAAAATTATAAAGAAAAAACCTATCAAAAATGTTACCTTTTCTCTAAAAAGTAGTAAATCTGACTTCATGGCTTGAAAAGTCAGTAGAACTAGAGTAGAAGAAAGCCAATAATGATCGAAATATGAAGTGTGATACCTTGAAAAGTTTGTAATTTGACTTTCAATGAAATGGCATTTAAAATTAAGAAGATGGTTTTATGCCTTCTTTACCTTAAAATATGAAATATGAATTATGAAAAACCTCAAAACCTATGCCAAAAACTAGACTAAAAAGTGATGAGGATCGTAAGTTGCGATCGCTAACTGCTTAAAACAAGCGACATCGGCAACATAGGAACATCGACAATCAGGAAAAACAACAACAAAATCAACAAACAACAACAACAACAACGAAGCAACATGAACAGCAGCAACACGACGAACAACATTTAACCCAGAGTCTTGCAACGCTTTTCGTATAGTTCATTGAGCCTCGAACTCGAACCTGAGAAGACAATCGCTTGCTGCTTGCTCCTCTGTCTTTCTTCCTTCTTTATCCTCCTTCACCTTCTCCTCAACTTCTTCTTCCTCTTCGTCTTTACCGCCCTCGTCCCGCCCATTTCGTTCCGTCTATAAACGTCTATAACCTTCATTAAAAATTGTCTGCAGCGGCATGAAATGATTGATAACATCCGTCAATTTTGACATATGCGGCAAGGTCTGGACTTGAAACTTGCAACTTGCCACTTGCGATGATGTTGCTGCCTTCTGCCTGCTGCCTGCGCCTGCCTGCCGCTGTATGTAGGATGTTCGTTATAATTCTTCCCTCTCCTACTTCTTCTTCTCCTTGCTGGGCATTCTGTTAGCGAAAATGAGTCAATTCGTCAATCAATCAGTGTGTCAGTTGCTCATTTATAATGGCCAAGCATGCCCCCTGTCCGTGTCGGTGTCGGTGTGCTTGCCCCAAAACTCATCCATCCACTGGCGGGGTTCATTCATTCATTTGGCCTGCTTGCCTTCTTATTTTTTGTATTTTTGGTTATCAGTTTGCTTGAGGCAATGGCTACTGTCGGTTGCACGGGGCGTATGAGTAACAGGGGAATGACTGGCTGGGCAGAGCAGCTCCCTAAGCCTTATTAATGTGGGTCATTGTGGGGGAGGGTAATGGGGGAGTTGCGGAATGCAGGAGGCTGCGAAATATGATATATTTTCAGTGGCAAGCAGGCAGAGCCACCAAAAACGAAATCCAAAGCTCGTCAGCCACCTCGATTTGTCTTCTCCTGGCAGCGCTCCTTAGCAGAAACGTTTTTTTAGATTTGTTTTTGATGATTTAAGAAGAGTTTTTGTGATTTTTAAGCCGTGTTTAAGGATTGTTTTTAAGTTTTCAAAGTTTCAGTTTTGTTTTAAGAATGTTTTTAAGAATTTTTCATAATTTTTTAAAACATTTTTCTTGAAATTTGAAGTTGCTTACTTTCTGGATTCCCGGATTTTGCGGATTTTGTACTTCCCACTCTTTGGGGCTATCATATTTGGCCATCTCCTGCATTTCTGACTGGCTTCACTCCCACTTCCTTTAGCCATTCATATGGCCATCCTTCGACTTCTTCCTTTCTTCCTCTTTTTCTCACTTCCTCTTGCTTCTCCTACTCCTCCTTCTCCTCCTCCTCCTCCTCTGCTTGCCCTCTCTTCTTCGTTTTTGAAAACTTTTTGAATGAAAACAACATTTTCACACACAAGTTTGGCTTTTTATTTTTCGGTTTCCTCCTGCTCCGATTCCCCCGCTCTGGCAGCCAGCCTCCTAAGAATTATGTTTCTTCCTCTTGTGTTTATATTTTGTACCTGGTCACGCCCCCTATATGGGCCTCACCTTTTGGGAAAATGATTTCTTCCTCTTATTTTTTGTTTAAACAAAACAAAAAAAAGCAAGAGGAGGCAGAAAGATATTTTTTGGGCAACTCCATTGACTGATTGACTGCGAAAGGAGGCAGCTTTTGGGGCTCCTTGTTCGCGGGCATCTCCTTCTTTATCCATACACTCCTCCTCCTTCTCCTTCTCCTCCTTCTACTTTATCCACCGTTCCCCGCTTATTCTCCCCTCCTGCCTGCCTTCTCCTTTTTACTTTCCGCAACTCAAAGTTTCTCAGGCCTCGGGGCTCCATTTTAGCCTGGCCTCTATCATTATTCGGTTGCAACTTCCCTCGATTCGCACACAAATTTGTATATATCATATATATTATATACGGATAAATATATATGTTTTCGATATATATGGATATGTGAGTCTAAATATGCATGTGCCACGCCCTCAAAGCAACGCCCTTTGTGGCAGAACTAACAAGGTGGAAGCGACCGCAGCTGGTTTGGTTTGGTTTGGTTTGCTGCTCAGCAAATTAATATTTTGAAGGAGAATTTGAAAGTTTTAATCATTGTGATTAGTAATATGTATTAAGGAGTGCTTAATTTTAGTTTAAAGTTAATCCTTAAGTTAAATTGAGGTGTTAGAAATCAGAAAAAGTCAACTCAAACAGCTTTTCAGAGAGTTCTTTAAAGTTCCTTTTAGAAAACCCTCAAAAAGGTTAACTAGTTTGAAGGGAAAATAGGGGGAAAACTCCCCTGAATAGTTGGAAAAACTGTTATGGCAAAGGACGTACCTCCCCTCCCCCCCTCCCTTCTGGCATTTGCCAAATTTATCTAAGTGCAAAATGCAAAGTGCAAATTGTAAATCCTCAAATGTTTGCATCCGTCCAAGGCCACGCACCTGGGAATTGCTCATTTACAGGTGTGAGACTGTGTGTGTGTGTGTGTATGACCAATGGGGAGGTGTGTGTGTGGCCATCCTTCCCTCCCCCCTTACACACACCCACACACATGTGCAAACTTAATGAGGCAAGCAGAGCGAGGTGCTAATTTGCGCCTCGAAGGATTTTCCGACGCACAGTTGAGTGCTCTCGCAACCCGCCACCACCTGCTCGCTCGCCCACTTGTTTTCCACTTCAACTGACCGCCGCCTTTCCTTTGCCATTAACAACAACAACAATAATTAAAAGGTCACTAGAGGTCACGAAACTAATTGCTTGGTCAGTTGATGAAACAAGGAAAATTTAAGGAAATTTGTATAGAAAAAGCAAAGTTAAAGATTAGAGGAAAATGTTAAGTAGATTGGTAACTGATGAAGTAATGTCTTCTTGATAAGAAAAATTCTATGAAAAAGTCAAAAAGTTTCGTCGACTAACTTTTAATCTTCTTTTCCTTTCCTTTCCAGGTCGCAGTGAACCGCCTGTGGGCGTTGGCGATCCCTGCGCCGGATGCAACAAGCCCATACTGGACAAGTTCCTGCTGAATGTCCTGGAACGCGCATGGCACGCCTCCTGCGTCCGCTGCTGTGAATGCCTCCAACCGCTAACCGACAAATGCTTCAGCCGCGAGTCGAAGCTCTACTGTCGCAACGATTTCTTCAGGTGATTTTTCTTTCTTTACTTCTTTAAGAGTTTCCCAAACAACCCATCACCCAGCCATTATCCTTTCTATTAAAACCCATAAATCCAACCTAAATCGGTTCTGAAAAGAGATCTCAAAGCCAGTAAAGGGGTGGGTGACAAAAAACAGAGAAACAAGGACGTGGACGGGCGGGACAAATCAAAACCGAAGCAATTAAGTCAAGTTGGCAATCGCGACTTTTGTGTTCCATTCGATTTCCCCAGCCAGCCAGCCAGCCAGCCAAGCTAATTGGAAAAAATCGCAGGAAATGGAGGAAAAATCTCGAGAAGGACAGGCGAAAGCAATTAACATGCAAAATACGTGGAACAAATCAAAATGAAATCAAATGCGAGGCACTCTGATTTTTCACTATAAAAGAAAAGAGGGAAAGGTAGGTAGGTGGGTAGGTGGGTGGATGGCCTAGCCTAGCCTAGGAGGTGTCCTATCAATCAGCGCCAGTCGGAAAAGGTTAACAAGTGACGGCGACAGACAAAAGCCATCCATAAAGCAGGAGAAATAAAGAAAGCAGAAGGGAGGGAGAAGGGAAATGGAATCCAGGATCAGGATTGAAAGGCAGGCGGCTGGCTCCTAAAAGGCACAAAACAAAATCAAATCGAATGGCCAATTCTGAACGGCAAGTGCTGGCAAGTGATGGATTTTTCTGAAAAGCAAGAAAGGAGATTTGGAAAATAGAAAATTGCCAAAAATGAAAACTCCATACAAACTCCTTATATCTCTGAACTAAACACCTTCTTTTATAACCCATTTATTAATTAACTTTTCCCTTCCTTTGCCACCTCTCACAACAGACGTTACGGCACCAAGTGCAGTGGCTGCGGACAGGGTATTGCGCCGTCGGATCTTGTGCGAAAGCCCAGGGACAAGGTCTTCCATCTGAACTGCTTCACCTGCTGCATTTGCCGCAAGCAATTGAGCACAGGTGAGCAGCTCTATGTGCTGGACGACAATAAGTTTATCTGCAAGGACGACTATCTGCTGGGCAAGGCGCCATCCTGCGGCCACAATTCGCTGAGCGGTAAGTTAATGGGGGAAATTTATCAAAAAATTCTGATTAATAAGACTAAATTCTATAAGGAAATATGTTAGTTGAGTTTTGAAACATTTAAATTATTGAAAATATCCCTGAAAATATCCCTTTTTGGTCACTCTTTCCCTACCCTTTATTCGAGTGGCCTAATCAGCGCGCCATAAATTTTACCGGACATCCCAATTGGGGCTCATCTTTGCTAATGAGAGAGTCGTTCCTGCTACCCTGCTACCCCCTGCTACCTCTCTACCACCATCCCATAGTTAGACCCTAAAAGCCTCTCACTGCCTCTATCTGCCTGTTTCCATCAGCAATAAATACAAAATTACGCATACGACACGTGGACCAAGCGTTTTGGGTATATTTAGTCGCAATTTGTGCCACGCCTCGCACTTTTACCGACCGAAAAATTATTTGAATTTCTGACGCAGTCTGTCTATTTGTTTGCACTAATTGTTTATCGTTTGCCATAGAAATATTTGCCATTCAAATTACCGTGGGAATAAAAGAAAATGTTGCCATTGTTTTTCCGGCCTTCTGTTGATCTAGCTGATTGTTGATTTTTCTAACGCAGCTTTAACTATGCTTATTTTTTTCTTTTTAATTTTTCTTCTTTTTTTGTATACAACGCACACGGTGTTGTCTTTGGTAATCCTGGAAAATATATATTTTCTGGATTTTTGCATTGGCCAAGAAAGCGTTGGAAAAGTCATGGGCTAAATGCTTGGCAAATATTGACACAAATCGCATAAATAAAACAAAGTCATGCATAAGATAAAAGGGGGAGTGTACGTACACAGGAGATAAGGTGGGGGGGTTGGGTGGTTTGACTGCTTACATGATGAGAGTTTCAAATTGAGAAAAAAATCAAATTTAGTTAAGGAGTTGCCTTTGGCTAAATTATAACTGAAATTGCTTTTAATTAAGAAAATTATCAATTCTATTTTTTTTTAAATATTTTCTCAAATTTTCTTTACTGCCCTCCCCCCTCCCTCCTTGCACATTCTTCGCTAATTTAAAAATACCGCCGTTCTTCAAGAGAACATTTTAAAGCTTTTCCTGTTTTCCTTTTCTTTTTTTCTGCCATAATTTTCACATTCCTTTCGTGGCCGAAAAATTCTACCAGAAATGGGGCTGGCAAGGCAGCTGGGAAAAACTGAAAACGCATTAAAGCCAAAAGCAGCTGCAAAATGCTGCGCCCCTGCCTCGCCGCTTTGCCTTTGTTTACCCTTTTCACTCCACGGCCAAAGTTTTAAAGGATGTGCATGCATGTATGTGTGTGTATGTGTGTGTGTGTGTTTGGGCAAGTGCGAGCATGGGTTAAGCTTTAAAGTTGGCCGGATAATTATTTGACGTTTGCCAAGTTTTCACTGGCCAGAAACGGCAATTAAAGGAGTTTAAGGAGATTTCTATAAACTTTAGGGATTGCAATTTTTGGGATAGTTAAAAAGAGTTTTTGATATTAACTGACTTTTATTTACAGTTTTACAGGACTGCTAAAAACCTAAAAATATTTTTAAGATATTTCAAAATTAGATTTCCAAAACTTTCCCCTAAGATTTTTCTTATTGCTTCCCCTTCAGAAGAAGAAGAAAAAAAGCAACAATAAATACTTGAAAATTCGTTTGCTTGTTGGCAAAATGATTTTCGTAGCTTACTTAGCGGCGTTAAATATTTCAACGCTGCCATTTTCTCTCCCTTTCCCCGCTCTAAGAGAGTCATGGCGGGTGGTTGAGAGAAATGGCGAACAGAGACAGGAGAGCTGCGGCGAAAAACAAAAAAAAAAAAGTCAAGTGAGAGAGAAACCTTCTCTTGGCAGCTGCGCACTAGCTGTTAATGCGAAAACGAGATGCAAGATGGTAGTGCTGGCGTCGCTGTCAACGTCGACGCAGGCAGAACAAAATGGCTGCGAGCCCCAAAAAGTAGGCAAGCATTTTCAACCGCCTTTCCAACTAGCTGCATCTCTCTCTCTCTCTCTCTTTCTCACTCCTCCTTTAATAATGCCCTGCCCTGCTAAATTTTCCAGCCAATAATTCAACAATAATTATTATTTATTTCCCTTTTAAAAATTTTTTAACAATTTTTTAGACTCAAAAAAAAAAACAGAAGGTGAAAATTCTGCTGAAAAATGTCTTAAAATTTATGAGGGAAAAGCTAGCTGGAGAAGCTGGCAATGCTGCAGCGTCTGCTGCCTTGTATCGCTGCAGCGAACGCTGGCCGAGCAGCTGCGTCGCAGTCGGCAGCGACGCTGGTGGAAAAGGAGCGCAGGTCATTAATGTTTTGATTTTAATTGCGTTAATTACGTGCAACGGATTTTTCACTTAGCCACAACAGCCGAGCCTCCGCAGAATTTATGCAACTATAATTTGCTGTTTTTTTGCCTTTTTTTTTTGCCTTTTTTCATCGAACAACAAAAGTGTCAACACATCAAGTATACGCCTCTTTGGACGCCAAAAGAAAACAAAAGAAAAAAGAAAAACCAAAAGGCAACAAAACATTTTTCAAAAAGCAACGTGCGACGCTTTTTTTCTTCTCGTGCTGTATTTATTTTTATTTTCCGCCCCGTTAATAATTTTTTTTTTTTTTTCATTTTTTCATTTGTCGCTCTCTCGACGCGTCAATTTATGGCTTGTCATATAAATTAAACTGTTTGCCGTGCGATAAACAACAACAATGAATGGCCGGGCAGCGGCGGCAGTGGCGGCAGCGTAACTGAGGTAATAAATCAAAATACAAATAAAAAAAGACAAAAAAGATCCAAGAAAGCGGGCAACACAAAGTGCAATGGAGTATAACTTTTGAGATAAAACTTGGCAGTCAATGAAGTGCTGACAAAAAGAGAGGAAAAAAAAGGCAGCAGCAGCAGGCAAACAGAACTAATTACCATTACCAAGTGCTGGGCCAGTTCCTGGTTTAAAGTCTGGCAAAGTAATCATCTTAAAAGTCAGTTCCAAGGTTGGCAGATCTAACGAATGTTGGCTATTAAACTTGAAGAAGTAATTGCAAATCTTTGTGATAAAATTAATAAGGAAAATAAGCAACATTTTAAAGGAGTTTGTCAAGCAACCGGAAATGTTGATATTTTCAAAGAAAATTATAGTTTCTGAATGAAGAATTTCCACTTTCCATTTACAAATTTTCTGCTGTTTCTGGAAGAACCAAACCAAGCTCGTTAAACTCCTGCCTTGTAAAGAATATAAAAAATAATTAAAAAGTAAATATATTAAAGAAAAAACGGCAAATCCTTTTGCCATATTGAATTAGCCAACTTTTAGGCCTTTCCCTTCTCCTTCTCTTTAAGCCTTAAACTCTGTGAGTTATCAGCAACACTCCAAAAAAATGACTGACGGCACTTCAGCATAAACATGTGGGGGAGTCCTTATATATATATATATCGGGCTATATATATGTATCAAGACTGTATATATGCATGTGTGAGTTGCGTACTTAATGACCCTTAAACGACCTTAACTCAGACTTGGCCTGTTGTTCGTTTTTTTTTTTTTTCGAGAGGATTCTGTTGTTATTTTTATGACGGCCGAAAAACAAAATTTTTATGAACCCACACACACAGACACACACACAGACACACAGAGGCACATTCTCCTCCTTTTTATGCCTTCTGGTTTATTGTCCTGTTTGCTTTTGTGGTTGTTGCCGCCGCCGCCGCTTTTGTTGCTTTCTTACGCCTACTTTTTTTTTCGTTGCTGTTTTTCCTGGCCAAAAGGGTCAAACACGCATATGGCCAAAAAGTCCCTAAAGTTCATCTTCTCTTTTTTATCTTTAAGCCAGCGATAAGCAGCTGGTCTCTTTTGAGTTTTAAAGCCGAACAAAATGCAGCTTCTTAAGGGAAAACGTTGCAATTTCTAGGCTGAGGACCACTAGGCGTATTAGTAATATTAATAGTCATGATATTAAAAAAACCAATTTAAGGTTTTCCTTTGCCATTTTCCCACATAACAACCTGATTGCCTGGCTAACCCTTAACAAAACCTAACTAATGGGTATCCCCTTGGTCGTATCCTGATTTCTGCGTTGCCTTTAAGCCCGTTCAGCTACATGAAAAATGCCGCAGATTTACGGTTGTCATTTTGCCGGCTGGTCACGTAATATAGTACTCTTATTCTCGATGGGCAGGCAGCAACCCGGGTAAATCGTAGCCCTATCCCCCTCCCCCCCCTTGCCACGCCCCACCAACGCCTACATTTAGCTACAGGCCTCGACCGCTGCTGCGGTTGCCACTTCTTTCGTTCCCTCTTTCTCTTTTTCTTTCTTTCCTTCCTTCTCTCTAGGAGCCTTGTTTTTTTTCCATTCGCATTTTTATTTTTATTTGCAGTTTCAGTTTTTGCAGCGGTGGCAGTTTTTGTTCAGTCAGTTGGGTTACATGACTTCTATATGTAGTTGCTACACCGGAAATAAAGTTGGGTGACTTGAGTTTGGGTTTTGTGAGAGTAAGTTAAGGGTTAAGTGAAGGAAAAGGCTGGGTTTTTGGGGGTTTTTCAGAGACTTTTAAGGGGTTAAGTTGGTTGTTTAACTTTGTAAAGTTGAAAAAGTTTCATTTTTATCATTATTACATATTAATAAACACATTTTTAAACTCATTTTCTAAGTAAGAAAAGTTTTCCTTAACAAAAAATCACTAAAAAGCCAGAAAGTTCCCCCTTTTTCCACCTTTCTAAGGGCATTTTTCCTTCTCTAATGATCTCTCGAACGCCTTTTCCCCTTAGCCACCCCCTGATTTCTCTCAGTGTTTGTATATATTTATCCCCAGCTATACAAGTATTTATATGTACTTTATTTTTTTTCTGCCCATTCGGGGCCTTGCAGCTCGAAAAGTTTATGGCTTTGGCTGCTGTGGTCCAATCTGTTTCCCCGTACAAAAAGAAGAACAAGAAAAATATATAAAAAAAACGAAAAAAAAAACAAAAACCAAAGGCGAAAAAAAAAAAGTAAAACCGTTAAAGTTTATTTGACATTTACTTGGGCTATTTTTTATTTTTATGACTCTCTGGGTTTTTACTTTTTTACTTTTTGTTATACTGACCACAACGCCCGCCCCTCCTACTCCCTACTAACCCCCCCTCCCTCCCTTTTTGGGGGGGGATTTTTAATGCTTTTTTTCTCACTGTATGCTCGTTGGGATAATAAATTTGCGGCTATTTTGGGGCCACGAATTTAATACTTTACCGATGTGCGATAAAAAAGTTAAAAAAAAGAGAAGAGAAAAAAGTAAAACCGAAACGAACTGCTGGTACCTTCCTCTTCTAACGCCTTTTCAACGCCTTCGTAAATCATTTGGCCAAGTGCGTTTCTATGGTAGTGTGTGTCAGTGTGTGTGTGTCAGTGTGTGTGTGTGTCAGTGTGTGTGTGTGTGTGTGTGCTGGCAACTATTTTCCATAAAACGCGGCTTTGATTTGTGGCTACCAAAGGGAAAATAAAAATGAAAATAAAAATTTATAAAGCCCAGAAAAAGGTGAAAAAGGCCAGTAGACGACGACGGCGACTTTTGGCACTGACTGTGTGGCGGAAATGTCGCCATTTTAAGGGGAAATAGTAGGAGAGGGTAAGAGGAAGAGGAAGTTACAGTTCATAAATCAAGACCATAAAGCAGGGGGGAGGAGGATGGTTATGGGATGTGGCCAGGGGATAGGATAAATAAGGTAGTTAAATGGTCGGAAGTTCGGGTTAGGGTTAGTTGGGTTGCCTTAAAAATGACTAAATAAAGGAGTTGAGGTTTGTTTTTAAGGAAAAATATTAAATTGGTTTGTTAATTTTATATTTTTTAAGCTTTTTTCAAAGTCTAAAAATAAGTTTATGATAGAGGAAGGCAGCTTAAGCCTTGCTTTCTTATAAATTTTCCAACTTTTATTGATTTAACTTGAATTTTCTGGCTAGTAGCAAGACCAAGCCCTTGCCTTGGACAATTTCCCCTCAAAATAATCTCCCTTTTTAATGATTTTCTCTACGAAACCTAATCGATTTGGTATTCAACCTGTCGCTAGACCTATAAGTCACCCAAATCTTCCTCTATTTTTGTGTTTTTTTTTCGTTTTTTTGGGGCAATAACTCTTCCCCACACACACTCACCCTGCCTGCCTGCCACACTCACTTGTTATTGTTTATTGTTTATTGTTTATGGGGCATTTGTTGAGCGACTTGCCAGCCTTAATGACAAAACTCGTAAGGGCCCGAAAATAAAATGGAAACGACGAGCCCAGGCAGGCCCAGCCAGACGTTACAGCAACGAAAAATAATAAAAATAAAAAGGGTCTCCTCTCTGACCCTCCTCTCTCTCTACTCCACAGCTCAGCTCATTTTAATGTCTAACTAAAACGAAGCTAAGCGAGGAGAGAGCAGAGTGAGCAGAAGAGGGGGCAACAGCGGGTTAAGGGCCAGGCATTTGATGATGTGTTGGGCCAAATTACGAGAGGCGTTAAAACTAGAGCAAAGTCTTCTTGACTTGACTGAACTTTAGTGCCGAAAGCGGACTCGTAACTTGTGTCCCCCCCACCTCCATCCCCCTATAAATCTTCAATCAAAAATTGAGTGTCTCTTCTTGGCTTTCTTCTTCTTCTTGTTCTTGTTTTGGGCTCTTTTTTACGGTGGGTTAAACTTGATGAGCAAACAAAATCAAGTCCCCTGATAATGACAATGAGCGAGTTTCAGTTTCAGTTTCGGTTTCAGTTTTTGGCCACCATCAGCATCTATCTCTCTCCCTCTCCCTCTCTCTTTCTCTTTTTCTTTCTCTTTCTCTGATTTGTTTTTGGCTTTTATTTGGTTTTCTTTTTAGCCATAAAAAGCACTTTAAGTGCGGCACTTTAAGGAGCTATTTGCCCCGAACTCAGCGCTCTAAGCAACTGAGATTTACGACCCAAAGAGTTTGTACTCAGAGGGGGACGACAGTAAAGGGAATCTCGGACTATAACTCCTATTTTTCTCTCTCTGTATATATCAGTAACACCCCTTCTAACCCCCCCCCTGAATCTCGTGTCATATTTCAAGCTTGGCCAAACATTTTCACCAGAGTTCAGGAAAACTATAAAGTCGTGAAAAACCTAGCACATCGAAAAAATATACAGGAAAACCTTCTGAAAATCCTCCAAAAAAAAAAGAAAAGCAGGCAGATAAGCGTCGACTGCGGCAGCATACAAAAAACCGTAGGGAGGGTGGGTGGTTAGGTGGGTTGTAGAGTAGAAAGAAAGGCGGGCCTCGGGCCTTGGGCCAAAAGACCCCCAAAAAGCGAGATGGCAACAAAGTGGCAATGGCCAAAAGCGAGATGGCAATACAAGGAGAGAAAGGCAAAAAGATGTTGATGGGTGGCTGACAGGGGGGAGGGGGGTGTCGCTTTTTAGGGGGTGGCTTGCTTTGGCGGATTTCGCGTTGGCGGCTGACTAAAGAAAACAGCAGCCACAAAAAGCGAAGAAAAACGAAACAAAAGGTTAGAGGAGGGGGAGGAAGCTGTAAGGGAAAATGGGGGGAAAGAGGATAGAGGGGGGTGGTTGTTAAGGGGGGGGCTTGAGAAGGACTTTATTCTGAGGTCGCACACAGCACAAATCCAACTGTCGAAACCAAAAGCACGCAAAGCTTCACACAAAAACTGCTGCAGGTGGCATTTGCCAAAGAAAGAGACAGCCGCAAAAAGAGTGGGGGGGTGGAGGGGGGGCTGGAGGGGGATTGCTAGAAAGAGACAGGGCCGACCGTACAGCATTGGGGGTTGGCATCTAAGGGTGGCCATGCCAAAATGTGAATTGAGGTTATGTATACAAAACGGAAACGGAAATGTGCAGAGCTTTGTGTGCAAAATGATGTCTGCCAAAAAGGAAAAAGAGTAAGCAAGAGAGAGTGAGTGGGAGAGAGAGAAATAGCATAAAAGGTGGGGAGAGTTTTGCTAGCACAACTACTAATACTACCACTACTGCCTGCCACTGGCTTAAGGCCCCCCCTTGGAAAAGCTTAGGAAAGACTCGCAAAGACTCCTCCAAGTGCTGGAAATACACGAAATCGATTTCGATTCTCTCGTTTATTTTATTCCTCCTCTGCCCCTCTGCCAGTCAGTCCCATACAAGCATGGATGAAAATGGCGTTTGGCTCTTTAAGCTTAAAGTTTTCTTTTTCCCCCTTCCTCTTTCCCTTACCAGCAGCCTGCTTTTTGGGGTGGCTTTTCCTTATCGCAACGCCAAAATCTTTGCCATTGGCTGCGTTTTTCCCTTTTTCAGTTTCCTTTTATTTTGCACACACTCATAACTCATAACTCATATTTATATTTATATATCTGTATAGGTTTATATATCTGTACGATATATATATATATATATATAGAAATATGTAGGATAAATGCGGAGTAAATGTGGGCATATGTTCTGCGAAGATAACTGAGGCAGCAGTGAGGACTTTTCCCGTACATCTGAATGGGTTTTTCATGGCAGTTTGTTTTGCGGGGTCTTAAAGAGCTGTTAAAAGGGGTTTAACTTAAGTTAAAGCTGGCAAAGGGCATTAAGTTTAAATGGTATTTAGTCATTAAACTGTAACTAATGACATTTTCATCTCTTTTTAGTTCGATTTGCAAGACTTTTCCTTCTTAAGAAGGGCAAATCTTTGCCTTAAAACCCTTAAAAACTTCTTTAAACTAAAAAGTGCTTTGAAAACTCCCAAACAGTTTATGCCCAGCTTATCTTAACCCCTTTATTTTATAAGAAATTTCCCACCAAAGATCGATTTACAAAGTAAATAAACCCAAGCCAAAGATCGGGGCATGTAACCCATTTACCGCCCACCTGTAACCGCTGAGGCGTAACCATTGCGGCTTAGATAAGAATTCCCAAAGAGCCAAAGACAGGGTCACCATTACCTAGCTTTCCCCCCCTACGGCCCCACTCCAGCTCTCCACTAACCTGTTCCCAATCTCCTCCAGTATTTTACGAGTACTCCCCATTTCTGTTTCAGTTTTTTTAGTTTTTTAGTTTCTGTTTTTTTTTCTGCTTTTTTTCTGCTTTTTTTTTTTTGGTTTCTATCTCGAAACGAAAGCCCGCACTTTGGAGAGGCAGCAGCAGTTAATGTTTATTTTTATTTTTATTTTTATTTTTTATTTTTATTTTTATTTTCATTTTTGTTTAGTTTGGCTTGGCTTTATTTTAGTTTTTACAGCCACTTCGGTGCTAGTTTTAATGGGCCTTTACGGCCGCACCACTTTTTTTTTGGAGCCTGACTTTGGAGTCACGCCTTTGCCGCCGCCGCCGCCTCACTCGCTCGCTTTCCCTCTCTCTCTCTCTTCACCTCTCTCTCTCTTGCTCTGCCTTTTGCGTAATGCGCGTGAAAATAAAGTTTTTCGCTTGAAAAAACCTTAAATAGCCGGCAATAAATGACATAACAAAACGGTTACAGCTCAGGACCTAAAAAAGCAAAAAACCAAAAACCACCTCAGCCACCTAGAACCTCAAAGTTTTCCGCACATTTCCACGCCTGACTCACATTTTGCCAATGAAAATGAGTCAGTTTTCAGGCGGCAACAGCAACGGCAACAGCAACGGCAACGGCGACGGCGATCTCAATGATCCATCCGATCTCTGTGACTCAGTTTTTTTTTTTTGGTATTTAAAAAATATAAACAAGTTAAAGGGGCGTGGTGGCAGTGGGCCAGCAGATGTGGGTCAGACAAAAAAAAAAATAAAATGCATTTTCTTGTTTATTTTTTCGTATTGCTGAAATTCGAGATCAAAGTGAAGATTGTGACTGAGATTTTTGGGTGCTAGAAAGATGAATGAACCCAGAAAAAAGGTGGAACTAATGAATCATTCCAAATATGAACTTAGAAGGCTGGAAGTGGTTGAGTTTTCATGATTTATGAGGCTGTGACCTTAGAAAATGGTTAGCTTTGAGGGGAAAACTAATGAAGAAGCTGATCATGAGATGGGAAATATTACCAAGAAATAAGTTTTTGAATTTCTTTTTCAAGTTTTTTTGTGGCATTTCAAAGTCCATATCTCATCACCTGCTGTTTGGCTTTCCACCCATTTGGTTGTGCCAATTTCTGGTCCACACTCCCCTTTCTTAAGTGTCTGAGTGTGAGTGTGTCAGTGTGTGTGTGTGTGTGTTTGTGTGTGTATAAACCAACATCAAATGCACAATTCATTTGGGCATAAATTTGCTCAGATTTTTACAGCTGCAGACTGCGACTTGGCCTGACTGGCTGGCTGGCTGGCTGAGAGCCATAAAAACGGGCAAGCTGTGACAATTTCCCCGCCGCCCCGCTCAGATTCCTGCCTTGAGCTTGGCTTGGCTTGGCTTGGCTTGGTGTAATCCCCGCCCTTACCCAAAACAGCCTTAACCCACGCCGGCGCTATGCAAATGTCACAAATGATAAACGCAATAAGCATAAATAAATAAAAGTTTCGCATAACCCATAAAGTAGCCCCAAGGAAGATGAAGTGAGTTTTGGGATAAAATTTAAGAAAAATAAAAAAAAAAAAACAAGAAAAAGCCAAGAAAAGAGGGGAAAAAGGGCGGCCGCCTTTGTTAGGCTGCCTTATTTATTAGTAAATCGCAAATCGTTGGAAGTTAATTCTTGTTTTCGTTTTATATGTGTTAATCGATTTGTTGTTGTTGTTGTTGTTGTTGCTACGGCAAATCATAAATTTCCCAGCAAATTCGAGTGTGATTTATAATTTGAAACTCTTCTCTCTCTTTCGGAATTCCTTTCCTGCTGCCCCTGCCTGCAATCCATCAAAAAGTTATAACCAAAAAACCCTGGAAAAAATCGAGATACGAGAGCGTAGCTGGCTAGGAAAAACATGTCAGAAATCTAGCAAAGGAAAACAAAAGCAGAAAATGCTGACAGACAATTTATGGACAAACAAATAAAACACACACCGAAAGAGATGGCCTAAGCAGTGAGAGAAAGAGAGAGAGAGAGGGGGAGTTAGGAAGAAAATTCGCTTTGAAATTGATATGTTTGACAGCGGGGCCGAAACCGAAATAGTAATAACAAAATACGGTTGGGAAAACAAACAGAAAGGGAAATCCAACTAAAACAAACAGCCAACGAAAAATCTAGGAGAGTCGCGAAAAAGGGAAAGTAGTTGGCCCAATGAGGGGGCGGGGTGGGGGTGAAATTTGCCAATGTTATGTGAACTAATTTGGAAATTCCTAAATATTTATTAACTAGTTAATAACCCCAACTAACCGCCATCTGTCTGAGCTTTTAACTTTGTTTTCCTCATTCATTTCGACCACTTTGCTTGCCCGCCCATCTAGCCATCAACTTCTGATTACCTCGAAAAAATCACCAAAAATTACTCCAATTAAGACAGGCATTGAGAGGCCTACTCAGAGACTCATTTACTTTCACTTTCTGCGGTTTTATATTATAGACCATGCCCCTGCCCCGCCCTCTGTTAGCCAAGCTAATGCCGCCTCTTAAATGCTATCCAAAACTAAATCGTTTTGCGGAAGTTCTCGCCGAGATTGGAGACTCCAGATGTGAATTGGTTTTACTGCTCGTGTCTTGAGCCCAATAATCAGGCCATAAACATGGGCACTGCGAGGAATAAGGGTTAAGTTTATCAGTTCGGTTTGGGTTTTTAAGAACTTTAATGGGAAATATGTTATGGTGAAGGGTTTTACAAGGTTTTAGTAAGTGAAAAAGTTACTAATTTGAAGGAGTTTTAAGACAACTTCAGTAACTTCTTCTTGCTAGATGCTTTTCCCTACTTTACCTCTACTAATTTCTCTCTCTGTACCTGCTGGTCTTTTGTCATAACCGCAGAATCCACCGATACCGCCATTGCCACCGCTGCTGTGGTTTCACCTTTAATCCGTAAAAAGATCTGTTTTACAAATCCCCCGACGGATGCCTGGCCGCCTGCCTGACTGGCATAATAATCTAGGCGCGCTGATCTCTGATCTGCTGCCTCTCGTTTTCCCTCAACCCTGAATATATAGTATATATAGTATTTGTTCGATCGCGTGGGCAGGTAGACAAAGTTGTTATTGTCCCATTCGTCAATGATCCGACAGCAGAACGCAAGATCTGGGGATCGTCTAGGCCTCTCTCTCTCGCTCTCGCTATGAAACTGAATCTGAATCTGAATCTGCGGCTTAGGCTCGCTTTTCGACACTTTGTTTGGCACGGTTTTAAGCCAATTGTTAATCGCAAAGGCTGTGGCTCTGGCTGTTCTCTTTTTCGGCCCACCAAAAGCCAGATGAAACCAAGGGATAAGGAGGGTATAGACCAGGGGCAAGGGTAGAGGCAGAGGGGCAAGAGCAGAGCCAGAGGTATAGCCATAATCCCAATTGACAAAAGTCAACAAAGCGCATCAATTCATTTGCAATTCCATTCTATAGGCAAAGATATAGGTGTAGGTATAGGATCTGTGTGGTCCCCTTTGGGTTGCCTTTCGCTCGTGTTGCGTTGTCAACAAATTTGTCATCCGTGTGGGCATGGTCGGTCGTCTATAGGGTCGCCTGATCTCGGGATCAGCTATAGCTGCCGTTTTTGTTGTCTTTTCTGGCCTTTTGCGTTCTTTTTTTGCTACTTGGGTGCGGTTTTCATGGCTTGCAGAATTCTATGGGTTGGTGGTATATCTATATAGGGGGTATATACTATGTATATATGCTATTTGTAGGGGAAATGTCTGGCTTTGGGTTTAGTTCTTAGTTTAGTTTGGGAATTAGAGTTTAAGGCAAGGGTTTGCCTATGGCTTATAGTTTAAGGAACTTAACGAAAAGGCCAAGAAGTTGCCTTGGTTTATAGTTAAAGGAACTTTATGAAATGGTTTCTAGTTTAAGGAACTTTGCTGTGAGCAAAGAAAGAAAGTTTTGATTTAATCATAAGCTGTTTTTCCAATTTTAGAGGATGAAAAGTATGTAAATTTTGTAGAAAAGTAAGGTTTAGCCTATAAGGAAGACTTACTAAAGCAAATTTGAAGCTAATTCCCTTCTTTTATGCATGAAATATCCGAAAAACTTAAAGATTTTGATTGCTAGATTGGCTATATGTTCATAACATTCCCTCAAAGCAAGTGCTTTCCCTCAGCTAAGCTCAAATGACAGGCCTAAGGACCCTAGCCTCCAGTGGCTGTAAAACCGTCAAAGCTTCTAAAACCTTTAAAGCTTCTAAAACCTCTAAACCTTCTAAAACCTTTAAACCTTCTAAAACCTTTAGTAAGCATTTACTAAACTTAATTTCTTAAAATTACTAAAAATAATACACATATGGAAAGTGTAACTGCATAAACTGGAAGTCCTTAACTGCCATTACTTCCGCTTCGGCCCCTCCTACTCTACTGCCTACCTTCCTTCCTTTCTCGCTGTCTCCTTTACCCTCCTTAAAACGACGCCATTTTGTTTATGGCCGCCTTGTCTTTGTAATGTTGCTGTTGCTGTTGCTGTTTTTGTTATTGTTATTCCTGTCAGTTGGTTCGTCGCTCGCCAAAAAGGAGTTCACCTTTCCTTGGCCCAGCCCTAGCCCTCGCCCTGCCTCTGCCTCTGCCTCTGTCCTCTTCCCTTTCTTCCTTAAATGCTGTTATTGTTATTGTTGTTATTGCTATTGTTGTTGTTGTTGTTGTATTTGTGAGCGACAGGCGCGTTGAAATGAAAGAAAAACACAACAACATACGCAATAACAATAAAAACAAAACGGTTTCAGTTTCCTTCTGTTTTCTTTTTTTTTTGCCTTCTTCTTCTGTTTTCTTTGCAAAGGAGCCAAGCCAAGGCCCCGAACATCATTGGTATCAATTTCAGCGAAAGATATATACATGTATATATCGAGGGAAATGTATATATCGCATAATGTTAAATGCCCAAAAAGGGGGAGGGTATGTTAAGAGGGAGGGAAAATCCTTTTTGGCACAGCTCAACGCGTTCCAGAGGGGAAAAACGCGAGCCTTGAAATCCTGTTGCTTTAGGCGCAGCAGCAGCAGTGGCGGCAGCAACATCATGACAGCAACATTACAAAACCAACAGCAACATTACGAAAGACACTGGGAAAAAAAAGAGTGGGAAGAGATTTATCCCACTAAGCAAAGATCTAACTTGGAATTAAGAACTTTAAAAGAGCAAAGAAATCAACATAAAAACTACTTTTAAGAAGTTTTCCAACTTTCTTACAACTTTCCTTAAACACAAAAACAGCTAAGCTGAAGCTTTTCCTCCCACATTTCCCTTTTACATCACAGCTAACTTTTCTCTCAGTGCATTCCCAGCGTTGTCTACAACGCGCGCGGGGCAAACAAAAAGGGAGAAAGGTCCTTTTGGTCCTTTGGGTGCCTGTTCGTCTGGCTGTAAAACCAACAACAGGCAAAGGCAAAAAAAAAAAAAAAAAAAAGGGATCACTTTACAAATGCCCACAGAATGCGGCCGGTTTTGTGTTGTTTTATTTTCGTTACTCCTTTGTTTTTGTTGTTGTAGATTGTCGCTTGTGGCACTGCCACAAAATGCTTAAAATAACAAAAGCCTGGACAGGGGGGAGAGAGAGAGAGAGAGAGAGAGGGGGGGCCCGCCCAAAGGCGATTGCTGTTGCCCGAAAAGGTAACAGAGCGTACTCACTTTTTTTCTTTTCAGACTGCTGTTGTTGGTGGGTTTTTTAAGCCCAGCAACCCCTTTCCTTAAGCATTTATAAGATGCACACACTAACACACACACACTCACACACACAGCTTTGGCTTTACCTATACTCTGATATATATGCCATAGAAGTTATAGGAGTGTTATTGTTCATTGTTCCTGTAATGCCAATCAAAACAAAGATTTCTGGCTGGCAAAATGGGGTTCTAAAAGCTGAGAGACATTCAAAGAGATGAGAGAGAGACATTCGGCGGCAGAAAGTAGCCATTGGCTTGGTAAGAAAAGGTTGTTGGGGTAAGGAAAAGTCTAAGGAAAAATCAGAAAGTAAAAGGTTAAGGAAGCTACTTCCTAGAACTCCATAAACCTAGTCTAAATTTCCACTTTTAAGTTAGGTTTTAAAGGCCTTTTTAAATGCCTTTTCAGATCCCATATTTAAACCCATTTTCCCTACATATCACTCTTTCCCCTACCCAACCCTTTCTTTCTCTGGAACTAAATTTGTCCTAAAAGGATTCATAGGGATTCCACACTTGACAGTTTGCTTGCTGCTGCCCCCTCCTACTTTCCCCCCAGGAAGAACTTCAAGTTTATTGTTTGCAGAAAAGTGTCAAACAAAACGAAGTTCGAACTGAGGCAGGCAACTTGTCTGATTTTCCCCTCGCTTCCACCTCGCTCTTCTTTAGCTAAGCCAAAGTTGAGGCGCTCAAAACATCATCAAAAGTCAAAGTCACAAAGGCTCAGAAACTGTTTCTGACACTTTGAGCGGCGGCCACGAATTTCGAGACAGATATGGCTGCAAAACTTTCAACTGAAAGCCAAAGCCAAGGCAACGACAAATGAATTAAACAAATGCCAGGCACTGAGAGAAATTTAAGGGAGAGGTTTGGGGTTTTCGTAGAAGAGTTTAAGGTGCCAGGGAAATGGGTAACTTCAGCTTAAGGTTCTTGAAAGCCGCCCTTTCTAACCTTCAAATTCCTTCACTTTCTTGCAGTGCATCTTGCGTGTGTGTGCTTACTCGTTTCTGGGTGTGTGTGCGTGTGCGGTTGTGGGTGTTTGCCTCTGTGTGTGTGTGTGCAACTATTTGCGAGGGTGCAACGGCAACAACAAATACCACAACAATTTGTAATGCCGCATCAAAGCGTGAAGAACGTGAACCAGTCAACAGAAGGAGCAATTTCCATCGCTTGCAGAAGTGTGTGGGGGGGAGGGGGGATGAGGCATGAGGCATGCGGCATGGGGGCAGCAACTTCATTTAGCCATCGAGAGGGTGGCACCACTACACTTTCCACTTGACTGAGCATGCCAAGTGGCTAAATCGGAAAAGCAAGAGGGGCGGGGTAGGTAAGGCCAGGAGGGGGCTTGTGTAACCTCTCCTGAAACTGCCCCAAATAAGGGGGAGGGAGGGGGGAGGGAGGCAGACTGACTGTTTGTCTATAAATTTTAAATGTTTGTGCACGCAACACACAAACAGAAATTAAGTGCAAACTGTTGGGGCAGCTCAGAGGCAGCAACTCAGAGGCAGGCAGGCAGCAACTTGAACAGTTTCTCCGCAACTTGGACAACTTTGGACACTCATTACCAATGACCCAGGGCTCCATCTAAATACGAGTATAAACTTGTATATGTTTGGGTGAGTGTGTGACCTTGACATGACGTTGGCCAGTTTGTCGTTGAAGTGGCACTAAATGCCAGCAGACGACGACGACGACGACGAAGACTGGCCAGCAAAATTGATGACTGTGAAAAGTTTTTTCCCCGAAAAGAAATCAAAGTGCAGGGAAGAAAATAAAAAATTAGTCTGTCAATGACATGAACAGAGAGAAAAACGGAGAAAAACCGTTGAGGGTAGGAAAATTGGAAAATTAGTCTAGTTTACCAGAAGTAAATTCAATTTCAATTTGCGATTTAAAGGCCAAGTAACTTTGGCATTTGAAAGTGATGGACGGACAGATGGTAATAGAATTTCTGCTGCCATGAAAAGTCTGCGTTTTTTTTGGGGTTTTCCATTTAAATTTTCTCAAGTTAATAGTTTTTGATCTTTATAGAACTTTACAGAGCTAAAACAACTTCAAGATTGTTCAGTTTTAAAGGCTGAAAATCAAAGTTATTCCCCGCAGAGGCGGCTTTCACTCAGCTGCTTTTATCGGTCATCGGCCATCCCAGCTGGGGATTGCATAACATTTGCCAGCCAGCCAGCCAACTCACTCGATTTGACACTTTTCTTGCGTAACTGTCATGTGCAAAAAACAGACAGAGGGGGGAAAGAGGCTGAAAAGGAAAACATAAACCCCGAGAAAGAAAAAAGAAGCGAAAGAGCTGAAATACGCGAACTTATATGCTGGATGAGAGGATGAGAGGATGAGAGACAGGCAGTCAGGGGATTAGAGTCGTCGTCACTAAGCCGCGATCGAGCGTCTGAGGCCTAACAGAGGAGGGGGTAAGGGGAGGGTACTCCCCCCAGAGGAGGGGGATAAGGGGGCTAAGAGGAGGCAACGTCAGCGAACGTCAATGCGGATGGCACTCAAAGTGCGACTAAATCCCAAAGCCAAAGAGTACGAAACCGAGAACGAAACCAGGTGCCAAGTGTATATGACACTGTGAGAAAAAGGGGTGTGATTAGTGAATAAATCTAGTCAAGGGGGGTTGCCTAGAAAGTAACTAAGAAAGTAACTAAGAAGCTGGCAAGTTAAGTTCAAGAAAAGTTAACAAAAAAAAAGATAAAAAGTACTAGAAAAACCTCATGAAACCTCCTCCTTTCTCTCCCTCTCTCCCCAAGGGCCAACTTTATTAGCAGGTGTTTATAATTTCGATTTTATTACCAAAGAAGAAGCACACCTCCCAGTGTAAGGAGTATATATAGCCTGCCTCTCTTCTGTGACAATTCAAATCAGCAACGCACTGACAGGAATTAACCTAATTTTACAGCCAGCCAACTCCGAGACACGACTCCCCTCTCCGATTTCCACCGATGAATGGAATGGAGGTATGGGAAATGCCCAAGAATCCAATATCCAGAATCTCCAGAATGACTATATAGTATATATATATATATAGCCATGTCTGAATGTTGGTGAGGCAAACAGCGAACAGCAAACAGCGAACAGCGAACGACTTTCAGAATGCGCTCATGTAGAAAATCCAGCGATCTGTTCCACGTCCATGCCGCATTTTTCATGCCGCACTACGTTGTGCACTTAATAGTTGCCCATAAACACGAAACACGGAGACCAGAGCAGAGCAGAGCAGAGCAGAGGCGAACGGCCAGAAAAACCAGCTGAAAATGCTTGGGGAGCAGCCAGCAGAGTCGAGGAGGGGGAAGAGGTGGGAAAACCAACCCAACCAACAGCCAAACCCCCTTGATTTTTCTGCATCGTGAACCACATGATGCAAAACTAATTCGAAATTAATGTGTGTGCGCTTTGTCTACGTCGATTGGTGGTGGCTCCTGCTTCTGCTGCTGGCTTTCCCCCTTATGGAGTTGTTCTTGGTCCTTGAGGGGTGGCCCATAACCCATAACCCATAACCCACCCACTTCTTCTCCCTTCTACCCTCTGGCTGAGGCAATGACAGGTAGATATTCGATGTCCTGACAAAACTATTTACGTGGAGCAATAAAGGTTCCCCCGCAGAGGAGTGGGTTGGGTGGCGAAAAAGTTCAAAGACAATGATACGGGTTATTTTCCAGAGGTTAAAGGAAAACTCTAGCCTGGACATGACCTGAATGTTGTTTGAAGATTTTCCAGCAGCTTTCTTCTTAAAGAAAGGTTTCTTCTTTCAGCTCTCAGCTGTACTTTCTTAGCCAAAAACTTCTAAAGAAGAACTTTCCTTTTCACATCCCACTAAGCTTAGCCCAGCTTAGCCAACATAAAGCGACCTTCAAGCGTCGATCCTTTATAGTTTAACCTAACCTAACCGAAGCTAACCCCCAACCCCACCCACAAAAACAGGTGACATACCCAACCATTGCAACCTTTTTCGAGATCTTCTGCAAAGAAGGCAAAATCTATTCACGACTCGATGGAAACTGGAAACTGGAAACTGTTGCACTTGACTATGCAAACAGGGCAAGTGGTAGAGGGGAAAATCAAGGGGCAGGGCGGGTGGTGTCAGTGGGTGTACACAATGATGATGATGATGATGGATTCATGCCACCAGGAGCGGCAACAACGATGGCAACGGCAACGGCAACGGCAACGGCAACGGCGCCTCTTGTTTATTTATGTGCCTGTCCTGTCCTGCTTGTTTGCCCAATGATTCAGCTCTCAAGGATCTCCGGCACTTGTTCGGCATCCTCGACGTTGGCTGCCAACGCGGATGTTGATGCGGATGTTTGTTAAAGAAAAACATCCAAAGTAGAGAGTGCAAAATGGGTGGCTGGGTTTGGGATATTTCAGAAGGCCACAAGGTTACTGGAAATATTTTTCTAAGCGCGAAATGAGAGTGTTTGAACTTTTATGGCTGCCAAAGCCGAGGGTTGGCTGCTTCAATGGTATAATTGCTATTGCTACAACAACAATTACAAACAACAACAACTGCCGCGGGGGCAGAAAAAAATAAAAAGTGGGGTGGTTTCCCTGGCCTGGCTTCTTCTTTCCCTTTTAACCCAAACAACGTTGCCGCTTTCTGTGGCAATCAAATGAAGTGTTCCTGAATGGTTTTCAAAGTTAATTTGAGTGATGCTCGAGTTGGTGTTGTTGTTTCTGTTGTTGTTGTTTCTCTTGTTGTTGTTGTAGCTATTGGTATTGTTGTTGTTGTTGTTACTGGTACTGACAACCCTCGGCGTGTTTATTAACATGTGTTTACAACAACTTAAAGCGCCCATATGGAATCGAATCGCTGGTCCAGGCAGGCAGGACACAACGACGACGAGACCAGGGATCTTTTTTTTTGGGCTTTAAACCAACCACCACCAACTGCCACCCACTTGAGCCACCCAACCAGCCAAGCTATTCGAAGCATTTGAAGCATTCACAGCGCCAGTAAGCGATGCTGGTAAACACTTCAAGTTTCCGTACCGTTGGCCCTGTCTGCGGGTCAATTGTTGAAGGACTTTTATGGCATCCTGCGACACTCGACCAAACGCTCGAAACTGATTAAGATCTCTCGTTGGGTTAAAGCAAAGCGAGGTTGTGCATGGGTTAATCCTGTGCTGCTGGGAACCACAGAGATGGTGGGAAGGCTGGCAAGGCTGGCAAGTAACTACAAAGAAAGCTAATGGCTAGCCTAAACTTCAGACTAAGAGATACTTTATACCATAGTTAATGATCGCAGCAGATCATCTTTAAGGTTTCATTGCTATGCTTCTGATATTTCTTGGGCCATAAAAACAGGGAAAAAAAGGCATATGTCAGCTCTCTTTCCTTACCTCCATGGCTATCTAATTCGAAAGCTACCCCCCATCGACTAGGCTCTGGCGATGGAATCTCATCATCATCATCAGCATCAGCATCTCCAACTCCATCTCTTCCATACTCATCCCATCAGAGTCCGACTTGGAACTCATCCCGCGTTAAGCTCTTCCTTGCCAGAGTCAGTCGATGTGACAGGTGCCAGATGAGACTGGAAAACGCAGAATCACAGTCACAGAGCTCAGATCGTTTGGACAGAGACAGAGACAACCCTCTTTTGGGTTGCATCTGGTGCGGATTAGATTATGCATAATAAAGTGTAATTTATTTCTGGCAACTTGTCCCTCGGGGGAACGCTTGCTAGCTTCCTAGCTGGCTGGCAGATTTACCGAAAAACTTCAAATTCAAAACTTGAAACCTCTTTTCAAAACGAGAACGTCGCAGTTTCTTTCTTTCTGAGTGACACGTTTCGAAGCTCGTTTTCTGCTTATCTCGAGCCAAACAGGCGAGGAAAACTAGGGAAATTCGAACGTGTGTCAGCATTTTGCATGGCCCAGAGCTTAGAAGTCTGCACCAGAGATAAGCAGAGACAGCCCCCTCCCTCTGCCCCTTTCCCTTTGACCTAATCAACTTATATAGAAATCAGCGAGTGCAGTTGACACGTGACCAGGGAGAACCCAGACCCAGAAACCAGAACAGTGAACACCAGGTCAAAGGGAAGGGCTACTTAGACCATGAAATGGTGACACGTGACCACTCCCACCCGTCGTCGTCAGTCAGCGAAAATAAACCCAATTGCAACGTCGTTTTGGGCTTAGCTCAGTACAAATATTATTTATTGCAATTGTATTTTAAGTGGAATAGAATAACCTACCCCCCCGACCCCCTACCCCCTTTCTACTACACTTTATAGCTTAGCAATTTGTTCAACTTTTGGTTACTAACTCTCTCTCTTTGATTCTTACAGATTCATTAATGGGCTCGGCGAGCGAAGACGATGACGACGATGATCCACCGCATTTGCGGGCCACGGCACTCGGATTGGGCGTACTGGGTCCCAATGGACCCGACTCAGCGGGCGGACCTCTGGGCACATCGGATATATCAGTACAAAGCATGAGCACCGATAGCAAAAATACCCATGACGATTCCGATCAGGTAAGTGAGGGGTGCAGAGTGAAGAGTGCAGAGTTGTTGGGTGTTTAGAATAGCGAATCATTAACTTGTTTTTCCTCGTTTTTCATTCGAGTAATGAATGGATTACCCTGTAGAGTATGCTAAATGAGAGATTATCTGACAGAGATATCAACAAGAACTTGATTAGAAGTTAGGAAAGGGGATTATCAAATGATAAACCAAGAAATCCATAAACAAATATCCCAAAAACTTCCCATTTTCATACCCCCAACTTACCTAACTCTTCTAGAACTTTCCCCTTAACTTCCCAACTCCCCTAATCACTTGGTTTAAAGGGTATTAACAACACCCATCATCATTTCCCAACTAAAGACTATTCAGTCTTTGATGATCGTTCGGTTAGGTGGTGGCATTGTTGGGGTCTCTCAAGCCACAGACACCTCACACACTCCACACATCCACACTCGATTTGATTAATGATTGGCAAACGATTATGAGACGACCCAGCATTGTCTGTCTCTGCACTATATAGACAATATCTTAAGATATATATAAACCATCTTGCTTGATCGCAGGGCTCCTTGGATGGCGATCCGGATGGACGTGGCGATTCCCAGGCGGAGAACAAAAGTCCCGACGATGCCAACGGATCGAAGCGACGCGGTCCGCGCACCACCATCAAGGCCAAACAGCTGGAGGTGCTCAAGACGGCCTTCAATCAGACGCCGAAGCCGACACGCCACATCAGGGAGCAACTGGCCAAGGAGACCGGGCTGCCCATGCGCGTTATACAGGTGAGTGAGTGAGAGATCGTAAGATCCACCAACCATGCCATCTGGCATTACTTTGGTTAGGATTAGATTAGGAATATGAAATATTTGGATGATATGTGGAAAGTTACTTTGAGTTTTTGACTTAAGATTGGGGTATCAAACCCTATCAAAGTGATATTTCAAAGGCATTTCCTCTTCTCTTAGTTAGTTTTTAGTTTGTAGCTGTTTTTGATCTACAAATAAGAACCTTAAAACTGATTCAGAAATGATTTTGAAAGCTAAAGTCTGGGATTTTTAGCCTTCCGCTGGAAAAGGTAAGTGCAGCCCAAAGCGGAAGACTGCGAAAAGTTTTAGGTTTGAGCTGTACTTTAACGATGGCCAAAGCTGGCGAGTTTGTGCTTATCAAGGTAGTAGAACTACTACTAATACTACTACTAATGGTAATAGTAGTAGTATTAGTAGTAGTAATAGTAGTAGTATTAGTAGTAGAGTTCCAAGCAGCGACCTCCAAGCACTCTTTGGCTTTCTCGAGTGGCATGAAGCGGCCTGCCCGGCCCGTCTGCGTTTCATCAGCATAAAAAAGGCATAAATTAAGCGCGCTTTGACTGGCAAATGTTTAAACTAAAGCAAACGCGGTCGGTCGGTTACCGCAGAGAGAGAAAAAAAAATCATAAAAAATAGTCGGACGCGATTTTTCAACGTTTGCCCCGTTTGGCCCGTTTGGCCGCTTGGCCGTTGCCGCCTTGCAACGCTTCATTGCTCGGCCAGTAAAAACAACAAACCAAATACAATAAAAATGAAATTAATGTCGGAACGAGGGCGGACACAGTCGCCGAGGTGGGCGTGGCAGTGCATTAAAAACGGAAGTTCAATGCGCTTAAAAAACAGCAAAAAGGCAAAAAAAATAAAAAGGAATATTTCATGCAAAGAGCAATTTGCCAAAACGCAAAAATTAAAAGCTAAAATCGCAAAAATTCCACAAAATTAATCTTCTTCTTCTTTAATGCTCCTCCCTCCCGCCAAGAAACCAAAATGAGAAGCGCCGAGAAGGGCTTAAAAATGTTAACTAACATGCAATATGGCTATTAACAGAAATCGAGGCTAGAGAAGCTTCTGGGCTTACGTAATGAGGATTAGAAAAAATGGCTTAACAAATTGGGGAGAGAGAGTAGAGATAAAGATACAGATTATCTAGATTATCTAGATTAATTGAGGAAGTTACTAAGGCGGAACAGTAATTGCTGAAGCTTGCTAAGTAGATGCGCTGAAAACTGCAAAACTGCAAAACCTTTCAAGTTTACCGATCTTAAGTAAGAGGTTCTTGCAAATGAAGTTTCTAAATTGCAAGCTTAATAAGTTACTTGGATTTAGTACAAACTGCAGCTATTAAAAGTGGTTAGATTGAAGGGCAAAGTTACTAAGACGCCTGCTAATGTGGAATATAGTGACTGCTCCTGAAAGTATCTTCATTAATCCAAACCCCAAAGAGCTCTTTAAATGATATCCTTTATGGGATTAGTCTGTATAGAAACTCCCTGCTACTCTCCTACTTAACTAACCCATCACCTTTCCATTTCGTATTGCTTGCTGACAGATCTTTAAGTTGTAGACCCTCCTACGCTGCTCCTACTCCTACTCCTACTCCAACTCCTACTCCTACTCCTCCTCTCCGAATCCTTTTCCCATCGTTAGGCAGCTGTTCGTTCTTGCTCTCCTGACCTCCTGACCTGTCAAGGATATCCTCCGCCGTAGCATATGTTCTATAAGATCTGACCGCAACAACATCATTAAGCCGACTCTTCTTTCGACTCGCCTTTGAGCACCTTGCTTGGTCGTATGATTTTCAACAGGTTAGAGGGTAGAGACCTCCTCCTTCTCCTCCTCCTCCTTCTTCTACTACTAATTTCCCGCACCCTCCTACAGCTGCTTTCATCTTTTGTTTTCACCCAAAAAGAGATCACCACGCGATCGAGAAGGCACTCGAAATACCCAAAGAAATTCCAATCCCATGACCACTTAACGGGCTCTTAAAGAGATGGGCACGGGTTCTCGGTTCAGTTTAGTTCGATTCGGTTCGGATTCGGGATTCGGGATTCGGGATACTGTATACTGGATGCTGCTATAGAGAACCCATTCTGTATAGTTTTCTTTCGCTGTCGCTGGCCTTTGATGTGTCATTGGTTACAGTTAAAGGATATTTAGGCGGCATTCGTTTCTTGTTGCTGCTCCTCTGCAGCGACGATCTTTTTTCTCGCTTTTTGTGAGACGACAAGTGTGACACAATCAACACCTCTTTGGGGTCCCTTCTCACAGCTAAACGAAAGTGACAAATGCCAACAAGTTGAAGAGGAGGCACACCAAACAAATCTTAATCTGCCTGAGACAGAGAGAGAGAGAGTGAGTAAGAGATGGCGGGGGCATTTTTGGACATCTGTGGCCTGTCAGCGGCAGTCGGAAGACACACATTTGCATCTTCATTAAGACGCAAGGCAAGGCAGGGCAGGGAAGGGCTTCTGCTGCTGCTGCAGCAGCACTCTTCTTTCTTTTCACCATCAATATCAAGCATATCGAATGTCAGAGATATATAAACATAGATATGGCCAGCTTCCAGCTGACTTTTTCCTAAGAAACAGCTTTGAGTAACTCGATCTCCATCAAAGCAAAGTTGACTTCGGGAGTTCGTCATCAGCTCATCAAGAGCAGCGGGGGAATGGGTTATGGATTTGAGATTTTTTCGGGCAGGCACCTACCTTTACCCCTTTACTTCTTTACCCCTTCCCCGGCACAGATGTCAACGAGAAAATTTGTACAACTCTGATGGCGGGGAGCATCTTTCTCTTGGGCGCCCGCCTGCTGTGAGTTTTATAATAAATTTTACAACAACAGCAGCAGCAGCAGCGGCAACCTGAGGGCATGACACAAAAACTTCTTAAGAACTTTTGCCGACACACAGACAACGGTGGGCGGCTGAGGCAGAAAGAGGAAGAGAGAGGGCGGGGCAATGGCCGCGCCACGGGACAGAAGTTGGGCCCCACGTTGGGCGCCAATACAAACAATATGCTTCAGCTACGCCATACCCTCAAACCCCCACCACCCATGCCAGGCATGTCTTGAACTTTGACATAAAAGCACTGAACTGAGGGGGAAGGGCAAAGCAGAGGCAGCAGGAGAAGGAAAAGGAGCTGGAGCTGGAGCAGAGCGTATCCAGATCAGAATAGATCCGAAAACTTGACCAAGCACAACCGACAAAGTTGGGGATACTATGAACTAGCTAAGGGGAGGTATAAGCCTAGGACTCTTTGCTAGGCTATGATAAGGTAAACATCAGGGAAAAAGTAGGTTAGACCCTGTCAAGATGAGGGATAGCTTTCAGATACACCTATAATGACATTCCCAACCTGCATTGATCAAACTAAAAGCACAATATCTCCCCCCCGTAGAAAGCTATTTGGTATTTCCTGAGGTTTCCCTTTCAAGTTCCCTTCCTTTCCTCATCCCAAACTAAACCTATTCATTATGGAAGCTAACCTAAAGCTGATCACCTGAGAAACCACCTGCAAATCAAATTCCCATGAGAAGGGCCCGGCCATAAAGCCCATTTGTTAAACTGATAGATAGGTGGATAGACTTTTGGGCATATCTAAACAACATAACTACCAAGGCCCAGGCCTAAAACCAAAGGCGTTTTCGAAGAGTTATGGCCACGAATGTCGCCCGGGAAGTGACCGAGACAGATTCTCCGGTTCAGAGAAGAAAGAAGTCAACCTGTTTTGCGGGGGATTTTCAAAAGCAGAAAGAAACAAGGGTCAGAGGCGGCGGCGGCAGCGGATCTTTGGGTTTCTTTTCGCTCCATTTAAGCTTTGAAAAATTATAAACAAATAAGAAAAAAAAGAAAGAAGAAGGGAGAGAGGGGGGGTGTAGGTTAGAGGGACAAAATCACACAGTCGACGAAGCGCGAGAGCGGCAGCTAAACAAAAATTTTAATGTGGCATGCGCTGAGCTTGGCGCCAGTGACTTGGAGATACAAAGATACAAAGATACAGAGCAGATACAAAGATACTTCAGATGCCTAAAAACTCAAACTGAGATACTGAGATACTTTGATACCCCCAAATGCGGATGCGAGGAGCCGGACATTTGTCAAGCGATGTCGCGCCGCCGCCATGCAGAGGCGTTTATTTGTCAACAGAAAACATATTCGAGAGCATTTCCAGCCGTGATTTGCATTCGCCTGCCCTCTGCCACCTCCTCCGCCCCCCTTCTTTCCTCCTCTTATGATAGCCCCAAAGATTTATACTTTCATGTTTTATCTTTGGGGAGCATCGGAAGTTGACAAATTTAAGCTGACTTCGTATAGAGTTTTCGTTTTTCGTGCGTGTTTTATGGCCAACTAATTAGTCAAAGCGATCTCTGAGCTGGGCTTTTGCCTTTTGTTATTAATTGAGCGGAAATTGTTTTGATTTCGATGGATGATCAAGTGGGTGGAGAAGGGAGGGGAAGTTCATTCGGCAACCGCAAAACTTGAAAAGAAAATGCTGCTCCAAAATCGTAGATTGAACCATTCCAAAAAGGAGGCTAATTTAACGCATTTATTCCAACATGGATTGGTAGTTCAAAAGGCGCCCCCCGCCCCCCGCCCTCCTCTTCTCTGCTCTTCTCTTCTCTTCTAAATGACTCGGCAAAAATAGGGCTGATGATGTAGTCAGAGGGTTAGTTAGAGAGAGAGAGAGGGAGGAGGGGGGAAATTATAATTTCAACAACTCATCAAGTTGCTATTAATTTCGATTGAGGCGCCACGACGAAGCTACCAAAAGTGACCGAAAACGAAATACAAACCCAAACCCAAAACCGAAACCGAAACCGAAATCGAAACCCGGCCAAAGAGCCGAGTCATGCAAGGAGCTCTCCTCTTTTCAGTAACACCTACTAAACTATGGGAAAAAGGGCAACGATCCACCTGAGATACAGAAGAAGAAGTTAATTATCTGTTAACTCTTACTCGAGGCCAATTCACGCCTCACCGAAAACGGTAGAAGAAGAAGCTAACAAAAAAACAAGCAGCAGCAGCAGCGGTAGTCATCGATATATGTTGACTCGAGGGCGTGACGACAGCCTCCTTTCGATAAATGCAAATCATCAGAGGGTGCTGTGTGCTTGAGGTCATCATCGCATCGTAACGTAATCATGGAGGTAGGTCTGTCCTCCAATCCTTTGGGCCTCCTCTCGTTTCGATCATCTTCTCTAGAAGATCCATTACAAGCTGCTATTTGCCTGGCTAATAAGCCATATATCATCTTTTTTTAGGGTCTGTGCTGCTATCAAGGGGAATAATGATAGATCATAGATAGACTGCTAAATGACTGAAAAATTCATATTCATGGCCGATAATTGCTGATCATAAAGAAAACTTAGTAAACTCAAAAATAAAATAAATATTTAAATACTTTTTTTTTAAGGCTTTTTTTTCTAAGCCATGTTAAGGGTTAAGAAGAAGAAGAAGTTACCAGGAAAATCCCCTCGCTTTGAGATTACTTTTTTTTTTGGTTTTCTTTGGCGGCCAAAAAAAAAAACTTTTCTCGGTCTTTGAATGCCGCCGTTGATTAGCTTTAAAAATTGTTATTGCCGACTTCGTTTGCTGTCATTGTGGCCAGCACAAAGTTGCCCCATTGTTTTTGGCAATTAAGAGGCAGCAGCAACAGCAACAACAGTAACAACAACAACAACAACAACTCTAACAACAAACAACATGAAAAGGCAATCCAAACAAACAAATCTTGCCGCATCATAGCAAACTAATTTAACAAAATAAGGGGTAAGGGTGAAAATAGCCAAGTAGCCACAAAACAATGGGTTAAATATCCAATAGATCTCAATCGAAATGCCATTCTCAATCGCCAAAATCTTCAATCATCAATCGCAAATCACAAACCGCAGCCAGCACAGCCAACCAATAATATCAATCAAAGGCAGCCAGAAACGTGACACACATTTGGCTGCCCCTTTCTCGGAGGATCACATTAAGATTGCCATAAGATTATATATATATATAGTAGGTGTATTATATATGACCCCTGGCCCACCCCCTCATCTTTCAATCGCTGAAATGAGCAAGAATCAGGGAGTAGTAGTAGGAGGAGGAGGAGGAGGGGCAGGTGGGAGGCCAAACGCGCTGCCGTTTAACATAATTTGCTATAATTTCCAACACAATGCAGATGGAAGCAAAGGTAGGATGGAAGGACAGAGGACAGAAGGTAGGAGAAGGTAGAGAGTTTGTGCACTGCAAAGAAAACTTTAAGAAGAAAAAAGAAAAGTGATTAACTTGAAGGAAAGTGAAGGTTCTCCAGGACTTCTTTGAGGAGCTTTAAACTTTCTTTCATTTCCCAAACACCACTCATATATCAACCACTCATTTCTCTCAGTGCCTTTTGCTGCCTCCACTCGGTGCAATAATCATTTTGTTATGCGAGGGATTCGGTTCTCGGGGGCCGACCCCTTGTGATTGCTACCATGGCCCATTATGCTACGTTGTTTGCCCTTTTATGTCAGAGTCTAACCTATAATTTAACTAAATGTTCAAATGTTCCTGGCCGCGTGTTCAACTTAGTTCAGTTTAAGTTTCCCTTCCCCCTTTCCCCTTTCCCTCCCCCCCTTAAGTCGGAAATTTGTTGAAAGCTCCAAATTGGAAACAAATTTCGGGGCCCCGGCCAAGTGCGGAAATAAAATATTAGCCGCACATTTTTCTAAATTGCCCACAATTTGCCGCCTTGCCTTAGCCTGGAACATAAATGAACTTTAAAAATACGAAATGATAACCAACCGAGATGCGATTTTGATATATCTTAATATCAGATATCCAAATAATAAGCCAGAGGAGAGGCAGGGCGATAGCCCCCCCCCTCGCGAAAAAGCAAACTCAAATTGCAGAAACTAAAATTAAAATCCACAACGAGTGAGCTGCTTTTTCAACAGCAAAGAGCACAGAGCAAAGAAAAATATATAGAGCTGGAAAAATATGGAAAGGAAAACCAAATCAAAGGCAAACCAAAATATTTTCCTCAAATTTATTGCCGAAAAATGCTTTTCACGCCCATTTGCTGTGAGCCAACAGAAAATTGTTGCCCGCTGAGTAAACTGGAATTTTGATTGCCGCCTTTTTTTTTTGGCAGTGCAAGGAGGAGCGGGAATTTAGAAAAATACAAAGGAAAATATGGAAAATGTTTTTCCTTTCGGTTGGGTTTTGGGTGGGCGCAAAAAGTATGGCAGTTTTGGGTGGGAAATTGAGATTTTTTTTAAGGATCTGAAAACTTCTTGAAAAGAGGTTGATATTTTTTAAATAGTTTTTTAAACTTTTACTTAGAAAGATCCTTAAAAATAATATTTCTCAAGATCCAACCTTTACCCCATTCCCTATGCCCTGCCATTTCCCTTGCTTTTTCCCCAGTTTTGGGTGGGAAATTGAGATTTTTTAAGGATCTAAAAACTTCTTTAAAAAATGGGTTCTTATTTGCTTTTAAATTTTGATATTTTTTAAATATTTTTTTTAACTTTTACTTAGAAAGATCCTTGAAAGATCCTTCTCCCATTTCCTATGCCCTGCCCTTTCCCTTGCTTTTCCCCCATTTGAAAACTTCAACTTTTTTTCATTATCAACTTTTCGAAACCACAAAAAAAAAAACTATAATAACCAATCTACTGGCACACCCCCTTAACCATGTGCCGCCCCCGCAACCAATTGTGCTTTATTTTTGCTCTGGAATTTCCTTTCTGTTGCACTTTTTGCCGCACTCCATTTGCCATTTGCCATTTGTTGCTGTTTTTCTTTGTGGAGGTAACAAAACAATGTGGAAATGTGTGCCGGCCGCCGAGTAAAAAACACAAAGAAATGGGAAAACCACCAAAGGAGTAACAATAAAAAAAAAAGAAGAAGCGGACAGAAAAACTGAGGAAAACAAATGCAAAACTATTGTAAATGCATATTTTAGTTTAGCCTCTTTTTTTATGTGTGTGTGTCCAACCACCCACCACCCACCATTTGTTGTTTCTTTTGTTTGGTTGTGGGATATGAAAATGAAAAATTATGTGACCGCAGGGCCCTCCACAGAGGCAAATATCGCATATGGAAAAATATTGCAAACTGTGTGGTTTTGCGGGCTGTTCGTGGGTGGTTTTGGTTGGCAGGTAGGTAGGGAGTTCCTTCTCCTCCTCACCCCTTTTATTTATTGCGCTGCAGTTCTACGTGTAATTGAAATGCGGTGGCAGCTTAGCCGCGTGTTCTGTGGATTCTGCTGGGTGGGTGGGGGTTCTCTCTTTGTTGGTTTCCCCTTTGTAAACTCTTCTACTAGCCTTCTTTTTTTTTTGTATTTATTTTCGCTGGCGGATTGAGTTTTGCCACGTTTACGACGTTATCAAGGTGATTACGCCAAAGGTTATGTTACTTTGTGGCAATTTTGCATATGGAAAGGCAATGCAGGCCAGGCATCTTCATAGGCAAGTTGGAATGTGAAGGGAAAGCTGCTTTGTGAGGTTGGGAACTGAAATTTGGTAGGTTCTTACTGGGAAGTCCAGGAAGTGCGAGGAAAACACCTCAGAAAACCCCTTCCATACTAAAATATCTATCACAAAAATCCTTCCAACTAACTTAACCTTCCTTTCTAACTCTGAAAATGAACAAAAAACTACACTATATACCCCTTCTTCTTACCACTTTGCATAGCCAAAAGGCCTTCTCTGGCCAACTTCCCATTAGATTTCTGTGTTCCCCTTTATAGAACTCTCTCCATCCAGCTCCCAGCTATCCTGCTCCCAGCTTCCCAGCGGATTATCTTTTTGTGGCTGTCATAAAGTCACACGCTCCGCTCCACAGAGAACTGTTGGATGGTAAGATGGCCTGACCGAGGATTTGGATTCGTTATGGTGGTATATATGCGCTATATGTCTGAAAGACTGAAACCCAACTATGCACAGCATGTTACTTCCTTTTGTGTGCATCCTGTTTGCCGACAAAACTAAAAAAGAAACCCACAGAAAAGCTTCGTCTTCTCTTCTGGTTCTACGGTTCTGTGGTTTCCTTTAAGCGCGTTCTCAGGCCCCGAAAAAAAGGCTTTTCTAGCGAAATTCGCTGCGCCGCCGAATGTGTCAGTTTATAAATGTGAAATGTGAAGGGCCCAGGGCCCAGGGGCCCCACCGCCGACTTTGGCTGCATGTCTAGTCGTCTGCCCGGGCGAGTTCATAAATTCAAATGAACTGCAGAACGGCGCTCATCATTAAAATTCACGCTCAAATTGCCTTCTAAGACTGCTTTTCGGCCAACAGCTGCACTGGGTAGAAAATATGAAAAAAAGAAAAAAAAAAGGAAGAAAAGGAAGAAAAGGAACCAAAATCTAAGCCCAATTCATTGGAAACTATTTGCCAAAAAATCAGAGAATAAACCAAGAAAAGAAGAGCTTGCGACGCGCAAAGACATAAATCATAAAGTTTCATTGAGAAAAATATATAAAACCAGGAGAAAATCAAAAAAGTTGCAGCAGATCATTAAAAGAGCGTCCCAGATATGAATATTAAAAAAGAGCCAAGGCAGCCAAGGCAGCCAAGGCAGAGGCAGAGGCAGATTCAGATCCCGAGGAAGGGAAGAGAGAGGGGAGAGACGGGACAAAGGATCGAAGGGAGGGAGGGAGAGAGCGGTCCCGAAAGGTGCCACTAAAACTTTTGAAATATGTTTTTATTTTATAACTTTGCATGCTGGGCACGGTGCTTCTGGAGCACCCGGAACGTAAGCCAAAAAAGAACCGAACCGAAGAATCGAACAACAACCGAACAACCGAACAACCCAAAACCCACAGCCAGAACGTCGTAAAAATGGCATCGAAGTCTGCGGAGACGCGTCTTCTCTGCCTACCAAGTCTTTCAGTCTTTCAGTCTTTTTCAGTCTTTGCAATCGTTTTTCGTTTGGATCGCTGGGGATCGCTGAAGTGGTGGGGGGAAATGGGGCTAATTTTGCGACGGCCGCCCGGTGCGGCGGTAGCATCAATGCAAAAAATAACCACAACCGGGCAGAAGAATCTGAATGTGAATCTTGAGAGCCAGCAGAATCGTTGGGCAACAACAATTAGACATGCGCCGCCGTCCATAAACCGATGCACCAAGACAGGAGATCTGCTAAGAGGAAGGGGGGATAGTACTATCCTCTAAAAATCAAACTAACTTGTAGATTTCCCTAGTTAAAGGTTATTCCTAAGGATATTTAGCTTCTTCTTGATTGAAATCAAAAAGAAAAGTAACTTATATTAACCCTATATCTCTTCTTTAACCCTCTTTCAGGTGTGGTTCCAAAACAAAAGGTCAAAGGAGCGACGCATGAAGCAAATTACCAGCATGGGTCGTCCGCCGTTCTTCGGTGGCGCTCGTAAAATGAGGGGATTCCCCATGAATCTCTCGCCCGGCGGACTGGACGATGGACCAGGCTTTCCCTATTTTGCGGCGGACGCCAAGTTCGAGTTCGGCTACGGCGGACCCTTCCACCCGCACGACGGACCCTATTTCCCCGGACATCCCGGCGGACCGATGCCGTTCAATGCGCCAGGTAAGAAGCCAAAGTTTTTGTTTAGCCAAGAAAAATTGTTTAGCCAAGAAAATTATAGAAATTAGAGGGAAAAATCAAAAATTGAAAAACTAACTAACAGAATCTCCATTACTTTAACCCTTAGGTGGCCCCATGGACCACAGCGGACCCATACCGATGGTGAACGAGTTCGGACTGACGCCGGAGGCGACGTTCCTTGGCCAGGCGGGCGGTCCGCCGATGCAGCTGCAGTCGGCCGTTGGACCGCCGCCACCGCCGCCGCCGCCAAGCGCCGAGCATTTGATGGCGGCCGCAGCAGCAGCGGCGCAGCAACAGGCGGCGCAACAGCAACAGCAGCAGCAACAACAACAGCAGCAGCAGCAGCAACAGAATGCGCAACAAGCGGCGAATCAGACGCAGCAGCAACAGCAGCAGCAACAAAATGGCCCCCGAACCAATTCGCCGGAGTTCATGAGCTCGGCGAATTTCAGCGAACCGCAGAATATGCAAAATGAAGGGCTCGTTTGGTAATATACGAAACAGTTGGCAACGCGGCTGCTGCTCTTCGGCAGAGAGCGAATGCGGGAGCGAGAGAGAGAGAGAGCGGCGCACGGCGAGTAACAGAGTGGGAGGGAACGATGTAGAGTGAGAGGGCGAAACAAAAAAAAAAAGTTCACCTCTTGCTGTAGTGCCGTCTCGTTCTGGCCAAAGGCTAAGCCCCACCCCTCTGATACGTTTTGTTTTTGTTATACTTTTATTATTATTATTATTATTATTATTATTACTGAGCTATTTTTTTTCTATATCAATTCGGCGCCAAAATATTTGTAAATTATAAAACTAAAAACTAAAAAAAACTAAAAACACAAATAAAAAAACAAAATAGACAAAGAAAATCTCTCTTAAATGTATAAAAAAAAAAAACCAACAAATAATGGGCGCTGCACATAGTAAACAATTTTTTTTAAACAAAACAAAAAACAAACAAAACAAGAAAGAAAAACTCTAAAAAAAAACAAAAGAAAACTTAAATTAAAAACAAACACTAAACGTCTTGTCTGTAATTAAAACAAAAACAAATACTATTTATGTGTATCAGTGTAAAAAAAAAAAAAACAAAAAACAAAAAACAAAATGCAAAAATCTGTAGTCTAAAAAAAGGAAAAGAAAATGATCTGCATAAAGAGATTCTTTTTTTTTTTTTTTGTAAATTAGCACATTTTATTCGTATCTCTAAAAACAAAAATTGTTTATTTTTTTGCCTGTATTTTTTGAAACGAAAAACCTAATTTTTTTTTAATATTATTACACACGTAACATATGGATATATATTATAATCGTTGTCTAACAACATAAACGTAACTAGGCATGTACTAGGTCCTAAGTCTACATAAACCAGATATTATATATATATATACAAGAGCTATATACGGCAGCACACACACACACACACGAGAGAAGTACACGGCAAGATGATAAAAAGAGAAAGAAAAAAGAAAATCATGAAAGGAAATAACAAAAAACCAACACACACACAGATAGCAAACTAAACTAAACTATTTTTTTTTTTTTTTTGTGGTCCTAGAACTTAAGCGAACGTAATTTATTATAAACAAATGGATAAAAACAAAAACAAAAACAAAAAGAGCGATAAGGAGAAGAGAAGAAAGATGGAAGGAGAGAAGACAGGAGACAGGAGAGAAGCAGCGGAAATGCTAAAACTAAATGTAAACCTAGAAAAGGAAGAAACCTAACAAAATTACACATATATTAATAGAAGATATATGAGCATAAATCTATGAATTTCCCAATTATAATGATATAGCAGCGAAAAATAAAACAAAAACAAAATAAAAAATAAAAAATAAAAACACACGAGACAAAAATCCCCCAGCTAACGATTTTGATTATTATTATGACGATGCGAATTATTATTATTATTATTGTAAAAAGTATTTAGTGTTAGCATAATGCGTAAGTTTATTAAAGAACCGAAACAACAACAACAACAACACAGACAACTAAATCCTTATATTCATCAAGCGATTAAAAAATAAAATGTGCAAAAGAAAATGACAACAAAGGCGAATTATAATAAATGGCTAAAAAACAAAAACAAAAACAGTAAACAGTAAACAAAAGTAAGAAGGTGGGAAATGTGCGAAGAATATGCGCCAGGAAAATGTTCACAAAAGGTATGAGCGCGCAGCGGTTAAGGCGGGAAAATCAATAATAAATAAACACAAATTGTTAACAAAACCTAAATAAAAAGCAAGTCGATGAAGAGCAACAAACAAAAAACGGAAATGAAAGAAACATTTGATGAGAAAAAAAAATATATATAAAATAAAAAAAAAAATTAAACAATATTTTGGCTTTGAATTTGGAAAAGGGAAAGAAGGGAGAGAAGGGAAAGATAATCAATGGTAAGTTTTCTTGGCCTATTTTTTAGGATTTTCTTATTTGAAAATTATTGGAAAAATTATAAAAAGTAAGTATTGGCTAGCTAAGCGTTATGATAAAGCTTAGAAAAGCCATCAAATTCTCTTCTTAAGAATGCAGATTTTTGTTCATTTAACAATCCAATTGATAAAGCTAAAGAAATCAATCACAATCAATACAATAAGGAAAGCTCTTTTTCTTCCAATAAATCACTAAAAATATTTCAATACTCATTATATAGTCAAACTTGCAACCTTCACCCTTTTCTTCAAGCCAAATAAACTTCCCCTTAAGCCTTGAAATCAGTTTCATTGACTAACCTAATCGGTCCTAAGTTAACATGGCTTAAATTGGCATTTCCAAAGATTTAATTCACAAAGTAAAATAACTAACTTTGCTGCTGCCCGAAAAGTATCTCAAAGCTTCCAATTCACAACCCTTGAGGCTGGACACTCGAAGTCTAAGGAAAACCATGGCCAAATCTATTCAAGAAACAAAATCACGTTAAAAGCCCCGCAGTTACCAATCACAGTTAAGTTTCCAATGTGATAAATTTAACTATTTATTGAAATAGTAAAAAGATATAGAAAGTAAATGAATTTTTACTACAAACTTTGATGAAGAAAAGGACATATTTAATGGTGAAAGTCCATCACTTTTCCATATCACAAATACACCCCTAAAAAACTGCAGTTTTTCCTATATCTTTTTGTCAGCTTAAGTATGGGATTTCGTGACCATTAGCTGGGGATCTCAGCTGTGCGGCAGCGTCTTTAATCGCACTCACTCTCGCCGGCCAAGTTAATATGCGTGGCTAATATCGGGACAACACATTATTGATGCCCAGGACATGCACATCCCAGGGACATAGCCATGGACATGGACATGCACATGGGTGGCTGAGTGTGGAGAGTGGCAAGGGGGTGGTTGGTCAGTGGCAGTCAGTGCCTTTTGTTCGACACATGTGCGCGCATTCACACCTACGACCAAAAACACGGTCACGAACAATGTAAAGGGGAGGCCGTATGGCAAGCGGGGGAATACTTCAGAGGGGGGCTGGGGGTTACAAAGGGGCTCCAAAAGGGGGAAGGTAGTGGACACGGCAACGTAGATAGCATTTAATGCAAAACAATGCCACACTGTTGTTGCTGCAAGAGAGGCATGCAACAGCAACAGCAGCAACAACAACAACAACCATGACGAATTTCGTACTCGCCATATAGCCACATATATCCACAGATGGCCACAAACATATATAGCCAGCCACATATATCCACATCTGCAGGCGTTGCAAAACGGGGCACGCACTTGGACATGGAAATGGACATGGACATGGACATGGACAGGCACACACGCAACAGTGCAGCTTCACAGGAAGGGGATTATGAGGAAAAAGTGCACTAAAAGTTAAAAAAGTTTCCCATTTTCTTAACTTTTCACTTTAGCTATCGACGATGAGAGAGTTTCCTATTCAGTTACTAATTTCTTGAACTTCAATTGGGAGACTTGAAAATCCTGTAGTAGCCAGACTTCACTGTACTCATTGCGTTCAGCTGAGCGTTGCCCTGTGATGTGTTGCACTTCACACACGGATGCGGCCGCACGCACACCGCTGCACTCGTGTGCTAGTGGCTTGTCTAAAACGCATATTAAATGTCCATCAGTAGCTGCTGTGTGTGTGTGTGAGAGTGTATATATGTGTGTGTGTGGGTGAGGCGTTCAATCTGTCCTGGGCCATCAATCCACAAAAGCGTCGAGGCAGGACGAGTTTCTCCTCTGGTCCTGTCCTTTTCGTCCTGCCAACCGCCCAAAGTCCTGACGTGTGACGTTCGTTTATCAGTTGGCAGCCGCCCGACGGCCAAAAAGGGGGCATGGTCGTTGAGGTGGGCTGAGAGCGGAGGTCAGGCGGAGGTCAGGGGGGCGGACGTGAATGATGGACGTGAAGAGGCCAGGCCAGGCCAGGCCATGCTAGTATATCCAGCAGCATCCGCACAGTGGAGGAGATAAGATGACTTTTTTGGATAAAAAACCTAAATAGGGACTTCTTTTTACTTAAATATTTTATAAACAACTTTAAAATATACTCAGAATGATATTTCCTTTAAATAAAAGCAAAAAATTCATCGAAAAACTATCGATATTAGCGATTACAAAAGGTAAAAGCTTAAAGTCCACCACAAATAATAAAAATGGCTTACAATTTTACGACTTAAAAGTGATTAATGGATTGTAAAAATACATATTAAGTTAATATCAACGACTCTCTTCTTCCAAACTGTAAAAAATATTTAAAATTTAATCACTTTTTAACCTTTTCCACCTACTGTGCCTTGGCCGTGTGTGAGAATTTGCTGTTTGCGTTGTTTCCGTTTCCGTTTCCGTTTGTCGCCAAAAATGAATTTGTTAACATTAAATGGCATTTAGACCGGTGTGCCCGGGGGCGTCAGAGGTGTGTGAGTGTGTGTGTGTGTGGGCGTGGCCAGGACCATCCATTCCGCTCATGACACACCCCTCCTCCTCCTCCTACTTTCATCCTTCCATGGCTGCGTACCTTCATCAGGCATTCATTCATCATCACTCATGCTGGCATGTCCAGCATTTTGAGCTACAAACTGTAATTGTAGTTTCGGACTGCGACTGCGACTGCAACTGCCACTGTCGTTGCAGTTGTGATAAATGCTTTTGGGCTTTTTGGATTAGACACGCGTTGCCATCATCATATTCCTCTTTTTTCCCCTCTCTCTTCTTTGCTGGTTTGTTAACGGCCAGAAAGATCGTTTAAAAGGCGGACAAATATCAAGAAGCAAAAATCAAGAAACCACAAAATTGCCCTTAACTTGTTAGAGATCTGCCTCTCGATCGCACTTGATGGCTTGTTTACAGACAGAGAAAGGTTATGATATGATAGGTTATGATAGGTTTTATAACATTTTGATATTTGATACGAAAAAACAGTTTGAATTTCCATTTGATATTCCCTTTTTTTGTTAAGAGAAACCTCTCACCTTTAGCAAGATCATCATAATTTACCTCATAAATAACCCTTAGACAACCTTATATCTGTTATAAACCTCAGATTTCTGTGTAGCTGCCACTGTTTGTTGTTGCGGTTTTCATCGACATCGACTGGCTGGGTTTGCCTGATTGCCTCCATATGAGAGCGCCGTCTAATGACTCAATTTTCGATCAAAACCTGAGACAATTACTGGTCCACAATTATCGTCATGTGAGTCACTCAAGAAGAGGGGGGGCAGAGGTTTTCCAAAAGGGGGGGGGTACCAAAGCAGTACACATGTGCGTGCCACGCAATGACAGCCAAAGCGACGATGTTTGATTTGAAGCTGTCGAAAAGCAGCTCAACAACTCGAACAAAGAGCTCGAAATTGGAAACAACAAAAGGAGAAAGAATGGAAAAAGGGGGAAACTAAAGGGTGGAAAGTGGAAGTGGAAGTAGAAGTGGAAGTGGCAGCGGAATCAACGAACCGGGGAATACCCTAAATAAGTGGCTTTGTGTTAAGCGAATTAAAACGATCGGTAAATCAAATCAAATTACAAACAAACGATTTGGCAATTCGTCCGAATAATATTTCTGTTTGGTTTTGGTTTAACCCAAGGAAAGGTTTAATCTTTTTAAGCGGCTTTTGATCTTGACTTTAGTTAGTATTAAAGCCTATACTAAGACTTAAGTATGTAAACTAAGTTAAAGTACTTCAAACTAACTAAATAGAGTATCTAAAAACGGCCTAAGAGCTGCCCATGAGCTTGGGCCAAAGTGAAAAGTTCAAGTTGTGACGGCAGACAGGAGGCCAAAAGGACGACCGATGGGAAAAAGGCGAAAAAAAGCGGCCAAAAAGGAGCCGGAACCGAATGGAACATCGACCAGTGTGTCTGTCCAGATGGCCAGAAGGGGAAGGGGAAGGGGAAGGGGAAGAGAAGGGTTCTCTACAGTTCGCCTGTTGGGCTGTTGGGCTGCTACTGTTGCTGACACGCAAACCTACTCCAATTTCCAGGGACCCTCCGCCGCTGCCTTTCGTCTGGCAAGTGTCAGAAAACGAGCAGAATGCCAAAAGGATCCCTGACACTTTGGCGATTTTTCTTTTTTTGGGGGGAGGTAGGCTATAAAAAGGGGGCCTGAGGTATCTGATGTCCCCTTGTTTTGTCATTAAAACGATGCAACTGCAAAAGGCCAAAAGGGGAATATGGGGAGGGAACAGCAACAACCACTGTGCAGCTTATTAGTTCAGCTAAGTGGTTAGAACTGCTTAACAAGTTGGTTTTTGGTAGGTAAACAAAAAGGCAGCTCTTAAAAAAGTAATTAAGACTATATATTAAGTGCGTTAACCCTTTGTTTGTGGTGTAAAATACTTATTATATCACCAAAAACCCAAGAAAAAAGCAAATTAGAAAGAGAATCCTAACTAAAACCCAATTTCTGATGGAATTTTCTATCTACAAGACATGTTAGAAACCCCTTTTGTAGTAAACCCTCGTAAAACCCATAAACCCAACCTTCTAAAACTGAAATAAAAGGGAACTGGCTTGATATATTAGTGCATGTGACGGACCCATTCCGTTCACCGTTTCGCATCCACATCCAGAAGCACAGCCACAGCCGCGTCCACACATGCAATGCTACTGTTCTGGGCTGTCAGAGTTCAGCTTTTCCACTTCCACCTTCCCCTCCTTCTCGGCTCTACCCTCCCAATTCCGCTATGGACAAAAAGGACTCCTCTTTTCTTGGCCAGCGATTTGAAAGCAGCCAGCACGCAATGTCATTTCATGCCAGCTAAGCGACGCACTGGCAATCCGAAGAAGTCACTATACGAAGAAGGGAATACCCTGTAATAACAGCTAATGGATAGTCAATTCTATTCACTTTTTGATGGAGTAACACCTTAAGCCATTAGTTAGCCATGTTATGACCCAGAAAAGATGGCAATTATTGAGTAAGAGATAATGATTCTCCCTCTCCCAGCACCCTCTGGTTAAAAGATCCAGAACATAGTTTAGTTTTCTAGCTATTAATGCTCTTTCTGATTAAGTTCGATCTTAAAATCTAATAACAAAGTTAATTTTAGCAACAAATTTAAGCTCCTTAAGAAGGGTAACCAAAAAACAACCATCAAAACCAAAACAGAAACAAAAACCGAAACAGGGACATGTCCATGTCCATGTCTATATGTCAGAGTTGGGGCAGACAAAGTGGCATAGGGGGGTCCTCTTCAGGACATGCCACGTAACAGCGGAAGCCGGCGCATGCGTGGCAGTCGGAGTATATCCAGAGGGGGGGCTAACGAGCCCGGGGGCGGGCCTGCCTAGCAAGGAGTAAAGGAGGAGTTCGTATATGTCAGCGCTTGAAAATGTGTTAATATTTGATAAGCTCAATATGTGGTCCGAAATGCGATCACTTAATGGAGGGGGGGGTTTGCTTCCAAAACAGAGGTAGGGGCAGTGGCAGGGGTCAGTGCATGCCGCACGCAATCTCCAAAGAAACCCCCTTCACGAAACCCCCTTCCACAGAAGACCCGACCCCTCCCCTTACCAACACGAAATGACACCCAAAACCGTAACGCTGGAAAATTGTTACGAAAAAGTATTAAGGCCTTGTCACTTTGACACCTTTCGGCCAAAAACAAGGCGGGTGGTGGCGAAAGGGGCACAAACAGTCCCTGATAACCGAAACAAAACGCTGGCAACTTGCTCAACTGTCACTTTGCATTCGAAATGGTCGACTGGGGAACCAAGAAGACAAGGAGAGTGGCCATCAAAGGGTGTTGTTACCCAACATGCTATGGTCTTTTGTCTTTAGTTTCTTCGAAATTTTTACTTTTAAGGAAGTAGAAACCAGAAATTATGTCATTAAGTAAAGGAACTTCTCATCTTTACTTAAATTAGAGAACAGGGAAAGTGTTTTATTTGATTTTTATTAGAAAGAAAAACCTCTTTTGGCTAAAATTCTAACCAAAAAAGATCTTATTTCGAGGTCTTACCAAAAGATGAGATCTAAAACTACTCTAATTTGTAGGTCAATCCTTAAGTTAGTAACTTAATTCCTTAACTTTTCAGGATCTTAAGTTAGAAGACCCCTTCTTATGACAAAATTCCCACCAAAAACCAAAAGCTGAACCCAAAAACTACCTTCCCAGCACCTAACTAAGCCAGTTCTAGCTTTCTTACAAACTGAGACACCCACAAAACGTTCTTTCTTTCTTGCTACTCCAACATTACTCTAGCCCAGTACAGAAGCCCTAAGCCACTACAATTACGTTTAATTAAAGACTAGCCCAGCCCTAACTTAACCCTTTAAATTTCCATAATTTATTGATAAATGCCATTAAATTTGTATTTAGGGGAAAACAATAGCTTTCCGTTTGTAAGCTGACCAGGCTGCTGGGCAGGCAACAAAGTGCCAAACTTAAGACTGCCATTCTCAGCGTTGCAAGCGCCCTTAACCCACACCACCCCTCTGCCTATCCACCCAATAAGCCCTCACAACAAGTAACCCACCTTTCAGTAATTTCCATAATGAGCTTTAGGTAGGGATTTAGATTGAACCCCAGTATCACAGTATATCTGGGCATTGGCATCGGCATCTGCATCGATGCAGTGATGCAGCGATGCATCTGTTTTGGGCTCCAACCTCAATAAGATGTTTTCGCAATTTGCATTCATTTCAATATTGATCGAATCGGAGCGGACCCAGCACATTAATCTGAAGCCCACACACCCACACTATTGACATGTTCATGGAAATTATATATGACCCTGTGCAGTCCATAATTAATGCAAGACTTGTCATGCATTATGGTGGCCTATGGTGGCAGAAATCTATCAGATATTTCGAGATATATTTCATTCTTAAACTTTAATCAGAAATAACTTCAGTTTATCTTCCCAACTCATAGGAAACTTAAAAGTCAGCCTAACTGCTTTCTAAAACTAACAAAAAACTTAAAAAAAAGACACCAAACTGTGCTAGTCTTTTGTCCGCCATCGTAGAGCCCACCCACTACCACTATATAGTTGCATGTAAATGTGCATCCTTCGGATACCAAACACAACGCGTATCTTTGCCAGCGAATCCCTCATTGCTCGTGTAATAAAGCTGTCCGCCTGTCTATATCTTTCATCATGTCCGCTGTCCGCTGTCCGCCGTCCCCTGTCCCCTGTCCCCTGTCCAATGTCGGCTGTCTGTTTTCCGAAAAAGGCGAACACGTGTCGTCGTCACCAAGCAAAGCATCATGGCAAAAGAGCAGAAAAGCAGAAAAGCAGGAAAGCACAAGAGCAGGAAAGCAGAAAAGCAGAAAAGCAGAAAAGCATCAGCCCACGTAGCCCGCCCCACCTTTTCAGATGTCTACGCAGATAGATTGGGCTAGATTGCAGATGGAACCACTAGGAGATCAAGGGTTAAGGCTTGAGACGACTTAAAAGGTACCCTTTAGTGAGGAGATTTATAGCTAGAAATACTGAAAACCATAAAAGTTTCTCTTCTTCGTAAACCTTTTTAGCCATTTCTAGAAGTTCCCTTCAGGCTGCTACCTTAAAAGCTTAAATCATTCAATCTACTGATAATCACTCATAACACAAACTTAACCCCCAATCGATACCACCCTAAACTACCATCCAACTTCCAGGGTATCAACCTGAACTGGAGAACAGGAATCAGAGCAGAATAGAAAGGAGCGCGGAAAGGGGTATGAAAATTGGTCTTGGGGAATGGGAATGACTATCAGGCGCCGTCAACATGCCTGTCACACACACACACTCTGCCACACACATACTAACTAACACACACACACACTCTGCCACACACACTATGCAGACTTGACAGTGAATTGGCCTTCGGTTGGAAGTCAGATCGGGTCGCTTCATTTGCATTAAATAAGCTGAAATTCAGCAGCGGCACGCTCCATTTAAACGCTTTATGCTCGGCGGTCAATCGAAGATTTCCCGGGAACCAACTGCACTGCCACCCATCATCTCTTCCTCTCTCTCCCCTTTATACATATATAGGGAACACTATATAGCCGAGTGTTTTTGGCCCGAAATGCTCCGCTAAAATCATGCGAAATTATCGTGTAATTAAGCGTGGCGCCTGGGCCCTGGCAATTAGTACTTGCCCAGGGGTTGGGTTAAGCCCAAAAGGGGGGGGTTAAACATCATCTGAGGGATACAAAATAAGAGAGAAAAACTAAAAAAGAGCAAGTGGTTTGGCACCGTTGCGCTCGATTTAATAGATTTTATCCGGAGATGCGAGCAAGCTGGCTTTCTGATGGCTTAGAAATTCCTCAGCTCTCAGATTGCAAGCATTGCGGGTCAAGTTTTGAGGGTTCTTGATGGAAATTTTGATACCATAAGATATAAGCTTTACCTTTGATACAACTTTCTAAAAGCCTTGATAGTTTGTTCCAAGTTTAAAGCAGAATTTGATAGAAATATGTTTGGTATTTATTTAGAAAAGCTTAAATGCCTTTATTCGTTTCCCCATTCGCGACAACAAAATGAAATTGGCCATTGAAATATTTGGGAAAACTCGCAACTCCCACTCGGACTCGGACAAGCCAGCAGCCAATGCACTTCAATCGATTTGGGGCTGATTTTTATGATGGGCAGACAAAACCAAAGCCCAGCAAACCCAACCGAAACCCAACCAAAACCCAACCAAAACCCATCCAAACTGAACCTTTTCCGGTTGAAATAAAATAGTCATTGATATGTTATTAAATATGGCGTCGGCTGTGCAAACACAGAGGAAAGGACAACCCACAGGGCCCACAGGATGATGATTCTGATACACATGTATATATTTATGAATATGGCTGAGAGTACACAAGACCAGCTATCAGATACCACACCCACATTTACATTTACATTTACATTTACATTCACAACCAAACATTCACATTCACAATTCAGAGAATTCAGGGCATTGTTTGCTTTGATTTTATTACGATTTTTGTGTTGATTTTGCTTTTATTACAATCCAATGTTGAATTCACCCGAATGCGAATGCGAATGCGAATCTGAATATGAATATTCATTGTGGGTGTTGCAGAAGGAGGAGGCCAGGGAAGGGGGGGAGCCACATGAAAATTCAGCAAAAATCAGAAAACCGCAAACACAAAATGCGCTTAGATCGTCAAGAAAAAACAATCAAAATCCCGTCCAAAGACAATACCAAACGGCCAATAAAAATTTCATCATTTATTTACGAACCCAAACACACACACACAAGGCCATAAATATGATGTCTATATATGGATATATATGGGGATATATCGTATAGACAACCATTTCTATAACCCCCAATCCACTTAATGTTGGCCTTTTCAAACCATTTTGTGGCATATTTAATGTGATTTTTATTCTGGTTTTGGCTTTAATTGGAAAGAAAAGGCCTTCAATTCGCTTTAGGTTACCAAAAATTAACTGATTTTTAAGTGATAAATTGTTTAGTTTTAGTCAGAAATAGTTTATTAGTTAGCTAAGTTTAAAATGTAAACAACTTTGCTTACGTTTTCCTACCTAAAAATGCTTAAAAATTACTCATTTTTAGCCGTAAAAAATCAACTAGAATATTTTTTATGACAAATTTTAGCTAAAAACCCAACGATTCCTACTTATTAAGCTCTTTATTTTTTAGATATTATTAATTTTTAATATTTAGGAAAAAGCTTTATGTTCCAATAAAAATTTGGCAATTTTTCACATGAACTCCTCCAATATTTGACTTTTCCTGCATGCTAAGCAGCGGCTAGTGGGTTGGCATTCTCCCTCTCAACCAATTGCCCTGCTCCAGTTTTCCCTCACACCCGACCCACCCACAACCTTAATATAGCTTTATGTTTGTTTTGTGTTTAGCAGACAAACAGCAAAAATGAAAATCAACAAGAGATTTTCACCGCCCTCGAAGTCCCTGCTTTTCCCACTTTTCTTTTCCCTCGCTGATGGCCGCCTACCATTCAATCCGCTTTTGTCTCTAAAAATATCACAAAATAAAATTCTTATTAAAAATTTTTCATTTATTTATTTTTGCTTTGCTTTATTATTTGTTTTGCCATTTGTTCCACACACACACACACTCCTGCACACACACACACTCGCACACAACAGCAATAAGGAGTATAAAAAGGAGAAAGCAAATCGAGAGGGAAAACATGGAGCTGGAGCTGGAGCTGTGGCTGGGGGTGGGCGGTAGAAACAGAAGAGCAAAAATTTATGTGTGTGAAGCATTTAAAAGCTTTACAAACATTAAAATGTCTGTCTAACTGTGAGTGGGTGTGCGTGTCTGACTGTCTCTGCACTGCAAGAAAATAAAGTTTATTAATAAAAAACATTTAAGGTTTTACTAATTTTTAGCAAGTAAAAAGATTTTTGGTTGTTTGTTAAAGATTTTACAGAAAAATAAGCGGAAATTGTACAGAAAATTGAGCAAAAACAATTTTTGGAAATTTTGATGGGGTACCCCCTTAACATATTTTCAAAGAAATTTACATTTTATTTTTCGAAAGCAACTTTTTGGGGTTTCAAGAAACATTTTAGAAAATGCTATTCCCGTTAAGATAAAATTAGTTTTGGCTTTCTTAAAAAGGTTTTTCCAGGAAAAAAAAAAATGCATAAATTAAAGAAAGAAATTTTCATAAATTTTAATGGGGTACCCCCTTACAAAATTTTCAAAAAATAATTAAAATTTTATTTTTTGAAATTTGATAAATTTGTTAAAGAACATTGTTAGTTACCAAAAGACATTTAAGAAAATGTCACTTTCTTTGGAATAAAATGATTTTTGGCTGTTTTCGAAAGATTTTACCAGAAAAAAAAAAAAAAATTAAACATAATTTTCTTTTAATTTTAAAAGGGTCCCCCCTACAGTATTTTGAAAAAATCACCAAAATTTTATTTTTCGAAATTTGATAAATTTGGTAAGCAACTTTTTGAGGTTCTAAAAAACATTTAAGAAAATGACATTCCCATTGAAATAAACTGATTATTGGGGAGGTTTCAAGGAAGGTTTTTCTCTAAAAAATACAAAAATGAAGGAAAGAAATTTTCATTAATTTTAATGGGGTACCCCCTTACAAAATTTTAAAAAATTGAGAAAATTTATTTCCGCGAAATTTGATAAAATTTTAATGCAACATTTTGAGGCATCAAAAAACATTTACAAAAAAGGTAATTCCCGCTGAAAAATCATAATTTTTGCCTATTTTATAAAGATTTTACCAAAGAAAAAGGAAGCGAAAAAGTAAACAAAATCAAATATCAAAGATTTTAGTGGGATATCCCCTTAAAATATTCTCAAAAATTAGCTTATTCCCTAGATTTAGGGTTAATAGGCGATGTTTGTCGAAGGCAAGCTGAAAGCTACTTCAGACGCCTTGGCAATCATCCTAACTCCCTGGCTAGAGAGAGGCTAATCTGGAGACCAAGAAGGAGAAGACTCAAAAGATACCACCCACACGATCTTCCATGAAGATATATGTAACACCTTCTAAGTCTGATGTAATTTAAACTGCGAATGAATAGAAACATTAAATTGTAACCTTTATAGCAACACTTTGTTATCTCCTAAAACCTAAAACCTGCCTGCAAGCTGCCATATAGGTAGCAGTAAACCTGTTAATTCTGAATAAATATCAACTGTTTTTAAAAAAATAAAAAGATTTAAGGTTAGAGAACTTAAACCTTAGAAAATAATATAATATAAAATCTTAAAATTGCAGAGAAAACTCTAAGTAAGCTAGTTTTTCTCCCTCTGTGGCCCTGTGTTTATCGGCATCAAAAATTGCGCACGTGTGTGCGAGTGTGTCTGTGTAAGTGTGCTGTATATGTGTGTCTCTACATGAGTGTGTGTGGATGTGTGTGTGTGTGTCTCGTGTTTGCGCAAATCGTTAGAGCGAAGAGTTGTGTAAATATTTGTGTGAAAAATTTTTCCAAACGTGGATTAAAAACTTTTACCATGTTGCTTGGTGGGCCATAGTAGTGGAAGTGAGATGGCCATATCATATAGTCGGGAGGGGGGGGACCATCGGACAGGTGGACAGACAACAGAACAGGGGAAAGGAAAGAGAGGGGCGGGGGGGAGGAACTGCATTTAGTTGTCGTTGGTTATTTGGTTGCCTCCGCATATCTGCATCTATTACAGATTTATTTTGAAAAATTTATTAGCATATTTATTTACTTTTGGTGTGCGTCGGTTGGTTGCTAGGCCAGAGAGGGGGAGGAGGGGGGTTTATGTTTTGGTTATTTTTGGAATTACGCAATTTTTGGGCAAACTGCTGTTGCTGTTCTGCATGTGATAAGTTGCAGCATTTGCATTGGCTAAATGATTACAAAATCGGATGAGTCCCAGACAGATGGCCAGGACGAAAAGGGGGAAAGGAAGGTAGCATAAACTTCAAACGGCTTAAAGTGCTTAAAGAAGCTCAATTCTGGCCATATTTAAGGCGTATTTTAAATGGCTTTAATAGGCAACTGGAAAACTGAGAGATGGAATCATTTCCACAAAGACAACGGAAATAATCGCTTTTCATGAGACTTTAATTGATTTTATTGCCAGGCCAGGCCAGGCCAGGCCAGCTGACAAGCCATCGACAGTTTATTAAAAAATTCTTTAATGTTAAATATTAAATCTAAGTAACTTTAAGAAAACTTAAGCACACAGCACTGCACATGGTTAACCCTTAGAGACCGCAGAAAATATGTTTTTTTGCGATACCAACTCGAAGGTATCCTTCGGGGATTATATGGCTGGGAAATGCCCAATCTAAACTTTAGCTATTTCCACGACAGGAGTGAAAAACCAGTGAAAAGCCTGGAAAAATGTTGCTCAAGTTAAATTGCCACAACTTTTTCGCTTTAAACAAGGCAAGCAGGCAATGAGGGTGGCGGGTGGCAGGGGGCGGTTGAGAAGCTGAAAAAAAGTGTGAAATTTTAAGTACTTGAAGTGCCGTTGGGGGCGAAGTCAGTTTACCCTGCCCTGCTAGGCCAGGCCCCACCCCCTCACCCTCACACACACACAAACACAACACAAACACACAACGAGAGGGGGCAGAGACTTAAACAAGCAATGCGTATTCATAACGCGTATACGCCATGTTGTTGTTGACAGCCATTTTGTAGATGATGCGCGCGCGCCCCCACTTAACAGCAAGGAAAACTCTGGGAAAGCGGGGAAAACAACAGCCCCCTCGGGTGGAAACAGCCAACTCCACTCCGCCACTTTCCGCCCACCCCCTCAAAACAATCTGCATTCCTCGGCACTTGCAGAAAATTTCTGTTAATTTTTTGATTTGATTACAAATTGGAGAAGTTTTTTCTATACGAGGTGTGTTCAAAAAGTAAGGTGACTCTTCAAATTTCGCGAATTTCAAATTTTTCGATTATCGATTTTTTTGTTTTGTTATATTGGTACACTCTTCCCTAACATCTGTACCAAGTTTCAATGGAACATCCTCTTTTGTTTGGTTGTGAGAGGCGTAAAGTTACAAGTTGTTTTGCGAGCTCGGCGATTTTTTGCTATCGAAAAATATGGATCAAAGGATTTGGATTTTTTGGCCAAAAACAACACCACAATAATGCCTCAGCCACCATATTCACCGGATTTGGCCCCATGTGACTTTTTCTTGTTCCCAAAACTGAAGATAATCGAAAAATTTGAAATTTGAAAAGTCACCTTACTTTTTGAACACACCTCGTATAACTTCTAAAAGGTTTCGATAATCGAAAAATTTGAAATTCGCGAAATTTGAAGAGTCACCTTACTTTTTGAACACACCTCGTATTTAATCTAAGATTTATGCTAATTTGTCTATTATATTATGACTTTTACTTAAATAAGTGAAATATCTAAAGTCCCAGAAAGTATTTTGACTGTAAAATTGCATTCTTGAAATGCCTCAAAACCTAGCTAGTTAAGCCTTTTAAAGGGCAATTAAAACCTTCTAACCTAAGCCATAGTCCCTTTTTTTTAGTAAATAAACTTGAAAAATATCTTCTTCTATATATAAAAACTTTCCCAGATTTAATTTCCAATCAGAAAACCTTTTTTTCCAAGTATGCCAGCGATGCTTGTTGTCTCTCTGAGCTACAAATTCGACGAGGCGTTCGTTTATTTGAGTAGCGCCACCTTGGCGTGGCAAAAGCTCATTTCAGGCTGTCCACCCACGCTCTGGAAACGCCACCCCACATCTCACACCCTCTTTTGCTCTTGTTCTTCTTTTCTGCTTTCTGGGTGGCAAAAACCTCCTCCTCCTCCTGTCGACAAGCAGGGCACGTAAATAAACACAGCTCAAGCGAAATATATTGACGATGTTGAAGCGGAAGAGCATCATCATAGCGGTAATCATGTTACCTCAATTCGAAATGAATTCATAACTGAATTTTCGCATTTTCCACCCGCTCTACATTCCCCTCCCTTCCCTTCCCTTCCCTAACCCCCAACTTGCAATCCTAGGCAGAAGCAGGAGCAGCACTCGAACCACTCAACCGGCCGGGAATGTCACTGGCTAACCCCAAAAAAGCAACACAAACTGATAGACACAGGTTGGTTCGTCGTCGTTTGGTTCGACGGTTGGTTGGTTGGTTGGTTGGTTGGGCCAAAAAAAACAGAAAAAAAACAGTAAGGGAGAAGGAGGAGCAGGAGGAGTGGAAAAGCTGACTGCCAGGATGTCATGTTGATGATGACGCCGTTGATGGGCATGGATGGGCCCCTTGAATCGTGTTGCGAAGGCCTCGAATCGTGTTTTTAAAGCGTAGCAGAGCCAGGCAAAGGCAACTACTACTAGGCCAGCAACAAATATGAAATCAGAACGTAGTCCACAGTCCTTTTCGTCAATAAAAACAACAACGAACTATGAGATACACTATCAAAGGGGTAAAACAGGAGAAAGCAAATCTCTATCTAACTTGGGAGAAGATGTGAGAGAAATGATAGTAGGGAAAACCTCTTGGAAAAAGCAATCTTAATCCTTGGAAATCATGATTACTTAACAAGACAGCCTTTTTGATAAATTTCAAAAAGGAAAAACCACTCATCCTTGTAGATATATCAAGAAAAAACCCAAAACTTATAAAGAAAACTTACACCAAGATCTCTCCTCAACTTAATCACAGCCCAAATCTAGTTCATAATACTAAACTATAGATCTCAAAAACCATATAAATACTCGTATATTCCAAAGTCACTGCCTAGTTTTAAGGACCCTGTGCTGGGGGTGCCATCAAAACGTAGAATGGAGAAAACTCGTTAACTGGCATTCCACTGCCCACCTCTCTCTCTCTCTGTCTCTGTCTCTGTCTCCCGCTTCACTGTGTGTCCGTCCAGGATTTGCAGCTGCCTCGTCTGAAGGACAGAAAAGAGGCAGAAGTGGGAAAGCGGGAAGTAGCAAGAGGTAGGTGAATGAAGGCGTTGCGCGAGGGGCAAAAAGGGCAAGGAGCAAGGAGCAAGGACAGGAGGTGAGGGGTGTGACCTGATGAGCGTCTGATGGGCAGATGGCGGCCTTCTATTTGCCACCGTTTCATGGCCTGTCCATAGCCACGAAAGTACACTGAGAAAGAAATAGCGGGATAAAGAAGGGGAGAGATAAAAGATTTTTCGAAATTTTTGTGTTAGAATTCAAAATATAGGGTGGCCCACGGAATATTTGCGTTTTAAAATCGCTATAAAATTATGAATTTTTCCCAATTTTAAACCGTCTACTAAATATCTGACACATTGACAATGACATTCGATGTGTCAAAGTCGATAGAATCGATAGACCAAAAAGCAAACGCTAAATGGTCCATCCTCTATGATAGAAAACTTCATTTTTTATAGGTTTTTTGGAGTCTAAAATCTGATGAAATCTTAGATTTAGATTTTAGCATTGTTAAGCCCTCATTGTGATCTATCGAAACAGAGTTGCATTGCTAAAACTATCGAAAAAGATCTATCGAAAAAAGAGTTGCCTTGAGAAGAATATCGACCTGTCGCCTAAGGAAGAAATCTCTCTCATTTTTGGTCTTTCAGAAAAAGAAGTAAGAAAAGGCTTTCCAGAAAATGATTTTTCCTAACCAATAAAAATGCCTCTTCCCCAAAATTTCTCTTCGTGCACCTCGCCCGGGTTGTCCTTGTCGTATAATGTATTTTGTCGTGTCTCGCTTTCTCCTTTCTGCCTTTCTCCTTTCCCGAGCATGCATTTTATCTTGTTGTCGTCATCCTTGTTGCGCTCCCCAGCTTTTCACCCGTACACCCCCTTACCCCTCCCTCGCATGCACAGGATGTTGCTCGTTAAATTTTCTTTATGAAGTTAACTGTAAATGTCCCTGCTCGTATATCCCAGCTACCAGCTACCAGCTCCCAGCTCCCAGCTCCCGTTTCTGTTTTTGCTGTTTTGCTTTTCCTGCCTCACTTCAATTTCATTGCGCGCAAAATAAAATGAAGCCCAGCAACAGACAGCGGCGGGCATGGTTGGAAAATGGGGAAAACTCAAGGAGGGTAAAGAGTGGGGAAGCAAAAGAAGCAGCAGCTGAGAGGGAAAAAATTACTCAGTAATGCAATTTCGCAGCTGGCGATTCCTTCTTAAAGCTTTAAAAGCAACGACGACGAGGACGACGACGACGGGGCAACATTTTCAGTTCGCCAAGCAAATGCAACTCAATCTGATGTTGCACCTTCTGCATTTTCCATTTTCCGCAAAAGATCAGCCAACAAGAATGCATTCTCCATTCTCCTTCCTGATGCCATGTGAATTTCCCTCGATTTCCCTCAGCGCGTGTCACACACACGGGAGGAAAAACTCGCGTCGGTATAAAACAAAAACAAGGAAAAATGCAAATATTTAAATTGCATTCGCGACAGTCGCCCTTTACTTCCCTTTTTTCTTTTTCCTTTTCCTTTTCCCTGGAACAACAACATGCTCCTTAAATCATTCTTTCTGCAAAGGAAATTCAAGGGAAAAGTCTAGGAAAAAGTCGTAAAAATATCTTATAACCTTCCCTCTGTTTTCCACACTTTAAATTTGATTCAATTTCCCTTAACATCACATTCCAAAAATCAGTTTTGAGAAACCTTTAGCTTTCCCTTAATTAAAAACTTGGCCATATTTTCGCGCTTTCCAAAATATTATACCAACGAAAAGTGTTTTCCTTCAACTTTTGAGATTTATTTCCCTGTATTTGTATTCCCAGCTACGCGAAAGGAAAGTTGCCGAGTGGAAAAGCAGACAACTCATTGCTTATAAGAAAAAGAAATGGCAGCCAGCAGCCAGCAGCAGCGGAAAAATAAGAAGCCATGGCTGCGTCAAAGTGGAGAAAGAAAAATTGCAGGGTAGAAGAAAGAAATACAAAAAAAAAAAAGAAAAGGAAATCATGAAAAATTTTCCAAGTAGTCGAAGCACAACAACCAACATGGCGAAAGAAAATTCAGCACAAAGAAGTCTCAGTAAGGATGAGGGGGAGGCGGAGGAGTAAATAGGGGGGGGATTCAGGATTGTGGGGTCGGTCTGTAGAATATTAAATGGCACCCACAAAGAAAGAAGCTTACCATTGAGCAAGGAACTGGGGATCAGATATAAACCCTAAAAATAGAAACAAACTAAAAGTTTATGAAAGAGAAAAGTATTTGAGATCACCCTTCGCCAAGGAAGCTGGCCACTCTAACAAAGTACTTTTAAGACTTGGTCACTCTAAAAACAGCTAAACCGAACAGTTCTCAATAGCAAATTGCTATATTTTAATGATCTTTATTAAGATATTTATTTATTTTTAAGAAATTTATAAAAAAGAAATATGAAGGAAAATCTCCATTTTAATATTTCTTACTAAGAAATCTCACATTTTCCCAACTTTACCTTTTACTTTCCCATAAAAATTCAAAATTTGAAACATTCAAATTCCTTAAATAACCTCAAAACTCCTTGTTAACCCATCACAAGCCCATCTTAACCCACTGTGCCCTGCTCCCTGTCGATGCTTATTCTCAATGAAGGCGCCAAAACTGTGGAAAAAAGAAAGGGAAAACAGGAGAAAATATATAAAGGAAAAACGAAACGAAAACGGCAAAGGAAATGAAGCAAGAAAAATTACAATTCCCGACATGGATGTTCTTGGGGTGGCGAAAAGGGGGGCTTAAGGGGGGGGCAGGGCGGTACGATAGAATTGAGTTTTGGTGCCAGGACGAAGGATGAACGTTCAGTGGGAAGATTGGTGCGGAGGTGCCACAAAATGAGACAGGGTTGGGGTTGGGTTTTTCGCCATTTTGTATGCAGGTGAATGGGCAACACAGCTGCGTGTATGTGTATGTGTGAGTGTGACTGTGTGTGTGTGTGTAATTTTTATCTGCCAACTTTTATCATTTTTTATTTTCATACACATTTCGTTTTGGCCATGTTGTGTGCGGGAGTCTCATAAAGAGCGTCAAGGTAAAACGGCTGAGGAAATGAATGCGCTCCTCTCCTCCCCAAACCCCCTCTCACACATCTACACCCCCATATCCATACACATGTGCGTGTGAATAGAGGACGAAAGAAAAATTGCGTTCAACTTTGAATGAGTTTTCCAGCAGAAGCAGAAGCAGGAGCAGCATCTACCCAAGCAATGGAGATTGAAGGACGCTTTGGCTCTCAAGGCTACTGGCTACTGGCCACCCCAAAAACCCTTACCCCCCAGATCCCATACCTACTCCTACTCCTACTCCTCCTCCTTCTGCTTCCATCCAGCACTTGGTAAACAAACAAACAACGAAAACAACAACAAAAAGTGGCATTGTCATCGTTTTTATTGTTGTTGGGGGAGGAGGAGGAGGAGGAGGAGAAGCAAGTGAAGGGGAGAAACAAAAATAAGAAGGAGGAGCAACTGAAATACAATTACCTGTCGCCAGCGGGTGATATATACACACTTGGCCACATTAAGGACTCAGCTATTTAACATGAGCCGCTTAAATGCTAGCCTTTAAGGAACTTCTGCTTTTTGGGTAACTCACAAAAAGTACAGCTTAAAGTACAGAAATTAAGAAGTTAATTTAAGGTTTTAACTTGTTTTTTATAAGGAAATTATAAAAGGAGAAACAAAAGTTGAATGAAATCAAATAATTTAGAAGAAAGATCATTAAGAGAAGAAGAAAAGTCTTCTTATCACCTATAAATGCAGCTAACAAAATGAAAGAAAAGTTAAGATAAGAATCTTCTTCTGCTTGTTGGGTAACTCCAAGGAGTTGCTTTAAGATATTAAATCATAAATATATAGAAGAAAGATCTTTAACATATCAGAGAAGATGTCACAGACATCATTCGAGTTTCTTTATCACCTAAAAATGTAGTTAAAAGCAAAGAAAGAGGCAGATCTACATCCAAAAGACAGATGGATTAAGCCCAAAAGAAGACATTCATAGTTTTGTTGCATACTTTTTGGCAGCCTTGTAAGAAAATCTCCAAAACTTTGAAATTTTCTATAACCTCAAACTTTCATAACTACACGTCTGAGATAATGAGACTTTGAACTAGTTTTACTTTTATACATACCTAGAACTACCTAATAGGTTACTTACTATCTATATCTCTCAGATACACCTTAACTATTAAACCTCCCCAGCATACTTCTCCAGCAACCCAATGACTTATCACATCACATAAATGTTTAGGGCCAGCATAGAGCTATCAGTTTTTTTTTGGGTTCCAACGAAATGGTTTGTCATCTTCAAGTGGCAACAGCCGCCAGGCAGTTCCCCACTACCAGACCCTACACAGTTACCCAAGAGTTGGGGGAAAAATTCAGGTGGAGCAAAGTAGGTAAGTACAGGAGTCACGCCAAGTAGCCAGAGCCAGAGCCAGAGCAACTCGAAAGCCAGTCGAAGCAATTTTCCCAAACCACTTCTCAGGCTCATCCCCAATATTTTTGCACCACTTACACTGACCAAAATTAGGCAATACTCATGCTAAAAAGCAGCCAAGACTTGTTAAGAAAGTTGGTCTAAGTATTTTTGGTAAAATCAAGCTTATTAGTTCAAAAGCCTTTCAAGCCTTATCTTTATCTCCACTTATAGATTTTCACATCTTTTTACTAACATTTTCTTTCAGTGCACCTACCTCCTATGTCTCGCCCCCAAGTTCTTCTAGCTTGGCTAGGGGAAATTGTCATTGAGCTTTTTGGCCCAGGTAGCGAGCGATGGCCGTCGAATGTCGTTGCAAAGACTTCTCCGGCTTTTCCGTCTTCCACTTCATTGGGGGAAACAACAACTTAGCTGGCAGCCATCTTGACTGACTGTCCCCCCAATACCCTCAATTTCTACTACCACCACCCCCCTCCCTCACTCCCCCTTCTACTTTTCCGACTTCCTTCTCTATCTGTTTTATGCCCGAATCACTTTTGCAACTTTTGCACACCCAAACACACACAGAAAAAGCAAGAAAGACGAAATTGGGGCTGGTAAATGCAGGAAAATTGGTTGGGGTTAAGTGGTGGGAGGTGGCCCAAGGAGTTCGAGGCAAAAGAAAAACTCATTCCGAAATCATTTTTGGAAAATCGCCTGCGGCTGTGTTTTGTTAAAAACTGAGAAAACGGAAATACTACAGCAGAAAATGTGGCACTCATCCTCCAACCCCCACCCCCCCCCCTTTCAGGCCAACCAACTTGGGATTTTCCTTGGAAAAAGGTGAGGAGCCAACAAGGGATTCTTCTCTTGCCTGCCGACTTGTTTAACTTTCACTCAAGTGGATTTTTGGCTGCGAACAAAAACCAGAACAAGTTGCACGAAGCAAGCGAGTTGGTGGCAAGCTCGTGGAAAGAGACAGAGCTAGTTATTTTCCATCAAAAATGGCAAATGAAGTTTCAAATTTCGGGGAAAATTAACAAAAGTATATATTAATATTTTGATTTTATTTTACACTTTTTTTAGTCTAAGATTTATGGCAGTTTTTTAAGGGATTTTACTAACTGCTAACATGAACTTTAACCCTATAAAAGACAAAGATAAATGGTGAAAGCTTAACTCTTGTTTTGCATATGTTAGTTACTCCCTCCCATCTTTCCCCTTCTCGGAAAACGCTTTCACCTGTTAGGATATTTTTTAGATCGATTGCAGAAAATCGTTTTCCTGACAGGGCTTATCAGAACGTTTTAAGCGCAACAACCACCTCCAACCTCCACCCCCTCCCTTGCTGGAAAATCGCTGAGGGGTCGTGCAAATAAAAAAAAAAGATACAGATGCATTTAAGGGCACATATGGCAGTTTCTGGTCAACATCCGCGGTCGCAGACGCACCGAGCCAAATCAGGGTAATGTGATATATAGCCTGTCTCGATGTCTGTCTGTCTCGATGTCTGTCTCGATGTCTGTCCACCAATCCATACACACACACCCCACACCCTCTACCCACATCTGGCCCTATGCGAACGAGCCTTTTGCCCTTGTAATTAGATGATCCCCAAATCAGCCGCTAATTTTTCCGCAATTTGCTTAGTAATGCAATCTAAATACAAACAAAATAGTTCCCTTTTTATTCCCAACAATTTTGAGGGGTGGACCGCATTGCACCCCGCAGGGTGGCCCTGTAAAGGCGATGGGCAACGAGTCGACGGGCCGTGAAATACACACTCGAAAAAGTGAATGGCATATGTACACATATATGCCCCGGAGTGTTGCACATGTCCCTGTGCGGCGAAGGCAAACAACGCGGCAATATCCAAGGCCCAAAGGCTAAAGCCCAGACTTGTCATCTGCTACAGTGTTGCCAAAAAAAAAGGAAAAGCAAGCTAGATCAGATAATGTAATTATACATTTTCACGGATAAATACATTTTCTGATAGTTTTTCTAAGAGTTTTCTGGAATGTTAACTCGAACTTTCGCTTAAGATCAGATTTATATATCTAATAAAAGGAAAATAGCTTTCCAAAAATACCCAAAAAATCAAAACTTTTTTACCATTTCTGTCATCACCTTCCCCATCTTCCCCATACTCCTTATTGGAACTTGGAAAATGCGTCTAAGCCAACCATGTCAAAGCCAAACGGACAACCAACGGTTAAAGGACTAAGAAGGAAGGACCCAGGAAGATGCGGCGAGCAGCGAATTTGGTGCCGCGGCGCATCTCTCTGATCCCAGCGGGAGTTTTGCAAACTGTCCGAAAATCACAGCAGGGGATCGAAGGGGTCGTTCGATGGGTCGCGGCTGGTGTTTTGAGCTCTATTTTGGGGTTGACCTGTCGCCTGCCGTCGACAACTCGAGCGCCCTCAATGTCCTTGCATGCTTCAGCTACAGTTGCCAGCCATCCACCAGAGTCTGCTGGCTGACTGCCTGCCTGCCTGCCCTTTTTCCCTCCCCCTTTAGGTTTTTTTTTCCTTCATCCGGCAGTTTTCCCTCAACCAGCCGAGCCCACATGCCGCGTTCTTGGCTTTAATTTCAGCGCATTTGGCTTTTGTAACGTGATTATCAGACGATTTGATTTGGCGCTAAATGCAATTGCCAAATGCCAAAGTCAATGGGCAGCGGGAAAGGGAAAAACCCAAACAAGCAGCCAGAGACAAGTGGCATTTCCCGTTGGCTGGGCAGAAGGCGAACTTCTGATAAGCCAATTATCTTGGAAACAAAATCACAGCCGCACAAATAAATAACTTTCAATGAGTTGAGAGGACAGGAAAATGCCATTGATGAAGAGATTCTTAAACTTGAGTTACTAGTAACTACTAAAGTACTACTTACTACTACCAAATCCAAATCAAAACCCCAAAATATGGAAAATAAACCTAATTGATGAGACCAGTTTTCATGTCTCCTTCCCCTTCGTGCAACCTCAAGGCCTAAACCTTCCCGTAGACATGCTGCATCATCATCAAACTCAATCGAAAAGTCATATTCTTTGATTGATCTTTTCAACGGGTCGACGATGGACGGTCGACGGAGTGGGTTAACATTTCCCTGAGATCGAGCCGCCACATGGGGCCCATTATCTTGGGCCTCATCATCATCTTCATAGCTCCTTCCTTCCTCAACCGCTCCTCTCTCAGCCATTTTTCCTAACAGATGCCAACTTTTGGGTTCGGTTTTTGGGATCATCTCACCTCCCCAGAGAGTAGTTGTTATTGTTGGCACAGTAGCAGCCGAAAAACACCTCACCGGCACACAGGTCATCCAATATATATATATATATATATATGTACTTTACATAACCCTCAAAGCGACTTCCCTCTGCCTTAGTCCGTATCAGTCTCCATCTTCATCTCTAGCCAAGCGCACATAAATATGGAAAAAGTAAAGCTGAGAGGGCGTCAGAGGGGGAGGGAAAAACAGAAAGAAAAAAATGCAAATCACTGAAGCCCAAAAGCCCGGAAAAGGGAGCAGGGTGGTTCTGTTCTGTTCAGCAGAGTCAAGCCATGCAAAAGTATTACAATAATTATGATAATCTATGCCATAAAAAAGAGCCCAGTACCCAGTACCCGGAAAGTGAACCTGAACCGAAAGTCGCATTTGTGGCTTGACTTGCCTTTGGATAATGTGGGTGGCTGGGCGGTGGAGTGGAGTGGAGTGTTTCTTTGGGTGGTGCCAAAGGAATTACCATACTTTAAGCTACCGCAAGCCTTACCAGAATAGAGACCCAGCAGCCAGCGCTGCTGCTGGGAAATGTGCATGAAAATCCCAGAGTTGCCAACTTGGATAGCTTCCCATTTCGAAGGCTAAATATGGCAGCCAGGCCAGCCAGGGAAAATCGTCAACTTGGTAGACCAACAAGGTGTGAGAAGTCAGATATTTTTGGCTAAGCCAGAAACCTCCCTTTCGGAAAGGTTAGAAAAATCTAAATCAAAGCTATTTACGTAGAAGTAATTAGTAAGCTAATAAAAATATTCTGAAAAGTTTACCAATTCTTTATAACATTTTTAACCCCGTAAAATCAAACTTCCCTTTGATTCCACGGGAATACAGGTGTTGGACTCCTGCTACTAGCCATCTCTTTCCCAACGACTCGCTTCCATCTCTTTCTTTGGCCTGTCAACTGCACTTCTCGAACATTGTGTTTTTGATTTTTATCTGTGTACGTGGCCGTGGCGCTGCCGTAACGCACAGAAATCCATCCATATATATAGTATTCTCGGAAAAGCAACCTCTCTGCATTTTCCTGGTCCATTTCCCCAGACCACGCCAATGCGAAATGTGAATGCCCAATGTCCAGCATCGATGTATCCAGGAGCAACATTGTCCCCGGAGTGCAACGTTGCCGGTTGCCCCATTGCCAGCTGCGATGACGCCTACGTATCCTTGTGGCCCAGCAGTGTTGTTGCCACTCTTGTTGTTGTTGCTGCTGTTGGCACTCCATATATTGCTGCTGCGGTTGCTGTTTCTGCTGCTGCTGCTGCAGTTGCGTTTGATATTGGTGTTGCTGTTGCTGCTACTCCTGTTGCTAGTATTGTTGCTGCTGATTTTGATGTTGTAGTTGCTGGTGTCCTTGCTGCTCCTGCTCCTTCTTGTGTTGTTGCCGACAGGCCATCAAAATCAGGCATTGCTGCCATTGCCGTTGCCGTTGCTGTTGATGTTGCTGTTGCTCCCAGAACGCTCGTATTTCGTTTACAATTTGACCCTTGAAAGGCGCACAGACAACAAACAAACAGCGACCATGCCCAAAAAACAAAAAAAAGCGACCACAACGAGGGTTGACTTTGAAAATCATTTGATTGCTAAACAATATTAGCAAATATTTGTATTAAACTTTAAGTTTATCGACCTAATTTCTAGGTTTTGAAGGTCAGAAAACTCTTTTGAAGATATAGATTTCATGAGGAGTTATAGTTTTTATACGATCTTTGGTTTATAAGATCAATATGTGGGGTTTAAGATCATTTTTGAAAGAAAATAAGATCAATTTTGTAGATTTTACGATGATTTTTATAACATTTAAAGTTCAAAAAACACAAAACCAGAAGTTGCCTTACTTTTCAGCAGCAATATGAAAGATTTAAATCTAATTTTTAGATAAATTTCGAAAATATCTCCCCTAAATTTCAATCAAAATCTCTTAAAGCGACCCTCGCCTTTCGAGTTCCTATATTGCAGGGCAGAAGGGGAGTCGAGTATCGAGTCCCCTGGATTCGGACGACAGGTTGCTGTTCTATGGCTTTTCTACAATTTTTTCCTCGCTGGGGAAAAGGCCCTCCCCACACCAGAACCCCACCTCTTCTCACACATTTTCCACACCCATACACCCCCACACCCCCACTCACACACACACCCACACCAAAAACTGAGCCTGTATGCCATGGGTAGTTTTGATAAAACGTTTCAATGGCTGAACACATAACAGTTGACTGGCTGCCCGTGTCTGTGTGAGTGTTTCATATCATCCGTGTGTGGGTGTTCCCCACTTGTGTGTACGCCTGCTCTGTGTATGTCTGTGTGACAAAGACCATAAACTCGAAAGGAGAACAAAAAAAAGAAAGAAAAAAAAAGCTGAAAAAGCTGAGCACACAGCGAGGACAAACGTTTCCCCCAAGGCCTGAAGCTCTGAAACTCTGGAGCTCACGGCTCATGGCTTCCAGCTAACAGCTAACCCCCAAAAAAATAAACCAAATATATATATAAATATATATATATATATATATATATATACAGGGAGATCCCCAGATAGCCCCGCCCGCAGCCAATCCACAAAAACCATGTTGCTGCTGTTGACGATGCAACGCTGACTGGCATTTTGAGGGTGGCGGCGGTGATAAAAAGTTGTGCTTGTTGTAATAACAACAGCATCGAAAACTGCCGAGGATGCTGGAGCTGATACTACAGCACAGCCATGGCCAAGGCTATAGATGATGCACCAAAAGAAATAGAAGTAATAGAAACAAGCAAGGAAGTAACCAAAAGTCATAGAAAACTTTTGCATTTAAAGAACTTAATTCTAATTTCTAGGCGTGATAAGCTTAGAAAGTCTCGAGAGTTTTGAGATTTCTCTTAATCAAAAGAAGAACCATTATGACTTACAGTTGGAAGTTCAAATACGTAATAAAATGAATTTTTCTTTGTGTACTGCTACCTTGTAGATTTGTTGGTGTTGCTGGTGTCGCTGCCATTGGCAATGATGTTGCTGTTGTCGCTGCCAAACGCAGAGTTTGTATTTCACGCACTGCCGAAAAAAAAACAAACACATTTATTAGACTCTATAGGTGGCAAATTTTATATAAAAACATTTTAAATACCTCTCGCCTTGCACTCAATATTCTATACAATACCAAAATCTAACATATTCTGTTGGAGTTTCAAACTTTACTTAATATTTTCTCTCAGTGCTGAAAGTTGTAGGCGTTGGCTTGGGGCACAGACCGACTCAATGAGGCTATTTGGAACACAACGATTTCGCGAGGACGACAACGACAACGCTCCTGATTCTGATGCCTGATACTTACGAGAATGGAGATGGTTGCTGGTTGGGAATAAAGATGAGGATGAGTATGAGAATATGGATGAGGTTAGAGATGGAGAGATGGGGGCTGGAAATGGGAATGACGATGATGATTACACGTTGACGATGACGACTGTGTCGCTGCCACTTTACCTCCCACTCAAACTGCCACTTTCTCTGTTGCTACACTAAGAGAAATGGTGTTAGTATTTATCATTAGATATTAGTTTTCATACGGACGGGACATACAAATAGACAGACAGACAGACAGACGGACATACAAACGGACATTGCTAAGTAGACTCGACTATTAAATCTGATCATATGTACGAGGTGTGTTCAAAAAGTAAGGTGACTCTTCAAATTTCGCGAATTTCAAATTTTTCGATTATCGATTTTTTTGTTTTGTTATATTGGTACACTCTTCCCTAACATCTGTACCAAGTTTCAATGGAACATCCTCTTTTGTTTGGTTGTGAGAGGCGTAAAGTTACAAGTTGTTTTGCGAGCTCGGCGATTTTTTGCTATCGAAAAATATGGATCAAAGGATTTGGATTTTTTGGCCAAAAACAACACCACAATAATGCCTCAGCCACCATATTCACCGGATTTGGCCCCATGTGACTTTTTCTTGTTCCCAAAACTGAAGATAATCGAAAAATTTGAAAAATTTGAAATTTGAAAAGTCACCTTACTTTTTGAACACACCTCGTATAACTTCTAAAAGGTTTCGATAATCGAAAAATTTGAAATTCGCGAAATTTGAAGAGTCACCTTACTTTTTGAACACACCTCGTACTTCATAAATTCGAAAATGCTTATTTTATGTTAAATTTTTCACTACTTTCTAAACTTTCTTTCACTGCATTTCCCCCCCTTTCCATTTCTCCCAGTCGCCGTGGAAGATATTCATCGAAAGCAGAATGACAGCCTAGAGACACATTCAAGGCGAAGGCGAGAGATAAGAAATGAATGACAGGCGGCCCAAGAACCAGAACCAGAACCAGATTCGGGCTTGGATTCAGAACGCAAAAGGAGAATGGGAAGGAAGGAAGCCAGGATATACTGGCTACAGGAGCCAGGAGCTGGCCCAAGGACCTCCAGCTCTGGCACATCAGTCAGTGTCAGTGTGAATGCGAAATTGCGTTGCTTTTACGAGTTCGCCTCGGCAGCACAACTGCCACATAAAAGTAATGCCTGATGGATATATCCCAACCCCCTCAACATCCACCGACAACCGACAACCGACAACCGACAACCGACAACCTCCAACTTCCCGACCTATCTGGCATCCAAGCGAAAGGTAAGCCCGAGTCCTTGCCATCGTTAGAAGATATATATCTGTGCGTGGCTTTTGGATGGGGGCGGAGGCGGTGGCGGGGGCATAAATCACAGTTGCAGGAGGGGGACAGGGGGCCAGATTTCAGCATACAGACTCTGGATTTCAAAATCCAACCAAGATATGCCACTAGAATCACAGCCCTTATTTCATTCCCGCCCATTTGGCCCACAAATATTTAAATGCTAATGCTGCCAATGGGAAAACAACGTGGAAAATCTGATGAGAAACTACCTTTTCTGATGGCTAGATAGACTGACTGTTTCAGTTTTATCTTAGGAAAAAACTGTGTTAAATATTAAAAATAGTATTTCTTTGGGTTATCGCGTGTTTAGACCTACGGACGGACAGACAAGCCGAAGGACGGACAGTCAGACACACGGACATACGGACATGGCTAAATCGTATCGACTATTGATTCTGATCATTACCCTGCTTAATAGATAAGATCTAATATAGGTTTATACGGACAAACAGACATTCTGGCAGACGGACAGATCGACAAGTGAAAGGACGGGCAAACGACATACAAATAATGATCCTCCTAATCAAAGGTCAATCAATTAACAAATAAATAAGATCTAAAATAGAGAAAAATTGTGCTTTAATGTAAGATAAAAATAGAAATAAATAAATATCAATGGAAAATATAAAAAATGTCCACTTACCTTAATTTTCCACAATTTTAAAGACTGGATTTTCGTTTCCAATTTCCATTTTCCTTAGGTTTCATTTAATTTGTTTATAAGATTTCACTTAACACTTTCATTTAACACTTTCACTTAACACTTTCACTTTCACTTTTACTTTTCACTGAAAAAAAGTTAAATACTAAGCATTAGAAAATTATTCATATAATGTATAATGCAATGCAACTTACCTTTATTTCTATAATTTGCAAATGAGGGTTAATTATTGAAATTTATCAAATATATTTTCACTTGTCAGGTGAAGACCATTTGACTTCTTCCTGAAAGAAAATATATAAAAATAAAATAAAATAAATTAGTATATAATATAATTTAATGTTATTAACCCTGGATTTTCATAATAATGAAGATTTAGGGTTAATAAATCGTGGAAATATGTTACCACCTGACCCGCGGAGGTCCGCTTCTTCCTGAAAATATAAAATATAAAAAGCGAAGAGTGATTAGAAAAATAATATAATATAATATAGGCAAATTCAAAGCCAAATACCAATTTAAAACTACGTGTAGGTCCACTTCTTCCTAAAAATATAAGATATAAAATGAAAGGAATGATTAGAAAAGAATATTATCAAATTTAAAGGCAAATACGAATTTAAAATACGTGTAAGCGGAGAAGCACTTCTTTCTGAAAATATGAAATGAAAGGAGTGTTTAGAAAAATATATTTATAAATATATATAAATATATATAAATATATATATATATATATACATATATATATGAAAATTTAAAGCTAAATACCAATTTATAAGTACGTGTTAGCGGAGGTTCACTTCTGTCTAAAAATATAAAAATGAATGAAGTGATTAGAATAATAATATATTATTGTAAATTCAAAGTCAAGTTCTGCGATCAGCAAATAATGATATTATCTCCACGACGTGAACCTAAATTAAAAATACGTGTAAGCGGAGGTGCACTTCTTTCTGAAAATATAAAACATAAAATAAAAGGAGTGATTAGAACAATATACATATATGAAAATTCAAAGCCAAATACGAATTTAAAAATTCGTGTAAACGGAGGTGGAGCACTTCTTTCTGAAAATATAAAAACGAAAGAGTGATTAAAATAATAATAATATAAAAAATTACTTTAAGCCGTTTGGCAAGCTTATCATATGCCTTAACTCTTTCGCATTTTATATTTCTTCATTTCTCCAATCTTCCTATTCCTTTTATTTGCCTGTGCAGACTTTCACACAATTGTACTTACATGCATGTGTGTGTGAATATGTAGACTCGAAAACTTACATGTTCCCCTGGCCCCGCGGGAGCACCCTTTTAGTTTCACACAAAAAATAGCAGAATTAATTATGTAAGTCAAATATATTAAACGGAACTAAAAACACACTTCCGCGATCAGTATTTATGCATTAATTTGACTACTTTTACCACTTTTTAAAACCAAAAACAATTTATGAATGGGGAGCAGAACTTTTTATGAATGAAAACTGCAAAGCCGAAACACTGAATAAGAGATAAGGCCGAATATTCTGGCAGCGACCCGTGAGAGGGGATAACGGAAGATCTTCGATTTGCTTTACTCTCCCATTTGTATACCCTGTACTCGTAAAGTAAAGGTGTGTATTGGTTCTCCTATCATCTCAACTGTTTTCTATTTTCTCCGCGTACCACATGTATATATATTTTTTGATGGGTATGACAACGTCTATACAAATGTATATACATATACACCTCCACACATGTATATCCACTGGCCACCGTTTTGGCATCAGAAATTGGTAAATTTACAATTAAATCAATTTACGTTAAACAAATCTTAAAAACATTGATTCGATCACTATTTCTATATTACTTTACAAGCTTTTACTACTAGTTAAAAGCAAAAACAATGTATGAATGGGGAGCAGAACTTTTTAAGAATGACAACTGCAAGCCGAAACACTGAATAACGGATAAGGCCAAATATTTCTTCATTTATCTATTCCTTCTATTCCCTTTATTTGCCTGTGCAGACTTTCACACAAATGTACTTACATGCATGTGTGTGAATATGTAGACTCGCAAACTTACATGTTCCCCTGCCCCCGCGGAGCACCCTTTTTAGTTTCACACAAAAATTAGCTGAATTCACTATGTAAGCCAAATATATTAAACAAAACTAAAAACACACTTCCGCGATCACTATTTATGCATTAATTTAACTACTTTTACCACTTTTTAAAACCAAAAACAATTTATGAATGAGAAGCAGAACTTTTTATGAATGAAAACTGCAAAGCCGAAACACTGAATAACAGATAAGGCCGAATATTCTGGCAGCGACCCGTGAGAGGGGATAACGGAAGATCTCTTGCTTTCCTCTCTCATTTGGATACCCTTTACTCGTAAAGTCAAGGTGTGTATTGGTTCTCTTATTATCTTATATAAATATATTTTGATGGGTATGCCTACGTCTATACAAATGTATATACATACACACCTGCACACATATGTATATATCCACTGGTGGAAATTGGTAAATTCACAATTAAATCAATTTACGTTAAACAAATCTTAAAAACATTGATTCGATCACTATTTCTATATTACTTTACAAGCTTTTACTACTAGTTAAAAGCAAAAACAATGTATGAATGGGGAGCAGAACTTTTTAAGAATGACAACTGCAAGCCGAAACACTGAATAACGGATAAGGCCAAATATTTCTTGATTTATCTATTCCTCCTATTCCCTTTATTTGCCTGTGCAAACTTTCACACAAATGTACTTACATGCATGTGTGTGAATATGTGGACTCGAAAACTTACATGTTCCCCTGCCCCCCGGGGAGCACCCTTTTGGTTTCACACAAAAATTAGCTGAATTAATTATGTAAGTCAAATATATTAAACGGAACTAAAAACACACTTCCGCGATCACTATTTATGCATTAATTTGACTACTTTTACCACTTTTTAAAACCAAAAACAATTTATGAATGGGGAGCAGAACTTTTTATGAATGAAAACTGCAAAGCCGAAACACTGAATAAGAGATAAGGCCGAATATTCAGGCAGAGACCCGTGAGAGGGGATAACGGAAGATCTATTGCTTTCCTCTCTCATTTCGATACCCTTTACTCGTAAAGTCAAGGTGTGTATTGGTTCTCCTATCAACTCAACTGTTTTCTATTTTCTCCGCGTACCACATATATATATGTATATTTTTTAATGGGTATGTCTACGTCTATACAAATGTATATATGTAAATGTCACTCAGAGCTCCGCCAGCGTTTTGGCGTCAGAAATTTTTAAATTCACAATTAAATAAATTTATGTTAAACAAATCTCAATATTCTCGCTGCGATCGGTATTTATATACTATTTCTTCAGTTTTTAATGCCGTTTAAAAGCAAAATCAACATGTACAGGTAATAAATACATACAGTTGTCCCGCGAAGCGTCGAATTCTGCATAAATAATAGTTAAATTCACTATTTCAACAATTTATATTGAGCAAAACTTAAAACACACTGCACTGATCACTATTTATTAGGTTTTTACTTATTTTTAACACCTTTTAAGAGCTCGCACAATATATGCACCTAATTACGACTGCACCTCTTTAAGAATGACAATTGAATGACAAAAGCTGCTGAGAGCAATTTAAGTCGCAGCCGCGAAAGAGAAGATTACGTCTTACTTCTGTTCTTCGGTATTCCTCTCTCCACTAATTTTTGAAACTGTTATATTTGCTAAGTAGGTAATTTTTGGAAATTTCTAGAAGGAATGCTGAAGACCAGTGCCGTTAATCGCAATATATTTTGTTGTTTGTTTACATTATCCGATGACGTCAACTAGCTGCGACTTAGGTGGCCATGTGAATAATGGCCTGATTTGAAAAGTGTTTGGTAGATCAAAAGGTACTAACATAATTAGATAATTCAAGAGTAACTAATATTAACCCCCAAGCTTAAAATACCTAAAAAACTGAATATATAAGGAAATAAAATATGAATTTTTCAATATTTTTGAAATTTCCTATCTAGCTGTTAGCGCCATCGAATGCCAAGTTAATGTTGTAATTTCCCTTTTGCCATTTTTGGGATATTCCTTTAGAAAAGACTGACAAACTCGATAGGAAAACCGATTTAAAACCGAATCAAAGTGCAGTTTACAATATGCATTTCGCAAGCAAAGAAAGAAATGTCAATAACTAATGTCAATCAGGTGACCCCCTTTCTTTCTTTCTCCCTCCCCCTACATATTTTTCCATATTTCCTATGCTGCCAATCGAACTTTGGTCTAGGAATTATGCTTATATAAGGAGGCAAGTTCCACAAATCAGCAGCAGCAAATACGTGCAACGACGATTCAGTCACGTACCAGGATCGGAAAAAAGGAAATAGAAAATCAGGGGAGACGGAATCCAGTCAGACAAGGATAAGGCCGAACTGGAGCAGCCGAGCCATGTTCCCACTTTTCTCTGTGCCAGCCAAACCAAAACCAAAACCAAAGCCCAACACAGCAAAAATACCAGCTAGGATATAAACAAAATATAGTTCGAAGTGGTGCACTGGAATAAAGTAAGGGTAATAAAGGGGGGATAATATAGAGCTCTATACTCTCTTCAAAGAACTGAAGAGGATAAAAAAGATACATGTCTTTAAGAATTTTTAAATAATATTTATTTATATAGTTAATATTGTACCTTCATAGATCTCAACATAATACTTAAACTTAAAAACAAGGAACCATAAAATTTATTTCCCAGTGCAGACATCCACTTGTTTTACATGGACACACCAATATATAAATATACAATATCTATATATCTGTATATATGTATATATCTTTGGGGGGGGCCTTTGCTTGTGGGCGTAGCATGTCAACTATGATGGAGACCAGGGGGCGTGGCAATTGGATTGGGGATGGGGATTACATTGTGGGTGGCTATGGAGCAGGAGGATTCGTAGGAGGAAGGGGGTTTTTCGGGTGGTTTTCTGGGTGTGCTTGCCACGCTTTGCCGGCCACCCCATCGATCCCTCACCCTTCACTCAACGTCGGCCTATCTCTGGTCATTTCTATATCTATATATATTATGTATCTATATGGATAGCTGACACAGAGACAGCCATCAGCTTTTGTGGACTTTTATCGAGGCGACCATCTTTTGTATCGGTTGACTAGAAGTATCACGGAATGTGGTACCGCCATCAAGATAGATTTTTAACCTTAAGAGGGAAAAATGAGACAAATTTTACATTTTCAACTTTGAATGCAGATCGTAGAAGAATTAGAAAACAAGCTCAATGAGGTATTGCATTTCATATTCTGACCATTATTGACCAAGTTATGGAAAAAATACTGTCTTTTTGAGGGAAAAATCGGCATAAAACAAATTTCAAAATTTCCATAAGGGGTAACATCATCAAAAATAGCGAAAAATGGCCAAGACCTTACTTTTTCAACCTGGTATGCAATTTTTTTGTAAATCGAACTACAAGTTCAACGAGGTTTACCATTCTACATTTGGAGAACTATTGCCTTAGTTATGAAAGAAAAAACTATCATTTTTGGGGGAAAAAAAGGGAATCTAGATTTCGCATTTTCGATAAGGAGTAACATCGTCTTTTTTTATGAAAAATAGCAAAAATTTTACAATTTTAGGTGGAAATGCAGTTTTGTAGGAAATTAAAAGACGAACTCAACGAGATATTACATTCCATATTTGGATTATTATTAGCTTATTTATGGGGATAATACTGCGAGTTTGAGGGAAATATCGGGTTAAACGGAATTTTGCATCTTTGATAAGGGGTTACATCGTCTTTGTTTCCATAAATGGGTTAAAAATGTACTTTTCCAACCTTGAATGCAGATCGACATTAAATTAAATAACGAACCTAACGAGGTATAACATTCTAGAATACGATAATTTTTGGCATTCAAATGCTAAAAATACTGACTTTTTCCTGTGAAATTTTGTTGTTTCTTTTGGGTATAAGTACAAAGCCTAATCGTGGTAAGAAAGTAGTGTGTAGCCTCTCCAACAGCGGTTACCTTTGACCCCCGAACGAACACCTTACGCCTCCCTCTTTTCTGTTAGAGTAATAACTTTATGCGATGATGGTAACGGTAACACGGAGGTCACTGACGAGGGGACTAACCGAAATCGGGCTCAAACAAGCATAAAACTTGCCAAACGCCAATGACGAAGTCTATCTATATCTGTGTGTGTATCGTATCTGTGGCTGTTCCTGCAGCTGTGTTAGTGCCAAACCCACGGATTGAGATTCAGATTCTGATTCAGTTGGAAGACAGCGGACGGAGGACTGAGGACAGGGGACAACCAAACGTTGGAGCTCCTCTGTGCGTCGGGTTTCCTTCGTTATATCAGCGCAGTCATCATCGATATAAACTCTCGACTGGCTGAACAGACTGACAAACTGACAGAAGCGGCCATGGTTAGACAAGCACTGAGAGAAATATTTCTTTGATTTTATAAATCTTATTTAGGATTTATTATTGATTTCCTTTTGCATTTTTTCGAGTGTACCTGCGCCTTTCCCAGGCTCTCATCCCATTCAATCCCAAGTTCCCAGCTTTCAGCTCCCAGCTCCCAGTTCCCAAACTCCCAGTTCCTCGGGATTTCCTCGGAGCTGCGCTGAGCCGGGCTGAGCTCATTCATCCATTCATTCATGCCGGGTCTCGGTTCGCTATAGTTCAGTTTCAGTTCAGTTCAGTTCAGTTCGGTTTTGGTTTGGTTTTGGATTCGTTTGTCGCTCTTTGGGCTTCAGACGCCCCACAGAGGTGGCAAGCGGGAAGGGTGGGGCGTGGCAATCTGGGGGACTGGGGACTGGGGGACTCGCAGCCACATAGCCGCAGACAGACGACAAGGAGGTTGGTTGGTTGGTTGGTTGGATGGTTGGATGGTTGGTTGGCAGGGTCCAAAGTTTGCGGGTCCCGCCATGCGTATACGTAATCTGGCATTAGATTACTGATCCATGTCAAATCTTTGGCTTAGGTACGTCCATTCGTCCGCCAGTCCGTCCGTTCGTTCGTTGGCCGGGCCTCCGTTCGCGTTGTTTTGATTGATACGAAGGGCAGGCGAACGGACAACGGCACTGAGCGAAAATGGGGAGGGACTTTTCAAGGGAAAAGTCTTCAAAAATGTCTTTTTTGTTTTATTTTATTTTAAGTGTAAAAAGCGAAAGAAAAAGTAAAATTCTTGTCAGATTTAAAGGAGTATTAAAATATTAGATTTGATTTTAAAAAATGTTAATTAAGTTAATAATTTCTATTTAAGATTAAGAAAGAAAAGTAGGCAATGAAAGCTTTTAATCATTTTAAACCTCAACTACTTTTAGTAACATTTTTCAACGTGTGTAGAATACCTTCTGTCCTGCTGGGTGTCGACAACCTCCTGCTCCATCCACAAGATCCCCTTAACTTCCCCTTCCCCTCCCCTCAGCACTCCTCTCTGTTCTCTTAAGACCTCCGCCACCCGACCCTCCCTGTCTTCCTGCCATACGCGCCGCTGATTTTATGCGCATCGTTTCCACATCACAAAACAGGCGGCGAAAACGCTTTCCAATCCCCCTTTTTCAGGCGGCCTGCTCTCCACCTGTTACGGGGGCGGGGCTAAAAAAGCTGAATTACTTATAATATTAAACAGTGGCCAAAAGCGGACACGGGCGACGAGTTGAACAGGTGAATTATTGGCTTGAGTTCCGGAGTTTTCGAAAAATTTCAGTTGATTGAACTTGGTTTCTTCTTCTTCTTCTTGTTACAGCTGAGGAGGGGAGGGAAAGGAAAGGGAAGGGTGTTCCTATCCTATAGAGTGGGTGCCAGGCAAAATCCAATCTCGCACTTCACTTCCCCGACGCGCGCGCAAAAAAAAGATACAACAAAAACAAAAAAGGCCAAGGCCCGGTGACCATTGTAATCAGCGCGAGATTATAACCAGATTGCGATGCGGCCAGGAATAAATTCTCATCTGCGGTTCTCATCTGATTAGGTGGTTATAAGCCTCACTGGGTCTAAGCAATTAATTCGATTAGTGGCCAGAGGATCTCGTTGGCCCTTCGAGTACTCCGTTCGGAGTTCTCAGTGGTGGACTGAGTCCAGTTCCCATGTTCCTGGGAATCTACACGAAAGTGCAGAAGTTTCTTTGACAGGGGGGAAACTATTTTGAAGGAAGGGTGTTGATAGTAGTTTAAAAGATGGAAAGTTAACAATGTTTAAGTTGCTTTAGATTGTAGATAACTTATTTACATGTATTTTAGAACTTAATAAATAAAAATCTAAAAAATATGGAAAAATCTTCTTTATAACTTCTCAAGTAGTTAAGTTTCATGTCTTCCCCCTGCTATTTCCTATTAAACTATTCACATAATTCCTATTATCTATCTATGAATTTTCCTCTATTGTCTTAGCCCATGACCCCGTTGAAAGAAAAGTGAAAACCCAAACAAATACGACCCTTCCACGAGGCTTTCGTTTTCCCTTTCGATGTTTTCGAGTCCTGCACTTCATTAATAATGCACAGTTTACCTTAAGAGGATTTTCAACGCCTCCTTTGCTAATAATAAGGACACAAAAGGCACACACACACACGCGCCACGCCCCCTCCACTGCCACTCCCCCTTTTGCCCCCATTTCACCCACGCCTTTTTCCAAGCGCAATATGAAAATATGTGGGAATTCTGCGACGTGTCTGGCTTTTTTTTTCAGAGATCATTTTTGGGACAAAGTAAAGGAAGAAGCTTCTTCGGCTTGGAGGGCACTGAGAAATATTTATGTAACTAACTAATGTTAAAGTTAATACTGATTAACAAGGGATTTATGTTTATAATTTTAATGTTTGTTTAATGATGATAAAGTAAGGCGATGAGTAAAATTATATCTCTAAAAAGTTGAAAAACAGAAAGAATAAGTTATAGTAAGATCATCTTTTTGATCTTTTCCCTCTACAATATCCTACATCTATTTGTTAGTTAGCAAATATTGCAAATATAATATGTTAATATATATACAAAATATCAAATTCAACCAAATCCCAACACATTTTCTCTCAGTGCTTAAGTTTTTAAGCGTCGAATGAGGACTTTTTGCCCAGCACGCCCTAATTTCAGCTTATTATTAACCAGCTCGCTTGGGTTTCCCCCTGTTTTTTTTTTTTTGGTAGACTCTAGAAAGAGGGGGGTGGCCAGCACAGTGTGTGTGTGTGGGGGCGTGGTCACAGTTAACGCCAACAACATCTGTGAAGATGCCAGCATAATTATAATAATCATTTCATAATCATATTTTATTTGTAGTTCGCTTTTTTGTTTCGAGTTCACCCCCTTGCCAAAAAAAAAACTCCCTTCCTTCCTTACCCGCCGCCTCTGATCGCCCGCTGTGTGCCACGCCCCCTATGCTCGAGCCGCCTTCCCTTGGAGAATTCACAACCCCGCCGCCGCAGGTTGCCATTCGCTTATAACCATTTTTTTTTCGAAACAGTTGCCAAAAAAAGAAGAAGAAGGGCAAGGCAAAAGGGGAAGCTGAGCAGCACTGAGAAAAATGTTTTTATTTTATATATTTTAGAAGTTTTAGGATTGATAAATATATATAGTTATATATGCCATTGAAATCTTGAAGAGATTAGCTTTTCCCAAGATAAATTTTCCCTACTACCAATCATAGAAATGAACTCAACTTTTTCCTCTCTGTGCAGACCCCAGGGGCGTAAGAAGGGGATAGTCTTCTGGGGGGGGGTTTAAGGCTGAAGATGAGGGCGAGAGCTTGAGGGTTCGGGGATTCAAGGATTCGAGGCATTCGAGGTTACCAGACACAACAGCGACAGATGTGTTTCTCATTCGATTTTTAATATGCGGCCAATCTAACTGTAATTGGTTTGTTATTGTCTCCCCCGGCAAGGACAACCGGGTGCGACAGGGACACACAGCTATTATTCCCTGGTGAAACGAAAAGGACTCGAGGGTTCGCTATAACCTTCAACTCCCCTCTCTCTCCCCCCTCCTCATCTATACTTTTTGGCTGCTTGGGCGGGTTCCCTGCTGCGGTAAATATCTATCGTTTATTGTTATTGCTCTTGTTCGCTCTATTGTTTTCATTGTTCGAAGACTTCCCCCTTCCTCCCCCCCCTCCCACTTGTTTCGTTAAATTTATGAAAAATGTTGTTCACACTTTCCTTTCCAACCAAAGGGCGAACCAACAAAAAAAAAAAAAAAAGGAAAGAAGGACGCCTGCTGAGGGGGTGATGAGGCACCCAGAAACAGGTGGCGATGGGCGGCTTTGGGCGTGGATCGACCTTTTGTTGGTATACCAAATGGGTTACACGCTCGCACATGTCCTTCACTCCTCCTAGCTTAGTCCTCAAATGTTTGTTACCATTTGGCTACGCCCCCTCCTCCTCCTCCTCCTCCTCCTCCCCCCTTAAAAAACTCAACTGAAAAACCCAAAATCCCACAACCCAATAATCCAACCCAAAAAGCCAGCCAAAGTTGGTTGAGCTCTCTACATGACAAAAACTAACACGCAAAAATTGTGTATCGAAGGCAGCAACTTTGGCTACGATATTTTACAATGGTTAACCAGATTTTAAGAGGATCAACTTGGGGGGAGGCTATAAGGCAGGGGGGGTAATAAACAAGAAACGAGACGGTTAGACACTTTTTGACTTTCAAAAATGGCAGATCAATTGGCAATAAACTTATATGGGATACGAGTATAGTTAAGTTCACTAAATGGTTATATTTATGGGACTTGAAATGGAAAGTAAGTTTAAATATTAATATAACTCTTAAACCAAGTTATTATATGATTTATTTATCATTATCTTTCGTATTATTATTAATATTTGAAGTAAGAAGTTTGCTAAGTTTGCAGAAGTTATTCTATAAAGATGTGGCCTGGCCTAGGCATACCCAAGAAACCATGTACTTATTATATATTTTATCAATCTTAAACTGGTTACAAAAATCACCAAATAATCTTAAAAATAACTCAAACTAAAGACATTTTTTGAAACAATATTTTCTAGCATTTAACAAACTAATCGAGTACCCAACTCATCTCTAACTCCTTCTCTAATTTGTAATTAACTGCAAGACCTTTTCTAATTTACAAACGAAGCGTTCTTATTTCCGGAATAAATCCAAATGAACTTTGCCTTGCTCACCTTTGGTCAAACTCCTTCTTCCATTCCTATTAAAATCCCCCTCCCCCACACCCTCCATCAATGAAAAACCAAAATGCCCAGAACTTCTTCTACTCCTTCTGACCGCAATGACAGTCGCATCGAGCTTGACGAATGCCCCCCTGAATGGCTTTGAAAGTGTTGCCAAAACTTTGCCCATTCACATCAGTCAAGGTGCACTGGGAGAAAAAGGTTTTAGATGCGCGAAAGTTGTGGTTTTGATTATGAAGATAGTTAATTTTATATATTTTTAAAATAGATATAAGATTTATAGGAATTTTCTCAAGAGTTTTGCAGAATTACAAACATTCCACTTGCTATCTTAAGCTTAAGAGGGATTTCTGTGGTACAATCATAAAGCTTTGTCTAAAGCAAATACCTTTTGTATAAAAATGAATAATAAGTCTTACAAAAACATTGACAAATCTCTTTTATATAAGAAAACCTAACATAATTCCCAGGCCTTAAGTCCTTGAAGTAACATTACAACCTTTTTTAAGTGTTTTCCAAGTGCATTTATCTGAGGCGTTGGGCGATCTTTTCAGAATGGAAAGGGTCGAATTTTTGTGGGTGTGCGCTTTACACGCACATAATCCTCAACTGGGGACGCATCTGAATCCGTATCAACATCCGCATTCGCATACGATTCCGACTCCGAATCTTATATCAGATTTGTCGCTATCGCCATCGCCATCGCCCAACGCCCAACGCCCAACGACGACGACGACGACCGGCGCCGTGGTCTAAACGATTGATGGCACTCGTCGACATCGTCTGCCCTGTCAAAAATCCTCATCCACATCCACATAGATGGTGGAAGAACCCCCCTCCCAGTGGGAATTTTGGAAAGTGTGCAAAGGGGTTTTCTGGTGAGGAAATGATAAATTGCGCATTTGGGAGTTTTAAAGGTCAATTTAGGGGTTAGTCTCACACTCGCACGATTTCGAAACAAACTGACTGACAGATGAAGGGATAGATGAAAGCTTGGACAGACTTCCTATACAAAAGGTGGCCAAATTGGGGTTTATAAATATAGCTAAATGGTTAGGGTAATAAAGGAAAGGCTTACGAGAAGATAGTTTTTCATATTTCTGTTGGTTTAAACTAGAAATTACTTTGCGATCTACTACCATTTTCCTTTGAATAATAATCATAGCCCATAACTTCCTAGTAACCCTAACTCCTAGCTATATACTCTGCCTAAAACAAGCCAGATATATCTATAAACCAGCTAGAAGGACAGTCCCATAAAAAAAAGCAGACAAGGACATTCATCCTTCCATAAACAGCGACACTTCAAAGTTAACTCGCCCAATAAAAAGTCGATGTACGCATACGACTTACAGGGTTGCACTTCAGCGGGTTAACCCTTCAGATCCCGATTCGGATTCAGATTCAGATTCAGATTCACATTCGAGTAGGACTCGGAGTGCCGACACTCCGGGTGGTTAAACTCCGGGTAACTGCGTCAACCGAATTTGCTTATGGGATTTGTCTAGTGCGCCTGTTGACTTGCCAGTTGGCGTTTATATTAATGGCCCAGGTCTTTCTCGGGCTCGTTTTGAGTCCTCAACTCAACTCTGTATGTTTCTTTTTTTGTCCTCCGATTGTTAGGGATCGTTGGGTAAGGGACGCGTGCCCGCTTTTTTACGGTCCCCAGCTAGGGTTTCCATTTAGGGTGGGCTTCGTTTTTATACTTTTGGCTTGATGTGTGCCATACAAGGTGCCTAAATGGGCAGGTAAATCATAACTGTAACGATGATGACAGACAGTTTGTGAGGGGAAAAAGTCGGCGAGGCAAGGGTTGATCATTTCCCATGACCAATTAAGTTTGTTACGAAAATATTAGTAAAGCAAATTCAAAATTAGCTAAGAATCTGTTAAAAAATAAAGCTTGAATTTTAAACTTTCCCAAATTCAAAAGCAACTTCTTTACAATTTCCCTAATTTATTTGACATCTGAATAATAACAGATTTTAAGCATTTAACAATCGCTGTCTGGTCGCAGCATTCTTTAGTTCCCAGCCACGCCCATTTGGACAACCCACTCGCCCACCAGCGTCAAATCCCCTTAATTTGTTTATCAATCTGGAATTGGCTTGCAAATGACATCTACGGCCTGCCTCTAAGAGAACCCCTTTTCCCTTTTCTCTTTTCCCTATTCATCATGTTCCCAAGCAAGTGCCACGCCCATAGCCAAAACCTAGTCATATTCCGCCCTCATAACCGTGACATTGAACGGAAACGTAGACTTCGCGCCGGAAGGAAGCAGCACTGTGAGAAAATGTTACTTTTGCAGATACTTTTACTGATCTTTGGATATAGGAGTATATAGCAGATAGCTATACAATTTTCCTCTGTGCAACCTTAGTGTCTGGGGTTTTTTTGGTCTGGTCTGGTCTGGCATGGCTTGAGGCACGTGTAAAAGTTTGTAGCTCCGGTCACGTGACCGCACGTGTCCCGCCAGTCGTCCATCCAAAAAACCCAAGCCAACACCCCCGATAAGGAGTACGCCCAGTCGAAAATTCAGCAACTGGGCCGCCGTGATAAGCGCAACCTGACAACTCGGAACGCGTGTTCCTGAGGAGATGTCAAAGACCAGGTTCTGGATTTCTGGATATCCGCCTGCCTATCTCTATATATGCATCTGGGATGAAAAGGACCCCAGAGGTGGGCACTGGAACTGGTCCAACCTCCCATCAATGATGGTTTTGTTAGCGTAAATATCTTAATTCACCGCTTCGCCGCCCCCGACACGCGTGAATCGTGTGCATTTGACATGAGAATCGCTTTCCGCTTTCCGTTTTCCCACTTTTTGGTTTTCACTTTTTTTTTTTTTTTTTTGTTTTTGCTTTTTCCTTTAAAGCGGAAAAGTGCGTTGAAAAAGAATTACGCTCACAACGGTACTTAACGAGCTTACAATTAATGTATAATCCTGTCTTTGGGAGTTGCTATGAATATATCCTTATATAAGGATTTTGGGAAGGTAACGTGGGAAGTTATGAGGGATCTATGGGCTTGGTGTTGGTTGTTATAGATTTATCATGTAACTAGTATATATAATATATATATAATGGCTAACTAAATATGCTTTAATAGTCATTGGAATCAATCACTTTTAAAAGGTTTTGAAACAAAGCAATTTTTACATATTTCTTTCAGAATTTTAGGTCTTAAAGGAAGGTCTGGCAAAGGAATTAAAACCAAACATTTCGAAAATAGCTAAAAAATCGAAAACTAGAATAAGTATAAATAAATAATTAAAATGGAAAATGGTATTAAAATATATAGTTTTTGGATTATAGACTTTACTAACATAATATATTATTCAAATGAAAGACAAATCTTCTTCTATATAAACATCATAAAACAAAGCTCTTCGATTCATTGCTATATCTTTTGTAATGAAAAAAATACTTATTTTATAAAGAAAGTCAGCAATGTGTACTATTACTTTCTTCATATTACATATTAATCTTTAAATTTCTAGTGGAATTCTAGCTTAATCTTCCTTCCCAGCTTGTTACCATTTAAATTCTTTTACACTCAATATAAAAAAATCTTAGAAAAAATCAAAATTAGCCACAAATGCAATCCATAATCATTTATAAATTATACCTTTGCAAAACTAAACACTTCATTGGAAATTTGTAAGTCTTATTGTTTGACAACTAATATTTAGCACACAAAAACCTTGACCTGCCCTCCCCCCTTAGAAATATTTAAACGAGGAAAAAACTTCTCTGCCACCCCCTAGCTGTATTCATTCAAAACAGTCACACACATGTGCCCACCGCAATCACATTTTCCATTTCCCCATTTCCATTCACATTCTGCTGAAACACCCCTCGCCGTTCGGGCCAGGCAGTTAAGTTTCAAATTACAAACCCAATTGATGCTAGTTAAAAAATCTGTGCAGGTTTTGCGTTACCATTTGGGTTCATCTTTACTTTCAACCCCGAACCGAGAACGGAGATTTTTGTTTTGATGCACTCGTGACAAGTCCGATTAGGTCAGCCCTACACCACCGATCCGATCCGATACGATCCCTTACCATCCAAATCCCATGCAAACCCTTACCATCTACCATCTACCTCCCATCCACCCATTGTTGTGGATAGTGTCAACACAACCATCTATTTTATGCATAATTTGGCGTGCCAAAATGCGCGACTCATCAAAATGGTGTCATATGTTTTTATCGAGGGAAAGCCAAAAAGGGAAAAAAGAAAGGATGTTTGCCCTGTTGTCTGCCGCCTGCGGTTTTCTATTCAAAAAAAAGGTGTAACCGGTTTGCTAAACTAACCTTTTCAAATAAAACAAACATATGGTTTCAAAAATATAACACAACCTTTAAATCAAGAACTTTTTAATCTTAAAACTAAGAAAAATTAGAAAGGAAAAAGTTGAAGTTTTTTAATATTGATTTAATTTTAATATTTTAGGAATCTTCTTAAAATAAAAACATGCTTTAAAGTACCAACAAATGTTAATTTTTCATATCAATTTATTTTATATATTTAATATTTAAGTAGATATTTCCTAAAATCAAATACTTGTTAAAAATTTGTTTTATTATCTTAACAATTCAATTTTATTTTACATATTTTATTTGACAGGATTGGCAAGCAAAAAGTAAAAAGCATACGCCTGGTTAATGTACTCGCTAAGCGTCCTGAACTTAACGAATCCTGCACTAAAAATACATTGAGCTGTGCCTTGGCTAGGTCTAAAAAACGTTTCAACTTTTAACGAAGCATGCAAAGATTTTAGTTGAGATTTAAACCAACTTGGCAAATATTTACTGATTTTAAAAATAATTAAATTAATAAGGCCTAGGAAAACGAAGAAGAATGTGTGTACCCTCGTACCTATACAAGTGGATCTATAGATGAATAATGTTAAAATTGGTATGTGTAACCCTGCACTCCTTTCACTTGTCTTAGCTACTTAGAACTAAGCTCGTTTCTTATTATATTAAAATTAAATATAGTTTTTGGTAATCTACATATATGCACCTACCTTATTGCTGCAGGTTCGGATTGTTGGTCCTTCTTGACTTTATCCTGATAGTCCGACGTCCAACAAGTATAGGTATGTCTATCATCTCAGCTCCTTTCATGTTACACTTTCATTTTCACACACTAGATCCGACAAAGCGAATTCAGTTAGATTGGAAAATTAATGAATAGACTCGTGCAATTAATACAAAGTTAATTTAATTTTTAACAGGTTGCCCAAAAGTATTGGATTTTATTCATATAAATAGAATATTATTCAAGAATATTCCTTATAAGCAGTACAAAGTTATAGAATTTAGCCAATAAAACAGTAAACATTTAAGTTACTTTACGTTTGGCAAAATCAAAATATTTACATTTAACATTTTATCGTAAAAGTTAAAAAAAAAAGAAGTTTTAAGGCTAATTTTGTACATGCTATATATTATTAGATATACAAAACTTCAAGGTTCAAGGTAATTCTTAATGGCTTTACTATATTAAAGATCTTAAAAAAGCGAAATAGTCTTATTTCTTCCGCTCGTAACGGAATTTGTAAACTGGCGCACTATCCTTGGTTCCGGGTTTAATTTTCTTCGGCTTGAGAAGACGCGGCTGTTTGAGTACATTCTTCAGCTGAATCTTCTGCTGAACGATGCCGAGCTCCTTTTCGCGCTGTTCTCGTTTCTTCAGCTCGTTTTTGCGCTGCTGCTTGGCGGAGTTTGGAGGTAAGGGTGTTTGCTGAAAAGGAAAGTCAAATTAATAAAATATTCAATAGAATTGTTAAAAATAATGTATGTAGGTGTTTTGGGTCTTTTAGCACCAATAGGACTATGATCATGATAGGATACAATTTGGGAAACAAATCTGATTGCTGCTCACCCTTTAAAACACCTACATATACTATTATAACAAAGTATTGGATCACAACAGAGTGACACTAAAACAATGTCCACTTACCGGCTTTTCCTCCGCTTCTTGCAGTCGTTCACCCAGCGGGGCCGCCAGCCTTCGACCCTCTTCGTCGAAGGTGAACCGCTGATTGCTGGCTCCTGCAGTCCCATCCACATCCACCATCGTGACCTTCAGACGGTCGATTTTCTTGCGTTCAATTGTGCGCTTCATGACCACATACTTAAGGTCTTGCGTTTCCATTAGAGCCAGCTGCTCAGGTGTGTGCTCATCCTTCTTATCATTCTCGCGATGCTCGTCGTTGGACAACTTGGAGTTGATCATGTGGTGGTAAAACTCATCAGGATTTTTATTTTGTGCACGACGATATAATAACTTTAGCGTCTTTTGTTTCTTTTGGGCATCGATGGCACGCTTCTTGTAGTCCTTCTTCTTCTCCAGAAATCCCAAGTGCTGCCGCGACTCCGGCTGGTGCCGCTCCCGGTGCACCTTCTGGTTACTTTTTGATGCCTTCTTCCACGATGACATCTTAATGTACTATTTCTTACAAATTTGTTTGTTTTCTTAGGTTTTTAAGAACTCAAAAAAACGTGCGCGTCAATTTGAATTGGAGATGGTTCTTAAGCGATTATCACACATCGATATTCTACAATACAATTATATACTTTGAACCTGTCCATGGCTATATCGATAGATTTTAAATAAACTATTAAGAAACAAATAAATTAAATGAAAATTGTATTTCTCCATCTTATTAACACATTTAAATACTATTAACTAGCAATAACTAAAAAAATTCAAATTGTAAGCCGGGCCAAGGCTAATTATCTAAATGAAAACTAAATTAAATATTTGATGAGTTGTGTCTTGGCTAGGTATAGCTTCCATTCAAAATTTAACGGATCCATGTAAAAATACAATGGAATAATTTATTCTTTTTAAATTTGTATGATTTAAAATTTTATAGTATCGTATACCTTACTACATAATATGCCCTATAACCTCCCGAGATCACAGCGGTCGTACAATGATAGGTAGTACTGGCTACTTAATACTAAGAACTTTTCTTAATAATAATAAATCATGTACATATATGTATATAATATATATAGAAATTAAAAAAGCACTTACCTTATTACTGATGATTTGAATAGAGTTGACTCTTCATATTTTATCTGGATTGTAAACTGTTCTTCTTCCTTTCCAGTTTTTCCATAATTCACTTTTATTTACACTTGATTCGACGAAGCGAATTAAGATTGAAAAATTAAGGAATAGACTTGTACAATAAATACACAGTTCATTTGGTTTTTAATAATTAGCCCAAAAATATTGGCTTTTATTCAAACAAATATATTAATTTTTAACAATATTCCTTATCAGGGAACACAGTTATAGAAACTAGCCAATTAAGATTATTTTATAATTGTAAACAATTTTAAATTTCTTTACTTCTGGCAAAATATCAAGATATTTATATTTAAAATCTTAACGTGAAGTTAAAAATAAAGATTAAAGGCAAGTTTACCTGTTTACAATTACATGTTTAAACTTATAAAGGCATATCAGGGTTAGTAAACAATTTTCTTTAAGGTACAAGTAAAACATAATCTATTTACTATATTAAACAGCAAAATTCGGCAAAGTAATCTTATTTCTTTCGCTCGGAATCTTTACACATTCACTATCCTTTGTTTTGGTGTTTGCTGAAAAAAAAGAGATTCATATTAATATAATATTTAAAATAAATTGTTGAAGCTAATATATGTACATAGGTATTTATGTGATTCTAGTAACAAGAAGGTAATACTATCCCATTAGAAAAACAACTTGAAAATAGTTTCATTATGTTAACTTTTAAAGTTTTAGAAGGGAACTTCCTCTTTATAATTCTTATTAGGTGACACGAATCGATGAGGAGGGTATTTCTAATAAGATTTTAATGTAACTGAAGTCATATCTGATTAACACTTGTCCTAAGATCACATTGAATCTTGAAATTCGTTTGGATGACGTGGCCTTAAAAATTCACTACATTGCTGTTTACTCATAAAAATACTTATTTGAACTGTTATAAATAACATTAGAATCGTTACTGGGTGTCACTAAACTGCTGCCAACTTACCGGCAATTCATCCGCTTCCTGCAGTTGTGTGAGTTCCCTGAAACTCCGACTATCGACGCTCCCGGTGCAGTTTCTTGTTCCTCTTCAATCTCTTCTTTCACTAGGACACCTTTATGTATTATTTTTCACGTCGCGGATGTTTAATTTTTATTTAATTTAATTTATTTCTTTAATTTTGAAGAGCTCACAGAATTCGCGCGCGTCATTGTAAATAAGCGATGGGAACTGAGGCGATAGTCCCACATCGATACTCAAGAAAAGCACTCGATAGTAAGCGATAGTATACGATATTAGAAGATAGTCTGCAATAGTATACAAAAGCGATACATCGATTAGACAACTCAGAAAGCGATAGAGCAATATCGACACGTGAACATATATCGATATCGGATTATATCCAACCATGATATACCATCGCCCAATAACGATAGATGTTCACATATCGATAATCCACTATAGCTTTCTGATATGTTCAATCGATATATCGTTATTGGACACTATCATCGACTATCGCATACTATCTTCTAATATCGAGTATTGTTCTTGAATATCGATGTCGGATTATCGTCTCAGTTCCCATCGCTTGTTTACAATGACGCGCGCGAATTCTGTGAGCTCTTCAAAATTAAAGAAATAAATTAAATTAAATAAAAATTAAACATCCGCGACGTGAAAAATAATACATAAAGGTGTCCTAGTGAAAGAAGAGATTGAAGAGGAACAAGAAACTGCACCGGGAGCGTCGATAGTCGGAGTTTCAGGGAACTCACACAACTGCAGGAAGCGGATGAATTGCCGGTAAGTTGGCAGCAGTTTAGTGACACCCAGTAACGATTCTAATGTTATTTATAACAGTTCAAATAAGTATTTTTATGAGTAAACAGCAATGTAGTGAATTTTTAAGGCCACGTCATCCAAACGAATTTCAAGATTCAATGTGATCTTAGGACAAGTGTTAATCAGATATGACTTCAGTTACATTAAAATCTTATTAGAAATACCCTCCTCATCGATTCGTGTCACCTAATAAGAATTATAAAGAGGAAGTTCCCTTCTAAAACTTTAAAAGTTAACATAATGAAACTATTTTCAAGTTGTTTTTCTAATGGGATAGTATTACCTTCTTGTTACTAGAATCACATAAATACCTATGTACATATATTAGCTTCAACAATTTATTTTAAATATTATATTAATATGAATCTCTTTTTTTTTCAGCAAACACCAAAACAAAGGATAGTGAATGTGTAAAGATTCCGAGCGAAAGAAATAAGATTACTTTGCCGAATTTTGCTGTTTAATATAGTAAATAGATTATGTTTTACTTGTACCTTAAAGAAAATTGTTTACTAACCCTGATATGCCTTTATAAGTTTAAACATGTAATTGTAAACAGGTAAACTTGCCTTTAATCTTTATTTTTAACTTCACGTTAAGATTTTAAATATAAATATCTTGATATTTTGCCAGAAGTAAAGAAATTTAAAATTGTTTACAATTATAAAATAATCTTAATTGGCTAGTTTCTATAACTGTGTTCCCTGATAAGGAATATTGTTAAAAATTGATATATTTGTTTGAATAAAAGCCAATATTTTTGGGCTAATTATTAAAAACGAAATGAACTGTGTATTTATTGTACAAGTCTATTCCTTAATTTTTCAATCTTAATTCGCTTCGTCGAATCAAGTGTAAATAAAAGTGAATTATGGAAAAACTGGAAAGGAAGAAGAACAGTTTACAATTCAGCTTTAATATGAAGAGTCAACTCTATTCAAATCAGTAATAAGGTAAGTGCTTTTTTAATTTCTATATATTATATTTGTATATATGCACATGATTTATTAATTTTAAGAAACGATCTTATTGTTAAGTAGCTATTATTACTTAGCGTTGTACGTCCGTCCGTTCGTTTGTTTGTCAGTCTTTTTAAACGCGTTGATATCCGGAACTATAATGGCTAAAAAGTTGCGATTTGATATGCGAGTGGTATATATTGGCTCGAGTTCTATTACAAGTTAACTCAAAATTAATAATTTATTAATTTGATAGAGGTTATTAATGAAAGAAAAGATCATACACCATTTAAACTTTCAAAATTATAAAAATTAAAAGAATATAATAATTCTTGTTCCTTTTCGATCCCTTCTTCCACGAGGACATCTTTATGTATTATTTTTCTCGTCGCGGATGTTTAATTTTTACTTAATTTAATTTATTTCTTTAATTTTGAAGAGTTCACAGAATTCGCGCGTCATTGTAAACAAGCGATGGGAACTGATACGATAATCCGACATCGATATATACTCGATATTAGAAGATAGTATGCGATAGTCGATGATAGTATCCAATAACGATATATCGATTGGACATATCAGAAAGCTATAGTGGAATATCGATATAGGGCGGTAGTATATCATAGTTGGATATACATCCGATATCGATATATGTTCACGTGTCGATATTGCACTATCGCTTTCTGCGTTGTCTAATCGATGTATCGCTTTTGTATACTATTGCATACTATCTTCTAATATCGTATACTATCGCTTACTATCGAGTGCTTTTCTTGAGTATCGATGTGGGACTATCGCCTCAGTTCCCATCGCTTATTTACAATGACGCGCGCGAATTCTGTGAGCTCTTCAAAATTAAAGAAATAAATTAAATTAAATAAAAATTAAACATCCGTGACGTGAAAAATAATACATAAAGGTGTCCTAGTGAAAGAAGAGATCGAAGAGGAACAAGAAACTGCACCGGGAGCGTCGATAGTCGGAGTTTCAGGGAACTCACACAACTGCAGGAAGCGGATGAATTGCCGGTAAGTTGGCAGCAGTTTAGTGACACCCAGTAACGATTCTAATGTTATTTATAACAGTTCAAATAAGTATTTTTATGAGTAAACAGCAATGTAGTGAATTTTTAAGGCCACGTCATCCAAACGAATTTCAAGATTCAATGTGATCTTAGGACAAGTGTTAATCAGATATGACTTCAGTTACATTAAAATCTTATTAGAAATACCCTCCTCATCCATTCGTGTCACCTAATAAGAATTATAAAGAGGAAGTTCCCTTCTAAAACTTTAAAAGTTAACATAATGAAACTATTTTCAAGTTGTTTTTCTAATGGGATAGTATTACCTTCTTGTTACTAGAATCACATAAATACCTATGTACATATATTAGCTTCAACAATTTATTTTAAATATTATATTAATATGAATCTCTTTTTTTCAGCAAACACCAAAACAAAGGATAGTGAATGTGTAAAGATTCCGAGCGAAAGAAATAAGATTACTTTGCCGAATTTTGCTGTTTAATATAGTAAATAGATTATGTTTTACTTGTACCTTAAAGAAAATTGTTTACTAACCCTGATATGCCTTTATAAGTTTAAACATGTAATTGTAAACAGGTAAACTTGCCTTTAATTTTTATTTGTAACTTCACGTTAAGATTTTAAATATAAATATCTTGATATTTTGCCAGAAGTAAAGAAATTTAAAATTGTTTACAATTATAAAATAATCTTAATTGGCTAGTTTCTATAACTGTGTTCCCTGATAAGGAATATTGTTAAAAATTGATATATTTGTTTGAATAAAAGCCAATATTTTTGGGCTAATTATTAAAAACGAAATGAACTGTGTATTTATTGTACAAGTCTATTCCTTAATTTTTCAATCTTAATTCGCTTCGTCGAATCAAGTGTAAATAAAAGTGAATTATGGAAAAACTGGAAAGGAAGAAGAACAGTTTACAATTCAGCTTTAATATGAAGAGTCAACTCTATTCAAATCAGTAATAAGGTAAGTGCTTTTTTAATTTCTATATATTATATTTGTATATATGCACATGATTTATTAATTTTAAGAAACGATCTTATTGTTAAGTAGCTATTATTACTTAGCGTTGTACGTCCGTCCGTTCGTTTGTTTGTCAGTCTTTTTAAACGCGTTGATATCCGGAACTATAATGGCTAAAAAGTTGCGATTTGATATGCGAGTGGTATATATTGGCTCGAGTTCTATTACAAGTTAACTCAAAATTAATAATTTATTAATTTGATAGAGGTTATTAATGAAAGAAAAGATCATACACCATTTAAACTTTCAAAATTATAAAAATTAAAAGAATATAATAATTCTTGTTCCTTTTCGATCCCTTCTCCCACGAGGACATCTTTATGTATTATTTTCACGTCGCGGATGTTTAATTTTTACTTAATTTAATTTAGTTCTTTAATTTTGAAGAGTTCACAGAATTCGCGCGTCATTGTAAACAAGCGATGGGAACTGATACGATAATCCGACATCGATATATACTCGATATTAGAAGATAGTATGCGATAGTCGATGATAGTATCCAATAACGATATATCGATTGGACATATCAGAAAGCTATAGTGGAATATCGATATAGGGCGGTAGTATATCATAGTTGGATATACATCCGATATCGATATATGTTCACGTGTCGATATTGCACTATCGCTTTCTGCGTTGTCTAATCGATGTATCGCTTTTTGTATACTATTGCATACTATCTTCTAATATCGTATACTATCGCTTACTATCGAGTGCTTTTCTTGAGTATCGATGTGGGACTATCGCCTCAGTTCCCATCGCTTATTTACAATGACGCGCGCGAATTCTGTGAGCTCTTCAAAATTAAAGAAATAAATTAAATTAAATAAAAATTAAACATCCGTGACGTGAAAAATAATACATAAAGGTGTCCTAGTGAAAGAAGAGATCGAAGAGGAACAAGAAACTGCACCGGGAGCGTCGATAGTCGGAGTTTCAGGGAACTCACACAACTGCAGGAAGCGGATGAATTGCCGGTAAGTTGGCAGCAGTTTAGTGACACCCAGTAACGATTCTAATGTTATTTATAACAGTTCAAATAAGTATTTTTATGAGTAAACAGCAATGTAGTGAATTTTTAAGGCCACGTCATCCAAACGAATTTCAAGATTCAATGTGATCTTAGGACAAGTGTTAATCAGATATGACTTCAGTTACATTAAAATCTTATTAGAAATACCCTCCTCATCCATTCGTGTCACCTAATAAGAATTATAAAGAGGAAGTTCCCTTCTAAAACTTTAAAAGTTAACATAATGAAACTATTTTCAAGTTGTTTTTCTAATGGGATAGTATTACCTTCTTGTTACTAGAATCACATAAATACCTATGTACATATATTAGCTTCAACAATTTATTTTAAATATTATATTAATATGAATCTCTTTTTTTTCAGCAAACACCAAAACAAAGGATAGTGAATGTGTAAAGATTCCGAGCGAAAGAAATAAGATTACTTTGCCGAATTTTGCTGTTTAATATAGTAAATAGATTATGTTTTACTTGTACCTTAAAGAAAATTGTTTACTAACCCTGATATGCCTTTATAAGTTTAAACATGTAATTGTAAACAGGTAAACTTGCCTTTAATTTTTATTTGTAACTTCACGTTAAGATTTTAAATATAAATATCTTGATATTTTGCCAGAAGTAAAGAAATTTAAAATTGTTTACAATTATAAAATAATCTTAATTGGCTAGTTTCTATAACTGTGTTCCCTGATAAGGAATATTGTTAAAAATTGATATATTTGTTTGAATAAAAGCCAATATTTTTGGGCTAATTATTAAAAACGAAATGAACTGTGTATTTATTGTACAAGTCTATTCCTTAATTTTTCAATCTTAATTCGCTTCGTCGAATCAAGTGTAAATAAAAGTGAATTATGGAAAAACTGGAAAGGAAGAAGAACAGTTTACAATTCAGCTTTAATATGAAGAGTCAACTCTATTCAAATCAGTAATAAGGTAAGTGCTTTTTTAATTTCTATATATTATATTTGTATATATGCACATGATTTATTAATTTTAAGAAACGATCTTATTGTTAAGTAGCTATTATTACTTAGCGTTGTACGTCCGTCCGTTCGTTTGTTTGTCAGTCTTTTTAAACGCGTTGATATCCGGAACTATAATGGCTAAAAAGTTGCGATTTGATATGCGAGTGGTATATATTGGCTCGAGTTCTATTACAAGTTAACTCAAAATTAATAATTTATTAATTTGATAGAGGTTATTAATGAAAGAAAAGATCATACACCATTTAAACTTTCAAAATTATAAAAATTAAAAGAATATAATAATTCTTGTTCCTTTT